>NC_141466.1:118082380-118682380 GCF_009769465.1 Tauraco erythrolophus | reverse complement strand
CTCAGCAATAACAGGCAATATCCAGGTGCAACATCGCCCACCACCGAAGGTGGAATTTTCCAGCACCAGCTCCAAACAAAGCTAGAAAGCAAAGAATAGGATGATGAAGCCAAAATGAGGAAAGGAAGAAAACACCAATCCGAGGTCAACATCAAAACCAAACCAAATGGAAATCTCCAGACAGAAACATTAAAGTCAAGAGAGAAAGAAGCATGAACCAGAAGAGATTCAGGATGAAATTCTCAACTCAGAACAAAACAGAATGAGTTGACAAACAAAAAAAGGGACAAAATGAGACTCAAGCAGTGCTCAAGAAAGTTTTGAAAAAGAGGTGTTTTCACAAGAGAAATATGAAAAAAAAAAATATTTTAAAGAAATATTTATTTTTTATCAAAATCAGTGTTGCCTAACCAAAAAGAGACTAAACTCTGATTCCAAAATCACATGCGCTCTCATGCCAGCAGCCAGGTCCCAGAAGTCAGATATTGATACATTTCCAAACTTCAGATTTCTAAGCCAATCTAAGACTGTTTATTTGCTGCCTGGATTTTAAAGCTATGAACCAAGTTTTCCGCTGCGTTTGGTTTTGATTTCGACATCCTATCTAGAATATTCAGCTCATGTTTTTCTAAGCAACCACGAGGGTTAGAAACTTACTTTTTTAAAAAGAGAAGATAGAGACTCTTATGCAATATTTTCCTTCCAGCAGCTGGGATTTTAAGAAAAAAAAATATACAACTTCCTGAGACTGCTGACAAAACCATAAGACTTAGTAACCACTGCAATATGCCATAAAAAAATGCTCTTCATTTCCCCTTCATAACTCTCTTATTTGTATAATTTAGCCTCTCTTCCAAAGAGTTTGCTGCAGTGTTTACTGAACCAGTGTACTAAAATGAACTGTATGTAACTTCCTTAAAGAATTTCCATTAAGGCATGACTTGGATGGCTCAACAAGCAAATATCATTGATGCTACACCTGTGACAGACAAACAAACAACATCTGTGCTTGCACATGATCGAGACATTGTTTTATGAAGAAGCAGTACTCCCAAGACCATCACAAATCCACATGGTGCCTGTGAGTGCCAGATTTTATGTTCACATCTCAAAGTAAACTCAAAGAAGTGGAAAATCACAAGTAGACACAGAGCCCCTTAATGATTTCATCAATAGCTTAGAAGAGTCCTGGGCTGTGTTTGTTCTGGCAAATATATGAAATATCTAAGCCTCATGAAATGTAAGTGTTGGAGCATGTAAATAAATGATGAAGCAAGTTCTCCCACTCTAGAAGAGCCCTGGCTCTTTTTTGCCTGTGGATATTCACACACAGATGCATGCTAGCGTATGCTGATCTTCCTATTTGTATGCCCCCAACCACACGCTAACTTTTGAAACACTTCCCCTGACCTGCACCAGGTTTACAACTGCAGGTGCCTTGCTGCTTCGAAACACCCTTGCAGGTCAGACAGCCTTCCAGGATGTGGATCTCCAGCCAGGGTTTCAGCACTGTGACACAGTTGTGCTGCAGCTCTGTTACAAAAGTAGGATTCCTCTGGGCTAAGAGGCTGTTCTGATGATCACTGAAGACATACGTTCTTTAGACACACATTTCTAGTGAAAATTTGGACAGTAAAAATGCTTCAGACAAAATGCAACCTATTTCAGCTAAAAGTGAAACTCACTTCACAGCTGCTGCAGCACTGGAGCCAATTCTCATTCATGCTAAAGATCCTTTAGGCTGCTTAGGAGAGAGACAGGACACTTCACATGGCACCAGCATTAATTCACACCCCATTTAAAATCCCCACATGCTGGAGCGAGAGTCAGGCTCTGCACCCAGAGCAGGGAACTCAGCAGGAGGGAGCGTGTTTTGCGGATGAGATCTCCGTCTCTCAGCCGGCCGTTCAGTTCTGCTGGTTTGCTTCTCAGAGACAGAGCTCACTGCATATGTCAGAGAGCACAAGCAGAGCTTCTGGCTTGCCTTGGCAATTCTGCCTAACCCAGCACTCCCAAGAACAAAACCAATACCCTGAGGGCCTCTTGCAAACTACCTAGAGCTGCTGCAGTCTCTTGCTGCAAACAAGGACATACATGACCAATCTGTACTTAGGAATGCTACAAGCTTCTATTTCTAGCTTGGGGCAATCTCGTTTGATGTAATGCTGCTGTCCTGCGCAGCCACAGCTGGTCGTGACCAGAGAAGGGATAATGTTGCAGAACAGGCTTGTCTCCCCAGGCTAGGATAATGTCTCTGGACTGCTAACTCCAGCCAGTGTCAGAAGGAAGCAATGTTAGACTGAAAAGTGCCAGAGGTATGTCCTGATTTTCCTGGGGAAAAATTATTATCCTGGTAATCACCTGGATTTTGAAGGACTTCCTTCTCCTCTCTCCTGGCACCACGTGACTCAGTTTCCAATAGACACTGCACACAACCTTTGTGGATCCATTACGGGAAAGATCCTAGGCCTAAGAAGAGGGGACTTGCCAGGGAGGTCCTTTGGAGATGTGCTTCCACTCTCCTCTCTCTATGCTGCAGAAAGTTTTCCTGAGGAGGTCCTTTGCTCTGACAGACCAGGTGAGGACATGGATGGAAGTTACACCATTCTTAATGCTGCTTTTTAAGAGCCTCCAAGAAAGGACATTGATTTCTTTCCCAAGTAACCTAGTCCACTGGTGTGCTATCCTTTCCTTTGGAAACGCTTTTCTGATCCCAAACTCCTTGCTATGACCTAAGACTAATAGAGTTTGTCTTCAGTTAGCACGAACACAAAGAACACATTAATCTTCCTCAACTGACCTCACATATGTTTGGAGATTGCTATAACCTCTTAAGTTCTCTCTTCCTTAAACTAAGCAACCTTCCAATTCCCTCTGTCTTCCCTTGAAGATCATGCTTTCTAGACTAACATGAGGTTTTATCTTTATCTGTGGCCCCACTTCCCCTATCCTGTGACTGCATGTCAGTGCCCAGCATAATGAAACCTGCAGGGAACATACCTCCCAAGACAATCTGAGGACTCCAAGCAAGAAACAAGATGAGTGGTGAAAAACAAGACTAGGTCTCCACCAGATCCTTTTCAGAGAACAATAAATCACAATAAAAACCTCCCACAACACTGAGCTGTGGTACAATGTGCTGCTCCAGGAAGCAGGGAGCCTGACGATTCTGCACCGTCTTCCCCAAGAGAGCACCCTGCCTTTGAACAGGATTGCCTCTTGGCCACAGCTGCAGACAAGCATGGCCCTTGCTCATCATCTCCAGACAACAAGGTGAGGAGAGGAGGGAGCCAGTCTTTGGGGCACAGTCATGCAGCCAACACCTACTGGTCTGAGGATTTAGAGGTAAGGGCTTTTTAAATATCAGGCTACTGCTGCTTTTTGAGTTATGGGCTTTAGGTACTCCTGGGAGATAGGTCCTTTGCTGAAGTGGCTTTAAAGCAGGACAAGAGAGACTAGATCTGACGAGATGTGACTGTTCTGACCTCTAATGCCTTATGCTCCCCAACCCTTAGTTCCTCTAGAATTTTTGTCAGGTATAGGGCACCTCAGAAAAGGGGTGTCTAAACAAAAACAGAGAAGATTGAGTGTATTGAGAGCAGTTGCAAGGATGGGCCCTTCAATTTCTCTTGGAGCTGAGACTATTAGTTTGCAGATTCACCACCACCAAGAAATCATAGTGGTGGCCACAAAGGGAAGAACTGCTCCTTGGCTGATGTCTCACATGCTCCAGGTGAGCCAGGGCTTCCTCAGGCTCTCAACACACATCAGGGGCAAGGAGGAGAGGCACAGAAGGAAGGCAAGACATCACATCTGCCCCCAAACAAGGGAGGACAATAATTTTTCCAAACTCCATGTAGCATTTGAACTGATCATCCAGGACTAATTTTTCAGTTATCAGTTTCACATATTCAACGATCTACACCAATTACTCATCTTTTCCTCCAAGTGTGGAAGACTTGTCTCCTCAGCAAAGCAGAAATGGAAGGATGGAATATGTGTTTGTTAAAGCGCCAGGTAGGAGCAGGGAAAGGAGCCAGGCATTGGAAGGGTGCAAAGTGGATGGAAAAGGCCAGAATTACATTGTTCGGGGGAGTTAATGCTTCAACCCTGTAATTAAACAGGAAAAGTGATATCACTAGTGATTACGAACTCAAATTAGTACAAAACTAAACTTACTGCATGTGCCAACACTGTTTCTAGAACTGCAAGTCACAGATGCATGCAGAAGTGCCACGTTCTTCTGTAAGACTGCTAGCAGCAAGGCTGGTGCTTCAAGCAGACCCTCTCAAGTCCTGCTATTCCAACAGCAAGACTGTCCAAACCACCGGAGAGAGGAAAACTGTATTGCTACCACCAGATTCCCACCTGCTCACTGTATTTTCTCGGATTCGCCAGCCTCAACATTCCCCCTTTCATAAGAAGCCTGCAATGAAGGGGCAAAACTCATCCAGGCACTGAAATAATAATATTATTTTTAAAAGGCAGAGCAAGCATCACAGAGTCTGGCTCTTACAATGAAAGCTGGGATGTGGTGGAGACTGAGGAATTTTTTTGCCATGTTGGCCATTATTTCCCCACCCTTGGACTGGTGTGAAGGATGGGAGCTCTCTGGTGGCAAAACGTGAATTTGCAAAGAGGGACTTCCAGTGGCCCCACTGCTTTTCCTTGCTTATGTGGAAGGCACAAGAGCATAACAGAAAACCAGTCCTGTGCTGCCCTCTCCTAGAGCACTGAGAGCAGTCAGACCTAAGCACTGGACAAGATGCTTTTATTGCAGGGGTCCCTGTTTCAGAGCCTGGCACAACTCCTAGCTTCCAGCCTGCTCCTCACCACTCTGCAGCCCTTCCTCCACCCTAGGCAGGCAAGCTGTGCTGGGACACACGTTCACAGGCCAGGAGGTACCTGCATTCGGTTACATGACAAAAGCAACACCAACCAGCCAGATGAGTGTTTTCTAGGGGCTGCTGTGGCTCCAGTCCAAAGAAAGCAGGGGACAGCCCCCTCTGGGAATCTGAGATGCTGGTGAAAGAACAGGAAAGGTCATGGGATGTCTCGTGGGATGTTTCTCAGGGAACACCTTATCGCTCTCTACAACTACCTGAAAGGAGGTTGTAGCGAGGTGGGTGTCGGTCTCTTCTCCCAAGTAACACGATAGAACCAGAGGAAGTGGTCTCAAGTTGCACCAGGGCAGGCTTAGATTGGATATTAGGAAAAACTTATTCAACAAAGGGGCTGTCAAACATTGGAACAGGCTGCCCAGGGAAGTGGATGAGGTATTTAAAAGACGCGTAGACATGGCACTTATGGACATGGTTTAGTGGTGGATGTGGCAGTGTTAGGCTAACAGTTGGACTCAATGATCTTAAAGGTCTCTTCCAACCTGTATGATTCTATGGGAAGCCAACAGCAAAATGAAAGGGAAGTGCATGAAATTGGTCTGCTTAGAGAAACATCAGCAGCTGTCTAACCTGCTAGCTAAGGAGACAAACACCTCAATCCTCACCATCCAGGTTTCAAGACCCCAAAACAGAAGCAAGAGCCAGCTAAAAACCAGGAGAACTGGGGTGAGAAAAAGCTTGGACTGCCATGATTTTCAGAAACAGGCCTCCACTCTATCTGATTTTTGGCACTGCTCCTTAGGGAATAGTCAAGCTCAAGTGTCCAGTAGCCCTCAAACAGTTGGAGTCTCAGAGGATTGGGAGGATCCAAACCACCCCATCTCATACAGGCAGCCCACGTACAAGGCTTGCTCCTTAAGACCCACCTTGACATATGGTTCTCAGCTGTATGCCACTGCTCCTCTCTGCTTGAAGATCAGCAGATCCACCATCTGGACACATCTGGCATATCTGGTCCCTCCACGGGATCTAGAAAAGAGAGAGAGCAGTGACATGCCACCAATCCTTTCTGGCATGTGCTCTGAGCCACAGGCCCCAGCATGCAGATGAACAATGCCCAGGCAACCTCAGACAGCTGTTCCCACCTCCTGGCCTAGGGCAGAAGCCTCCTGCCCAGCTGCCGCTCCACAAGGTGCAGTGAACACTAGAAGTCTTCATGGGTTCAAATGGTGGTAACTCAAAATCAGGAAGGATGAAATCCACAGAAGGTTATTCAAAACAGAGGCACAATGTCAAACTCAAGACATTCCTGTCTGCACACTGAAGGATGGCAGACCATCTAACTGATCTCCGTCTGCCAGCTCACTGCCTTTGTCCGTCCTTCCCTAGGCATCTGCTGTCAGGAAGAGGATACTAGGCTAGACAGACCTCTGCTCTGACCTAGGACAGCTCTAATGGGAGCAGAGCCTGTCCTTGGGCAATTCCCTCTTCAGTTCTGTTACACTCTTTCCAGTCTGAGAAAGTGTACCATGCTCCAGGAATGACCTGGAGCTGGCCAAATTTGTCAGCTTAAGCCTCTCCGCAAGAGGCATTTGCAGCAGCTGGGGAGAAACAAGTGCATCAAGCAGACAGGGAAAGCCACAGAGGGGTTTAATGCCATGGAAGAGGAAAAAAAAAAAAAGAGCTGGAAACTACTAATTTGTGTCTGGCTGAGAAAGTCAAGACTGCTCTTCTACAGACGTGCGGACAAACTCCTTTCATGCCAGCAGATGGTGCCCTGCCTTCAGTCACCAGCAGGCAGCTGGCCTGGCAGGGGACACCAGCCCTCCGCTCTCCCGCTCCGCCGGCGTTCGCCGGGCACCGTCCTCAAAACGGCGGGAAGAGGGAGACACCGGCCTTGCTTTGCCCCAGGGCCCGGCCACCCCAGCAGGGTATCTCAAGGCCACGTCCACCCTGAACTGGGGTGAGGGTGACTTGGGATTCGGGATCAAGACACTTGGGAACCAGGAGAGGAGGATAAATCACCTGCCTGCCCAGAGGCGAGGCCCCTGGAGCTGGAGTGGAGGTCAGGAGTACCTTTTTGAGCACTATGAGAGCAAAGCGCCCTGTGCTGGGAGAAAAACTTCTGTGATGGGAGATTTGACAGGGGAAGCACTGTCCAAGAGTTGTATTTTGGTTACATTCAAGTCTTTTTGAAACAGCAGAAGTGTCAGAGCCCTGGGGAAGTATTGCAAGGTGGCCTGCACAAGGAGGAAGTTGCTCTGGCAGGCCAGGTGCAGCCCATACACCATCAACTGGCAACCTGTGCTTCCTGGCCTCCTTCAGAAACATGGCTTGTTGGGCGACTACCCATCAAGAGATCTGACCTGTGCTACTCGGGCAATGCAATAGCTCATGAAGACACCATTGGTTGCTGAAGACTGGAAACACACACGCTCACCAAGCTGGTTCATCCCACCAGACCAGCTAGCCTGTCTCCACCCTGTGTGCCAGAGGAGAGCCAGCACACGAAGCACAGGCCACCATCGCAGATCCAGGCACAGAACAGATATAAAGAGGGCAGTGGGAAAGGCCTGCTCCAGTCACACTACCCTGTTTGTCAGTGGAGACTTCCTCACAGCCACCTCGTTGGACAAGACTGACCACAACAGGAATATACAGCTCCCCATGGGCCCGACTATCAGCCCAGGTGGCTAGCAGAGCTATAGCTATCAAGCCACTCTTGACCCCATTCTCGATCTATGCATAAAGACCACATCCGATGGTGCCCACAACACAGATAGGAGAGAGGTCAGGGATACTGTCAGAAGTTCCCACCCATGGCTGTGTGCCTTCTGCCTGCACGCTTGCAGGAAACACAGCGAGACGGTCCTCTTTTCCAGTTTGTCTCTCTGCAATATCCTCCTACTCCTCCACCTCACCTTGCACCGTCCAAGTGGCAGTGGCAGTAGCAGTAGGACTATTGTCTATGTATGCACAAGGCACGTTCACCAGAAAAGCAACACCCTTTTTTAGACTACCTGATATATTAGAAGGCAAAAAAGAAGTAAGCACAACCTGGCATGCATGTTCTTGCTCTCCCTAGCACCCACCCATAACATCGCTGGCATAGCCAGCTCTCATAGCTCTCAGACCCATCCAGTCCCAGGCTGTGGGCAGGACATTTGTCCTGCTGCCTGTCCCAGTTGAGCTCCACAGGCTGCTGTGGCTTCTCACCAGTGTCACAATGGCCAGGGCCGTGCATTGGAAACGAGTGCTTACCTCTCCATACCTGCCTCTGCAATTCAGGCCTCCAGTAACCACCTTAAATTCTCAGAGCACTCCCCTGGATGCAACACCGCATTCCCAGAAATCAGATTCAGTGCTACTTCATTATCTTTGGACAGTTTTGAAGGGGCTTTCTCTACCATCTAGCAAATCCTTCCCAGCTATCAGGCTGCTGTTGATGCACACTGTCATGCTGACTAACATGGTCGCATTGCTTCCTTTTTCATCACCCCATGCGTTTCTTATCTTATGGTTAGACAGTAAGCAGATTAGGGTGGGGATTTTCCAGTCCATGCCTGTACAGTACCTTGCACGATCGGTGATAGATGTGGTAGGGCTAATTCCCGTGCCATCTAATCTTACCCTCAGGACCACTCCTTACAATGAACTTCCAACTTTAACCAACTCAGTAACAACAGACAAGCTCCCTCCACTCCTGAGAGCTAAACTTAGACATGTTCAACAAGTGGTCACAGCCCCAAGAAACACAAACAGGCCTGGAGCTCTCAAGCTAGAAGAAAGAGCCATCCTGCAGAAGCAGCACACCACCAAGAAGTTTCTTCGTTATTCGGGTGCAGCTAAGCACAAACCCTATCATTAAAAAAACAACCTGCTACAACAACCTTCTGTCTGGGTCACAGTGTGTGAGAAGCAGGGGTTAATTTAGTGAGGAAATTAAAAAATTAATTGCATTGCAGATAGATCTCGGCAGCAACCACCTCCACACCTGGAACAAAGCCCACATAAGCCACAAGCGCTTATTCTCTAAGAAATTCTTGCAGCCATGCTGCATTCGATGAGTAGCATTATCATCTGACATGCACAGAGAAGAGATGGCCTAAAGGTTAGGGCGTTACCCTGTAAAGGCAGCGAACACTTCATCGGACGTACCACAGATTTCCTGCCCCAGGCTGGGAGAGTCATGCAGCCTCTCTCGGCTCAGCCCTCCCTCTCTACAGAAGGGGTTGCACACACAGCCGTGTCTCATAGCAAAAACTCAGGAGCATAACCACACTGGACACTGCAAAGCACTCGCCTGATACAGCCAGAGTTGCGACATGGCCAGAGATGCTGCTTAAAATGTTACCCACTGGTTGAGTTCAAGGCCTCGGTGCGCTCAATGTGAGCCTCCCTTCTCAGACTGGGCAAGGAGGGGGCTGGGATTTGAGACCCAATTCACACGTGTGCAGGGAAACCAACACATCGTTGTGAGTTTTGCTTGTTGCCTATTTTGACGATTTAAGCGAAGCAGCAGCTAGTACTTAAGCTGATTCTGGGGCAGGATGCGTTTCATTCTCATCACTTCAAGTACTTTGGACAGACACTTCAGTGGCAACAGAAGCAGGGAGAAAGGAAAAAAAAAAAATTAAACAAGCCAGGTAGGAAAGTAGCTTGACGACATTCTTCTTGCATGTTTAAATTAGCATGGGGCTGTTCCATTCCTGAGCTGCAGCCTTGTGGTATTCCCTCCTTCTAGTGGTGAAAATGCCCCAGGGGTAACAAGGCATCGGGCTACCTTCCCCATCCCACTCAATCCAGAATGGTTCTGATGAGGCTGACAGAGTGAGCCAGGATTTACAGCAGTAAGCAGGGTCAGATTTTGGTCCAGCTGTTCATAGCCTTCAGAGTGTTTACTGTACGGAAATTAAAAGGACTGCAACCTGCAGCAATTGGGGAAGTTGAGAGCAAATTAAAAAGAACACGAGTTCTGGCATTCATCCCTAGCAATTTAGGACAGCCTTTTCATTTTTGTAAAACTAACATGTATTTGTAAGCAACCACCAGCTCCCATCTGCACTACATCTCAAATTGCACTATAGAAAAGGCAGTAACAACATTAAACTTCACAAACGGGAAACTAAGGTAAAGAGGAAAAACAGCTTGCCCAGCCTCACCTCACAGGCTAGGGGCAGGGGTTTGGACCAGACTCCAGGCTCTTGGTTCCTGCACACTGCCTGCTGTGCCCCACTGACCCCTTAGAAAAGGAACGGAGCATCACAGCACCTTCTGTAAATCACCTTTAGGTTCTCCTCCTCCCCCAAAATTTCCCTTTAAATTTTGATTCCAGTGCATCTACTATCAGAACGTTTCAGCAATGCACAGCAATGGGCTTCTCAGTGCTTTGTTTGCCAGTGAAATAGCTATGACTGTAAGGTTTACAGAGACTTTCTGTTCCTGTCTAAAATTATCTTTGCTGAGCCTTGCGATGCCAAGAGCACAGAGCCAATATTCCATAAGCCCTGAGAAAAATGGACTATGTTTCAGGCACACTCAGCTAGTGCGGTTACAGTAGCATCCATCAGCCACAACCAAACCTCAGCGCCACCATGTCAGGCCTCGCACAAGGGGACACTGCCTGTTTCTTTGCTGCATGAGAGAGCACGTAAAGTCCAGGCCTGATCCTGCCGCCCGGGTGCTCTGCAGTTGTGGGGTGGTTGTCCAGCCAAAGAGGAGTCTCTGCAATCCCTGCGCGAACTGCAAGATTAGGGCAAAGGGGTATGAAAAGACAGCAGGTGGATGCAGACAGATGGGAGAAGCGGGGGCTAACAGGGAGACAACAGCAATTAGCATAAGCAGAGGCAGTCTCAGCTCACCAGCTGCTTTGCCAATTGTCTGCCTCCCTGATTTCCAACAGCAAAGCTTTTTGCCTTTGAGCACAGCCAGTAGCTAAAACTGCCCCTCCGAACTGAAAATATCGGGGGGGGGGGGGGGGGGGGGGGGGGGGGGGGGGGGGGGGGGGGGGGGGGGGGAGGGGACGGGGGAAATAACATTTCCATGGCACAAAAGCAAGGCTTGCAGGGCTGTCATGTAGGAGTTTGCCTAAGTAAGGCATGGAGCAGGCAGCTCAAAACAGCCACCAAATACTTCAGAGTGAAAGGCTAAAAAGGAAGGTTTTAGAGGAGGAAATGAGTCAGTAGCTTCAAGGACGGGAGGGGGAGTTCAAATAGCTGAGGCATATAAAGTAAGCAAGTAGTCACCATCTCAAATGCCTAGAAATCAGTGAGGTGGATGATCTTTGGTTTCTGTTGATGCAGGGTCTCATTTGCAAACGGGAGTCCATGGGTGGATGCTGGGTTTTCAAGCAGTCCTTCACCGGGAAGAAGCTTGTCAGCTGCAATTCATGTTCGTGTTTCAGACTGGAGCCAAAGCAGTCACCACCAGCTACAGGATTGCTGAAATTTCTTTGACTCCTCTGTGGCTGGGGCATGGACTTTTTTTTTGGGGGGGAAGTTTCAGGTTAATTGCCATTTGCCTTAAGAGAGGGAGAGAGATTCACCTTTCGAGATGGTTTGTCCAAACATCCAGCTTATTTATAGCACTAAGGCTAGGAAAAAAGAACAAAGCTTATTCAGTGTTGAAAAGCAGCAAAGCTAGTAAAAAAACTCCATCTCCACAATGCTGTAGCAACCCACAGTGTTCATTTCTTTCTGCATAATAACCCTGTATTGCACCAAAACCCTGGGGGTGAAGGGGAGAGTCTCAGCTCCTGGAAGCCTTAACCGTGCTCGCTCACACACCACCACAGCAGCTGGCCGTAGCAGGATGTACACACGTGGAGCAGTAAGCCATGAAAGGGTTAGTGTCAGCATGGCAGTAAGCCATAAGGCATCACTTCCTCACCGCTGCCCCAGGTCCCTGCCCCGTCAAAAGGGAAGGACTGATGGAAAGAAGACTCGTAAAAAGAAGCAAAAAAATTTCCTCCCACCCTCCCTAAAGCAGGGAGCTTCCCCTCAGTTGAGGCACAGAGACGACAGCTACGTAACTGCTACACGAGAACCCTGCTGGAAACCCTCTCTGAGGGAAACCGCAGCACTGCAAACAGTTGGGTTGATGCTTAAGGTCACAGGCACGTGAGGAGTGGGCTGTCAAGTCAGGGGAGCAGCACAGGACTGGAAAAACACTCCCTTTCCCCTACACAAGCAGCAGCATGGGATTTACCTACAGTACGGGTTCCCAAACTGTGACATATGTCCTGCTATCACCAGCAGGCAGCTCCCAGTGCAGAGCTGGAGCTCCCACTGCCCATGCTGGTACAGCACGCAGAAGCCCACGGAGTCCTACGCCAAGGCAGGCTGGTACCACCATAAACCACACACTTGTCAGTGCATCTTGGTGCACAGATCCTGCCTCTAGCTTCCTCAAAGCACCACAGCCGCGGTGTTTATGCCTCACTGGGCTATGCTGGTTTGTCTTTTGGGGAATTACCCCTTTCAAAAAGCCACCGTGGTTGTCGGTCAGTGACCTTCCCAGAGCAAGCACATCTTTCCCATGAGAGAGAAACAAGTGAAAGAGATCTCCCTTACTCTGCTGGTAAAGGAGTTCCTGTCCTTGCTGAGGTTCCTCTAACTAGTTAGATACCCTCTCAACCCACTGCAGTGTTTCCAAAAACTCAACAAGACCTCTTGAAACGGACTGAGTTAACACACCAGTTCCAACTCATTTTCCCTTATAAGTATATAACACGAAACAGCCCCAGCCCTGTTCTCATGGCCTTACATCGTCCCTTCCCCTCCTCCCCAGGATGTCTTACTTCTGTACCCCTCTTTCATAGTGAAACAAATCTACGAAGAACAAGCTTGGAACAATAACAGACAAATTACCCACATCAATTAAGACTAAAAAGCACAGCTATCCCAGGTTTCCGTTACATGCCACTGGAGATGGAGGTCTGCTACAGCCCTGCACAAGGAGGCCCCTGTTGCCAAATGGCACCTGCCCTAATTTTCTGTCCCAGCCATGTGGCATGCACTGCTACCAGGCTAACAGTCACAGCAGAAACACAGGACCAGAACAAGCTGTCCGGAGAACAACTTGTAGAACCTCATAGGACTGAAGCTCTACTATTGCACAGGCATTTTATCTGACTTGTTTTAGAACTGTATGTTTAAAAAAGAAAAAACAAACACGTCCCTACTCAATTCTTGTTATAACTTCCAAAGTAAGTTAAGACTTTGGTTCAAATTTAAGCATTCCTTGATTAAATACATCAGAAAGGAGCCTAGGGAAGAACCATCCACCTCAACTTAAATCTAAGTCCTACTGGTAGGTCTTTTGCTAGTTTGACCACAAATCTAATGCAAGTGCTCTTGCAAAAGGGACCCCTGGCCAGTGTAAGCTACTCAAGAGCCTAATGAAATAGGACTGCTTTTTCAATACATGCGTCTTCAATATGGAGTCTTTCAGCAACTTCTATCTAATGTGAACAGGTGTAACAGCATCTAAGAAGGGCATCTACTGGGGTATGCCACAAGGGGAAAAAATCAAAATGTAACACCCTTAATTAGATGGATGAAAACCATTAAGGAAGGGTTCACACCTTTAGTATTGAAGCTTCATGCTAGCTGTAACCTAGTATGAAGTATTGCTGCCTTATACTCCATTCCTGAAAACATGCAATCGAGTTATGTTTTGTTTTCTGCTTACAAGCAGGCACAGAGACTCAATAAATAAGCTTGATGCCAGGGGCTTTTTGCTCATTGATTCAAGCCAGGAACACCACCACAGTCAGGTTTCATTACTGGATCCTAATTGTCTATACATTTTTTAACATCAGCAGGTGCTTCTGTAATCCGATTACAAAAAGCCTGAGCTTCACAGCCCAAAAACATCAAGGAAATAATTATTTTCATAGCATTTCAGAGCGAGCCGTACTGCAATAAACACGGAGCAAGGAGCACATTTTCCAAGACCCCTGGCCTTAAGAGCAGCTTTTTCTCCGCGGTCAGCTTTGTCCCGAGGACAAACCTTTCATTGTTTCAGCCACCTGAACCAGACGCTGCTCGGCTAGGCGCGGGGCCGCGCCTGCGGCTCCTGCGGCGGCCGCCGCTCGGGAAACATGCACAGGGTTTCCTGCAGCGGCCCCAGCCAATCAGGAGTGCCTGACCGAGATCGCACCAAAGTAGGTATTAAAAAAAAACGCTTAAAAAAAAAAAAAAAGAAAGAAAGAAAAGCCCCACAAACCCCACACTTCCTCCTCGCCAGCTCTCCTCAGCCCTCCGCCCCCATCTGCTCTCGGTCAGGCCGCCTCCTCCCGCCGGCTGCCCTGCTGCTCGCCCCAGGGCCGTGGCCGCCCCACAGCCGCGCCCCCCCCACCCCCCGCTGCCCCTCAACGGTTCCCCGTGCCCCCCCCTCGACTGTCGCCCCCTAACCGCCTCCCCACTCCCTCACGACGGCCTCAGTCCCCCTCGACCCCCCCTCCCAGCAGCCTCAATCCTCCTTTTCACCTCTCCCGACAGCCGCCCCCCGCCCCTTCCCTCAAGGCTCCCTCAGCGCCCCCGTCGCTCTCCCCCCGCGCCGCACCTTGGGGCAGGTAATCCCGCCCCGCCTGGCAGAGGGGCCGCCGCCATTGGCCGGCCGGCGCGTGGCGCCGTCAATCAGCCGGCGGCTCCCCCTGTGATTGGGCAGCCCACACCCTCGGCCGGGAGTGAGGGGGGGGGTGCGGGTGCGTGGGTTCCCTTCCCCCCAGCTGCGGGTGGGCGGGCATACGCGTGCGCGCGGAGCCGGTGGCGGGGGAAGGAGGGGCCCGGGGCGTTGCCACGCAGGGCTCCCACCATAGCAACCGCTTCCTCCTCCGGGCGCGGCGGCCGTGACGTCTCAGCGTTTCCGCCCGGCTCGCGCCCTCGCCGCTTCCTTTCCTGCTGCCGGAGCCCGCGCCGCGCCCAGCATCCGAGGGAAGCAGCTGCCGCCGCCGCCGCACCGCGCTCCGTCGCTCGCCGCGCCCCGCCGACACCATGGTAGGGAGCCGGGTGTCGCTGGGGTAGTGGGCCGTTAGGCTTCTCCCCTTCCTCCTTCTCCACCTTCGTTACTGGGAAAAGAGGGAAGGTTGGCACCGCCCGCTCGCCGCATCCCAGCCTGCGCTCCGGCTGGCGGCGACGCTGTGCCCGGCGGCACGACGGTATCGCGCCCCCCTTCCCTTCTCCTATCCTCCCCCGGTCTTTTCCGTTCGCCTTTGAACTTGAGGCGGCGGATCCGTTCTCCTCCCCTCCCCCCTCCTGCATCCCGCCATGAGGTGGCAGAAGGTTATTTCCCCCCCCCCCCTCCCCCCCCACTTTGAGGCGATGGAACTGTCCTCTCCCCGTCGTTCTCCCCCCGTAAAGCGATGGTACGTTCCACGCCGCACACTGGCGCTAGGGGCGGGCGCGTCCATTTTGCTCGAGGGGGGGCGGCGAGGAGAGCGAGCGAGGCGGGAAGAGTCGCGGGGAGGGGGGACGGGACGGTGGCGGCGGCCGCCGCCGGGCGATGCGCGGCCCCTCCCTGTGCCGCAGGGCGCGGCTGGAGGGAGAGAGGGAGGGGTGGGTGGGGGGGTGGTGTCCCCCGCGGGGGGCTGCGTGGGGAGTGGGTCGCATCCCGATAGAAAGGGCACGGGGGGCGGTGGGAGCCCCCGCCCGGGGACTGAGGGACTGCCCCGTTTGGGAGGAAGCGCGGCCTCAGCCGCATCCGCCCCGGGCAGGAGCCATCTTCCCCAAAGGCGAGGGGTGTCGGGCCTGGCCTAGAAAACGGCGGCGGCTCCGCGGCGGAGCGGGGCGGTTGAGACGAGCACCCACCCTCCTGCCAGCCGAGCGCCCGCTCCGCCGTCCGCGGTGCGCAGCCGCTCGGGGCCAGGCCGCGCTTCACCGGGCCCGACTGGAGTCAGCAGTCCTGGGAGCAGACAAAAGGGAGGGGGAAGCAAAACCGGCGGAAGGAAAACGCTGGTCGTAACAAACGCGGTTTTGCAACGGCTGCTCAGAGGGGTTTAAATTTTAAGCTATTTGCTGCAAGAACATGGGAGATTTTTGTCTTGCTTCTTTCCTCAGAGCAGATACGATGCTGGAAACATTATATCAAAGATGCGATGCTGGAAACAGAGGAAACGTAGAAATGTATTAAACAACTGACTTGCCTGTTTTCTCTGGCTTTCAAAAAATGCCAAGGGACCCCTTTCATAAATGAGGTGTAATAGACCAAACAGCTATTATACCTCACGGTGGTTCATTTTCTATTGGTTTGCCCGTACTAAAAGTAACTCTCCGTAACTCGAGCTACTGAAACTGACAAATTCACTTGAATTATTCGCTCATACAGTTTTAACTGCTGTCCTGTTTTCATGTGAGTCATGCGCAAACGCTTGTCCAGCAACAAACATTTGTGTGTTTTGATACACTTGCATAGGTTATTTTCCTTTAGTAAAGGGGTGATACTTTGAGGCCTTCCCGTAGTGTTTACCATTAGTTTCTTGAACATGTGGTACATCCAGTAAATAAACTTTTATTCTAT
The DNA here is from genome assembly GCF_009769465.1 of Tauraco erythrolophus. NCBI lineage: Eukaryota > Metazoa > Chordata > Aves > Musophagiformes > Musophagidae > Tauraco > Tauraco erythrolophus. The sequence continues at coordinate 118,666,019 of NC_141466.1, read as the reverse complement.
ATAGACCCAGCAGACAGGATGTGCTACTCATCTCCCTGCTTCCTGTAACACCTGAGTTGAAGCATCTGTCTGCGGCATGGAGCAGAGCTAATGGGAGTTGCAAATGAAGCTGCTAAAAGTCTGACGAGACTTGCAGCTCTTGTTTAAAATAGGCTTGTCTGAACAAGCTAGCTACCACCTCTGCAGTACGCAAACCTAGTTTAGAATGACTACTCAGTGTGTCAAGCTTAATTTTCCTTCCAAACCAGAGAATTCCCCAGTCGGACAAAACCAGTATTTCTCATAGTGATCTCCTTTTTGGAACAGAGTCCAGGTTGACTTTTTTTAAGATGCTTGCCGGTTGCTGCAAATGAACTTGCTTTTGGGCGAAGAATGTAGTAGGCCTCCTGGCAAAGTACAGTAATGCCAGCAGGAGGGCATCGTTTGGTATCAAAAGAGCATTGGGTTTTCTGCTTTTGTGTCTTGCCACAAGTTTCAGTTTTTTTGCTACTGGATTAAATATGTCCATGGTTTTTGGAGGACTGTGCAAATAATTTCTCTTGGTTGTTAGTCAATACTATTCCCAAATCTGTGTAATCACAAGGTACATATGCTTCCTATACAAGATGACAGTCTCTTGACAATTGGTAGTGTGGGTGTCTGGCATGTTCCTACTTGCCTTGTCAGAATATCACTATCAAGAGGCTCCTGCTGGGAGCAAGGGCTGACCTATGCGATCTCATGCGGGAGAGCCTGCAGACAGCCGGAACTTGCCTGTAAAGCTGTTCAGAGCCTTTCACTCGCCTGACCAGTATTCACAGCAGTCTCCAGGAAGGATACCTCGGTAACAGGTATCTGGGATGCCGAGAGCAGGCCTTCAAAGCCTGTTTTAAGGGTGCAGTTTAAGGTTTAGATTGCTGTAGATGCCTGGAGGGCCACAAGAAAATTCTTACAGTCACTTGGGCTCATAATAGCTGATTTCTGTGCTGAATGTGTTTCTAAGAAGCTTTGCTTTCCTGCAAGACTCCTGTTGCATACCAGCTTATACCCGCATTCCCTTGAAAACACGCTTTTCAACACAGAAATGAGTACTGCTTGAAACTTCTGCCATGCTGCTGGCTACCATGGTTCCTGTTTTTCAGCAGTGTTGCTGGGATTGCCTTTTGCGGGTATTGCTTGTTCTTCCTACCTTGATAATTGCATCAGGAGTAAGCTTCATGGTAGCTCGGAGAAGGTGATGATTTTCTCTTTGGCTGAAAGCTAAGGAAATAACCTCCAGAAATTCAAAGGAGACTTTTTTTCTGCTTTTTTTTAATAATTGCTTTCTAACTCATCTCTCCTTGTCTAGTCGTTAACCTTTCTTATTGGCAGGGGAAAAAAAAATAGCTGAATAGAGTTTTGATGCATTTTCCCCCAAAGAAGAGACCAAATAATGCAAAATAAAAAACTCAAGTCTAGCTGGCAAGATCTGCCTACAAGTGATATGCAAATAACTCTGTACTTCTTGCTGGCTTATGGTGTGCAAATAATGGCCTCTGACACAACAGCAGTAAAAAGGCAGTTAGTTATGTTTCCTATCCTGCTTCAGATCTGAATTGAAGCTTTGGACTTTCAGATGCATAGGCTGCCTGGCAGAAACGGAGGTGGCTGGCTGGCTGTAGGTAGCAGAGGACATGGGCCTGTTTGGACTTGGGAAGTCACTGGTGTTCCCACGCTGGTGCTGGTCTTTGGGGTGAAGTTAAACTAGTCACTCCATGCATCGTCTCATTTCCTGCTCAATAAAGTGGGGGTGGGAGCATCAGGTGGGTTTTCTTGAGTGCTCAAATAACAGATTAAAAGCAAAGCAGTATTTAAGATCCTTGTATTTTTAACCACCCACATTTTCAGTTGGCTTGTTGGCCATAGCTGACACCTTTTCAGAGGCCCGATTTGGCAAAATCTTCTCCCAGTCTGTCAGCTGCAGCAGGCTATGTGACCCTCCCTTTCTGCTAGGTGCCCTCGCAGCTGACTTGGCTTAGTTTTTCCCTTCAGAGTCTCGGTGCTGATGATGACCCAGGGTATTGTGTGGCAATGTAAGGGACAGCTTTGTGAAAGCTTCTGTCCCAAAACGGCTGGGCGGTGATAGGTTTCACTGAAAAAATGTTTGTCGCAGAGACGTACTATGACACATTACTGAGTCAGATGAAAACGCCACGTGGTTACACAAGCAGTTCTGGCAGTGGCAGGGGATTTTGTAGGTAGATAGGAGCGATGGTATGCCAAGCATAGGGGAAACGAGGTGTTTGCTGAAGAAACTGAGAACCAAATATATGGCAGTAATGTGATCAGCAAACACAGGAGCACAGCATTCTCAAATCTGTCTTTGCAATTGAAAAGGCATTCTTTAATAAGTTCTTGGTGTCAAATTCTGGAAAAATTGATGCTTTTCCAAGAAGCAAAAGTTTCTGCTTGAGTAGCTGTAGATAGTCCACGCTGGAGTATATAATGTGTGCGCATGGTTCCCAAACAAAACAAGTCAAGAACTGGTTCTTGAAATGTCTCCGTAGGTAACACATGCACAGGCACCACTGTGGAGGGCTCTTAGGTTCTGATCACGGGAAAGAAAACCCAAATGTAAAATTGTCAATACTTTAAAACCAAATTCATAGATTCATAGATTTCTAGGTTGGAAAAGACCTTAGAGATCATCGAGTCCAACCATCCCTAATCCCCATTAAACCATATTCTCAAATAGATCATCCACCCTATTCTTAAACACATCCAGGGATGGGGACTCAACCACCTCCCTGGGCAGCCTATTCCAGTGGCTGACAACCCTTTCAGAGAAGAAATACTTCCTAACATCCAACCTGAATCTCCCCTGACTAAGCTTATGGCCATTTCCTCTTGTTCTATCACCCATCACTAATGTAAAGAGCCCTTCCCCCACCTCCCCACCATCTTTTCTCAAGTATTTATAGGCCGTAATCAGGTCTCCCCTCAGCCTCCTCTTCTCCAGGCTAAACAGCCCCAACTCCCTCAGCTGCTCCTCATAAGTTTTATTTTCCAGCCCCTTGACCAGTTTAGTCGCCCTTCTTTGGACTCGCTCCAGGAGCTCAATATCTCTCTTAAAGCGAGGGGCCCAAAACTGGACACAATATTCCAGGTGCGGCCTCACCAGTGCCGAGTACAGGGGCAGGATCACTTCCCTGTTCCTGCTGGTTACACTATTCTTGATACAAATTTAGTCCTTTGAACTAGTCTTGAGGCAAACTGAATCATTACTTTAAAGTCTTCTTGACTGTCTTGCAGTTGAGGAGGGAACAAAGACTTTTCTTACATAAAAATTCTAAATATTCAAGGGAAATACTGGAGTTCACAGTGCTTCCTAACAAAAGAGAAGGTAAATTTCATTGTGTCAGAGTTTCCTTTCGGTGCAAGCTTGCTACAAATGCAGTTTATCAGGCATCTGGCATGTGCCTCACTCCTGAAATGGCTTTCTGTATACGAGGATTTTCTTGAGAAAGCTTTGGATTATTCTTCAGTCTTCCCCCATTTAGATTACATTTCAGTTGTAGAATACTTGGCGATGGAGGCAAAATGTTGGAAGCTATTAGTGGAGGCAGCTGGGGACAGCTCTTGCAGTTGGAAGCCTGCTAGACAGAAGGCTCTCTCTTTGGGCTGCCCTGTGTAGGGACAGCATTCTGCTCTCACAAGACTTCTGCAGTGCTCTGCACTTAAGGCAGGAACGATGGCTTTGTGTCGGGAATAAGAGCCGCTGTGTTACTGCAGCGCATGCTGACAAGGCATTTAATGCAACCATTACCTCATGTGCCTACAGCAGTATATATGAAAACACAATGGGGATACTGCTATAAGTGCTCCAGAATAACGTGCGAGGCAAGGCTGCCCGCAAGACCACGCTGCTTTTGCAATAGCTGTATAGAAGTACTGGAGGAGAACTCATTTTTGCCCATTCCCTCAGAGAAACTTACTCCATCCATTCTTGCCTGAATGTCTTCCAGAATGTGCTGTACTGGCATCATTTTCCCATCTGATAAGTAGGTGGCTTGCCTCCTCGCTGCTGCCTTGTTTCAGTGAGGTTAACAGGCCCTGCAGTTAAGGCCCTTGACACCTATAGAAAGAAGCAGGCTGGGGACTTGGATGTAGTCTTTGCAGTTGTGTCCCAAGAATGGGTTTAAGATGGTGCTGCCAGCGTTACAGGGTTGATCTGTCCCCTACAACAAAATGTCACCAGCTGGTGGTCCTGTATCCCACAAGTGCCTGCAACTCACACTGCTCAATGAACAGCCGCCCACGTACCAGTCCAGAGTTGGGTAGCTGCTTTCATGCTGAAAAAGGAGCAGAACCAGGCTAGCTGTTGTAGCCCTGCAGTGTTCAAGCCAGAATGCACAAAATAATAATAATGAATGTGCTGTATTGAATCCTCTGAGCAGAGTGATACTGGGCCAAAAAGAGGAAATTCAGACTAACAAACGTTTATTCTGTCGTTACTGACGGGGTGGAGGCTTCTCACCAGCTATTCTTCTGGACAAATCAGCAGAGACACGGTTGGTTGAGGACATATATTTACAAATGGGGCATTTCTCCAGTGCTCTTGACAGTCATCCTGTTGCTGCCCTACGCAGAATGGTTGCAGCCACCTTACAACAAAAGCTGTCTAGGGTTTGGTGTTTTGTGGGTTTTTTTTCCTTTTTAAGTATGTTTACAAAGCCAGTTGTGGCTGGTACAAGCCCAGGGTTGAAGAGGGAGTCCTACATTATTCTATGATAAATGTATGCTCTTTTTGGAAGCAGTTGGTTGCACGAGGAGTTTATGGGTTCATTTCAACACATACTATGACACAGCTATAGGGCTTTCTCAGATGGAACAAATCTGCATTGTCCCTAGCAATATAATGGCTGCTAATGTCAGCCTGTGAGATGAATCCAGGGGTGTACAGCAGCTGTGGAAAGGAGTAGCACCAGCTACTAACAGCCTTTTGCTTTGGAAAACTAAAAGATGCAGTTAGTACTATTGTCCCTTCAGCTTCTGGTCAGTCCCAGTTACCAGCTGCAGTTTAACAGTGAATTCTGAGTTTCCAGACTAAATACTCTCAACGTTTTTGGAATCTGAACTGACTTGCCAGCAGTGCTCAGTTTCTTTATAAGGAAACAACTTGTCTCCCGACTTGGAGACATGTTTCTGGCTGTGCAGCAGCACAAGCATATGCTCTTGACTGCACAGTTTGCATCAGCCTGCAGCTCCGTTGCTGCTGCTTGCTTCTGGCTCCCTGCTGAGCATTAGCCTGTTCTTTCAAAGTGAACTTCTTGGCAACAGGAATTGGTGCAGGAGAATTACTTGTTGTGGTCTTGGAGCAAAGATCAAGAATTGATAAAGGTAGAGTTAGGTGACATGAACTGCATTTATGCAATTACTAGGCTCATTCCCATACTAGTTCAAGCTTTCTAAGCATTTTCTACTTAGAATCTTGAGGTTTTTGTGACTAAAAACTGAGTTGTATCACCTATTGTCAGCTAGTGAGGTGCCATTAGTTAAAAGATAAACCTCAGGGGGAGGGGGGGTGAAGGTTATCTTGAGTTCACTGTGGATTTGTCTTTAGTGAATGATGCAATAATTCTAGTCGCTGCACTGTTTGCTATATTAGGGCAACCTTGTATTATTTAGAGTCTTCCTAGAGAGCTTTTGCCTACACCAACCACAGGGACGGGAGGAAAAAGACCTTTATTCCTCATTAGTTCTCAGTCACGCTCTGACAAAGTGTAATCTCTCCGTATGGAGGAGGTGACATACGAATGAGTCACTTTGAATCGATGTTTGCACTTTTGCTTGAATTAATCCCGGAATAGGCTTTCTCCATTTACTTTCCTTGCCTTACTGGAGATAAGCAGAAGGGTGGCTGACTGCCAGGCAACCGAGGCACAGTGACTTACTCCCTGTTGCCCTATCCCAAGTAAGTGCGAGAGAGTCTGGGCAGATTAGCCCTAATGACAAGCCATACATTGTGAATCATAGAATGGTTCGGGTTGGAAGAGACCTCAAAGATAATCTAGTTCCAACCCCCTGCCATGGGCAGGGATGAGGAAATCTTGAGGGAAATCCCCTTGTATTTGAGTAAACTCCTGAAGAGCACCGTTCTCCACACTAGAGAAAAGCTTCTGTCTCAGATTCACTGCTGTGTGAGATTGCCCTGGTTTTGCAGGACCAGCACTTGGGAGATCTAGATGCCAGACTCCATGGTAATAGATTCTGCCAGCTGTGCCACCTCTCTTCATGGGATTAGCAAAGCTATGCCAGCTACTACAAGGAGAGATGTTGGTAGAAAAAGGAGAATCCAGACCTGTCTGATGTCCTGCGTGGTAGGCGTTGGTCAAAGCTTTAAAAAAAAAATACACATTAAGTAGTTGTCCAATTAATAGCTGTCTCTCAAGGACAGCCTGTTTGAAATCTAGCACTAAGCAGTTCCCCTTCACCACGGATCTCCTTGGTTTTGCAGCTGAGCTCTGCTTTTTCTTTAGAACACTTCTGCTCTGACCAGGTACAATATTTCCCACAAAACGAATCCATCGAGCACATGTTTTGGAGCTGAGCTTAAGGAAGAACCAAATAAAGAACAACCTTTAGCCTTTTCAACCTTTAGATGTTATATCTCACATGATGCTTTACCTGACTGTTCAGTACTGCTCACTGCTTGTAACAGTGACATGTGGCAGTTTACCCAGAGGGAGGAGGGCGATTATCCTTCTGAGATATGAATTGCCATATCTGAGGATAACGCCATTTGAATTTGGAAGATCAAAAACAAGTAGGGGAAGAAGCAGTATTAGAAAGGAAAGTCACTGTTTACACTGCATGCAGCCTTTTGAACAGCTAGATGAGCGTTGGACAGGCTTCAATTTGGTCTTTACTGCTCCAACCATAATGTCCTTCCTTCCAGCAGTGTCCGCTGGCCAGTATGGCTTCCCATATTTGCAGTATTTACTATTGCATAGCTGCTTTTAAGCTGTATAACTTTGCTGCACTCTGAGAACAAAACTCTCATACAAATGCTTCTACCCTGCCACCTCTTTTTTTTTTTTTTCGTCTCATTCCCAAAAAAGCAGCAGACTGAAAATGCAGTTCAGCCTCTTGTTCTTGCTAGGTCTTGTCCTCCTTATTCTGTGCAGCTGCCTTTAATGTTAGATTGGTGATGCTGCATCTGCACCTTATATTCCAGCAAGCACAGGGGTATACCACTAAGTAACTAGAATTTCCCATCAGACTTCAAGGGAAAAAAAAAAAATTGAAAAGGCAGGCAGCTTGCTTTAAAAACTGGTGGAGGAACTGCTGGGAGGTAGACACTTTTACTGTTAGACTTGCACGTTCTCCCTTTAAAACACTGAATTCAGAGCAACTTCTGAAAGTTGGCTTGTTTAGCTAAAAACTTTACCACTACGGTCCCAGTAACCCACTACATCCCTCTTGATCTCTAAACCACATTCATGTGACAAGCATGGAATTTGGCCATACTTTACCTCTGTTCCTAAAGCTGCTAGCAAGCATGCTAGAAATGGCTAGGAAACTTTGAACAGAAGATCCTCGTGGACTTGATTGTCTAGCCAGCCTGAAATGGGTAACAAAATTAAGCTGCTGCAATACCAAAGGATCTGCCTCAACCAAACCTCAGAGGACAAAGGGTGGACATGCATGTAAAACTGCCCCAAAACAATGTTCTAGTATAAGTAGGATCGTGCCTTCTTCAGAATAGTTTTGGTTTGGCAGCTGACTGTGGGCAGCATTGAGACTCCAGATTCTTTACTTGGCCTGGAAAAAGAAGGCCTGCAGCCTTTTCTGATGAGACTCTCAGGCCACTGGTGACTATTGCCAGTATCAGTTGTCTTCTAGCCTTGGATTTAAGGCGGTGCAGTAATGCAATTGTGAAAATTAGTGGTGGTAGCCCTAAAGGTCTTTGCTTTTGTCTTTGCAGGCATCTGGAGTACAAGTTGCCGATGAGGTATGCCGTATCTTCTACGACATGAAAGTGCGGAAGTGCTCTACGCCTGAGGAAATTAAGAAGAGGAAGAAGGCCGTCATCTTCTGCCTCAGTCCAGACAAAAAGTGCATTATTGTGGAAGAAGGCAAAGAGATTCTGGTGGGAGATGTCGGTGTGACGGTCACCGATCCTTTCAAGCACTTTGTGCAGATGCTTCCCGAGAAGGATTGCCGTTATGCCTTGTATGATGCAAGCTTCGAGACCAAGGAATCCAAAAAAGAAGAGCTGATGTTTTTCTTGTGGTAAGCCATCTGCCCAACTCACTCATTCCTAACGTGCAGTCCAAGCACTGTGGATGAGGTCTCTGAGCATTTGTGTTGCCCATGCTGACAAGATGGCCAGCTTAAAGTGAGCCGGACAGCCTGATGTCTGTATCCTGAGCCATGAGACGTTTCACTTGTGCATAATCGGTAGGATATTGCTTCTGTCTATGCTGTATGATAAATGTCACTGATTACACTCTTTCCCACTAGGGCACCAGAACAAGCACCTCTCAAAAGTAAGATGATCTACGCAAGCTCCAAGGATGCGATCAAAAAGAAGTTTCAAGGTACGTAATGCAGCTAATGCTCCTAGCTGTGCCATGGCCCTAGAATGCTTACACAGCGAGGCTTAACTGTTGGCTAATTAGTTTGAGTTTGGTTTTCTTTTGAGATTCTAGTGAGACATGAGAACTGCACAGGTCAGATGCCCTGTGACAGCTAAAATGATCCCTGGCTGAATTTTAGAGGCACTAGAACTGTGCTCAGGACAAGAGCAGGCTTTGCGATGTGTGACGCCATAGCTGTACTGTACAAAGCAGCACATCTGCACCAAACAGGCCAGAAACCATTAGATTCATAACACAGGGCTGGGTTTTGTACAGAGCTGCCTCTGTGGCAGAGGACTTTAAGCCCTGTGTCTGTTGAAATACACAATCTCTCAAAGTTACTGTGCCATAGTAGTAGTAATTAACAATTCACTTGATTGAGAGGCACAGTTGTGGTTACTCATTTCAAAAGACATTTCATCTCCAAGTGGAGAAGTGAAGTTCTGTTCAGCCTGTCAGGCACCATTAACTAAGGAGTAAACACCTTGCTGCGGCATTCAGAAATTTCGTGCTAAGTCAGTCATTACGATGGCTTGTAGCCAGATAGCATTGCCCACCCCCCCCCCCCCCCTTTCAGTTCATCATGCTGCACTGGGCCAAAACTTTGCCGCGTGCAAGACTGACAGGATCATTGTGCAGCAGCGCCAGCCTTCACAGAACAACTCACCAGTGGATTGGAATTGCCCATGGAGACTGTGTGCTGCACATGTGAAAGTCGAAAACAGAATAAAAGAAATCCTGAAGACATTCTGCTTTTCCTCCACATAAGACAGGCTTGGGTTGGGCTCCCTGCCCTCCAGAAAAACCCACTGTTGATTCCTTGGACCAGCAAAGTCTTTCTGGTCTCTACATCTCAGTTTCTGTCTCTGATTCTTTCACCCACATCTCCAGAGCCAGCTGGAGCTGAGTCAGCCATCTTAGTGTGCTTGCTTGTAGCTCCCTCTCCTACCACATCCATGGTAGCACTAGAAATGAGTGATTCGCTTGTAAGGTAGCCTGCAATGAAAAGGCTAACAGTCTGAGCACTGATCTAGTGAAAACTTTCTCCCTAATATACATATGCTGATATTTGGCGTGCAGCCAAATGTCTCCTGTAATATTACTACCAAGTATGTTTGTTTGACTGGTTAATAGCATGTTGAAGTACTGCATTATTGAGTGTTTTGCCTCTTTTTTCAGGCATAAAGCATGAATGCCAAGCAAATGGGCCAGAGGACCTCAACCGAGCTTGCATTGCTGAGAAGCTAGGAGGCTCCCTAGTCGTAGCTTTTGAAGGAAGTCCCGTGTAGATGTCATACAGTGCCACAACTCAAAAGCATTCCATGTTTTAATATATCAGTTATGTAAAGCAACCATTCTAGGCAAGGGTTTCACTAACTATAGGGAAGCTGTCTTGTAGAATAAAGTAGATTTTGGAGATGTAGCTCGTATGTACAAATGACCCTAAATAAATCAAATCTAAGGATTTATCTTGGTGTATTAATATTTGCATTGGTTGTCCAGCCCAATACTGTCCCTGATGGATTAACACTAAAGGTCTCCAAAAATTTTGGTCCAATGTAGCAGTGTATCATGGGAAGAAAGGGGGGGGGGGAGGTGAGAACAATCTGGTTCCTGTTCTTACTTTTCTAAATTGTAACAAGCAAAATTCAGTCTTTTTGAGGCTACTGGCCAAGTTGCCAAACTCAAAAACTTTTCCCCTGTAACTGTTTAATACAAAACTTAAAACCTCTAGTTAAAGTTAGGCTAAAGCAACTTGTTGGCACCAAAACTGGGTTAAATTCTTAGTGCTTACAGTTGCAGAGCAGTACTAATGAAGGCTAATCAGAAGTTAGAGATAAAATAGACACACTTTTCTGGAGAAATAGTCCTAGTCCACTCTCTTGTAAACTCACAGTGCAGTAATAATATTTAAAGGTTCACTGGTTCTATAGGTTCAATTTTCTTGTTAAGAAGTGTCTTGAGATCTCTTCCAGCCTGAGTGATTCTATAAAAATTTCTTTTCTGTTGGCATAGTTTAATTTAGAACTACCTTAGTTACTCTAATACACACTTACTAGCGGATCGGATGCTTCTGAGGCTTTTACAAATGCAGATTCTTATATCGGAGCTCTCCAGTTATGGGTAGTACAGTGGGAAGGAACCACATCTTAAAAAGTGGTATTTTTGGCCCCAGTCTTTGGTCACTTGGTCCATTTGTCCATAATTACTATTGATTTAACTTAGTAGAACCAGTCAGCCTGACTAATACGGCTTGATCTGGGCTTTTTGTCTGTTAGCTTCTTTAATTCTGTAGAAATGCATGGAAATATCACCTACTAGAAAGTTTGACCTGAAATGCCTTTTGTATGGGGGGTAGAGAACATTCCTGTGCCAGCTACAGAGATCTTAAAAGCTTCCATGTCTCACCAGTGGTTGATTAAAGCTGTTTCCTTTGTGTAATGTGTACATGGGAGTTGCATAGAGTTTTCCTGTATGTCTGTAGAGAAAAAGAAAAAAAAAAAAGAACAAAACCCTTAGCCTCCAGTGCGTTACTGTGATATGTTCTGTGCGTGCCAAATTCGAATAGCCTAAATAAATGGGGTTTCCCTCCCCTGGGTCAGTGACTGATTCCTCTCCAGCCTCTGGATTAGCCCTCCTGCAGCGGGGCCGGTGCTGCTGGCTGAGCGTGGCGGTGTCCTGCGTAAGGTGGGTGCTCGGGGAGCTGGTATGCCCTGTGCTCCACACTGGGGGGAGAAAGGATCGGGGGGAGAGAGGGTGGAAGGAAGAGCTGATAGAGGCAGAGGGATCTGGGAGGAAAGCAGGTTCATCTGTCTGCAAAGCAAGCTGCCCTCCTTGCCCCTGCACCCCTCTCAAGCTGAGCAACTGCCAGCCTGCTGCAGGCTCTAGCTCCCTAACAGCACCTCGTCTCTGCCTTTTAGGCTTTGGACCCAAATTCCCATGGGTTGGAGAGCTGAGCAGGAAAAACCCAGCACGTCAGTTATTTTGCGCTGTTTTCCCAGTAAGAACTGAGGGAGCTTTCTCTGGCCAGCCCAATGAAGCCCAGGCGGTTACAGGCTGCCCCTTTCTCCGCGAGCTCTTGCCAGATGTGCAGGGACAGAAAGCTGCACTGTCCCTGCAGGTCCACGGCGGAGCTCTGCGCTGCGCTGGTTTATCTGCAGGGCCAGGGAAATAATGGTCCATTACCTAACTCGGCATGTGCCCTCTCTGGCCATGCTGCGTGGTTAAAACCTTTAATTAAAGGCAGGCATTGACTGCTTGCTCTGACTTGGCACCCACGCAGGTCACAGGGTTGAGAACACAAGGTTTTCCAATGCAAAGAGATCCACCAGGGAAAAGCTTTCTGCTTTTGCAAAAAGCAAACCGGCCTGGTTTCTGCTGGTGCTTCTAGCCTGTGTTTCTGTCAACTCTGAGCTTGCCCAAGTGGGTAATCATCCTCATAAACAGCCCCTCCTGGCCTAGGTGTCTGCACTACTGGTCTTTGTCCAAAGTCCAGGTTGAGATAAGGGAACCGGAGTGACTCAGCGGGAGTGGTGCTGCCTGACAAACAAAGGGAGCTCCCAGCCAAGATCCAGCCGATAACTAGTGCCTCCAGACTGCTGGCATCTTCGAAGAGATAACTAGCCCAGGTGACACTGTGGTGGACTTCTGCCTGGAATTTCCTTTCTTGGTTAGAAAACAGAGCAGGAAATGCCTGCAAAGGAAAGAAGGATGGCAGACCTGGAGGGTAGGAGGGCACTTCCTGCAACGTGAAAGCTTTTGAATCAAGGACTTGAGTACAAAGTGCCTTAGTCCCAGGACTTCAAGACATGAAACGTCTGAGGTGGCACTTTGGGCCTTAGCTAGGTGTGTTCCCACAGCTTAAGCTGATCTAAGAGGCTTCGGCTGCTTTTAGGACCCTCACAGCAAGTCCCAAGGTATTTTACTGGTATTTTACTTGTGGCACTCCAGGGCTGGCAGTAACCCTTAGCCTTCAGAGTTAAAATGCTGCAGGTTTGTCCATGTCATGGAGTTAGTGGGCCAAACTTCACCACCTCCCAAGGCTGGTTGTCCTCCTGCAGTTGGAGGGGATGAAAAGCACAAGATGTTTCCTCTTGTGACTGCTTCAAATTCCTTCAGTTAATGTTTCTCCCAAATCACCCAGACCTTCTGAAGAGGCAAGGTAACCAGGGAGAGACGACATCATGAATGCTTCCTATGGCTTGGCCAGCTGTTGGGGAGAGAAATTACCTTCTAACAGGACTACAAGAAGAAGAAAAAGGTGAAGTGGTTTCAGGTGACGGACACATCTGAGAGCCATGCAAACTCAGCAGGACCGTAGCCCAGGTCGTGCAGTTTGGCTGCAGGAAGAGCAGAGCTGCTAGAAACCTTTTCAAGTCCACATGCAGGCAGGGATTTCCCAAAAGCCACTTTTGTCCATTACACTGGGGAGAAGATGGGGATGGGTAAGAAGATAGGAGACTGGTAATTCAGGCCTAAGCATGAGCAGCAGGTGGTGTAAACATAATTTAACTGATCTAGCAAAAGGGAACGTGAGTGTCTAAGCTGTGGCTTGATAAGCCCACGTACCAAGGCTGAAAGGTAACAGCCATGGCTGAAGTCAGCAGAAGGATCCAGAGTTCCCATCCAAAATGACCCCAGCTGGGCGATTGCTTGATCTTTGATAAAGCACCTGCCTGCAGCACCCTGGGGCCCGGCTGCCAGTCACCTGCCCTGAGTCAGAGGCTGACCAGTAACAAGCCAACAGCATAGCCTGCCTGGAGGAAAGGAGATAACCCTTGAAAGGAGATAACCAGCCGGTGCTCCTCAGCCCTATGTGCTGGTGGGCAAGGCTTGGGTTTCTCCTAGCCCCTCAGGATGTCCTCCTTCCACCAAGGTACTGAGGGAAGAAAAAATCCCAGCAGGTACCACTTCAGGTATTGAAAATTAAGCTCAACGTCTTTTCCCAAAGAGACCTTTTTTTTCAGCTTTGCCTAACAAGATCAGCCCTTCTCTTGCTTCCTAAAACAGCCAGCTCGGTAATGCGTCCTGGAAAAGCACCATGTCCTTCTGACTGAGCACACAGAATTGGTTCTTGTGTGGCTTTTGGAGCCCCATCAGAGCCCACCTGCCCAGTGTGGGATGCCAGGCTGTTTTGGGGGCTTTGGTACTGTTTGTGTGCTAATGCCTAGGAACCTGCTCTGTTTTGCACAAGAGCTCACAATAAAGGAAATTGTTGTTGCAAAAGCAAAAAACTGAAGAAAACGAAGGATTGCATCACTTCGCTGCGCCTGCTGGTCTGGGGCCCTTCCTACCGGTGGCTCTCTGGAGGTGACAGCCACCCTGATACGCTCAACAGCTCACTCCAGCCCATGGGTTAGGTGGGGTTTTTTGTTGCAATCCTGGTAAAATCCAAGTGTTCCCTCACTTTTGGGGATCACAGAATCACAATGTTAGGGATTGGAAGGGACCTCAAAGGATCATCTAGTTCAATCCCCCTGCTGGAGCAGGATCACCTAGATCAGATCACACAAGAAGGCATCCAGGTGGGTTTTGAACATCTCCAGAGAAGGAGACTCCACAACCTCTCTGGGCAGCCTGTTCCAGTGTTCTGTTCCCCTTACTGGGAAGAAGTTTGTCCTCATGTTCAAGCGGAACCTCCTATGTTCCAGCTTATATCCATTTCCCCTTGTCCTATCATTGGATGCCACTGAGAAGAGCCTGGTTCCATCCTCATGGCAGTCACCCTTTACATATTTATAAACATTAATGAGGTCCCCCCTCAGCCTTCTCTTCTCTAAGCTAAAGAGACCCAGCTCCCTCAGCCTTTCCTCATAAGGGAGATGCTCCACTCCCTTCATCATCTTTGTGGCCCTGCGCTGGACTCTCTCAAGCAGTTCCTTGTCCTTCTTGAATTGAGGGGCCCAGAGCTGGACACAATATTCCAGATGAGGCCTCACCAGGGCAGAGTATCTTAAAAGCCAAAAGGTGACAGGAAAGGTACGCTGCTCTGCGGCAAGAGGTGATGCTGACAGCGTTGAGGTCGACAGTGGTCCTTGATTCATGAAGTCCTTCCCCACACACCATGAAGCCCAGAAAGAGAAACTGAAGGCTAATCATGGGTGCAGGGCAAAGGTCTGCTTACCGAGCTTGCCCTTCCATCATGGGGGTGACCTGTCAGAGTGAGTTCTATGAGAATAGGGCTGGGAGGGGTTGGCAGCAGCATTAGCAAGGCTTGTAATGAGTGTGTTGGGTCTCAGCTGCCATGCAGGGGGGTGGGCCACTACTTCACAGGGAGACAGAGCCCTCTGGCCAGGTATGAGAGCTCCATCACCGCCCATCCTGCGAGGAACTGCAGGCAGGGGTAGGCAGTGAGTGACGGAGGAGTGGTACTGAGCCCCCCACTCCCCCCCTTCTCAAATCTGGGGAGGGGGTCGGGAAGGCGGTGGCTCTCCTTGCGGATCAGCACAACCTCCCCAGTGGTGCTCAGCCTATTTCTGCTCAGTTTCAATGTGCACCCTGACTTCTGGGTGCAGCAGCCCTTGCTCAGTCTCAGTCAGCGAAGCCCCAGATAAAAGGGTGCCTTTGGATAGGGACAGGAGGGAGGTTTGGGCTGGGGGAGGGGGTGAGCTTTGAGCTTGCCATTTCCTCAGCTGGACTTCAGCAGGATGCCCTTTTCTTGCCTGGTCAAAGATGGGTCACACACCCTCCTCCTCCACCCCAGTGTGATCTGGAGGTCCCCTCTCCATCACGGCCCCGAAAGCCACAGTGCTGGCTGGGACGAGACATGTCTGCCCAGTCCTGACTGCGTGGAGTCTCTGGTGTCTAATATAGACGTTGAGCGCACACTGCCTTCCCCAGGAACAAAATGGAGGCAGGTCTGTGCCTCATCTTCCTTCCTGACCTTGGCTCGTCGCACACCCCGGAAGGATCGAGCGTTTTGGGGGCCTTTTTTCCCCCACCCCCTTCTTCTGAAATCCCGCTGATGTCAGCACCAGGCTCAGCAGCTTTATTGTGGGGAGACGGGCTCCGAGCTGTCACGTGGCCTCTGTCATTTCCTAAGAAAGCGGCTTGGGAAAAAAAAAAAAAAAAAAGAGAGTGGAAAAAAAAAAGACAAAAAATGAGAAAATAGAAAGAAAAAATGAAAAAAAAAAGGAAAAAGAAAAAAGGAAAAAGAAAAAAGAAAGGACAAGGAAAGAAAAAAGAAAAGAGGGGAAAAAAGAAAAAGCACGAAAGAAAAAAATAGAAAAAAGAGAAAGAGAAAGAAAAAAGAGGGGGGAAAAGAGAAAAAAAAAGAAAAGAAAAGGGGAAAAAAAAGCTGGGGGAAGAGGAAAAAAAATTAAACGGCAAGCCACAAGGAGAGAGCGGAGGGCTGGGGAGCCGGCAGCAACCGGGGATCACCGCCACGCAGGGACAAAATTACAGGAGAGCGCTGCGGTGGGAGCAGGGAACAGAAGCGGCCCCCGCGGGGCTGCCGCGGCTCCCCCCGCCCTGCACCGTCCCCTCCCCACGCTCGGAGCGACCCCCAAAGCACCGACCCCCAAAGCACCGACCCCCGCAGCACCGGCCCCCGCCCCCCCTCCCCGCGCCGCCACGGCGGTCCCTCCGCCGGGGAGCTCGGCGTGCACCGCCAGCGTGCAAACACGCGCGGCTGGATGGAAAAGTTTCTTTCCTTTGCTTGTATTGGAGAAAAAAACGGAGAGGATGGCTTTTGCAGCACAGTAGGGAAGGGGGAAGAATGAAGGACCTGCTCCTGGCCAAAGCAGCGTCCTTCTTCGGTGACCCCAAAGACCTGCCTGGAATGCAAACTTCAAAAAAACCCCAAACCAACCCACCCAAACAAACAGAAAAATAAAGCAAGGACAAGCCCCTTTTCACTATGTTATTTTAATTGCATCGACACCCAGAAATACACAAAAGGACACGTGCCAAGAGCCACCCATCAAAAAGAGGCGTCCTTTCATGGTGGGGCTTACTTTCACGCTTCTTTCACTCAAAAAAGAAAAAAAAAAAAAAAGAAAAAAAACAATTGCACCGGTTGATGTACAAACACAGTCTTCCCTTTTCACACATCCGTGGGTTCTGCCGCGACAGGAAGGTGAAGCCAGAGCGGCTCCCCGCGGCACAAACGGTCGTACAAAACAGTATGATGTTTTTCTTACAAATTTATGCCTGCAGCATTTACTGTTTGGGTTTTTTTTTGGGGGGTTTTGTATATTTTTTTAAAAAGTTTCAAAACTAGGTTTTGGGTCACTAATGGCTTGTATCTTTTATCTACAGTAAACTCAGCATATAATTTTATTTTTTAGGAATGTGTAAGGCATTTTGGTAAGTTGAACAGTAAGGTCTAGGTCACAGACTTGTCAAACTGAAGTCCCTTCCTTCGAACTGTCCTCTTCTCCCTGGAGAAGAGAAACAGAGGTGGGTTACTCAACTGGGTCTCAACCTTATTCTCAAGCATTTCACAGGTGGGCCAGGTCCTGCCTTCTAGGCAGGGAGAACTATGACCATGACCACCATCTCGTGTGGTCCCAGGGCTGCCCAAAAGCCACCTAGATGGTTTCTGGCAGCAAGTGCCACCTTGCCTCTGGTTTTAAACCGCTGCCTGACACACGCTTCCCCCTGGCCTCCGCTGGCATCAAGGGGAGGGATGGCTGTGGCTGCCACAAGTACCGTTTCGTGAAGCTGTTCTTTCAACTTCTTCACCGTTTCTCTCTCTTTGGCCAGTTGGTCCTGGGTAACCTTCAGTAGCTCCTGTAGTTTGGTTGCTGCCTGGCCCAGGTCCTTTGTTAATTTTTTTTCTTTTTCAAGTCTTTCCTACATGGGAGTAAAAAGAAGGCACCTGCCTGAGCCTCCCTTTGCCTTCTGGTGATCTTCCCCTCTCCAAAACACCTCGGGTCACCTCAGATCTGCACCAAGCCACCTTGGTGGCCACAGAGGAGCACCCAGCTCGCTCCTCATCAGAGGGATCAGGCATCAGCCCCCAGTGTACAGCTCACTCTGGCTCCCTGGAGGTGCCATGGGCTGAGACGGCCTCATGGGAGCAGAATGGTTGTGAAACAATATGTGATTCCAATATGTGAAAAGCTCAGCCTGTGAGAGCGTTTGCTCAGAGCATCACCCTTATCTCGGCCAACACGATGAAGTGGCTGTGACTTGCACCTGGCTGTCCTTCAGCCACGCTGGAGCTCACAGCCAGCCCTGAGAAGGGAGCTACCTGCAGAGGAACCATCTACTTTGCCCCACCACGCCCAAGAATGATAAATCCTGCCCTTAGTCTTGCTCAGACACAGCTTTTCCTGTCTTGGCCAAACACCAAGCACGAAGAGCAGAGCAGCCAAATCACCTTGAGATTCTGGGCTTCCTCGGTGTCTGAAGCTGCTGCGTTTTCAGCCAGTCTCAGCTTTTCCAGCTCTGCTTGCAACCTGCACGCCGAGCTCTGGGCCTGGAAGGGGGACACATACTCAGTAAGGACGGCAGCTAACAGCAGCAGGCACCTCCCGCATCCTGCCCCACACAGCCCCTGGTCCTTGGTGGGTCTGCCTCTGGTGAAGAGCCAGGTTGTACAGCCACTGTTGGGCAGCTGGATGCTAAACTCAACGGCATTGCTTTTGCTGATCCAGCTTCCACCGGGAAGATGATGTTTCTCGTCAGAAGCAGCACGAAAACCAGCTAAGCCCCTAACCCTTAAGGGAAAGAGCTGGCAAAAACCATGGGCGGATTGGGAGAGGGGCAATTCGAGGGGCCAGCAGTGCCACGTGGCTTTAGCTGCTGCAAGAAGTTCTTCAGATGTGTGAAGGAATGTGGTGATGTCTGAGATGCAGACAGGGATAGGAAAAACCTTCAGATTAATCCTTCAAATTAATTCTTGGGCTTCAGCAGCAGCCAAGAACCCATAAAGGCTTTGCAAACCCTTGCATCCTCCTTGCCCGCACCCACCTCCTCCAGCTCCAGCGCCAGCTTTTGCCGCAGCACTTGCTCCTTCTCCACCAGCATTTCGTTTTGCTCCAGCTGGGTTTTCAACTGCATTGAGAAAAGGGGAAATACCCAGAAAGGAAATAAAAAAAAAAAAAGACCCAAGAGATGAGCTAGTGGGAATGTCACCAAGAAAGCTGGGCTAGACAGAAGAAATGAAAACTGAAGCTTTCCCCAGGGCACCGAAGGGCAATAGGTACCAGCATCCCTTCTCCGCACAAAAGCCCAGAGGATGCCAATGGTGAGCCCCGGGGCTTCGCTTTGCATTGCCACATTTTGCCGGCTCCTCAGGCAGTACCAGCTGGGACTCTGGACAAGAGGCACCCCATAGTGAAGGATGTGCCTGGCAGGTCCCTGTGCCTGGGAGGAGGCTCCACACTTAACAGGATTAAAGGAGAGAGACAGAGCCCAGCTCGTGGCAGCACCACCACTGCTGCTGGTAATGCCCTCAGCCCGGCTCCAGCAAGATTTACGGAGCATCTGTAATCCTAATCCCTGCCGGCTGGGAAGGGATCCCAGCACAGCTCTGTCGGGGTGTCCCCTTCCTTTGAGGAGATCCAAGCTCCGAACCCAACGGGGCATCGCTGTGTGGCAGTGCTGGCCAAGGGTTTGTGGCATCCCCTGCCTGCCTCCCCCAAAACCCTGCCAGCCTGATGCCGTGATGGAGGGTTCCCGAGGGGAAAAGCCTGGCGAAAGCCAGCTGGCGACATGTTCCCAGCAGGAACAGGACGCATAGTTGAAGGGACAGGGAGGCTGGCTCCCCCCAACACACAGGACGGGAGACGACACAGCCACAACAGCCCTGAGAAAAGCCACATGCAGTTCTCCATGCGGTTAGAGACGGCGAGACAGGACAAGGGACATGGTTAAGGGTCAGCACCTCCATGGGCAGCGTTCTCAGCACCCTAACCTTGAGGGGCACAGGCTTGCTTGGGTCAGCTTGTAACCCCACTATTTCTCCATCCTGAACATGGCTCTTCATCTCACTCAACTGCTGCCTGACCTGAAAAGAGGACCAGCAAGCCTGGCTCAGTTACATGTCCCCGCGCCGCAGCCATTACAAGACCCACAAGGACCTACAGATAAAGTTCACCAGCTTTTTTGCTTGCACACTAGCTGAAATGTTTGGAAAACCACCTCAGTTTCTGCTAGACCCAGGACGGTGGTACCTAACCCGGGCACCTTGAGGCACGATAGCTCCCAGGGGTGCAGAGCACATCCCCGCACCTTGTCTGCTTCTCTCTGATCACTTGGCATCTTGGTTCATAGCCGCTGCTGAGGGCTTGCACTAACACAGTTGAGATGTTAAATAAAGCCATCGAGGCAGAGTGGCAGGTCTCATTTTACCATCGATGACAGCTGGGATGGCTGGGAAGGCAGTTACCTGAACACCACCACCCCTCCCCGATTAACCCACCACCACCACTCCATCTACCAGAGCTCCATCCTGCATTGCAGCAGCCCCGGCAGTCAAGCTGCAAGCGAACAACGTGCCTTGGCCAGAAGAAATGAATGGTTGCT
Organism: Tauraco erythrolophus; assembly: GCF_009769465.1. Lineage (NCBI taxonomy): Eukaryota > Metazoa > Chordata > Aves > Musophagiformes > Musophagidae > Tauraco > Tauraco erythrolophus. The sequence goes on along the minus strand of NC_141466.1, from coordinate 118,645,944 downwards.
GGGTGAACACAAACGTGTTCCACACTCACAACTGTCTGCCCTTCTAATGAGATTAAGGCTAATGATGACCCAACACCACGCTCCCTCAAGGGCGAGGGGCTGCATCAGCTCACTGAGTGAGCTGGATGGTCGCAGTTGCAGGCTGGGAAGAGTCATGGCATCCAAGGGAAACCGTACTCCCGCTTGCTCTGCTCTGAGTGGCTCCGCAAGCCAGCGGTACCGCCAAGAATGTTAAAAACAATCTCCTGGGCCTCTCACAATCGAATTATGGATTTAAAAACAAAAGCCCTCATGGTTTTGGCAGGTCTGTTAGCTCTCCTGGCCCCATATCCCAGTCCTCTCCCCAACTTACTTGCAGAAACCTAGCCCCATCCTTCAGCTCCCTGAGTGACCTGACACATGGGCTATAGAGCCTCAGTCCTTCCATCCAGAGGTGGATGGATGGAAGGATGGATGGATGCTTAAGGCACCCAAACCCCTGCCCCAGGGGGGTGTTGGGCTAACCAGCGTCCAGTGGTGAGGCAGATGGGTTTTTCTGCTACAAACCAGCTTGTGTGAGACTTGTTGCTCTCCTTTCCTTCCTTCCCACCGCCATCACGGGAGGAAAGGCAGGCCAATAAAAATCTCCTCCTGACTCTCAAACATCCCCTCTGAAAGCCGGATCAGTCCAGTGCCCAGCAGCACCAGGTGTCCCCGTGTGCTGGCTGTGTCTTCCTCCCCTCCCCAAACCCGCAGGGAGGACGCCAGGCCCACAGCTGGGTTTGCAAGCCAGCCCTGGGCAGAGCAGCCAGGTCCCAGCAGGGCAGCTCCAGGGGTGTCCCCTTACCAGGGCCAGCTCCTCACTCTGCTTCCGTGTTTCAGTCTTTGCTGCCTCCAGCTGCTCCTGGGACTCTGACAAGAGCTGCCTCAACTGTTGAGGAGGAACAGAAAGGAAACAAAAAGTCCATTTATGCACTCAATTTTGGAGCCCTTTGGCCTAAGGAAGCATTTTTATGATGCAATGTCTTCTCAAATGGGCCATGATGGCATCACTTGCTACCCTGCCTGCTGATGCCGGCTCAGAGAGAGACGGCTGCAAGAGAGCTCTGTCTCACCTGAGCCACAGAAATCTTCCAGGCCACCGAAGAGCAGTGGACAGCATCTCCACACAGATCTCCCTTACCCATTGCCTTGCCAATGGATCTCCTGACTTTAGGTGTCTACAACCCAGGCCAGAGCAAACACCTCCATCTGTTTTCTCTGACTTTGCAAAGCTGCAGAACCCCGGGGCACTCCCCAAATCCCCAAAATGCGGATGGGTGGTGAGTCAGGCTTAGGAGAAAGAAGCATTTAAGAACGTAACGGCTGCCACGCTTACAACTTCAACTTCTTTTGTGTAGTTTTGGCGTTCAGAGCTGGCTGTCTCCAAGTGATTTTCCAGTTGTGTTTCCAGAAGAGAGGTGTATTCCTTTAGCTGGTTTAAAAGGGAGGAAAGCAGGAGGGTGTTGATTGTTTGAGGTCCAACACATTCCAAACATCCCATGGTCCAAGCCTGCCCTCCCCAGGGCAAGTCAGGAGATGAGACCTGACTCAACCCATGCACAGGATGCATCCATCTGGCCAGGAGGCCCAGCAGCACCTATGCCTCCTCCCATGCCCAAAAAAATCTTACCTGATCCGTGCTCTGCAGATCTGCTTTCAACTTCCCCACCATGTCTTCAAGGGATTTCAGCTGGAGTTGTGACTAAGCCAGAAAGGATCAGAGAAGGTCAGTGAACGGCATCTCATGTGGACACTGAGCATCTTTTCATTCAATGAAAAACTGGCCAGTGTTTCACTCCCAGCTCTCCCACTTTATCCCATACCCAAGCACGGAAGAGACCTGACACCAAAGTGGAGCTCCACAGTCTGCAGGGCAGGAGTTCCTCCTCCCAGGGAGGACAAGTCCAACAAGCCCAGGCCATAAATCATGGTGCAAGGTAACAGCTTTTGCCTGCAGGTCTCCAGCTGGCTGCAGTCAGCTTTCAACACCCGAGAAACTGGCACCAGACTCGGTGCAAGTTTCCTACTGAAAGCACTTTTGGTTTGGAAGCAGCAAGGTAGACTTTCCAATGAGGTGTCACGGGCTTTGACCGTGAGAGAAGAGAAGTCAAGCTATTCAAAAAAGCACAGGGTTTGCATTTAAACCTGGCTTGATCTTTCAAGAGGACTTCACAGTTCACGGAATTTTTTGGAAAGGAGGAATTCACCTCTTCTCCACAAAGAGGCAGGACTGCTCTGGGATCTGCCCTAGCTACCAGACGTTCATCCCATCACGCACACCCTGCTGCCAGCACACACCAGTGGCCACGTCATCCCCATGCAATCCTACACCAGCCCTCAGCAGCACTGGCGCTGCAGAAGCCAGGGACGGGCTGAGAAACCAAAGATCTCTTGTACAAGAGCTCCCTCACCTCCTTACAGCCCCAGTTAACTTCAAAACCCCATGTAATGGATGGGGAGCAGCCAGATCATGGAAAGTAGTTTCATCTCAGTTCTGTGTTCAAGAGGGAGGAGATAACTCGAGTCCACTTTGCAGAAAAGGCACGGCCAGCCAAGTTCTCCTAGACTCCAGCTAAGTCACAGAAGCTCACGAAACAGGCTCCCCCCAGAATCCTGGGCAACAACGTCTTTCTGGCAGCTGCCAGCTGGCTTTTTAACTAGTAAGAGTGGTATACCCAGAGCTAGACAGATGGCTGGGCCCAAAACTACGCGTGGTACGTGGCTTGGACCTCAGCTCCTTTCTGAAGGCTCAACCAATGCCAAGGTCAACCTGGGTTTTGAGAGCAAGCCAAGTTCTTCTGAAAATGGAAGGCCAAGAGCACAGCACGTGCTCTCCTCCTGTCAAGCCAGCACCCATCAGGAAGGCTCAGTCCAATTTCCAAGTATCAGAGCTTGCATTTCTGAAGTGGTGACATGGTTTCTCAACTAGCATGCCTGAACCGGGGAGCTGCAACCATTCCTCCAGCTCCACTGGCAGGCTCTAGACACACACCAGGTGGGGAGGTGGGATCTAGGACGAGAGAGACTTAGCTCCTACGTGAGGTGGGCTTCTTGTCTGCTGGTTTAGTGACAGGAGCAGTGGATTTGGAGAGAAGAGGAAGTCCCCACGTGTCAACGAGTTCAAGGCTGGCACACCAGTTAGGGTCACAATCCAATCTATAGCCAACAGCCCCTCTGCTCCTGTAACTCCAGTTCTGTAAGCCTTTGCACACAAGCGACAAACTCACATGTGCCCCAAACACACACCTTTTGGAGTTCTTCTTCAGACGCCGTGAGCTTTGCTTTCCACACCTGCTCCTCCTCCTCCACGCTCTTCTGCAGGTCTCGCAGCATCCCCTCCTGTTGGCAAAGCCTCAACTGAGCCCTAATGTCCTTCGGCCCTCTTGAGCTGAGTCAGGGCTGGAAGCCCTGGTGTACTCAACGCCTCTCCGATGATTTGGGCCAAAGCACGGGTGACAGAATTAGGTGCCCCGGGTGGGCCCAGGGACTGCTGGTTCCCAGGCTGACTCAACCATCCTGCTCATCAGAGCCCTTGCTGTGCCACATTCCATCACTGACAGCAAGGTTTCCAACACAATTAGGCTGAAGAAGAGCTTTAGAAATTCACCTTTCTCCACCTCCTCTGTCTCACTGGCAAATAACCTTCTACACAGCAGCCCTTCAACATACTGTGCAATGCCCACCATGAGCCTACGGGCTGCCTGGGCTGCCAGAAGACCTCTCACAATTATGTATTTCTAGTGGAAGACCAATGCAGCACCAACGGCTACAACTCACCGTCTCTGCAAGAATAGTTCTGTACTGCTCGCATTCTGCTTGTAAAGTGCTTTGCACCTCCTCTGCCTCTTTTAATTTAAGTGCTGAATCCTGAAAGGAGAGGGAAGGGATGGAGGGAGAGGTGAGGAGAAGAAATGAGCGACCCTCAGGCACTCCCTCGCCGCTCCGCTTTCCAGCCCCTTCGCTTACCAGCGCCTCTGTCGTAACCGTGTGCTGCTTTAGCACATCCACGGTCTTCTCCTTAAACTCTTGTAGCCACGCGTCATAATCCTGAGTTTGAAAAAAGAGGGCAAGGAAGAAAAAGGACACTTAGATGTCTGTCCTCTCCGCACGGCGGAGGCTCTGCAGGGGTCTGAGAAAGCCCGTGCCCACCTGCTGCAAGGACATGGTGACCCCGGGGAGGGCAGAGAGCAGCGTCTGCTTGGTTCGCGTCTGGAGCGCGTCCAGCTGTCGGGCCAGCTCCTCCTGTAAGAGAGACAAACCGGCATGGGATGGAGGTCTCAGGTGCTGATCAGGCTGGCCAGGCTGTCAATATTGGTCCTGCTTTCCTGTGCCTACAGCAGGGAGCCAGCACGGAGAGAGCAGCCAACAGAGAAAACTGCTGCCACTGAGAACCACCAAAACAGCCCTCCTGGGTCACCCACCCTCCCAGTTCCCTGACTGTGACTTACACTGTGGATACATGGCCTTCAAGATGAACTTTGGAGAAGCTGGCAGGAGGACTGGGCCAGCATTGCTCCTAAAAGGAGGCAGGCAACCCAGGGCAAGCACCTCTGGTGGCTCGGGGAGGCTGAATGTTCCCTGTACAACACCAGCATCACTGCTAGAAAGAAACGCCTGGCTCACCTTTGCTTTTGTTGCAGCAAGTAGTTTCTCCTCGCACGCCTTCTCCACCGTGGTCAACGTTTCCATCGCTTTCCAGTTCTTCTCGCAAAGGTCCTGCCAAGATCACACACACAGGGCAATAAGCCGCACATCACACCGAAGGCTACCAGGATGCTTGTTGGCACAGTGGAAGATGTCAAAGCCTCCACTCAGGAAAACAGGCAGCTGCCCGTAGGTTTTGTCAAGGGTCTTCCACCCCACTGCACCCCTTTCCACTCCATCCTGGCATTGGCCTAACGCACCGTGTCCTTAGGGGAGCAGAGCAGAGCTGGATGGAGGGCAGGAGCCCCAAAAGCAGCCCTCAAGATGCCTAGAGCTGCCTGGAGAGGACACAGGTCAGGTGGAGGGCTGCAAGGTTGCCTCCACACAACTGATACCACCTTGTAGTAGAGAGATAAGGAGCAGAGAAGCAATGAGGTGTGAGGGACCTCTGCTCAGGGGTTGTTTTGACCCTGCTTACCAGATCCTAAACATCCTAGGAGTAAAGGGGACAGACACCTCCACCCAGGCAGCCCATCTCTTGCTGCAGCCCATCAGCTCAAGTTGCACAGCCTGCCAGGGGAAATCCTGCTCTCCGGCAGACGAGGCAATGCCTCCAGTGCTCCACAGGGCTGGAAGCGTCTCTGGCCACACCACAGAGCCACTGGTGGCTGACTATGATGGGCTCTCACTCAAACCCCAGATCTGGGTTTTGGAGGAAAAAAAATGTGAGCAGCAAAAGCTGAGCCCGGTTCACTCACGTACATTGTTTTTCGTCTTCTGTTGCTCTACCACCTCTCGCAGCTCTGTGGCTTCCCTTTCCAAGGACAAGAGCTGGTCCGTCTGCTCCTGGAGCCTAGAAGGGCAGGATGCAGGAGTGAGTCTCAGCATCTACCTCCCTCCGGGGCAGTGAGCTCCCGAGATGGGAACCGCAGCCCTTCCTATCCCTGTCTGCTCCGGGATCTACACACAGCGAGAGGAAGAGGGAGCAGGACTGAAAGTGACAATAGTGGGATCTAGCTTTCTGCTGGTTTTCAGCAATAACAAGCAAGCGAGTAGCTGGCTGGCTGTACACCCAGGACAAGAGGAAGAAGTAACCAGATCCAAAGGCCAGAAATTCCGGCTTACACAACTGGGACTGCTCCCACACTCCTGTCCACGGCTAATTAGCCTGAGATAGCCCACAGCTCTTCATTTGAAAGCACCATCCTACTAGCTTGCCTAGCCATAAATCAAGGCTACTGACTAGACACCCGAGAGCCTGTAGCTTCCCTCCACACCCTCAGATCCACCCTCTGCCCTGAAGGGAGCCTCAGCTTGAGCAGACCAAGGAAGGTTCAGGTCCTTGACAAGAACCACCCAACTGTCTTGAGGCCCCAGGACAACTGAAAAGCTGCCCTCCTTTAGAGGAATGTTGGATGCTCGCTGGCAGTGGGGGCAACTGAGAAATCCTCCCACTGTGCAGAGCCTGAGCCTTCTTGGAGGTGCCCAACACACGGACAAGGGGCAACAGGCACGAGTCGTGACATGGGAAACTCCCACTGAATGCCAGGAAACCTTTCTGCACCAGTGGGGAAGAGGCTGTCAGCATTGGAACAGGGATCCAGAGAGATGGTGAACCTCCATCCTTGGAGATACCTGAAAACATCCCCAAAAAGCCTGCTCTGGTTGGCCCACCTTTGAGCACGGGCTTCAATCAGAGGCATCCCACCCCCGCACCGGCACCAACACCATCAGAACCTCCTGCTCTGCAGGACCAGTCAGCCTCCGTGTGCCTGACAGCAATTAAAGTCTCACTTCAGAACGGACTGGCTGTTATTTGGGGCCAGCACTGGAGCCAATTAATATTTTAAATAGTTGCACTGGCCAGGATTGACCTCATCTTCCCAGCTTCACAGTCCCAAAACCTGCCTAAGAGAATGAGCAGGAAGTCCTCGCCCACAGGGCTCAGCACTCCAAAGAAGCCTGGGACACAAGGACAGCAAGGCAAAGGTGCCGTAGCAGCCTCTGTGTGCACCTAGACCCACCTTGACCGCAGCTGCTTCATTTCTGCTTCATTGGCTGCCTGGAAGAGAGAAAGCACTTTCACTGACCTGTCCCAGGCATGTGATGCAGGTCAGCCCTTTCTGTGGTATCCCAGAGCAAAGATAACACAGGCACCATGTTAACACAGCACAAAACCACTTGCTCGAGTGCTGCAGCCCCATCTCCTCCTTCCACCCCAATTAAACGAGCGCTTGACCTGCAAGTTTCTGTCTTTTTCTGCCTCTCTCATTTGGCCTGCCTCCAGCAGAGCTTCAATGGATTTGATCCTCTCCAGCAGCTTCATGTTCTCTGAGCTGGCGTCCTGCAGCCTCCCCTTCACGTTGTCCAGCTCCAGCAACTTACTTTTAACCTCCGCTTCGGAGCTCAGCAGCTTGGCCTGCAGTTCTGTCGGAGGAAGGGATGAGAAACACAGTAAGTGCAAATAAATTTGGAGACTTCTCACCCTGCCTTCCCCAAGCAGAACCCTTGGGCAAAGAAGTCTTGGCCGTGGATGCTTTCAGGAGGCACAGAAAGGGCAGGAAGGGAGAGGTGGAATCCTGGGAGAGGACCACGGACCAGTCCTGCATCTTGCTCACACTGACATCAGGCAGTCCAATTCAACCCCAGAACCACATGTCCTGCCCGACCAGCCCCACTAAGCATGCCACCCTAAAAGCTCCAAGTTGGCCCAACAGCTCTCCCTGTGCTGATCATAGAATCATAGCATGGTTTGGGTTGGAAGAGACCTCAAAGATCATCTAGTTCCAACCCCCCTGCCATGGGCAGGGACACCTTCCACTAGATCAGGTTGCTCAAAGCCTCATCCAACCTGGCCTTGAACACCTCCAGGGATAGGGCAGCCACAACTTCTCTGCGAAACCTGTTCCAGTGCCTCAGCACCCTCACAGTGAAGAATTTCTTCCTTAGATCTAGTCCAAATCTCCCCCCTCTTTCAGTTTAAAGCCATTGCCCCTTGTCCTATCACTACACGCCCTTGTCAAAAGCCCCTCTCCAGCTTTCTTGTAGAACACCTTTAGGTACTGGAAGGCTGCTAGAAGATCTGATGTATAAGATACACATACAAGATACGCTGATCTGAGGTCCTCACCAGCAATGCTCTGCTGCTGTCCTTTGGCCTTTTCTGTGTCTGCTAACAGGCTTTTGTAGCTGGTCTGGGTTTTGCGGAGCTCGTCGCTGACTTCGTCCAGCCTCTTCTGCAGCGCTGCCTCCACCTCCCTTTGGGAAGCCTGCACAGCAGGAAGAGAAGGCTTTCTGTAGCATGCCAGGCACCCCTGCAGAGCTCCATGTGTCGCATAATGTTATTTTTAAGCTGTGATTTGAGGGGGGATTTAAGTCATCCTTCCCCCATGCTCCCCCTGTGCATGAAGCATCTCACCTTGCACTCGTGTTTCATTGTTTGCCAGCCCTGACGTGGGAAGCAGACAACACCCCAGTGTCTCAGTTCTGGGCCAAGACCATGGCCGTCCTCCCCTCCAGAGAGCTAAGCTCTGAAAAACCTCTTAAAGCCCTGCTCCTAATGCACAGCCTCAGCCCAGCGGAGAGAGGTACTGCCACGGTGCTCCGCAGGACGGAGACACCCAGCCATGTGTTTCCACACGCAGAGGAATTTTCTGTGTGGTTTGGGCCAGGGAAGACTTTTATTTTTTCCATCTTAGAAAGCAGCGAGGAAGAGGCCTGGCCAAGGCAGGGGCTTCAAGGTGGAAGGCTGAGGAGGAGGACGAGGAGCGTGCTGCAAAACCGACAGCTCTATGGTACATGTTGCACCCTTGCAGATGGAAAGACGTTGTTTTGCATGGAGGGGACAGAAGAAGGTGAATCAGCAGCCCGGTCTCTGTTTGAATGATGCTTCCAGAACTGCTGAAAAAGCAGGACTTCTCTCTGTTTTTTGAGGATTTATATCTTCTGTTTTTTGAAGATTCATATCCTCTGATCATTGCTCCAGGTGTTACTATGGAGCATGTTCTTCCTAGCACTTTAAATACATCACTGGCTTTAAAGTCTACCAGCTAGTACAATTTATTTAATTAGCATCAAGGCATGCAGCAAGCTGACAGCCCTGGAGAAGTTCTCCTAAAAGCAGGCCTAGGAGAGAGTGTTTTGAGCCAGGAAGGCAGCTTTTGCCTTCATGCTGTCTGCGTGCCCACATCACCTGCCTTGCTCCTCACCTGCGAAAGCAACAGGGGCCAAAACCAGCCCACCCAAAGGAGACCTGCATCCTTTGGCACCCAAAAAAATTAAGAGCAAGGATATCAAACGCCCCTTGCTCTAGGAGTACCTCTACGAAACCACTTTAGTGAGCCCAGATAAAGGTCTCCACCACCACATCCCCTTCATGGAGAGGCCAGAGCAATTCAGAGACCGCAGCATGTGCAGGAGGGAAACATCACATGCCTCCCCTTGTCTGCCAACCCTGGGTGAAAGAACTGCAAGTTCCTGGGTCAGGGGCACGGCCAGGCTCAATGCTCCCAGCAGGAGCACTGCCACCCCCCGAGAAGATGCTCTTCCCTTCGTGTATACAGCCTGCCTGCCGCCAACGTGCTCAGAGGCTGCCTCTACTTGAGAAGTGTCCTTCACACCCAAAAAACCCCAGAACCAGCCACACCCCTGGTGACAAAAAAAAAGCCACAAGCTCTACATCCTGTGCCAAGGAGGGAGAGCAACAGGGTTAAAACCAGCTGAGTCGAGAGCACGCACCCACGTCCACGTGAGCCCAGACTGGGGGGAGCCAGCGGCTTTCCTCTCCTGCCTCAGGGTACCAGCCAGCAGTGTGCACCATCTAGGCTTCACCCCGCACACCTTCACACCAGGCTCGTGAGCTTCACAGGTGAGCCAGAACGGCTTCAACCAGGACATTGTGCTCCCTGGGCTTTGCTGGTGATGCTGCACAAAGGGCGCGCTGCATAGAATAATAGAACGGTTTGGGCTGGAAGGATCCTAAAGAACACCTAGTTCCAACCCCCCTGCCACAGGCATATGACAAACTAACCGCACGGAGGCAATTAAGAGGTCTGCAAGGCAGCTTGCTTTCCAACTATGGATGCTCATCCCCCTCCAAGCTCCTCCCATGGCCGAGTCCACAGACCCCGTTCGATTTGGCCACCTGCCCCATCGACTGCCTGACCTGCAGCTGCTCGATCTGCTTCTCGGAGGCAGCCGCTTTGATCTCCCAGCTCTTCTTCTGCTGCTCCTCCTGCTGCAGCACCTCTGATTTCTCAGACAGCTCCTTCATCAGCTTGGTGCACTCCTGCCGTAACTTGGCCAGCTCGGCGTTTTGCCTGTGCCGACAGAAGCAGGGTTATTTTAGCCCAAAGGCCAGTCGAGCATCTCTGATGTTACCTAAGCGGGGAGCACATCCTCCCGCCGGCCCGATACAGGGCTTGAAACACCTCCGGTTCTAGAACACGCCTGGTCCTTCAGGGAGGGGGTGGAAAGAGCTGACAAAATCACTTTTCAAAAGCCGCGTTTCCATCGCAGGAAACTTTCCTTTTGCATGAAGTAGAGGACATGGGGATCTGTGTTCCCAGACACAAGAGGAAGTGCTCTAAGCAGCTGGAGTCGGGTCTGCAATTATTCTACCACTGTTAATCACCAGCCATTTCAGACTTTTTACAAAAAGGAGCGGGAAATTCTTTCCCCTAGCTCCTATTTGTTCTGCATGCGCTGGGCAGGCCTCGCATCTCTGCAGCATCGCTCCCATCAGAGAGCTCCCGTCATTTCTCCTGAAGTTTGAGAGTACAAGCTCCCCTAAGGGGGGGAGGTGCCACGGCACCTTCTGGTCCCTTGTCTCCCCACTCCCCTGCTTGTTGGCTCTAGCATCAGCACAGGTGATCCCAAAACAGAGAGGGCTTCCTCTGCCCTTCCACTTGGGAAGAACATCCTTGCTTCCCCTGCCAGCCTCTCAAAAGCCATTTGGCAAGCTCTTCCTCACTCCCTCCTCCACCCAGTTAGGGTGTCTGTAGAAGCACCTTCAAGAAAGGGGGTGGCCAAGCCCAACGGACAGCCAACCCCCAGAGTTTGCCAGAGGGCAGCCCCGGGCTCTGTCTCCCACCCCAGCCTTACTTGCTCTCCGTCTGGCTGGTGGCCTGGTTGAGGGCGTCCCTCAGGATGGAGTTCTCCTGCTGCAAGCGAGCCAGCTGCGTGTTGGGTCCATTCTCCAGCTGCTCCTGCAGGGTCCGGATCTAGAGGAGCCCAACAGGGGTTAATGCTGCCACTGCCGGCCCCTTTAATCTCCCTGTGAAGCCCACACGATGAGCAAGAGGGACTGGTGACACTGTCTACTGATGCTGACAGCCCCCAGCGGTGCAACATCCCACAAGGATGCTCCCAAGTGCCTCTTCTCCCTCAAGCACTGTGGTCCAGGAGCATCACGGGGTCTCCCCACTCCCCAAGGCTCTGGTCCCCTTGCACATCTCGGTTTTCTCCAAAAGATCATGCATCTGCCACCAAAAGCCACCCGGCAGCCAGAGAACAAAGCTGCGGAGCATGGCATGGGGCTCACCTTGCCCTGGAGCTGCTGTGTTTCGCTGACATGGTCCTGGTAGCTGGCCTGCATGCGCGCCTGCACCGCCGCGATCTCCCGCTCGCGGGCGAGCAGCTGCTCCTTCAGCTTGCTCTCCACAGCCACCGCCTTGGCCCGCTCGGCTGCCAGTTCCTTCAAGGAGAGAATCCACTCGTTTAGTCCCCAGCGTGTGTTTCCCCACTTTAGGGGGGGATGCAAAACCAGTGGCCTCCTAGCCCAGAAGACTTCAAAAAGCCAAAAGCTGCCCGCGAGCCCAGCTACGCCGTTCAGCTCTTACATTTCCTCCTGCATTTTGTTTTGGGCTCTGTGGCCACTGGATGCCACTGTTGTTCCACATTGGGCCAGCTAAGAGAAAGGAGTAAGACAGCCTGGAATTTCGCCCCCTGCCCGCCCATCAGGATCAATAACATCACACAAAGCTTGGGGCAAAGCAGGAAAATTGAAAAAAATTAAAAAAAAAATAAACACCCTCCAGCCCTGGGCCGAGGCAGGGATGCTCCGTTGGCCGGCTGGGTGATGCCATGCCACTGGCCGGTGCAGTCTGTGCCAATGGCCAGGATCGCTGCTGCCAGGTCCTGCTGGGTGCAAGGCAGGAGGTGCTCAGCCCAGCGTGGCAGGGGTCTGTTCCAACTTCAGCACCCAAAAAGAGGTGGAGGTGGGGGTCTGAGCCAGGGAAGGGGGTGTAAACAGGATCAGGCTCCTTAAAAAGGGACTGATCAGCTCCTTCTCAGCTCAGAGGATGTGGGCAGAGACAAAAAGGGATTTATTTTCCTCCCTAGAGCAGCACAAAGCTGCAATCTCTTACAGGAAGGGCCCTTCCCTGCTTCTCCTGTGGCTACTCTGCAGCTCTTTGGGCTGGTGACTCCCTGGGCAGGATCAGGTCTGTGAGAGGAGGTCAGGTTTCCAGGGGGAAACAGCAAACAGGTGAAGGGCTGAGAGAGCCCCTGGGCTTCACCTCCAAGGGGATGAGATGTGAGGAGCAGGAGGCACATGGGGGTGACCATGACACTCAGAGCCCACGCCAAGGATGCCGGGAGCACCGTGCGGCACTTACCTTGCTCAACTCCCGCAGCTTGTTTTTGGCAGCAGCCGCGTCCTCCTGCTCGGCGGTGAGCTGCTTCTCCTTCTCTTCCAGCTGGCGTTTCAGTACAGCAACCGGGTCGCCCTTCTGCGTGGCCTGCCAGCACAGGGTGGCACATCAGTGGGCACTGCCACCTCCAGACCCATCCCCTCCACCCCACATGTGTGGGATCCTGCCCTCTGCTCCAGGAGAAGATTCAGCTCCAGTCTCCAAGACTGAACCTCGGGGCCAGCCTGCCCGAAAACAGGGTGCCTTCCCTCCCCTCCACACCTCCCGCAGGTCAGCAGAGCCCTGGTGGTGGGTGGCCGCGCCGGCAGCCCTACCGTGTGCCAGGTGTCCTGGACAATGCCCGCTTTCTCCGTCAGGATCTCGATGAGCTGCTGGGCCTCCCCCTCGCTGAACACCATGCTGCTGACAGTGGACATGAGCGTCTTGTAGGGCAGGTAGAGTGGCCCGTCTGAGTCCACGGGTGCTAGGGATGACAGAGGAGGGGTTGGGACTGCTCAAGTCCATCATCTCAGTTGGCTTCAACCCCATAATTGCCATTTCAAACCAGCATCCATTCAGATTTCCACATTCAAGTTTGATACCTCTCTAATTGAAAACAACATGAGAAGTGCTGGAGACAACACTCACCACACACATGTGCTTCTGGAGCCAGCTGTCACCTCTGCCTGACTCTACTACTGGTTCCACCACCCTGCCACCATCCTCCATCAAACTTAGTAATTCCCAGCGGGAACTGGGAATGCTTTGCCAATTCCAGGGAGCAGAGACATGTTGGGCATCAGAAGCTGGACCGTACCGCGCTGCAACCTTGCTGGGGGACATCACCCCACGCAGCGGTGCCAGTGATGCAGAGCGCAGCGAGGTCATCTTCCACCTTTCACCAGGCAGGTTTGTTCCGGCTCTTTGCTAAGGGAACGACACAATTCCAACCCTTCCCCTACCCCTCTCCTAACCCAAGAAAGCCAAGGGTCATCAGGGACCATGATGCTGTTGTAGGACCACAGTACACATGGTCATGATGGACAGAGGGTGGAGGGCAGTGCACAGTATCTATATGAGCTCCCGCACAGTATCTCCGGTCCAGTGGGCTTATTTTCCTAAAAAATCCCAGAAGAAAAAGGAGTTTGGACTCCAGCAGCTCCAGAGCCTCTAAAGCCATTAACACCAGGGTCTTTTAAATGCAGAGCTCAGATCATCCAAGCAGCAAGGTCAGAGAAGAAGGAGGAGGAGGTGCTGCAGGCATTGGAGCAGAGATTCCCCTGTAGCCCCTGGAACAGAGCCCATGCTGGAACAGGTTCATCCTGAAGGACTGCAACCCATAGAAGGCCCCACACTGGAGCAGGGGAAAGGTGTGAGGAGAAAGGAGCAGCAGAGAGGAGCTGTTACGGACTGACCACAGCCCCCATCTCCCTGCACTGCTCATAGAGGGGAGGAAGAGAAGACAGGAGGGAAGGAGTGAAGTTGAGCCTGGGAAGAAGGGCAAGGGGGGAAGGTGTTTTAATTTTATCTCTGTTTCTCATCTATTTTAATTGGAAAAAAAATAAATTAGTTTTCCCCAAGTCAAGCCTATTTTGCCTGGGATAGTAATCGTTAAGTAATCACCCTGTCTCTAACTTGACCCATGAGCTTTCTCATCTTATTTTCTCCCCCATCCTGTTGAGGAGAGGGAGAGCAGCTGGGTGGGCACCTAGCAGCCAGCCATGGTCAACCCACCGCAGCAACAGAGCAGAGCCTGGGACCACCTAGCACCTCCAGCACACACTGTTTGCTCCTGGCTTCTGGTAGATCCATTTGGGATGGCAGCACTAAGCCCTGGCAGCAGCAGAGTCCATCTCACCAGCACCAGCCACTTCCCAGCAGCGCAGCCACGGCAGCTCCACCACCTTGTGCAACCAGGGCCCAACAGCTTGGCTCACACTTTACTCATTCTGGCAACTGCAGGGATGCAAGACAGCACATCGCATCCCCTGGCCCGGCCCTGCCAGGCAAAGGGACCCACCAAAGGAAATTTTCCCCTTCTCCCAGCAGTGTTGCGCAAGCGAGCCTTGCACAACGCGGCACAGCGCAAACCCCACCTTGCAGCTGGCAAAGGGAGCTGGGGCACCCTGCCCAGCCGCGGCGAAAGGAAGTCTAGACTGCCGCCGAGACCATCTGCAGAGTCAGAAACCTTGTGCCTCGTCAAGGAAAGCAGCAAAACCAGAAGCAGCCACACGGCAGAGCTGCCGTGGGAAAGCACGGCGGGGACAAGGGGTCTGAAGAGCCGCTTCTCCATCCCAAGGAGACACGGGAAAGACAGAGGGCTCCTGCGTGCAGCCCCACACCCGTCAGGCTGCAACCCAGATCGGGTACCTGCAAGGGCTTCATGGCAGCACGGCTGCTGCTGTCACAGCTAATGACCTGGGATCTGAGTACACGCTAACCACTTGCAAGCGACTTTTTGCGCGATGCAGGACGCTAAAAACGAACCACATGAGAAAAAATACCCCAAGCCGCTCTTGTCAGGTTTGTCATCTGCTTCCATGCTAAGCACGTGTCTTTGAGCACCCCGTTTTTTATCTGCCATGCGATAATTTGTTGCTTCTGCCTCTAAGGAGAGATCACAGCCACCAAAAGGCTGCCCACAACACCTTGGTCAAATTGCAGCCAGCTTCGTGGTGCAAATACTGCCGAGAGCTTTCCTCTGAAAAATCCCATGGGAGCACCTAAGGCACCACTCTTGGCTTTTAAGGCATGCAGGATCATGCCCAAAGGAATGGATGTTCAGAGAAGCCAAAGAAACACTCCAACTTAAGAAGTGATAAGAGTTCATCTCCCATCCACGTTGCCTCAGCTGTTACAGCTTGGATTTGAGGCTGTGTTTTTCAGTGTTACAGAAGTGCATCCCTGGTGCCCCAGCCACCTCCAGCTTCCCCCACACCATTGCTGCAACACTCCAGTAGCAGCTGCTCAAACCACTACAAACCTCATCACTATGTGGAGATGGCCTTTAGTAAAATCCTGTCCTCAGAGGAGCAGATACAAGGGTTTTAACCCAACTTTGGAGATCAGCCGCTACAAAACGTTCTGTTTTGTAGCAGGTCCTCTTCCAAAACATGGGTGTGGAAACACAGCAACTTAGGTTTGCATGTCCTGGAGAAGGATAGCAAGTAGAGGCGTCTTTTTGTTTGGTTGGGTTTTTCTTTGTAGATAAAGATGTGCAGCACATCACATCTTCGAGAACACCTGAGAGATTTCTCTCATGTGTAAATATGAAACACTTCTAGAGGTCCGAATGCACTCACATTTTTAGTGCCTTTAATTATCAATTAACCAAAAACAAAGCCCAAAATTCAAGTTGGTGCAATAAGAGGCAAGAATCCACTAGAGAGCTGTTTCTCCCCTCCCTACACCTATTTACACCCTGGAGAGTTGAGGACCACCTTCATTAATCTCTTCCATCTCTGAGTCAATCAAGTGAGGTGTGAATGATGACAGGCAAGTTTTCCCTTCCCTGTGACATATCCAAAGTCACTTCCTTCTAACTATCCTATGATCAATCCCCTGCACTATGAAAAACTTCAATCCTCTCTCCTCCTCTCCCTCCTCTTCACCTCCACTGAACCAGGAGGAAACTCTAGTAGTGACCCACCTCCCCGTAGAAGACGAGTAGTAAAGCTCCTGTGTGCTTTTAATAATCAGGGGTGGAGGGGGAAAACACATCATCTTGGCTTTCCACCCAGATGTCCAGCACTTTGGCAGCCACACCCTCTCCCAGGACAGGTACATGCACCTCATTCTCAGTGTGGAGATCAGCAAATCCAAGAGGAACCTGTAACTCTCCAACATCTGTGTGCTGGACCAAGGAGCTAAGCACCAAGCAGGGGTATCTGATGCAGGAGGTGACACAGAGTGAAAATAAGTCAATAAACTCTTGACTTCAACTCTACTTCCTCCCAGAAAGAACTACAGTCCAGCACAGGCTTTTTGAACCCACCTTCCCTTCAGCACACATGGTCCATTTCACCTGATGCAGCCTTTCTACAGCTGCCCTGTTTCCAACACTGAAGAAGAACGAAGAGATCTCAGAATGAGATAGCTCTGTTTTAACAGCACCAGGATGCCCTGCTGGCTTACTCCATAGGGATAGATGCAGAGGAATTTGGCCTTACCTGGCTCACTCTTCTTCTTGGACGCAGGCTTCTTCTTGACAGGTCCATCTTGTTTCTGCTCCTCCCGGGTTGGAAGAGCATGGGTTTTCTTGATGGCAATGGAGCTGACGACTGGAGCGCTTTGCTGCGTGCCAACCGGTAGCACGGCCACAACAGGCACCTCCTTAGGGGTCACCTCCAAGACGGGAGAACTTTTGGGCACACTGACAGGAGGTGAAGCCAATGCAGGGCTAGGAGCAGGCTCTACCTTTGCCACCTTCTTCTCCTTCTTCCTCTTCTCCTTAGGTGATGGAGCAGATTTCCCCTTTTCCTGGGGGGCCACTGACACTGCTGCAATTGGAGACTCAACAGTTACAGGCTCAGGCACCACAGCAGGCTCAAGAACCACATCCTTTGGAGAGTCTGTCACTTCCTGAGACAGCTGCTGCTCTGGGATCTTTCCATTAGGTTTCTCTTCCTTTTTCTTTGCTTTTCCTTTTTTCTCAACAGGTTTCTCTTTCTTCTTTTTCTCTATTTTCTGCTGTTGGGTCTTCTCAAGCTCTTTGCGTTGCTTGGCCAAGGCTTCCTCGTAAGATGTCTCCTTCATGGAAAACGTGGACACCAGGAAGATCCCGATGGCTGATATCACCATGAAACCTCCAAAGACCATCACACCCACCATCTGAGGGTCATACACATCCATCCTGACTTATTCTTCTGCACCTGCAAGACAGCAGAACAACGGTTAGTGGGAGGAAAAAACGAAGACGCAACAGCCTCTCTGAGCAGGGAGCTTCATATGGACATTTGTGTCTCTAAATGGCTTCGTGCACTGAAAAGACAAACGCTCAAGATCCACGCATCCCTGCTAAAGGCCATCTGCCTACACACCCCCAAGTCTGTGCTCCTCCGCTATGTTGCCTATGCATAGTGGTCCGGTCATACTGCAGCGACCAACTTCGCTGCCTGTAGCAATCTCCAGGAGAACCAAAGGAGGGGAAGAACAAAAACAGGATGCAAGCAGAGACAGTCATGACCCCATTACATGGGCTCAGATACCTATTACATGCCCAATGGGATGGTTTTGCATGACCCTTGCATGATCCTGCGACCCTGTGGCAGTAGGAGAGCCCCTTCTCAGACTGTTTGATGCAGGTTAGCCAAGATCTGGGCTCTCCCTGGAGCACCTGGCCTTTTCATTGCACCCAGACGAATGTCCAGGTCTCAACTTTGGAATAAAACATCCCCCTGGAAGGAGAAAGCAAGCACAGAAGAACTTTCCCCAGTTTTGCAGCAGCGCTGGCCTTCTCCCTTTGCCACCTGCACCCTGCAGCACCGCTGGCTCCTGCCCAGCCCAGCGAGGAGGACGCGTGGTGATCGCATCCGGCAGGGTAGCTGCTCCCAGGGACAAGAAACAACCCAGCCACAACGCTGCACGCAGAGAGACCGCACAGGGAACCAAGTCACGACCATTTCCTTGAGATGCAAATACCAACAGAAGTCATACGTTCAAGCTAAAAAAAACACCAACCAACCACCATGATCGTTAATTATCTCCTCTCCCCAACAGGCACCCGCAAGAAGAAGAAAGATTTGCAAAGGGCGCACTGGCCACACAAGGAGAAAGGCACTGCCGCCTCCACTCTTCTTAATTGTTAACTGAACCCTGTCCTGAGTTTCAAATCCAATCTCTCCTCTGCTGTCCCACTCACGTATTTCTCCCGATGGGGCATCACGTCTGCGTGGCCCCAAGGTGGCTCATGAACCCCCAGATGGTGAAGTCAGGCAGTTAAACTGTGAAAGGGCACTTTCCAGGAGGTGCCAGGCTGCGGTTTCTCGTCATTGTGCCTCAAAATACAATCAGGAAAGTGCAGAAAGTCCTCAGCTATCAGAAGTTCCCATCCCCACGCTTAACTGTAAACATTATCAAATTTCCTCTTTAAGAGGTTGTGGGTTGAGGGAGGGAGGGAGGGAAGGGCTAGAAGGGGAGGAGGCAAAAATAAGAATAAAACTAAGGAAATGAGCATCTTTTCAAAACCTCAGTGCTCACAGACAGAGACCTCAGAGTCTTTTCCTTTCTAACAGCTGGAGCAGCGAACTCACAGCCGGATCTGCAGCTCAAAGCTGCAAAACCCTCCGGCAACACCTGAGCAAGGGGTGCAGAGCTGGAAGGAGCTGCAAAGCAGGCGTCTCCCACTGGAGATATCCACCTGCTTGGGGGAGGAAGGTTTTACCCTGCAGTCCACCTCTCCCTGCCCACCGCTCCAAGCATCCCAGGCAAAGCAAGAGCAAGCTGGCAGGCAGGAGGGCTGCCGACGCCAGCTGGAACCAGCCTCCCCTGGCAGGGCCAACTTTCTTCCTGGGGCACCACTCGAGATCTCAGCTGATACTACTGGCATCGCTATTTCACGCCCGCCCCGGACGTTTTGGGTTTAAATGGCCTCAGCCCGCTCTATTCCAGCACGTCTGGTGCTACCTCCAACTAGGCAGCAAAGTGAGCCCTTTGGGATCATCCCCACCAGGACAGACAGATTATTCCTACCTCCTAGCTGAAAACAGCTGGATTTCCTCCCCTGGCAGTAAATAAAAAGTAGGGCTCCAGAACACACATCCACAACCTTCTGCTGGTTTTAGGGCTATGCCTAGCACCCAGGAGCTGTTTTAAGGGGCGTAACAATGCAACCTGCATTCCTTGCCTAGCAACCCTAACACGTCAATGAAAATAGAATCACAGAATCATAGAATGGTTAGGGTTGGAAGGGACCTCAAAGATCATCTAGTTCCAACTCCCCTGCCATGGGCAGGGAAACCCTCCACTACACCAGGTTGCTCAAAGCCTCATCCAACCTGGCCTTGAACACATCCAGTGATGGGGCATCCACAACTTCTCTGGGCAACCTGTTCCAGTGCCTCACCACCCTCTGAGTGAAAAATTTCTTCCTTAGATCTGATCTACATCTACCCTCTTTCAGTTTAAAGCCATTGTCCCTTGTCCTATCACTACATGCCCTTGTAAAAAGTCCGTCTCCAGCTTTCCTGGAGGCCCCCTTTAAGTACTGGAAGGCTGCCTTCATAGCAGAGGTGTTCCAGCCCTTGGATCATCTTCGTGGCCCTCCTCTGGACCTGGTCCAACAGCTCCATGTCCTTCTTGTGTTGGCGACTCCAGAGCTGAACACAGTACTGCAGGTGGGGTCTCACGAGAGCAGAGCACAGGGGCAGAATCACCTCCCTTGATTAGGGAGCCTTCTTGACCTCATGCTGCCATGGATTCACATTTAGATAAAAATTTGCAGCTCCAGCTTAGGGAAAGCGCATCACTGAGCACTGGCAAATGCACCTCAATCCCACCAGCTGCTACTGCCACCTCCAAAACCAGCTGGATGGAGCCCACGGAGGATGGGAACAGAGGGAAAAACCCAAACCTCTGCTACAGAGGCATCCAGCCTGCAGAGGATGGATGAGAGAGGACAGTGTTATTAGGCAGAGACCAAGCTGGGTGGGATGGTAGTGCCGGAGCCCTTTGCCTGCCCCACATCCTGCTGCTGTCCCCCTGGGAAGCCCTCACAGGCAGGGTGTCTGAGTCCCGTACTCCCTCTCCCCACAGGCAGCCTCACCCAGCCCCACTGCAGTAAAAGCTGCTTGTACCTTGCCTCCTCTCAGGCTTTACAGCCAGAGTGAGATAACGATGCAGATTAGCATGAAAGTCCTTCCTAGCTATACAAAAAACAAACAAAAAAACACATAAACAACAAAAACCCCCTAAAAAAACCCAAACCACAACATAAGAAAAAAGCAGCCCACAGCACTGACCTAGGAGAGCCGTGGACATCTCCTACCTGCCGGAAGAGCCGTCGCAGCAGCTGCAGCTTGTGAAAGCAACTGAGATGCTTGCACAGGCCGTTTGCAAGCTCCCACCGCTGGACCAGAGAAAGCTCGCACTGTTCCCAGGACAAGAGAAAATCCGAAATGAAGAGCGAGAGATACCAACCGGGCAGCAATTACTCACAGCAGCCAGCACTATCACGGCAAACGGAAACTCCAGTCCCATCTCAACATTCATGCCCCACAGCCCACGGTGCGGGGCCGGTCCTGGCAGACCCGGTGCTGACTCCAAGGAGCACATTCTACCAGTAGAGTTCCTCCTGCGGTCGAGACTCAGCATGGACCAGCCCAACAACTGGTTCAGGAAGAACCTATCACTCCGACAGCACAAAGACGGCGGCGGGCTGTACGCTACCGCACGCACTTAAATCAAACCAGACTGGCTGTGGCATTTGGTGGATAAGGACAAGTCTTCCCCTGGGAACTTCCCGATGCATAAATGCAAGAAGCAACAAGCCGCAGCGTTAGCATCAGGAGCGAAGCTCTGCTTCGGCATTTCCTGACCTCGTCGCCTTCCCCTCTCAAAGGGCTGAAAGTTTGCTCCCAGATTTGCACAGAAAGATGCAGTCCCCATGTGAGCTTGGCAGCAGGAGCACACGGGCCTTGCCATTTGCCAGGAAAGCCCACCATGCTTCCCACCTGCATGAAGCCTTAGCGAGGACATGGAAAAATAGGGCACTGAAGGTACCACTGCTTGTCTGCTTGTGGATGCCTAGAGGGTAGTTTCATACATACAGGTTCCGCTCAACAGCCAAGCTTTGAAGAGGCTTGAAGACTTCAGCATCCTCCCCTCTGTACCTTTTTCTAGTTCTCAGAGGCAAACCGGAAGATAGCGGCACGGGATTTTCTCCCTAAAACAGTGTTTCTCAGTCTGATGCCCAGACTGCCTTGGGAGACAGTTGCGAGGGACACCACCAATTATCAGAGTCCATGTTCAAAAAAATCAAGTTCACGTCCAACACTGAGCACGTTTATGTGCGTGAAGTTTCTTGAACAGGATCATTCTCTACTCATCACCCAGCCAAAACAGCAGAAATCATCAAACATCTCCATATCCGAACTCCTTCCCCAAAATACCTTGTTCAGATAAAGCTCTCCACCACCATCACCAGAACAGGAACAAGACAGACAACTGGCATTTCACTTGGCGTCCTCATGTAAAGGAGCCAGCTGAAATGCTGTGCTCCGACTCTTCTGTTTCTGTGGCTTTTTCTCATTATCCATCAAACCTCCCAACACCTCAGATAACAGCCCAGGAGACCAGATGACATCCCTCGCTGCCCCGCACACGCAGTGCCTTCTGTTTGCCCTGAGCAAAAGTCCAACTCGCTGTAAGGAAGCAAAACCAGTAAAGCACTCGGCCTCGCTGGTTCTTCAGCACCAAACAATTTCCAGGACGGAACAACCCACGGACAAGCAGCATGACGGCACCAGGGCCACGCTTAGTGTCTTGTGGTCACATTTGTCAGAGACAGCCAAAAGTCAAAAACCAAACTAGAGCCTTCCCACCTGCCCAGCCTTTCCCACCCTCTGCAACCGCTTCCATGAAACCCACGAGAATTCGGTATCTTTGCAACTCAGCGCACCACCGACCCTGGTTTAAATCGCCGCATCAAGCAGCAGGTGGGCAGGAGCAAAGGAAGAGACAAGTTGTGCAAGAGCTACAGAAACCTTATTTCTTTACACAGCCAAAGGGAAATACATCCATTACCTCCCCCTGGTCTGGACAGGTGCTGCAGGTGGGAAAAGATGCTCTTTGCAAGCAGGACACTGTTCCCCCTGCAATCCAAAGACTGCACTTTGCCATGGCGTCAAAGTGGCATCTCAGGTTAGAACAAGGTAGAAGAGGTGATGGAGTGTTGGAGGGCAGAGAAAGTGAGAACCAGGTCAGTGCAGACAGGTTCTGCACAGCCCGCAGCAACGCCTGCCTGTGAAGCACGTGCAGCTCCCTTTCTCTACAGCATCTCCCAGGAGGTTAAAAAACGACCAAATAAAAAATTCTCCCCTCTAAACACACACACACAGTCGGTCAAAGCTGGCTAGCCCAACACACAAGTTCCCAGGCTGAGATTTCAGCTTCCTCCAAAGCACAAAATGATCTCCCGAGCCATCAAGGCGAGAAGCAGGCAGCATCTAAGGGACTGACTGCAGTTTTGGGAAGGCACTGCCTGGCCTCTGGTTTGAAGAAATTAAGGTCTCGTTTCCTTCCCTGCCCCGGGTCTGCAGCTTCCCTCATCAAAAGGCAGCACGAGGGCAGAGACGTGACCAGGGACAGTGTTCCTCCAGCACAAGGGAGAGAGAGGGCGAAGGAGAGGGAACTGGGAGACCTGATCCTGCAGACAGCAGGGCAGCCCTGCAGTGGGAGAAGGCGGCGGATAAAAGACAATCACCAGATACTTCTCCTGGACTTTGTCTCTCTGCCCTGTTGCGATAGAGAGGGATAAAAATTAAAACCAAAGGAGAAAAGCCCACGGGCTGCGAGCGGATCTTGCCCGCGTCCCCAGCAGCCTCCGTTTAAATACATTTTCTGCGTAAGCGACTGTGCATTTCCAGCCTCCCGGCAGCGCGTGTTACTCTACGCAGCAACTCCAGAGCAGCCGCCGCGCCAATCGCCAACAGTTAACAGCTCGACTTAATTGAACGTGCCTTAGCGCTCTGTTAGCTCTTGCAGTGTGGCAGCAGCAGCCAGGGGCCCTGGCACTGCTGCCAGCTCCCTTCCTAAGGCTGGGAGGTGTTTTTTTTTTAAAAAAAAAAGGCAGAAAATATATAAAAATACACACACAAGAAGAGTGTAACAGCACCGTAACGCAGCTGCAGCTTGACTAATCTCTGAGGAGGCTATTACAGATTTTCTCTCCCCTCCCCGGGCCGGAGCAGCGTTTCGTTTCGCCGCCGTCCCTCATCAACTTCTGCTTGAGGTTCACACCCCAGGTAGCTCCCGCCTCGCCCAACTCCTTCCAGCCGCTTCCTGGCGATGCGGGCATGGGGAGGCCGTTCCTGTCAACTTCTGCGAAGAGGAAAAGGTGACATTTTCAGGC
Organism: Tauraco erythrolophus; assembly: GCF_009769465.1. NCBI lineage: Eukaryota > Metazoa > Chordata > Aves > Musophagiformes > Musophagidae > Tauraco > Tauraco erythrolophus. The sequence continues at coordinate 118,622,580 of NC_141466.1, read as the reverse complement.
GGGGAGGTTCCTCCGTCGCGCCTGGCCACGTGTGCAGCCGCACGGTCTCCCCGCTGGACTGCTTCCCTGGCGGGGCGAGGAGCCGGGGAGCGGGGCGTCCCGCCGCCAAACCCATGGGGAAAGCTGGCAACATCCAGTTTGGAAAGACCCCAGGGTGGAGGGGGGTGGTCTCCATTCATGAGGTCGGCGCTTCTCTCTCTCCAAACGCTTCGGCCATCGCCGGACCTCACGCTGCTGGGGGTCTCCCAGGGCTAGGAGGGATTTTTTTAGGGGGGACTTAGTTAAGGGGGAAAAAAAAAAAAAAGGAACAACCGCCTGAGAGCTGTGACCTTTTGTAACGGCGCTTAATCAGATTAATGAACTTCACCAGGCCGGCGCTCAATAGGGGGGATCAGTTTGAGCGCCGCGGGGCCCGGAGGAGCGGCGGGCGGCGGCCGGGGGCGCCGCGGGGCCCCTCCCCTCCCCGTCCGGCCGCACACGCCGCCATTCCGCACCGCCCTCCCCGTGGGCCGTTCATCCGCCCGACCCCCCTCCCCCCGCAAACGTGGCCAGACCCCAAACCCGGCATCCCATCCCCCGCCCCCCGCTCCTCGTCCCCGGTTCCACGCGGGACACCCTTCCGCGCGTGGGAGCGGCGGGAGCGCGCCTGGGTGTCCCCACCCCGCTCCACGTCTGCTGACAGCCGGGCGGGGGGAGCGAGGAGGGGGGGCGTCCCCCTCGCAGCGGGGGGGCAGGCGGTGAGGAGGTCCCGCAGGGCGACGCTCCCGCGTGGAAGTGGCAGGGGAAGGGGAGAGGGAAGGTGACCGCCACTGCCTACCCACCCGCGCCGCGTCGCGGTCCCTCCTCGCCGCCGCGGCCGTGTGGAGTCGTGGCACTTTCCGCCGCTCTCTCGCCGGGGCTCGGCCGTCCCGGCCCGCCCCGCCCCGGCCCGCCCCAGCCGCTCCGCGCCGCGCCGCGGGGCCCACTCAGCGCGGCGGGGCGGGACGGGACGGGACGGGACGGGACGGGACGGGACGGGACGCGCCGCCCCGGCACTGTGGGGCATGTAGTTCCCGCTGCGCCCCCGCGGGCGCAGGGCTCCTTCTCCCCTTCCCCACCGCCGCCGGGGCTGCGCCGGGCGCGGGGTCAGCGAGCCGCGGGGGCGGGCTGGAGGGTCGGGACCGAGCGGCCCGGGCTGGGGAAGCCTCGCAGACCTTTGCCCTGGCGGTGGAGGTGCCGGGGGTCAGTCTGTGCTCGCTGTGGCTGCCCGCCGGCTTCGGTGGGGGTGTCGGCACAAGCCCTTTAGCACGGCTGGGAGAGGAGGGATGGGAAACCCGGGGGTTCCCTGCCGGGCGGAGGGATGCTCATTCACAAGCCGGACTCTCCTCAGTCACTGGGTGTGGGCACCGCGAAGCAGGTCGAACCCTAAAGATGCCTGACCCCGGTGGGAACCTTTCTTCAGGGTTTGCAAATGCTGTGTGCTTAAACAGTGCTGGGTCTGGTCCGTCACCCACCGGCTTGTGGTTCCCAGGATGGGGACAAAACCGTGCCCAGAGCTGCCCCACAATGACCAGTGCCACCAAGTGTGGTGGCTGTCCTCTGGGCATGTGCCCTCTGTGCACCCTTTGGTCTGGCCATGACCTCCCATGGTGGGGCAGAAGAAATTGGAGGTGTATTACTCAGGTGCCTGTTTGCACTGGAGGGAGTTAGAGCTATCTGGAAGTGATTTGGATGCCCCAGTACCTTGAAATGAAAAGGGAAGAGTTGGAAGGGACTCCCTTCACACTGGAAGTGACCAGCTGTTAGGCTGAACCATTGGAGAAGAGCCAGAGTACTTTTCAGGAGATGCTGTATCCTGCCAGTCTGCACCACAAGAACATGAGAACTATCTCTGACCAAAGGCCCATCTCCCCAGGAACATGCCTCCAACATTAACTGACCACCCAGACACTCAACCAAGCAGGAGCCATAAGCTGGTAGAGCAGAGGTTTGCTGCCTGCTCTGTGATACACAGATTGCACTGGCTACACTTTTCACCCAAAATTGCACAAAAAGTCTGGGCTTGGGTGGGAATACATCTCCCGTGCTTCCACATCTTCAGCCAAGCTCAAAGTCATCTCTTTCCTGCGCCTCCCTGGCCACATTGTGGTGCACACCCCAGCTTCTGCACTTGCTAGGCAGTGACTGGAGTAAGAAATGAATTTATTATAAAAGTGGCTGGGAGGGAGCGATAATTCTACATCACAGTGCAGGCTGTCAGAATCTTCCCGCCTCCTGCCATCTCTCTCCTTGCAGCCTGTTGTAGATGCTTGGGGCACCTATGTTACTGTATTTCAGTGGTCAGACCTTCTCATGGGGTGGCAATTGGAGCTGCTCTCAGTGGTGTCCCTGGGATTTACATCATCCGCCACTGCATCATTTCCCCTTGTGCGGAAAACAAGCCGTGCTATTGAGGCTGGGCTGGGGATGGGCAGCAGGTCCTGCCCACAGCCTGGTACATCTCGACACAACAGCAAGGAGAATAAGTGACTGTTTCATGCAGGCTGATGTGATGGAAGAAGGGAAAAAATATGCTAATGGACAAATGTTTTGGCTAATTATGATAATACGGCTTCCGCAGAGGGACCTGAAATAAGCTTGAATGCTATTCTGAGCTCTCATGACAACTTGGAGACTTTTGGGGGGTTTCTACACGCTGCAGGCAAACCAGGCAGGGCAGGGCTCCCCACCACGGGCAGGACCTGGACTGGCAAGACCCACAAATGGAAAGGATGGCTGTAGGCAGAGAGTGATCCACTGTCCAGCCCTTCAGGCAAAGGCACGAAGGTTTGGGATCTGGCTCTGCCCCAGCCCTCCCAGGAGCATTGGCTGGTTAAACCCACCAAGGACCTTCTCAAACTGAAACACTCAGAAGCAGGAAAGCAGAGTCTGAACAGCACTCGTGTCCCAAGCCCCGCAGGTCTCCCTTTCCCCAGCTCAGCCACAGTGGAGCAGGCAGCTGGACACTGTGCCCAGCCACCCACCTTGCCACGAGCATCCCGGGGGGCTGGAGAGTTATGTCATCCCTGCCACATGCGGCAGATGTAGGGCTGGGCTCCCTCGAGCACCCTTGGCGAAGCCTTTACCTTTTGCCCTGAGTACTTCTTTGTCCACTGGGGCAGGGACTGGCACGCACTGGCCCAGCCAAGCACCCAGGGCATGGGGAGATGGGCTCACTCTTATTGTCTCCAGCCAAATGAATAATTGAGTGTGCGCTTCAGCGTGGAACAGCAGTGAGGGCAGAGTGACGCACATGGTGGGGGTGGATATTGCACGGCGTGGGGTGAAACCCCGGGCAGACAGAGCTGGGACATGAACCTGGATGTCCTCCACCACCATGACGCAGGTGTGCTTGAGAGGATGGCTCCCTCTGCTCCCTCCCCAGCTGTGTTTCGGGTGTGCAGATGTCCGAAACCCTTGCTCACACTCTACTCACCAATACTTACGTAGCTCAAAGCTGGTTCACGCCACAGCACTCCTCCCAGCATCCACAGTGACCAGTTGGTCTATTCTTGGATCTTTCCCCCCTTTTTAATTTGTCAAGCCTATTCCTCCTACCATGATGTTTCCCTCTGATTCTTGCTGGTCCAGGCCACTGGGTCCTATGTTATCAGTATAATTTGCTTTCACCCCATATTGAAGGAGTTCTCCCTAACTACTAGTTCTCCCAAGCTCCTGCCCAGAGGCAGCATCCAGCCCAAATCCAGAGGTCTGTGTACCCTGTTGTTAAAACAACCAAAGTGCTGGCGATTATCCACGGTCGTCCTCACCGCTAGAAAGTTTTTCTTGGGTTCAATTTGAAAATCCCTTGCTCCAGCTCAAGTTTTTCAGTTCCTAGTTATTTTTGCATCCACAAGTCTCTGGCTGTTGGTGAAGAAGCTGTTGTTTAGCCCTGGAACAGCTCCAAATCTTTCCACTGGATGTATTAGTTATCCTAAATTCATAACCATCACTGGCTATTTTTAGCTCTGTGCAGCAGTCGTCAAACAAACCCTGCCGCAAGGTCCATAGGACTCCCTGAGGTCCCTTGCAGCCCTGCTCCTTCTGAAGGTCCAGGCTCAATCATGCAGAGATCACCACAAAATCCTGCCTGGAGAGCCAGTCGAGACTGCAACCATCCCCTGGTGATGTGGCTGAGCATGAAGACAGGCACATCTTGTGTTTTCTTACAGGAGAGCGGTCCGCTCTGCCCAGGCTCAGTGGTGCTTTTCATTCCTGAACCCTTGGGGAAGTGCCTGCCACCCTCACTCCCACCATGGGACACTTACTGCTACAGAAATATGCCAAAAAGCTGGTAGGAGCAAGAGCAGCAGAGTCCTTTGCCCCAGATTTGGCTGCTGCCTGGGCTATAGACATGATGCTGCGTTGTCTACTAACTGGGCTGATCCTCCGAGCAGCCTCACATCCACACTCGATCCCTTCGGAGACTCTGGAAGCAGCCTCTTCTTTTTTATAACAGCAGGAATTGGTCCATCTGGCCCCCCTTTGGCTCCCTGGCAATCCCTCCCAGCCCATGCGCCTTGCCAAGCGCTCGCTGATCTGGGTTTAATAAGCAGTGGCTTTGCTCCAGCGGTGGAAACTGGAGGTGGATGCTGCAGCAGAGCACGGCGCAGGGCCGCGGTGTGACCGTGGGGAGGTCATTCCTCTCCCTCCTCACCCATGATTCTACGGTGGCACAGCTGAGGTTTGGATTAGAAAATGCACCATGCCACAGCTATGCCTGCATCTGGAGCAGGGTATGCCCTGGCCTCCCTCTTGTTTGACCTAACTCCGCGTGGGCTTGGGAAATGCCACCTGAAGATGAAATGTGAACCAGGACCTGCAGGATACCCCGAAGATGCATCGTGTTTCTCTAGGACAGGGCCACCCCAGAGTCAAGGATGGGTGTTGGTGGAAGCCAGGATCCTCAGGTGGCTCCCAGTCTGGAGATCTCGCGTGGGCTGGAGGAAAGTGTCGATATGGCACATGCAAACTTCGGAGGTGAGGCCACAGTATTTGGCACTAATGTCCTGTGACTTACAAACCATGTCTGGGGCTAGACGTGATCCCAAGCCCTTTCCCTCCAAGATAGGACTGACAGCTATATAGGAGGAGAATTACTGCTGGTCAGCTGGGGTGTCATGGGGGACCTGGGGATGGGGCAAGGTCAAATACCCATGTGGTTTTTCAGTTCCTCCATCCCTCTTTGGAGATGTTTTAAGCAGAACTTAATTAAACTTGTTCTGTCGGAGAATTTAAACAGACTTATCTCTGCAGAGGGAGGGTTTTGAAGTTACACCACCTCCCATGGCTCAGCTGGCACTGAATGAGTGTTAACCAGCTGATTTCAGACCCCCCGGCACATTCTCTGTGGACAAGGCTTGACACCAAAGAGACTTGCCAACCAGTAACTTCAGCTTCTCAGTTACATGAAGCTGCTCTGCAAGCAGTTCCTGCTCTCCACGGCACTCAGGAGCCACTGATTAATCATTGTGTGTGTGTCTGTTTTCTTGGCACTTGGAAAATATTTCACATTCTGCTCTTAATTTTCTCCCAGAACTTTACATTGTTTCAGTTCAGAATGATGCTTGGTGGGAGGAAAGCAGAAACAGGTGAGTGACTGGCAGAGGGCTGTACTAGACAGGCTCAGACCCATCTAGCCAGGGTGGCTTGAGATACCAGAACTGTGCACCTCAGCCTGTGCTAGAAGTTAACGTTCCCTCTGCCATGATGGCAGGGACGGAGATACGCCAGGACATGCTCCTGATCCCAGTCCAGCATGTGCCATGATCTCCCAAGCCTTGTATCAAAGCTTGGGCTGTTTGAAAGTTTCCACGCAGCTATCCCAGGCACCAGAGAGCTGCAGGGCTGTAGGACCAGCTCTCTGTAGTCTCAGCATCGTCTTGAGGTCACTCAGGAAGGGCAGCTGGTAAGCTGAGCATCCATCCCACCTAAGCTGTGCACTATTCGTGGAAAGCTGTATCAGCGTGCCAAAGCAGACTTGTAGCAGGAAAAGCCAGTCTAAGGGCAAAGCCAAGAACACGAGCTAATTTGGGAACACAATGGTTATGCTAATCAAAACACTTTCCACAGGAGAAGGGAAGGAAATTATCTCATCCTTTGCCATGCAATGTGGCCTCCAAGTGCCCAGTCTGCAGGAGCAGGGCTGTATACAGCTTGGAAGAAAGGGCATTCTCTTCTGGGCAAGGAGAAAAGCATAGGGAGCTCTTTCCTCTGGGCTCTCTTCATCCACACTGGATGCAAGAGAGTCCTCCTCTTCCCATCGCTAAACTGGCTTTAGGTCCAGATAACTTTATGCCTCTCTTGAAAGTTTGGCTGGGCACAAACTCACATGGCTCCAGGAGCTGGAGCTTAAGAAACTTCTTCGGGACTCACAAAATCTGATGAGATGGGTTGCAGTGATTCAGGGACGTGCAGCTGTCTTGCTCCACCATCAACACATTGCGATGGGGCAATCGCCTGTACTATCAAGGGAACTCTTCTAACTTTCCAGATATAACCTTAGCAGGGTTCATGCTTGTTGCCTGGCTCCACATCTGGAAGTTGTAATCCAACTGAAAACAGCCCAGGAAGGACCTCCTGACATGCCAGGAACAAATGCAGCTCCCAGCTTTGAGAAATGCCAGAGCATGGCCCTAGATGGAGAATTTAAGGTATTTTGGGGATGCTGGCACTGCAGAGCACAAGACGACACAAATGCACTTGCAAGATTAAATAGAAAGCCACAAAGTACCTCTGGCTTAAAAGGAACATGCCTCTTCTGGGGACAGGCTTCTCTGGTTGAAACTCTCCCATGTTCACTAGCCTCCTCTGCCTCTTACCTCCACAGCTCAGATGTGAAGCTGGTGCAACAACTCTCCTCCCTTGGTTGAGGCACCCTTTGGAGAGACCAGAGGTATTTTCTGTCTGCAGGTACCTTTTGCCTGGTGCAACTTGAAGAAAGCATACAGGTAAGAAGAGGGAGTCCATCTCTTGAGCTGTGCACGAGAAAGAGAGTGGGTCCATGATGATATTGCATGTGGATGGCAACACCTGTTGGGGACAGAGTCAGCAGGGTGACTTTCTGGCTGGTGACATCAAGAAATTGCAGACGTGGACACTCTTCAGGGGTGGACATGCTGCAGTAGACAAAACTTGGCTTACAAGATCCATACTTCTACTTCCCATCAGCAGCTGATCTCCAACCGATCCAGCAAGGGGCTGTAAGCTTCAAAGAGACTGATACGAACAGGAGAGGTACCCAGGGAGTGCTTTGGCAGCCATCACCTCGCTGCACCAGCTCCTCATCTCTCTAGGCTGGTTTTGTCAGGAGCCAACGGGGGCAAAGCGTGAACCGTGTCCACAGTCAGAGGTTTGGGACTGCAAAATGTTGGCACAAGTGCCAGGAAGGGATAGCAAAGACCTGAAGGGTTTTCTTCTGCTCCACAGTGCAATTAAATCTGCAGTATCTCTGCATACAGAGATAACGCCTTCTGCCTGGATGCTCACCTCTGGACAGGTAATTTGGTTTTACATATTTATTTATAACTGTCACGTCGCCCTGGCACACAGCAATTATCACGCATGAGTCTCTCTCACCTGAGGTTCTGCCCGGTGATAAGAAGCAGGAAAAGCAAACAACACCTTTCTAAAGTCATCCTCCTGGGCTGCTTGGTGGCACTGGAACACAACCCTGCAGGGAAAATACCTCCCCATGGCTTTGTGTTGGGTCTTTATGGACATGCTACTCATGGCAGTTTCCAGGATGTGATACCAAGCTGCTGTAAAGCACTTTAGATTGAAAGGCAGTACCATCAACCCCAATTTTCAGGAGGAGAAACACAGGCAGAGGGAGGATGCAGCTTCTCCTAGGTCTCTCCTGGGCCCGCAGTGGAAGCATCTCCCAGGTCATAGCTGAATGTGCTGACTCCCCAATGAACATGGCAACATTCCACGGCTCATGTCTATCGATGCACAGTGGTTCCTCTCAAAAAATCATGGCATGTTTTTCTGGAGGAGAAAACCTCCTGTTTTCCCCATCACACCTACAAATTTTAAGGGGCTTTCTACAGAAAATAATTAAATTGCAGTTTTTTCATCTCTGATTTTCTCCTATTTGAATGTTTCTCCAGCTAACGGACACCAAAGGGACACCCGTGGTGTGTGGAACTGATCTGTGAGTCAGCAGTGAGGGGGCAACAGGCAGTCAGTGGATGCCTGGGTTGAAAGAAAAGCCAGGGGAGGAAGGTGTCCCAGGACCTTCTCCTCCAGCACAGGACACAAGTGCTCCATTAGCTCCCATGACGCAGAAAGGGCCATGGCCAGACCCATCTCGGTCCAGGGCAGCCTGGCAGGACAGGCAGGTGTGCAGATCCATCCACCTGCATTGCCTTATATCTCTTTATTTCCACATCATTTGAAGCCCCCTACCCTCCACACACTCCTTAGGATGAATTTCTCTCACTGGGCACAAGCATCCAACATGTACCTGCTACTATAAGGGGGGCTTTGCAAAGGACTGGCAGCACATCTCCATCTCTGCTGGAAAAACATTGCTCTAGACATCCTGGGATCTGCCATATCAGCATGGAAAAGTATCAGAAGGTCTCGAAACTCGACATACCTAGGGATGGTTATTTACCCAGAGAAGCTGAACCAGTGTAAAGGGAGTGCTCTGAACATACTGACTCTGTAACAGGACCGGTGAACCAGATCCTGAATAGAAGAACAAGAAGCAGAAGAAAGAGAAAAGAAAATTTTTTAAAAAAAAGAAGAAAAATTATTTTTTAAGCAGCTTTCCTTCCAAAAAATATAGCAGGAAACATCAGGCTTGGGGAGAGGTTAAATCTGTGTGTGAGGTAGCACTGAATGAGGCCAAGGTAAATCCTCACTCTGAATTACTCTTCTTAGGGCAGAGCCGTGTACCTGCACACCGCCGTCCAAGAACACGCTGTGCTTGCTGCCTGCAAAAAACACTTTGTACTCGGGAGTCTCTTAGAAGAGCAGGGATTTTTATATTAGCAAATAAAAAAACCCACCTCTCTGAGTAAGTATACAATTACACTCAGGTGCCAGGCTAGCGTTTTGGCCAGGTGAGGGGTTTGAACCCACGCATAGGTCAGCAAGCCCAGACCTGGTGGCAGGAGCACGGGGTGTCAACACATCAGGAGTCTGGAGCTTGGGGAAGTTTTCAGGTCTGCAGGCAGGAGCTGGGAGCTGTGGGAGAAATTCCAAGTCCTGTTTCGGGTTTGCCAGAGGTATCTCACTCGTCCCCCACCCCAAAACAACAGACTGGTATTGAATGAACACACCAGGGCGGTTGGCTTATGCCAGCCCTGTGATAGCGGCATTGAACTCTGACAGGGTGAAGGCACCCCAAAATCCTGAAATGCCCTGCTAGGCTTTGCCCTGTGTCTCCAAAGGGAGCTCTAAGGGCTGCTTGCAAAACACCTCTTCCCTTGAATGCACCATCGCTCATCCCCTGCTGTGTGCCTGGCTCACCTGCAAAAGTTTTAAGTTCCCCAGATGTTCATGTGGCACCTCACACACCAGTGACTTCCACCTGGCCCAACACCTCGGTGCTGTCGCCTTGCCTCGCAGGTATGTTGAAACGAAAACCACTCTGGAGCGGGGGGCACGTCCCCAGCCGCTCGCACTTTGGGTCTGCTCTCCTGGCGCGGCCATGAGCGCTCCAAAGCCGGCGCCTGCCGTTCGCATTAAAAGAGGACTTTTGACCAGGGGCAGCGTTATTTGGTATTTGACAAGGGCCTTAAAAATAAAACCAGAGTGAAGGGAGATTGAATGGGACAAAGCTGGGGAATAAGGTCATCACGACACCGGTCAGTCTGAAGCACTGTGACACAGCGGAGCAGAGCCGTCCCGTGGGCAATGGCCTTCGGCGTCCTCGTACCTCCCGGGGAGCCAAGCGCCTGCAGCCGCCGAGCATGCAGACACAGCCCAGACCCATCCCAGCCAGCAGAAGGGGTTCCCATTTCCACAGCCAGGAATGATGGCAACGAACTCCCGAAAAGTTCATTAATCTCTTCATACAGTATAATTAACCTGTGGGAATCTCTTATAAAGAACAACATGTTGTAAAAAGTGTTAAGATGTGACATAAATGCCAAGAATATCTTAAAAAAACCCACACTGAATCCCTTCAAATAATACATTTTGGGGTCTTTCTGACTCAGTAGCACGTGCTTAAAACTTAACAGAGGGCAGGGGGTCACGCTCTCCAGACTTTTTCCCAGCCATTCTGGTTAGAAATGGTCACACGCTGTAGTTTCCTGTGCCCACGTGCTGCTGGAAGAGCAGGCTTCAAGCAGAGCTTCCCAGTGGCAGCCACTCGTGCTAGAACTGCGAGGGGTCCCGACAGGATGGCAGAAAAGGATGGGATGAGCTTTGACTCAGAATAAAGCCGGCGTACTCACTGCTGGAAAGCTGTGGTTTGTCCCCAGCTTTATATCTATCTATCTATCTATCTATCTATCTATCTATCTATCTATCTAGATGTACTTTGACTCTGTGTACTCAAGAGAAATATTTACCTTGAGAGCAACAACGTAAAGCTTCTCTGCATAGCCACCTCCGCTCGTAATTGTATCCTACCTCATCAACCTTTGAAATGCAGATCACCACACTCCCACACAAACACCTCTCCAGCAGTCCAGGGCTACTTGGAGGGCTCAGAAATGCTCAAGGGAGAGAGGGGGCTCAGAAATGCTCAAGGGAGAGAGGGGGCTGGTTTAAAAGCTGGGGTTTTTTTCCATCCAGTTCCCAAAATTAAAAGACTATCTTGACTCCTGGATGAGATGTATTATCCTAAAAGAGTCAAATTTCCATTAATACCTAAAAAAGCGATGATAGATACTTGTCGACCTGCCTTAGTTAAGTGGAAAAGCAAGTCACACATTTCTTTGCAAGTCTGTAGTTATTACTGAGAGCACTTTGTTCCAAAGAGCAGACCAAAGGCTTTGGGATTAAATGCACTTTGGTAATGATCATCAGCACCTGCTCTCCTGGGTGAAAGGTTGGAGGTGACACAACCACCCACCTCCTGGGAGATGCAGTGGTGTGGACTGTCTCCACCGGTGGCTCTCCATCATCTTCTGGGGCTCCTGGGAGGAGCCACATGCAACGCAGTGGCTTAGCCCTGCTCCTCCACAGTCCCTGCTCTCCAAACCACCCCCTCACTTTGGATTCTTCTATCTTTAAATGTCAGGCCATGTTGTTCTTCAGAAGGTGCTAAACACTTACAGCCAGGGCTTTTACTAGAAAATTTTCCACATTTATTACTATTGTGTTAGTACAAAAAAAAAGGAGAGAAGGGCTCGGTAGTATGGATTGCACAAACTCAGATCCTTGTTGCTTATAAAATGGCACTTCACCCTTACTTAGTCAAAAAGCTGTCATTCCAAGCAGACGGCAGACAGGTCTCCGTGCCTGCACTGTCACCGAGAACCACAGCACCAAGCTGTGCACGGGGTCACCGGAGGGCCTGACGTGAACCTCCCGCCTCCCAGCCCAAAGGGCAGGTTTGTGACCGCAAGGCTACGCTAGAAAAAATAGACTGTCACCCCAAAATTTATCTGCATCACTTCCAGTATTTCAAATAAATCCCAGTTGAGCCAATCTGAATGTTTGATTTATTTGTGCTCCTGTATTAATTGCATGGATTGATGAAGCCGCATTCCTTAATCCAGCTAATTAAACGTTCTGCCCCACTCATGCCGCTGCTCGGGAACAAGGAGTTTTGTGCCCTGGCATTCCTGTCTTCCCAGGAGCCTGTTATGCAGGAAGAGGCAAGGCTCACATGGAGATCAAGGGGCAGTTGGATCAGGCGCGGGCAGTGCCGGGCAGGCTCCGGCTGGTGCTGTGCCTGACTGTGACCCGGCGAACAAGCAGGTAATAAACTCAGAGCAAAGGCATCTTCTGGGGAGCCCGTGCCTTTGCGAAAGAGTGTCTGAGGCTCAAAAAGAAAAGAAAAATGTTATTAATGCTGCCTGACACTTCCGAACCTTCTTTAACTGCTCCCAATGGCTTTCGAGAGGTAAGCTCATAGGGGATCTTGCGATGTTTCAAGAGTTACGTGGGGCCAGCCGGAGAAGGGGACACCCAGGGACGTGCATGGCCAATTTTGGGAGAGCAATGCCTCTCCTGTAACCAGCAGCTGCCAGGAACTTTTTGCAATTAGACGGCGGGAGTCAAAGAAAAAAGAAGCCCGGCAGTAAATATACTTAGCAAATTCAAACAGCGAGCGAGTTCCAGGAAATTGAGATAACCCTGTAGGCACAAAGATCCTGATCCAAAGCCCATGGAAGCCAGTGAAAAAGAAAATTGTGTTAGCTTTCAGCAGGCTTTGGATGAAGCCCAAGGAAAATTAAATAAATGATCAAGTCCCAATGACTGTAATTCTTCCCAATCAAACAGCCACCCAAATCTCACTCACCTTCCTTGGCAGCTCCTCGCTTGCAGCTTGGTCCCCACGCTGGGAGTTGGTACTGAGAGTTACCTATACTATACCTACGTTTTTTTACTCACTGACCGCTGCGGAGTCCTGCTCTCCTGGCAGCGCTCGGGTGTCCGTGGACTTGTCACAAGACTGAGCGTTTGGCATTTCTCCTTGAGCCTCCTGCAGTTATAAGGGTATTTGAAGATTTCAAAAGGCAGCAAGCAAAAACTGAGCAGCCCCAAAAGTGACAAATTTCCACCTCATGGCGCCCAAACCCAGGGTGTGGGATCCCCGGGTCACTCAGCTGGGACCCGCATTCTCCACCACGTGGCAGATGTCTGGATAGGACCCAGGACAGGAAGAAGATGTTCTCCTATCACCCTGCACCCCTCGTGGGGTGGAAGCCCCCAGCCTTCCACAAACACTCGTTTGCCAAGCAAAGATGGGTCCAGAGGCACCTGTGAGAGGCAGTGAAAGTCAGGTCTTCATAGACGCAGTTGAGCTCTGGTTACTTGCTCTGCAAACTGGCCTTGCCTTGTGCTTGCTGGGAAGAGCATCGCATGCGAGCTGGCCACCGTTCAGAGGTCCACAATCCAGCAGGTGAAGAAGACTCAACATCTCCCCTCCTCCAAAAACATTTAACCAATTCACCAGTTTTTAGACTCGCCGGCCCTGACTCAACCACATCAAATGTCAGTGGTTGATGACAGTGAATCATTTCACGTCATCCACCCTTTGAGATGACAACATGGCCACTGAGTCAGACCCTGAGCTGAGGTGGGAGCCTGGTGCACCTTCCACATCTGCAGAGCTGCACCTTTGGCTGCGCTGGATCTGGCCCTCTCTGCCAGGGGAGTCACCCCACCCAGCCGCCTCCAGCCATCTCAAAACGCTGCACCTCTCGCCTAGCCTCGCTGTTCGGCTCCTGTTGTTAGCAGGCAGACATCGGCTCCTCCAAAGAATAGCTGCTCGTCTTTAGGGAGGATCTAACTGTCAGATTTTCCACAGCCACGTGACAGATGAAGTTCAGCTGATGGCATAGCCACCCCTTCTAATACACCCATGCAGTGTGGGGTTGCAAAGCGGGAGTTTGCGTCTGTCGGTAGAAACATCCTTTGGAGAGGTTCGTTGACCCGACCTACATTGCCCACAGTTCTCCCCACTGAACCTGGTCTCTGGTGGCGTGCACCAGCCTACATGCACTGTGCGTGGTGCAGAAGCACCTCCTCTGATGCGACTGCCTTTATGAATATTGAAATTACTCAAAAATTAGGACTAGCTGACAGCCCCTCCTCCTTCCAGGAATATTCTCAAATGATAAACGTGGCAATTTCTGTAGCTCCCTGCCCTCTCTTGGACGTGTGATCTCAGCTACTCCTCACTGGTACGGACAGCATGGATTGTGCTGTACTCTCCTTCCATGGGCTCAAGCAATGCTGCTATGGCCAGACCCTACACATGTTCACGATCAGCTGGATGTGTGACAGATTCCTGGGATGCTCACTATAAGGTCATTGGGTTTTTCTTTTTCTTCCCTTCTTTTCACAAAGCCCTTCATTTGTTTTGAATACAAAATCCAAAGAGAAAAAGTAAAATTTCTCTTTTTAAGAGGATAGCCTCAATTTTCCCAAGGGGTGAGCAATTTGGTATCTCTCTCTGCTTTGGAGGGTCTGGTGCAACACCCTGGTTTAAGCAGTATCCTTGTTTCAGCTGCTCAGCAGCCTGCAGATCTGGCCTGAAAACTTTATTTTTAAAATAAAATGTGGGGTTTTTTTCTTTGCTCCCTTTAACTGCAGTTGTCTAGATAAAAAATAGCAGTTACACAGTGCCTGCTCCAGAGACCACTGACATCAACAGCACATTGCTCCTGCCTTCAGTGGGCTTTGAATCAGATCCTAAAAATGCAGCCCAGCCCATCCACATCAGCAATACCACAGTCAGAAATGCGTTCAAGCATCCTAGAAATCCAGAGAGGCGGGAGGGAAAAAACCCAAGGTGACATCTAGGAAAAGAAATGTGCTGCAAGTCAGCAGCTGTGTGAGAGCTTGATGGGGGGATCACGGCGTGGGGGATCACTCGGCACCACAGCCATGGATTTAGAGGGACAGTTGCCCTGATAATATGAACGTTATCCCGCTCCAGCCAGGCCACTCAGTTTCTCATTCACACTGATAAGTTTTACTGTCCCTGGGCTGTCAGGGCAAAGCTAAGCAACAGTTTTCCAACAGAAAGACCCTTGTCAAAGAAGTCAGTGTCTTCTTCAGAATGACGTGTTTATATAAGAAAATACATACATTTTTTTCTCTGCAAAATCTTATTTTATTTCTAAGCACTCCCCCCACTGAATTTAAAATGTTAAAATGAACTGGAGAGAAAAATAAGACTGCTGGGTTTTTTAGTTACAATATTTATCAAAGAGCAGCTTTCATGACTCTGGAAAGGAAATCAGCTTGAGACTTTGGAATACTTTTCCTGGAAACAACTCTTTTTTTTTGAAATGTGGTTTTAGTATGGTTTCTTAAGGCCATTAAAACCTAAGCAGGAGCTGCATCTGCTCATCATTTCCCCCCCTCTTTTAACATTTTAACCCACTGAGCCCTTTCAAAGAGAGGGTAGATAGAGGGTGAGAGCTTCTAAAGACAGTAAGTTCCAATGAGTTTTCAGATGACAGGAGAGAATTGGAGAAGATCTCCTACAAAGCCCTCCCTCCCCACTGGAGAGGCTGGAGCACGAGCTGAACCATCATTAGATATCAGAGAAGCCATCACAAGGCACAGATCCGTAGAGCCAGCCATTAGACTGGCACAACTATTTGGGATGGGTCTTTGTTGCAAGAGACGTAAGCCTGGAGAGGTTCGGTGGATTATTTGCTGGAAGCAACTGGGAGGCAGCTTGGCTGCAAGGGCACCCAGTGCCGTAGGGCTGTGCAGCTTTGCCACTGACGAGACCCGTGGCCAGCGTTTGCCTGTGGGCAAGGAAAAAAAAATTAAGGCTGGATGACACAGCCTGCTACAAGGCAGAGACATGTCAGGTTTTCCGTGCCCCTCATCCACTCCCTGGAGATCATGTCCTTGGTGAATGAGGCAGGCGGTGGGTTGTGACCCATGCGCTTATCACCCACCATGCTGGTGACAGCGCGGGTCCAGAGCCAACACCAAAATTCAGCCCTGTTCAGGATCTCTGCTGCACCCCACCAGTGTGGCATGACCTCTGCAGACATCTGACAAGGAATGGACTGTTCTCTCCCTCCTGGAAGGGTCTGGGCTTAGGCCAGGTCTTTGTGCAACAGCATGAAGGTCTAGGCTGGGTCCTGCTAATGATGCAGACTTGGCCCTTGTCTCCAGAGGAACATCCCTTCATTATGGTCCTCCCCAGTGCCACACAGGAAAACCACGTGGCGGGTCAGACGCTCACACTTTCGCCTCAGAGCAGAGCCAGTCTCTTCCTGCTTGCCTACATTTTCCTGTCGTGGAAATAATCACTCGGCTGGCAGCAGAGAAAGCCCCGGCAGATGCACTGCCCTGGCCAGGGGAGCCACTCTTGACTGCTAATGCAGAGAGGATGTGGGTTACAGATGTTTCAAGGGGACATCCCCTGCTGCCTCTTTCCCCGTTTTTTTTCCCCTCATGGTTTACTTCTCACCAAATCAAAGGCAGCAGATCAGATCTTCCTTAGTCTGCCCAGGTCTGCTTTGCAGAAGACGGTGGTTATGTGCATGAAACAAAACACCTCTTCTCTGTGCCATCCCTCGCCGCATCACCTTTCAGCACGAAACCTCCTCTGAGGGTCAGCCTGAAGGGCACAGCACTTAGATTTTCTTCTCATTTGAGCTGAGTGACTCTGGGGTGGTTTCTTTCTTCTCCCTTTACTGAGGCACAGTATGATCTGGCATTCGTCAATGTTACAGCTGATCTTCCTGTTAACTTCTCCATTCACAAGTGGAGTTTGTGACTCAGGGACATGCATCCCGAGGGCCACCAGCATTATAGGGGTGTCTCCCATCCTGCCCATTCCCAGATACAGAGACCCAGCTTTTGCTAGAGGAAGGGCTTGAAAGACTAATTTTCCAAGTTGTCCATTGGTGTTTTTGTCCAAGGACTAGTGGCATACTGGTCAAGGCACAGAGCAGCCTAATACACTGGCCAATGCAAAGCAACTTCTTCTGACATTTGATAGAGGTAAGTTAAGTTTCAACTACATTGATGCAGACAGAACCAGGCAGAGAAATGCAAGATGACCACCTAGAATTAAAGAAAATAGCCCAAAAGAAATAGAGAGCCATCTCTCCTTTAGAAAACAAACAAACACCTAGTCAGAGACACAGGCGGGCATCTGTAAGGCTGCTGTTGAGTCTCTCATCTCAGCAGTGGCTCAGATCAGGTGCATGCCAGAACTTCTCTGAAGGCCAAGACCAAAGGACCCCATCCCTTTTTGCCCTGGAGGAGATTACTACAACTGCTTGCCAGCGGAACGGAGCACAGCATCTCCTCCAGCTTTCCAGGCTCATATTTGCTATCGTAACCAGCTCTAGATGCAGCTTAGATTTACATGTTTTCATCTTTGACTCTCCCTGTATCTGCATGGAAGAGTCTTGGCCTCTCTCTGTATGAAGATGAGGACCTGTGCAGAGAACTTCTCATTGAGTGAAAGCTTCAGTACCCTACAGCACATGATCCCAGTGAGTGCAAATGTCCTGCAGAGACAGCAAGGGAGTGCTGTGACCCACTGTCTAAAAGTTTTTTTTTTAAAAGAAAAACCAAAAGAAACCATCCCCACACCAAAGCTACCTGATCCCAGACGGTTAAAGCAATCCATACCTTGGGAAGTGGGTGGCAAGGAATCAAGTCTCAAGCCCGGCTCCATCAGGCCAGGCTTTCGAGCTCTCCTATTTACAAGCAAAAGGTGTAATCACTGCGCTCTCAGCTCTGTGGCGGGTATGCACTGACCCTTTTCATCCCATCCTTCATCCAACTGGACCCTGCATTCCCAGGAAAAGTTTGGCTAGCAGTTAGAGCTTCCGCACACAGAGTAAGGTTTTCCCGCACAGCCTCTGCATGCTTCCCTTTCCAGCTGGGGCTCGATGGCAGGTCTAACGGGAGAGGGAAGGAACAACACTGTGCAGTTCCGAAAGCTTGCTTTTTGAGCACTTTCCTGCTTGAAGACAAAAGTTTCCAGCTCCTTGCAGCATTTCAGGGAGCCACAGCAACAGCTGTTGAAGGGCCTTGTGCCAGATAGCTACATCTCTGCCACTGTGTAAGCTGATGTGCTTCTGCTCATCCACCAGATCACCAGAGCTTCGAAGACCTGGTCTGCTCTTTTTTTCAGTTATTTTCTCTTTCCCAGAGCATTTTGAAGTGTCAGGAGGTTACAAAATAATGCTTTTCCCCCATCCTTGGGCTGCTCAACACCTAAGAGTAATCCTTTTACAGAAGCAGAGGGGTTTAAATGATGTCATGTCTGTTCTGATTGTCATTAATAATATTGGATTAGCTGCTCTGCAGCCAGACCTGAAACAAGGAGGAGGTCCCATAGTGCCTGGTGCTGTCCAGGCAGACACAGGATCCTTCCCATTTTGCTCCCTGGGAAGCAGATCCAAACCAAGGACCCATCCCACAGCAGCTGGAAACTGCTGTTAATAACCTTGGAAGCAGCAGATAACACAAGGTACGTCTCAGCGTCAACATCCTGGGCAGAAGCCGCAGGGGAGAAGTGCCATGTAGGAGTGCACTGGAGACTGAATCGTCACCGGAAGACATGCTCATTTATTTTTCCAGCACAGATCTCGCGATCTTGACATCTCCTGGGGCTTTCCCAGGCAGCCTGGAAGGTCTCTGTGCTGAGATGCTTTAGCCAGCACATACTGTCAGGTTCGATGCAGGGCAGTGTGTCATCGAGGTGTATTAACAAGGGCCTGTCCTTCTGATGCCGCAGGCTTTTCTGGCTCCCACGGATGTCCAGGGTATGCAACAGCATCCGTGCCAGCTCCGGGAGCCTCCACTGCTTGGGCAGCATCAGTCGGTATTTCTGGTACTGATTTTCCCAAGAGATTTTAGGGGCTTATGCCAGGGGTGAAAGCCACCATCTCTTTGCCGCACGAACGGCTTGGACCAGCTCCTGCTGCCTCAGTCATGACAGCCAGAGCAGGGCGGCCGTAACCGGGATGGCCTCGGGATGCGGGAGAGAGCGCAATGACTCGTGAGGCCCAAATCTCGTCCGCCTTTTCCTCTCCTCAACTGGAGGAGAGTTATTACCTCTCCTCGCCTGACTCTGGCAGTGCTTTCGGTACCAAACTCACCAAGCGCTCCTGTGCTGCCTGGCTGACTACAGCCATGGGCAGCACTCCCCTTCCCTGGCCACGGCCACCTGCCATGGTTAACACTGACCCTGGCTGCGGGGAACAGTCCGATCGGGGAATGGATTCAGCTTAAAAAAATAGTCAATACTGGGGAGAGAGAGAGCCGGAGTGGGGATCACTTTCCAAGGCAGGACCTGCCCCAGGTCACGATGCTGCAGTGGCATTACTCCCAACTTGCCTGCAGCGACAGAGGCTGGGGAGAGACAGTCTGGGTTGAAGGGAGGGGAAGGAATTTGGTGAAGCAGACGAGCGATGCCAAGCGTGTGTGGTGAGTACATGCGCATCCTGCCCCGGCCGCCAGCTTCGCACCCCACCAGCCGCATGCCGCTCTGGAGATTCCTGTCCCCCAGGGCTCTGCTCAACTCGTGTGCTCACAATTTCCTATCGGAAAAAAAAAAAAAGAGAGAGGGAGATGTAAAGTAGGTCTGAGGGAAACATCCTCTTCTCCTTGCCGACTAGCCAAGGCGAGCTGGCAATAAAAAGCTGTTTCTGCCTGCTCACTGGTGCTCCATTTTATTTGCCTTTCCAACACTTTGAGACTTTTGACTGGCACAGCACTATTTTGAAAGGCTAAACTTACAGCCTTTCCTAGCTTTCCAGGGAGGGATGCTTGACCCATCCCTGGCATCAGCACGTGTATGGACCCCTGTCTGTGTGGGGTCAAACTTGCACATCATCCTGCTTTGCAGCTAGAACCCAAACATCTCTCTAAACACTACCAATTTCATTTTCATCTTGGCTTTTAGCTCACAAACTGACGTAATACCAGAAACTGTGATACTAGTCCTGAAAGCGAAGACCCACGCAGTGGGTCCTGAATGAAAACGTCTTTGGAGCCAAACGAGAGCAGTGCTGGCTCACAGACGTGGCAGGAGGCACCAGCGCAAGGCTCCAGGCTCAGCATGGACCCCACCACTCTGGAGGACAGGCTTGTGCTCCTGCCACAGCCTGGCCACATTGCTCGGCATGTACCACAAAACTCCAGGCAGGAGACCTGAGAGGAACGGCAACACAGCCATGAAGGTACAAGATTTTGGGATGTTGTAGAGACAAATCCATCCAACTGCTACCTCTGTGGCCAATCTGCATTACATTGACAGCACTGCCCGGTGATTTTAGGGGCATGAGGCAGAAAGCTACACCCTGCTTGGTGGAGAACAGGAAGATGAAGCAAGAGCTAATGGTGGATCACCAAGATGGGGAGTGGCCCTGCTCCTCACAAATGCCACCTTCCAGCAGCTCTGAACCATTAGCATATTGATGTGGATATCTTCACAAGCACAGGTTAAACATCCCTGAAGCAGATACTGTTCAGAGTTTAAAACAAAAAAAGATCAAGGGCCACGCAGAGTACACAGAAGTGAGCTTACACCCTCCACCCCGCCAGAGATGTTTCTGCACAGCTTTATCTCCAAAGGGATGCAAGTACAGATTAGAAGGCACTAGCTCTTCTTAGGGATTTTTTTACCCACTTGAATAAAAGAGTGTGGTGTTTGAATTAGCACATTGCAACCAGAAGCAGCACCGATAACTTGTTCTGCTGGACACTATGTACAAACATTATGAATGTAGCAGAGACCGCGACCAAGCTGAAAGTGAAAACAGACATAGGCAATGAAAGGGACATGCTGGGAAACGGAGGTGAAGTGCCTCTGAGTGAATTTAGTGGCACAGAGAGGTTTCCTGGGCACACACCAGGATGCCCAGCTTCCCTGGAAGGGTGCATCCCAGCCCCCTGGGCTGCAGAAGGACAAACCTGCTGTCAGTGCCAGGTGTATGAAAATCTTGAGGGTCACCCCACTGCTGGGCTGTGGAGCATCCCAGGACCAGGCATTTCTCCTGTCCCAGTACACCACACCCTGGAAGGCAGAGCCCATGAGAGCCAGGCTCCTGACCAGCTCACTCCAAAGCACACTGGGAACTGCGGCAGTGTGCCTTGTGGAACACTGACTGCGTGGCACCGAGTCCACCGTCTCCCCACGGGATGCACGATGCTCCTTTGGCAGCACAGCCACATCTGGAAGAAATTTGGCTGAGCTTGGTGACTGCAGGCACAGGTCCGCAGCTCCTCTGGGTGGGTCTGGGGAACCACAGCCCCAAGGCTGCCTCTTGAAACACAAAGGTTTCCAGGTGAGCAGGCTGCAGAAGGAAGGGAAGCAGTGGGAGAAGACTATGTTGCTTCACCACAATTCCACATCCCACAAGGTAAAGGGACTCAGCTCTCCCCAACCAGGCAGTAGCCTTGATGGGTGTCCTCACTCCAAGCTGGAGCTCTGGTCTCTACAGGCATTTGAGCATGAATTCACCCTTGGGCTCCTTTCTATTTGCCTTGAAACCAACCCTGGGCTTCCCGATGGTGAGTGACCGAGAACTAGGGAAGATTTCTACATTTGACCTCTTTGAAACATGCCACCACACTGTCCCCTGTGGTGGACCACTGTGAAGCAAGAAGAGGCAGAACTGATGTTTTAGCAGTTGCTGGTGTGTCTCCAGAAGCCGGTGCTGTTCAACCTCCCCATGGTGATTGTGCATCCGATGGACAGGCAGGGGGTCTGCCAAACGTCTGGTCTTTCACAGAGGTCACTGGCAGAGCTGAGGTTTCTGGGGTCACTTTTGGAGATGATTGTTTCCCTGCCTGCCTTCTTCCTCCTGTCTTTAGAGGCACTCCTGCGAAATGTAGAGGGGTGCAGGGGCACAGTCAGAGATCAGCTGATCCCTTAGCCCAACATGGTCCAGAGAACGTGAAGTTTACATTGTCCTTTATCAGATAAAACTTGCCATGAGTGACTCCTAATGCAGTACAGTTTGTAACCCACCTGAACCACCCAAATCTGCTGGCAGGACACAAAAAGGTGATTTTTTTTTTTTATGCCCAACTCACTTTTTGCATAAGTTTTCATGAAAACTGTCACTTTGCAGAGAGCTTCAAGTGGTTTTTGATAGGAAAAGGAAATTCCCCAACCCTATTTTAGCGAACACTCCAAAGCAGGTGGATTCAAAACACACTGCAACAGTGACTTACAGGATACGTAGTCTGATGCTTACTTATCCCTATTTTCCACAGGGAGACCTCATCTCCCAGGTTGGACTCCTATGAGTGACTTCATGGTAGTGTTGCACCTTCTCCAGAAATAAAAGCAAAGCACCTCATGGAAGATGTGGTCGTCCCAAGGAACTCAGCCACCTGGAAAGAGGGGGAACCATGTAACTCCTAAAAGTCATAACATATTCAAATTAAAAATATTTTTGTAAATCTTCTGGTAAGATGCTTGCACTAGTCAGGGAGCTGCCTTCAATTGCTGGCAGCAGTTTCCTTAGGGCAAGACCTGCTTTTCTGCTCCCTGCCAAGAAGGGAGTAACTGATGTCAAGCCACATCATGTAGCTTGAGATGGGGAGTAGGTGAGGTAGAAGAGCTGCATTTTCAAACGCAGAGAAATACTTGTCTGTGGGCTGCGTATTGCTGTGTCAAACCATGTCGTTTAAGCCATTGCCCAAAACAAATCACATCTGAAGGTCGTGCCACAGGTTCTCCAGATTCAGATCCAGCCTGTGCCCAGCACGGACGCTTGTTCACGCGGGTATGCCAGAAAACACTGCAGTGCATCACTGCCCACTTCTCTGCCTGACTGCTGTATTAAACGTAAATCCTGGGGAAAAGATGCACTCTCCAGGGTTGGGAAGGGTATTCCTATGAAAGCAGCATCTCAACAGCAGAGCACAAAACCTGAATTCTGGTCAACACTGCCAAAAGTCTTGACTACCAGAGATTTGTAGCAGTGTTACTGGTATTCCCATGGGGGACTGGCATGTAGAGCAAGAGCCTTCATATACTCAGCCAGCCAGTGCAAATCCTTGCCTCTGTCCATAGTCACTGACAGTCTAGTTATAACAGTTTGCCTTTCTGGAAAAGGGAAACAGGACTTGAAACAAGAACTGCCTCACCGCTGGTAGCCACAGCCATCACCGGCTGCTGAGCTCATTCCCTTTCCATGCTACAGAGGAACAGGCAAACGCAGAGTGGCCAAGAAATATGTGGCCAAGTTCAAATACGCCTGCAAGCAAGCAGGTTACCAAATCAGCAAGGCCACCCTGGAAGAGAGCTGGGGCAACCTGCCCAGGGGCAAGAAGAAGCCAGGTAGGGGAAAGGAGTCCTGAGCTGGGAAGGAGAGCAGTCTAGCGTAAAGGGAAGCTTCCTCAGAGACACAGAAAAAATATTAACGGGAAACAGTCTAGTTTTCAATGCAGTATTTAGCTAATGAAAAGCACAGAAATGATTCTGCCCAAATATCTATTGCTATAATCAGTAAGAACTGCAGGTTACGCTCAGTGACCACAGAAGGAAACAGTCACGCTCACAGGGAGAATCAGTCAGCCCTAAGAGAAGCCACTGCCCAGAAAAGCCTGTTCTGCACCTCGCCGTTCCCTGTGCACAGCGGGGCCATGGCCCTGAGGTGTGAAAGTCTGAAGCTTGGTTTTGAAAAGCACAAAAATCTGTGTGACGGGAAGACACCTTTCAGGAGAAAGGATGCCTTTTCCTAGGTGTCAGCGAGATGACCTTTACCATAGCATCGCTGTCCCACTTATCCCACGTTCTCCCTCAACAGCAAGCAAGACATCCGAAGGGCGTAGAGATGTTCACCCACCCATAAAGCATCACGAGAGGGTTTGTGCTTTTGTTGCACTGAGCTGACAAAGAGGACTTTGGCCACCATGTTGCATCAGTAAGGGGAGCCTGTTCTCTGCTTGTTGGGAGAAAGAGGGGGTCCCCAGCAGGGATAAATCACCGCTCCTCATTGATGTTCAGGGCGGCAGTGATTTCTGCCAGCTGGCAATAGGGATGGCCAAGACTGGACCACGTAGGTGCAGAGGTTCCCCTGGCACAACCTTTGCTCAGGAAAACCTTTCTTGAGGAAAAAAAAGTGCATGACAGCCTTGCCCTGGGGCAGGGGTTTTACCAGGGCCTGGCGCTGGGTACAGCTGGAATTAAACCTTGTGAGAGGGATGTTGCCCATAAGGAGCTCTCCCGCCCTGCCTTGCTCTCGGCCCATGCTGAATTTCAAAGTGGCTGCCAGCACATCTGCAGCCGAAATCACCCCCACGATGGGAAAGTCTGAAGGTCACAGATGCAAACAAATATTTGATGAGTTGATACAAGGCAGCCTTGGACACTGCACCTCCAGCGTCGGGGAGGATCCCCCTCCGTCGTGTGTGAATGCCCTTCAGCGTACCACCCACGCTGTGTTTGAGCTGCCCCGCTGCACGCACACCGCTTGCTTTGTTAATGTTTAGACTTTCCCTGAAAAGCCTGTCTGGGCTCAGCAAGCGGGAATCAGCGACATTAAATCAGCTGGAGGCAAAGTGTTTACCTTAAATACTGTTATCATTTCTCTTTTCTGTAAGCAGACAAGCCACGTTCCTCCTGAGCTTCTCTACGTGACCTTTCCTCCCCAGCCCACCTTCTCCTGGGATCATCTGACCCACATGTCACCAGCTCTGGGGATGGCCACCAGAAACCCGCCTGGCCAAGTTCCTTCCAACTCTTCTTGCAAGCCCAACCGGGCTCAGCCCAGCTCCTTGAAGCATCTGAAGGGCATTGAGGGGCAAGTGCGTCTTTTGACTAATGCTCTTGAAGCAGAACAGGGGACCAGCTGGGTGAGAGACTCAGGAACAAGCCTCTGGGTGAAATCCCTGGTCTGTATGGCAGCAGGACACAAGGTTGCTCACAGGACAACAGCCCGGCTTTGATAGATCTGCTCTGCTGATGCACGTGTGACTTTTTGCCCTCAGGATGCACAAGACTGTGCTCACAGGGGCACGAGGGACCAGAGTAGTCTCAGGATTGTACTGAAACTGCTGTTGCTGATAAACCACGGATATTGTCCCTGTAAAATCATGGGAGGTTCATATAGGATGCCAGGAAACATGATTTTGATACGCTCAATAGCCTGTTTGAGATCTCAAACAGCCCATCCTGGTACCCAGCTCTCTGTCTCTCTCCATCTTCTCTTCCCTCTTCTGCCTCTTCTCTCTCTGTCTGCTTCCAAGTTCTGTGGGATTTCTTCCAGCCCAGCTCCAAGGAAAACCAGCAGCCTTGCTTGGATCCCAATGCAGGAATATCATCACTTTGGGCGTAGACCTTTTGATCCATCAGGACCTGTGATACACGGGGGGATTTTCCTCCCCTCTAAATTTTGTTGCGGGATGCCTGCAAATTGCATGGCACAGTCCTCTCACCTGAGGGGAACATCCTTCATGACATGAAGGAGAAGAAAGCGTTTTGCTGAAACTTGAGATTTCATGGGATTGGGTTTATGTCTCGTCTCCTGACACAGCAGACCTAGGTGGACCACCTGCGTATGCCTCAACTGACCGCTTGCTCTGCTGAGAGTTTTGTGGAGAGCTGGGAGAAAGAAGTTTCAAGGTTGCTTCCCCCTCATAAATTTTCATATAGAAGAATAAGCCTGGCCATCCCACAGGCCATCCAGCCAAATTTACTGCCCCATCCCAGCCGTAGCAGAAGAGCATGAGACCCACCAGCCCTTCCAGCATCTCAGCACAGTTCATCTAACTGGTGCAGATTCAGAGTTCTGCCACGGCTATCCTGAGGAAAGTCTGGTTTAAAAGGAATTAAGAGGATATTGTAGCATTTTTACAGGATTGGTTTAACTGAGATCTGTGCCACAGACAGCGATAAGCCACAACACTGCTGCTCAGAAAGAGGAACCTATAAGACAGACCTGCTCACAATTCTCTCTTATCCAAGTCAGTTATTTCCCCCAAATAGCTTAGCAAAGGCAAGCCGTTTCACGGTGCTGGATTAAAACTCCCCTCCTTTTTCAAAAGCTCAGCTTTCAGCACCCAGACTCCATGTACCATCTAAATCAAGAGCCACAAGGCAGTATGTGCCCTGCTGAGCTGTGATCCCCTTTGTTGCAGGAGCTGGGCATTTATCCTCACTAAATCCTCTCAAACCCTCTTCAACATTGAGATGCAAGAGCAGCAAAATGCCCCATTAACCATTTTTTGCCCAGCCTTGCCTCGTCTTCCCAGCAAATGAGGTTTGCAACAGGTTCTGTTTGAATTCTCCAGCTATGAGGCTTTTTCTTTTTTAATGCCTGGTTGCCCAAGCGCAGCTGCAGGGCTCGGTGAAGCAGGCTTGACTTTCAGCCTTTGATGTGGTTTCAGACCTAAAACACCTAAAATCCTGGTGCTAAAAATATACCCTGCCACTTTCAAGAACTAAAATGTGGCTTGTGTTGTGTTAATTTACCTGTCGGCCTGGCTTTAGCATCCCCATATGTGTGCTAGTGAGCTATTTCCCACTTTAGAGAGGCATGTTGTCTCCTATCTTTTTTCACTTTAAGCCTTAGCTTCTAAACTGTGATGAAGGGGTCATTTAAAAAACAGCACCATACTCTTCCGCAGCAGTTTCAGGGGCTCCAGTTCCTCCCAGCGCTACAGCTGCATGGGTTTCTGGGCAGCAGCCCACATATATAAGCTATTTCTCTCAAAAACGCCAAGGGGTGGCCCAGCATCAGGATTTCCAGGGCTGCAAATGGACATGGTCCCATCCTGCTGGCCTCAAGAGCTCTGAGGCTGATGTGTCCCACCTGGGCTTGGGGCAAACCTTTTGGTTACAGACCCTGGCTGGTCCAGAAACATCAGGAATAACCTGAGACAGAAGGCAGTCCCAGGCTTTCCCATGTATGTTATAGCCTGTATATACTGGGTGGTCCTACCAAAGTTTACCTAGCTTGATGCTCTTGGTGCAGCTCCAAGGAAGGTTACCCAGGTAAGCCTTAAAGAAGGCGAGAGCCCTGTACGGTTGAGTTCCTGCATGCCTGAGCACCACGCTGCCCATCCAGGCTTGCTCCTGAAAAGGCTTAGGATGTGTAAATTTGGTAACATAGTTTAGGAACAGTGTGGGTGCCACATGCAGCCGTGCGACCGCAAGCGCACTTGCACATCACCTTCTGGATGGGTAGCATCTCCCATGCTGCTGTGAGTCCAGCAACATGACAAGCTCTGCATCCGCTTCTGGTGCAAGAGCTGGCCCTTGGAGTCACATGTTGTGATTTGAGGCCTGAAAATGCCCCCAAAGCTGCATACAGAGCACAGGGGTAATCAAGCTGCTGCGCTCAGCAGCCACCTCTGATGGCACTTCTGCCTGTCCTGATCCTCCTCTGCTGCTGGACTCTCCAGCCATCCTAATGCACCCATAAATGGCTCTTATCCAGGATGCAGTGGCAACTGAAGGACAGGGAGATATGACTCTTCACACAGCACCTTCTCCACGGGTCCTGCATACGGCTTTCTCTGTTTATATCAGGATTATATTTACTATTTATACTTCCCCTGAGTGAAATGCTTGGTTTTGAGGAAAGGACTCACAGACCAGGATATCACCTGCGTGGCTGGAAGCTGAAGGCAGACGTGAGCATCCAAGCCAATTGATGAATGCAGACATGATCTCCAGTCCAAGTGTGCCAGTGAGGCTGGCAGAGTGGCTCATGCTTGAAGTTGGATGCCGTGCAGCCACTGGCTCCAAGCGTTGTTGCAGATCCATCCCCAGGACAATGCTACCATCACTGCTGCACCCAGCTGCAGGGCACAGGGAGGACGTGAAACATGGGTCAAGCTCAGGATTTGTAAGCAGGGGTATCTCAACCTGCAAATCACTGATGCTTCCTACTCCCACCTGGACACCAGTGTCTACAGCATCGCTATGATCACATAAGTATTGCCATAGCATCTGGCAGCCCTGTCTTCAGGCTCGGTGGCATACCAAGAAGACAAATTACCCAATCTCAGCAGCTTCTACGCATGTTTAATACCAGGTTCACCTTGCATCGTTCCAGGCTTTCTGCTGTGCAAACACCCTGCAGTTACTGAGGTGACATCACAGAAGTGATGGAGCACTAAAACTGCAGTAATGCATCAAGGGGAGCAGGCTGGTTGCAAATAGGTTTAAAAATTCTTGTATTTTAGCTCCTTGCCTGGGAGCTGTTGTGGAGCTTAGTGGAATACAAGCAAAATTAGACAAAAGCTGCAAAAGGGAACATTTTGGCACGTATGCTGCAATAAGCCCCATCAACAGGCAGGTATCACCCCGGCACGATGTGGTCCATCCCTTGAGGACGGAAAGGAGTTGATCAGTGGTGGTGTGGAGTAACTCTCCTCCTGGAAACCCTCTGGCACTGCATATCGCAGGCTGCACGGTGGGTCTCAGCGTTCACTATCTCTGTAGCAAATGTTCTGTGATGATGGGCTTAGGTCTTAGGTGGTCTTAAGAGGCAGCTTAGCTGCAGAGGCAGTCTCCGTGCTTTATCACCCCGGCACGATGCGGTCTGGAAAAACAGCGGCAGATGTCTCCCTGGTGAGGCTGAGGGAGAGATTAACGCGCTCACGGTCAAGGGGGAGGCAGTGAGGGGGACTCCGGTTGTTGGGTTTCCCAACAAGTTGCCTTGCACAAACGCGTGAGCTGTGCCACCCAGGCAGAGGCGGCGGGAGGAGAGATGGGAGAACATCTGCTCTCATTACCAACAGAAGTAAATGGATGAGAAAAGAGTGAGAAACCATCTCCAGAAAGAGTAATCCAGAAACCATTTCGTTCAGGCAAACCAAAAATTGATATTTCAGTTTGAGAGCCAAACTGTAAAAACAATTGTCATACAGTTGTCCCTGCAACCGAGAGAGAAAGCAGCTGCAGAGGGTTTGGTGGGTTATTTTAACATGAAACTGAGCAGTGGAAGCGTGAACAAAAACCTCGCAGAGCTGAGATTTCGCGTATTTACATGTAATTAGGAGACTCTTGGCGAGGTGCATGTTACTAAGTATTCCCCCATCACTCCTGGGACCTCTGACGCCAGCTTGCAAGAGTTGCAGTTTTCAGTGCATACGATGCGTCCGGTGACTCCAAAGTGCTGTTCGGGGACCACTGCCAACTCTGGGCTGAGCCCAGATCCTTGGGGCTCACCAACCTCCCCTCAGGCACGGCGAGAATTAAGCATCCCAGGGGCTTTGCTTCCGCATCCTGACTCTCACCCGGTTTCAGTCCCTTTGAGGGACCCCTCCGGCAAAGCTGCTCCCCACCTCCCGCCTGGCTTCGCCTCCACCCCAGGACCACGTCACCCCCCCCACAAAGAGGGGCCTGTGCAGGAGCTGGGGCTCACGCCATGCCAAGAGGAGTCATAAAGCTCCTTTTAAGCCAGCCAGCACAAAGCCAAGCCTGTTCGGCCGCGGGCTGCGGGCCGCAGCCTGCCCTCCCTGCCTCTGCCAGGCACTGAGTCATCACCCCGACGCGGGGCTGCCAGCCCAGCCTTGGCACAAGGGCCAGGGCTGGTGGCCGAGAGGGGGAAAGCTGCCCTGCTAACTGCTGCAACAGCCAAAATGAGTGCCTCAAAGTATTGATTTTTCCCAGAGATGCAAATAGGAAATATTGTGGATAAGATCTGTGTCTGCCAGGGAAAGAGGCAGCCATGTGGAAGGGGTCATGCGCAACCTTCCTCGGGCTTTTATCTTTCAAATATCTTCTGACATAAAAAAAAAAGCAAGGGCTTCTACCTGCTTCCTTTTACAAGACGAGGGAGGGGAAAGCGGAAGATATTTTCCAGCTTGTAACGCTCACCACTCTCGCAACGGGGGCTTCTCCCTCCAAGACTCGGCACCGAGAGCCAGGACTGCAAAGAAATCTCCGCTGTTGTCTAAAGCAGCACAAACACAAGAGACACACAGTCTTCTTCTCACAGAGAAAAAAAAAAAGTAAGAAGTGGGTCTCAGCACTTTTTCAAGTTTTTAAAGGGCTTTTATGATTCTGAGACTCTCTTTTTTTGATGCTCTGAGCTGGCAGCAAGGCGATGCTCCCAGGTCAGGAGCTTTACTGGTACCCAAGGGATCAAAGCGTTGCTTCTTTCTAGTTCCCTTGAAAAGTACAGCCCAGTTCCCTGAGAGTAAACGCAGTGATCCATATCGTTAGCAGACAGGGAGGAGAGCTAGAGATACGTATCGTGATTTCAGCCTACCATCTCTTAAGTCATAGCAATATAAAAATTAAAAAAAAAAAAAAGGCAGGACAAAGCTGGGAAAAGGGTTCTGCTCAGAGCCAGGGATATGAGGTGGGTTGGAGAAACATACTCCTGACTCCTTTGCCTTGCCCATGCCCGTGATTCAGGTACACACTCTTTTAAAAAGGCCAGTCAGCACCAGCAGGAAAGAGCAGCAGCCAATTTAAAATTGAGGGAAATAGGAGACTTGGAGCCAAAAAAATAAAGCCCTTGAGCACCTCACCTGTGCCCAGCTGTACAAGTTTAACAGCTGGGAGCCCTGGGCATTCGTTGTGGCGAAGGCTGAGTCACACTCCTAAATATGTCCCAACTGGCTGGTTTCACTTACTAATGGCCTTTTTAGTTTGAAGAAGAAAAAACGAGGGGCGAGGGAGAAGACAAGCCAAACAGCTTAGAAGCCTGCAAGTTGAGAGAAAAACAACTTCAGCACGGGGAAAAAAGACTCAATGCAGGCAGGAGATTCATCCTCTCCATTTACTTTTCATCTTCCTGACTCTGCCTTTCCTCTCCCTTTCCTCTCCCAGGTTAGTCAAGGCATGCTGACAGCAGAGCCTCAACCAGTGTCACCCTGATGTCCTTCTGAGAGTCTAAACCCAGGGCAAGTGCCAAGGACTAATTTGCAAATTGGCATCGGTGCTGCGCAGGCTGACGAAGACTTCCCATGCCTCCGCCGTGCGCGGAAGCCAAATTCACCCCATTTCTGTCTCCATAGACATCATGGGCATTCTTCAACAAAGAAACAATTTTTTTTTTGTCTGACACACTGGCTAATCATGCCATGATCCCACCTGGACTCACCCACAGGACCTGTTCTTCTTACAAGCATCACAGATTTTAGTATTGATCTCCTCGGTCACAACAGGCGGATCAGCTCCAGCTTTTACAGGTGTGCTGAGCTGAACAACCTGTGTTTGCTCTCCAAGGAAATCCTGTGGTCTTGACCAGCAAGTAGAAGGCTCTGAAGGCATAAACAGACTTAATCTGCACTTGAAATGGCTTTCCACTCAGCCTCTCGTGCCAGAGTAGGCCAGCGCAGCACATTTCAGCCATGCCAACCCAAAAGCGCCACAGCTATAAAGGGAAGGGGTCAGACTCCTGAAAAATAAAATAAATAAAATATCAAATCCCTGCAGTTACTGCTGACAAGAGGAGAGAAGGGGCTCCCCTGTCCTGCCAGGGCTGGCCAGTTCCCTCTGCAAAGGGGATGGGTATCTTGAGCACGCTGGGACATCCCAGAGATGCTGGGTGTTGGCTCAGCCCCCGGCCAGCCTCACGCTGAGCAGCACCGGGCACTGCCTCGTTGCTGCCCGACCAGCAAGCGCAGGGCAGCCCTGTGCCTCTGCCCACCCTCAGGTCTGGGGAGCCAGGCCTTTCACCTCCTTCCCTTTTTTTCTTTGACTGAATTAAAGGGTTTTGCAGTGATGCAGGCTGGAACGGGTCTCACCGACGAGGCTATTTTAAACCAGGCTTCCCCTTGCTTTCTCAAGGGCCAACAATTCCCTCCTCCCAGTAGGACGCTCTGCCCACGCAGCCCACAATGTGCTTGAGCACCGCAGCACAATGGGGAGGAAGCACTGCAAAGCCACCGGGACAGCCGGGGCTCCTGGCATGGCTCTTGGCTCAGCCACCCCACCCCAGCCCCCAGCTCCAGTTTGCTCTGAGCCCCTGGGGACGCTGGCCCTGGCTGGGCATCTCCAGCTGCGGGCATGTCAGCAAGCCTGCTTGAAGCTCCTTTAGCCCTTCCATCTCAGACAGGAACAGTGTACCCTGAAACACATCTGGCTAATCCAAGCTGGATAGTTTCAGGCAGACTGAGCCAGGCTTTGCATGGAATAAGCTCCTTCAACAGCACTGCAATGTGTTGCAGGCACTCAAGAGCAGAACAGCCAGTTGAATCACCCCCTGATGCCCTGTGATCAGCCCTGAGCCCTTAAATTGCTTCAGGTCCAAACTAACCTCCCTTCAGTCCTCCTCCTTCAGCAGCTTCTGGAAGTCGCTGCATCCTGCTCCCCGAATCCTGGCATCCATCTCTCCCAGGGCTCCTCTTGAACGGCATTTCCTTGCAAGGAAAAGCCCAGGCGAACCATATCCTTTCCCTCCCTTTAAACGCACTCCTGTTTAACTTCATAACCCTGCAGGGGCTGGCTCTGCTCCACAGCAAAGCCATGCGGGTATTCCCACCTCCGGGCAAGGCTTCACCTAATAGGAATGGTCTAGGAGATTCTGAAAGGTGGTCTGCGCTACTTAGAGCCAGGCACTTGCCAGGGGAGATAAGAGAGAGGGTGGTTTCTCAGTTGTTGAAGTGCTCCAGGTGAGCACTTGGTAATCAAGTTTACATTATAAAATAATTTATTTGGGTGACAATTCTTTCTTTTCTCCAGTAATAAAAAGTCAAGCCAAACCCTGCTGCTCAGGGGAGTAACTTCTAATACTTCTCCTTAGAAACAGGCTTGCACATATATTCAATTCTGGGTGCACAATAAACATGGAAATTGCTCAGGGAACCACCAGGCACTGGTGCCCTGCAAGTCTTCACCCAGCTCAGCCCCCAGCAAGGACATGACCTCCTGCATGGAAGCGCTGCCAAGCATCAGTAACCGCTCCCAACACCCTCACACGAAGTCCTTGTAAAGATGTCAGGACCAATTAGAGAGCACGCAGGCACCAGGACAGAGAGCACTCCCCATGTCGGGTGGATGCGATCTGCTTCCAAGGCATCTGCAAGCCGTACCCAAAGTGACTGAGGGACTGCGACCTTTGCGAGATGCTCCAGTAGGACCCTCCAGCAAGGAGATGCTGCTCCATCACACATCCCTAAAAGCTATACCTTGCAGCAGGTAGTGGGGAAGGTCCTGCAGCTCAGCAGCCCTGGGTTTGGCTTCCTGCACAAGCGACCAGGTTTTGCAGGGTAAAAGCCACCAACAGACACAAGCTCAATGCTGAGAAACTGCAACATTTCTGTCCAGGCACTGCGAGGGAGAATGAGCTGCCCAGGCTTGGCATTTGCAGAAGCCACCAAGGTGAAGAGCTTAATCCTTAACCCAGAAAGGAGGTTATCAGCTAAGGAGGGAAACATTGCCCCCACCAAGTGGTCTCTCTTCAGGATATTCAGCTGGGAGCTCTTTCCCAGACATAAACTTCCAAGCAAAGTCAGCCTTGGCCTCAGGGATGAACAAATCTGCTCTTCTACATCCCACTCACCCAGAAAGTCATTCTGCCTGAAAAGAATAAGAAACTCCCACCCAAAGCGACAAAAATGTTCTTCGTGCCCAAAGCACTTCTTCCAACTCCCATATTGAGCGTTTTCCTTCTTCCCCCCTTTTCTCCCCTAATCTTTACTTTTCACGCAGTCTCAACCATGGTGACTAGGGATGCTCTGGCTAACCAAGACATCTATGGCAGATCAGGCACTCCTATGGGAGTGGGAAACTCCACCTTAAGCAGAACTTGGATATGAAAAGAAGCCATCAACCTTCTGGCAGGGGTGCAGAGTCTGATGGGACATGTGTACAATGTCTGTCCGATGGCAAAGCCTGACGTGTGATAGTTCTCACTCTACCCTTTTCCAGAGCAGCCCGACTAAGATCCTTGGTCTACAGAGACCTTCATACTCATTCCCTAGGACAAGGGTGGCCCTGTTCATAGCCCAGCCTCCTTGAAATCCTGCTTTTGGGCAATGAGCAGAGTGGGGTAGACCTCTCTCCAGCTCTGCTCCAGAAGGGAGGGGGAGGCAGCAACTCACCCACCGTGAAGATGTGCCCCATGCTGTTCTCACCTCCGCCTAGCTGGAGGTGTGGAGGAAGGACCACAACACAGCACCTGTCAGCTCGAGATCTTTCCCTTCCACATCGCCACATTGACATTGGCAATCATCCTCAGCCTCCAGCTTCCCTTCCTCCTTCTTTCTTGGTTTTCCTTTCTTTTTTAAAGATTTTCTGCCCCTCAACTTGTTGTTCAGGCCTCAGATCACCTCTGTGACTCCTTGCAGGGTGGCAGAGGGTCCTCGGCGCGGTTTGAAGGTGATAGAGCAGGGGTGGTTTTCCTCTGCATGGAGGTGTTTTTGCAAACCAGCCAAAACACATTTCCCAACAGGCAGACTGCC
Source organism: Tauraco erythrolophus (assembly GCF_009769465.1). NCBI lineage: Eukaryota > Metazoa > Chordata > Aves > Musophagiformes > Musophagidae > Tauraco > Tauraco erythrolophus. The sequence goes on along the minus strand of NC_141466.1, from coordinate 118,588,608 downwards.
ATCAGCAAACGGTGTACGGAGTGCCTGCAATCCTGGCCCGGAGAAGACAATGCAGCCTGTTTGGCTGCAGAAGGATCACAAGATACATTAAAAGAGCATATTAAACTCACTTTGGTCATGCTCCAAAGCACGCTGAAGGCTGGGGGAAGAGTCTCCCGCAGACATGAACGGATTTTGGATCAGGGTCGATACTATTAACCTGTGTGCTTGGGAGCTGCTGCAAACCCAGTCGAGTCCTGTGGTTATTAGTGTGCATGTAAGCTGTCCCTAATAAAATAAAGAAGACAAACTGGCCTCCTGTGTTTAATAATCCGTGATGACTAATGGATCGTCTATGTTTGTTAATATCCGTCTCTTACACAGCCTCGTCTTTCTCTAGCTAGCACCCAGCTCATCCTTCGTTACCGAAACCACAGCCAGCTTTCCTGCCGAAGGTGAATTCCTTTCGGAGTCGCATTTAATTTGCTGCAAGCTACCCCTTTAAATCCGGGCTTTTACATTCAGTTACTCCAGAGAATATGAGGAATGCCTCCTCTGGTTTTTCACTGAGCCCATTTAGCCTTTTTTGGACAGAGGGAAGCATCTGAGAGGGAGGGCACATTTTTCCCTCTTTGAATCACAGAAGGAACACCACAGCTCATTCCTCATGTCCAGGCTGCTTAACCCTTCCCATATCCCAGCAGCCCTCAGCTGCTCCTCCAGTGGCATTGGAGCCTCTCACTATTGCTTTGTCTGCTGCTCTGAAAGCCCAGAACACACATTAGGTACTCCTGGGAAACAAAAGCCTGAGGTTTTTCCATCCTTTCAGGGCTGTAGCCAAGACAGCCACTCCCACCTGGATCCCCTGACACAAACCACAGCCTGACACGCAGCCCCACAGCTCCTCACACTGCGGGGCCCTACGCAGAAACCGTAGAGATTCTTCTCTCTCCGAAACAAGGAAAGAGTGTTTTTTTGCTTCCCACTCGTTCATCCGCTGCCATAGCAGCTGGTCTCCACGGGCTTACTGTACAGCCCTCCAGCTTAGCTCGGTTTTCAAGTGCACTAAATTTGCATCCACGCCACATGACCCAGGCACTCAGCCTGCCCACACCACTGGTAGAAGTTTGGCTGTGGGGACCGACTTTCTGATGATCGTAACATTGCTAAGAGATTCCCCTGCCCTCTCCTCCTCACGCTCCCATGGGATGATGTGGCATGCCAGATCACTGAGCTGGAGAGCACAGGGAAGGTCAGAGCACAAGCTGTAAGACTCGAGTTTTATGTATACACAGAAGGTGTCCGAAGTAATTTTTTTCTAGTATTTGAAAGCAGGCTAAATTACGCATGCAGGCAGAGCCGAGGATGAAAGCAAAGAAGGTCACAACTTCTCTCTGCCACTGCCTGGAGACTGAGGAAAGCTGGTCATGTTTTTACAACAGATGCTGTGTTTTTTTATATCCCATCTTTTTAAGTCAAAACATTCGCCAAGATGGTTACAGGTCAGCTGACCTTTAGATGGACTTTTTTAACTAAGGTAATGATTGAGATGCTTGTTTGGTAAAAGCCCTGCTCTTAATAAAAGAAAATCCCACATAACAAAACACTGCAAACATCAAAATCTGACAGATGTGCCTATTTGGAAGGCTGCAAAGCACAATTACGTAGTAACAATTTTACAGTAAAAGAAACAATTGATTTCAGATTCTACAAACTGTGGGGACTTAGAGAATTATCACTTCTCAGCTGAGCCACATAAGCATCTGCACCTGCACTCCCAGCAGTGGAGAAGACCCAGTGATGGCACAGCACCATCTGCCCTGAGACAGGATTAGATCAGGTCTCCCATCCCAGCAGGCTGCAGCGAGACATGGGGAGAAAGTCTGAGTTCTCAGGCTACATGTCCAACATCAGGAACATAGCATCTGTGCACCAGACCCCTCAACAGCATACATTTCATCTTGGTTTTGCGTGAGCAGAACATCTAATTTCTACCCAATTAGCCATGGTGATGGAGTTTATGCTGTCTTTGTGCAGGAAAACAGGCAGCACACGGTCCAACATGCAGTGAGCAGGGTACAGAGACAGGCAGCTCCTGATATGGCACAAGGGTCTCGTCAGCCTGCCAAAAACATTTAACGAATCTGAACCAGAAAAGTGAGTTTGCATCGGTCATTAGTGCCTCGCGTCACGGGTCTGGGATACTTTTTGATGTGGTTACCAGGAGCCCTGAAACCACAGCCCCCAGTCCAGGGCAAGAACATCGCAAAGCACAGGAGGTGGCACAGGATTTGCCATGTGACAATCAGCACCGTTACCCTCGTTCATTCTGGAGAGCAGAGCCTTGAAATCTGGTTATGTGAGGATCACACAGACAAACAGACAAACCTCAGCTCCTCCAACACACTTCCAGAAAAGCAGAAGAGCCTGAGAAACTTAAAATGTGACAATAAAAAAAAACATCATGAAAAAAACCTACATGGTTTAACAGCACCCAAGATGCAAGGAGAGCAGCTGTGCAAGTGGATAGCAAAAACATTTCTCAACCGACCAGACGTACTTCTGCAGTTGTGATGGTTTCTGCATGTGGTCAAAACGTGGACAAGAATATTCCGTTTCCGTTGACAGCTTCAGCCTATGAGTGTGCCAGAACTCGCAGCCACTCCACCAGAAGTTTAATGTTCTCCTTGTCACCGTGCCTGAGGCCAGGACCCCTTTCTGCAGCACTGTTCAAGCATGCACAGCAAAGACAGCCCCCATCGCAAGCAGCTCACAGGCTGAGAACAGATGGGTCGTGTTGTAAGGAATTAATTGGTAGCCTTCGGAGGAGAGCAGAGCGCAGCAGCTGTTGACACAAAGTTTCTCTGCCCAGCACTGAAATCCTTTTGCCTCCAGGGAGGAGCGTGGCAGCTGCTTCTGCAGGAGTCTCGGGCGCAGCCATGGCTGCAGCTGGAGTGGGTGGTGGCAGCTCGTAGCAAGATGCCACAACATCCCAAGGGACTGAGGACACCTCAGCCCAGACACTAGCCATGTTTTGAGTTTGTTGAGAAGCACACGTTCACGTGTTCGCCAAACATCTACTAGGGCAGAAAATACACAGCAATTTACTCCTTACCTGTAACTGCGGCAGGGAACACATTTCCAGTGTGTCGCTTGGCCACGGGCAAAGCCCACAGAACTCAGAAGTTAATTTCCACCCATGCTACAGGGCCTGGTTTTCCAAACATATCACAGACTGAATGGATGAACTACTGAAACAGGCCAAACACTGGAGGCAGACACTACGTTGCCATCAGCGAGGCTCGGGCACCTAATTACCTTGTGTTCCTTGGGAAATCCCAGTTCTCTTCTCTGAACACATGCAGTGACGTTAATATGAGGTGTGCTGAGGAAAAGGGCTTTCCCAGAACCTTCTGGTTCAGGAGTAAAACAAAGTCTCCCATGAACACTGAAGAATTGACGTGAGATGCAAGTAGCCAAGAGATTTGTACCTCCTCAGTCCCCACCACTTTTCAAGGATGGGTACAGAGCGAGCAACCCGAGAAAGAAGAAAAACAAAAACAACAAACAGGCACAGTCCTGGATGATCTTTAAGGTCCCTTCCAACCCAAACCATTCTATGATTCTTTCTCCTTCTCAAACTGACATGCCTCGGTGGGTCTGGCTGGTCTGGAGGTGGAGGTGGCTGTGCTGGACAGCAGATATACACGGCCTAGGGAGGGGCAATGAATTAACTCGGCTCAATTATACTGAAAGATGCTGCCCAGCATGGGTGGAAACTATCATGTTTTTCTCCTAGAGAACGAGAGGAGGAAAGGTTACTGCCTCCAGCATATTCTGGGATCTTCTCTGGAAGAGGAGAACCTGTTAGAGAATGGCAATAGCACTTCCAGCTCTTCCAGGGGTTTCTATGCCTCCTTTGATCCTAAATAAAGTGAGGCTAGGGACCAACCTCTGGTCAAGGCAGAGAGGTGGCTTAGCTGGGCCATGCTACAGCAGGCAGGAGTCCCAGTGAGCCCCACACAGTGCTGTTGTAGCCCTAGTTTCATTTCCTTAAATGAGCTACAGCCCTTCTGGCAAGCAGATTTTATTGCCCTAGTGTGGGGGTAGTTGAGGGAGCCAAACCTAGAGTAGTCACACGTGTACCACCCCCCTGAGCAGCCTGCTGCACGCTACAACCCCCAGCCATACCCTGGCTGTATCTGGGAGAGCATCGCTCAGCTTTACTAGGCTACGAACCCAGCCACACGTGCCACCAGGCTGGAGACAAACCGACCTTCTCTCATTTAGCAGGATGTGCAGACCAGACCTTTCACACACAGGCCAGTCCGTCCTTCCCGACATTTGGGCAAGGGAGAAGAATCAGCTCCCCATCCAGGTCCCCCCAGGTTGAACCCACAAGGAAGGTGAGAAATGAGGAGAATAAAAAAAAAATAAAAATAAAATCTTCCTTCTAGTGCTTTGAGACAGGCAGAAGATGTGGGCAGAGTATGGCTGGACTTGCCAAGATGGAGCTGTCAGCTGTCCTGCACTGAGCCTGAAGAGCAACAGCCCAGTTCTGAAGGACCAGTACCCCTCCTTTCAACCCAGAAAAGCCATTAATAAAACTGTTATTACAGTCAAAAGAATGAGCACTTCCTGAGGAAATGGGAATACACAGCGTGAAAGCACGTGAGTGGAGGAGGCAGGGACTTACCAGTCAAAAAGGGCTGCTCCCTTCCCTTTCACTAGGTCAAAATAAAGAGTTTCTGACTCCATGCCAGTATTACATCCCTCTAACAAGGCAAACATCTCCCCAACACATCAATCACAAAACAGAGCATCAGACTCAGGCTGGCGCATTGTTCACGCTCAGTTTGACCAGTTCTGGGTGTGACTGAGGGTTTGGGGCTTTCTTGCTCTGAAATAGGCTGTCACTACCTTCAAGAGCTATCATGCCAGCAGAAGCAGCAGCATATTTCTCAAAATCCTTCTCTGATACCGGCCTTGTAGCTTTGCAGACAAAACATGCCTGCACCCGGTAACCTAGAGCAGTTCTCAGGAAAGTCCACCTAACTTCTCTGACCACAGCCATGGTTTCACAGGCAGTGTCAGCACTGCCTAAGCCATCGGTTTCACAGAATCATAGAATGGTTTGGGTTGGAAGGGACCTTAAAGATCATCTAGTTCCAACCCCCCTGCCATGGGCAGGGAAACCCTCCACTACACCAGGTTGCCCAAAGCCTCATCCAACCTGGCCTTGAACACTGCCAGGGATGGGGCATCCACAACTTCTCTGGGCAACCTGTTCCACTGCCTCACCACTCTCAGAGTGAAAAATTTCTTTCTTATATCTAACCTAAAACTGCCCTCTTTCAGTTTAAAGCCATTGCCCCTTGTCCTATCACTACACACCCTTGTAAAAAGTCCCTCTCCAGCTTTCCTGTAGGCCCCCTTTAGGTACTGGAAAGCTGCTATAAGATCACGCTGGAGCCTCCTCTTCTCCAGGGTGAACAGCCCCAACTCTCTCAGCCTGTCTTCATAGCAGAGGTGCTCCAGCCCTCGGATCATCTGCGTGGCCCTCCTCTGGACTCATTCCAGTAGCTCCATGTCCTTCTTGTGTTGGGGACTCCAGAGCTGAACACAGTATTCCAGGTGGGGTCTCACGAGAGCAGAGTAGAGGGGCAGAATCACCTCCCGCGACCTGCTGGCCACGCTCCTTTTGATACAGCCCAGGATACGATTTGCTTTCTGGGCTGCCAGTGCACATTGCCGACTCATGTTGAGCTTCTCATCCACCAGCACTCCCAAGTCCTTTTCCTCAGGGCTGCTCTCAATCCATTCTCCACCCAGCCTGTACTTGTGCATGGGTTTGCCCCGACCCACGTGCAGGACCTTGCACTTGGCCTTGTTGAACTTCATGAGGTTCTCACAGGCCCATCTCTCCAGCCTGTCAAGGTCCCTCTGGATGGCATCCCTTCCCTCCAGCGTGTCCACAACACCACACAACTTGGTGTCATCTGCAAACTTGCTGAGGGTGCACTCAATCCCACTGTCCATGTCTCCAACAAAGATGTTAAATAGCACTGGTCCCAGTACCGATCCCTGAGGAACACCACTCGTCACTGGCCTCCACATGGACATTGAACCGTTGACCACAACCCGTGGTCACAACCCGTTTTGCCAGGTTATTTTTAGTCTGGGCCAGTTCCCTGCTCTGTTTTACTCCTGGCCCCTACAAACTAGTGTTGTGGACAAACAGGGAGGCAAGAAACAAAGAGCATTGCTCAATCCTGTACTGCTGCAAAGAAATATTTGGCAAATGTTTCCCAAAGAAAAGTGTCTTTTGTTTGAGCAGGGAGAGGGTGGACATTCCTGAACAGCATCAGGAGAAAGGCTGGGAACAAGAGCTTGTCAAGTAGATCCCAGCAGAAGTTAGCGGTACATGAACACCCAGGGATGCAGCAGAGATGCTCCCCTTTACTTGAAAGGGATGCGGTACCAGAGCACTCCCTGGAACATCAGCACCAGAGCAGCCATTCTACTCGGCAGCGAGCTCTGAAGCTGATAACATGCTCCAGGCTGCTACAAGGGCAGTAGTAGCAGTCATGTACCACTGTTTCAAACCAGCTTTGTCCAAAGTCTGCGATATAGACTTGCCCTTAAGGTGCACGTTATAACTTCTACAGTGATTGCAGCATTTTAGAGATAACAAAATTAACCTAATTACTGTCTCTGTGCCTGGCTCATCTCCCCATCTTGCTCCCTTTTAACACGTCTGAGAGTGGGATCAGCAGACCACCACAGTTTGAAAGCCATGAGATGCTTTTTGGTATGGTAGAATGAGTTTTGTCTGTGTTTGTTGGAAGGTGGTAGAGGATGCATCAGGAGGGAAGAGGGCCTTAAGCCAGAGGAGATCCCTGGTGCAGCCCACCATGCAGCCATTGAAATCACACGGGTGATGTTCCTCACGCTGTGGAATTGATGAATGCACACACATGATGAAGGGGAGGGTAGTATTCAGGCAGGGACTGCCAAGCAAGGTCCACAAGGAGTTTAACGTTGCTGAGACCCCAGAGGGAACCTCAAATCAGAGCCCCACCACCTCCCTTTGCTCCACGCAGGAGCAGAAACCCAGCTGTTGCACTGGGAGTAGAAGGGAAAGCAGCATGTTGCAGACCCCAGAGGGGCCGTAGCTCTGCAGGAGGGCCGGTGAGGGATGCCTGCCCGCCTGTCCTGCTGCTGGGCAGCCGGGCTAACGCAGACCCACGGTGAGTCTTAGAAAAAAAGAAACAGTAAATGTGTAACCGCTGGAACTGGTTGACTGAGGAAAGCATTAGGAGATGTCAGATTAGACACATTATTAGTTTACCAAGAGCCCTGTTCTTTGTAGCAGCCTACAAACATCAGTGTTTCAAGCCGAAAGCGCCTCTTGTTTTGCAGGCTGTTGGTAGATAAGCTCAGTGTCCCATAAATCCCCAGATGAGCGTTGCTGAGACCATGCCCCTTAGCAGCATTACACAGCAGAAGGAAATGCTGCTGCTTCCTCTGCCTTGCTACACTGCAGTCCCACCAAGAAGCCTTTCTACATAGCCCCTGTGAACGGGCTGCACAGAAAGTTAATTCTTCAAACATCTGTTACCTTCTCCCTGTGCAAATACCAGGCTGCTGATGGACAAGGGAAGGATACAAATATTTACAGACAAGGTGAAGGTGGAAGCTCTGCCAGCCGTTGTGCCTGTGGGTGCTGCTGAGCAGCACACGGAGCTGCCAGGGTGCCTGTGGTGTGCATGTGCTACAGAGACAGACCCAGCAAATCCCAGATTCAGCAGCAAAGCATTTTTTTCTTGGGCTGATTTCAAGGCACTTGGTCTAAAGCTGTGATGCTGATCTGGACACAGCTGAGACTGGTGGAAGCAATCCTGTTAATCTGCTAAGCAATCACAGGCCCTCTTTAGATACCCAAGGTTCTTCAGCACACCAGCCTCCCTGTCAGCCAGCTGGCTCACCACAACACTCCACACCAGGCATTGATGCCCTAAGGAGCCTTCTGCCCAGCAGGAAAGGCTGGCAGCACTGCAGAAGAGATAAGCAGCCACAGGAACCCCCAGACAACGCCAAACGCCTCAAACACCCTTCTTTAGACATGTTCAGTCTCTTCCTTGTCCAGCAAGTTCTGGAGCTGGAACATGACCCTGCCTTCACGTGGACCAGCGAGGACAAATCAGCCTCCCACTGGATCAAAGGAAGGAGGAGACAGTTTCCATATCCTAGGAATAATATATTTAAATATACCAGGGAACATTACTGGGAAGTGGAACTGTGACCGTTAGGATGGGCCTTGGTGTGGTTTCAGCCCACACCAAGTAGCTTCATCCTGCAGATATCCCAGATTCAGGAGATGGCGTGGGCCAGACAGCACTTCCACCTTGCTCTGGAGGTAATTTAATAATACAGACTTGGCCAAACACAGCCACAAAGCACTCCTGCATACCTTTAACTTACTTGTGGCAACGTAGCCCACTACCTGCTCGTTTCTCCACTTAGAGACCTAAGGACAAGCACTCTGAGGCGGATGGACTATCATTATGGTTTTTGCAGACTCATTCGTGAATTCCTCTTTGATCTGACCTTCGCAGACATCCCAAGCATCAGGTCAGTTTCCTAAGGTTTCTCCTTTTTCCAAGGCTGGAAAGCATGATGTGGTGATGAGGGGAACGTTGGCCAGGGAAGCAGAGCTTGCCTTTGATGCTTAACAGGGAGAACTGCACCCAGCCTTGCCTCAGCAAAGGAGCGCATTCCTCCCAAATTTACAGCAGGACCCTAAAGTACGGAAATACACATTAGAAAAAACTCTCCTACCTGCTGCAGTGCCCTTGTCACAGTTAATCACTCTCCACTTTCTGCTTTTCATTCCCCAGCCTAGTGCTACACTATGAGACGCATCTCACTGAAACATGCCAAGTTATTTTTCCAATTTCTGTCCTTACCAGCCCCAGGAAATCAGCCATGATATTGCTTTCACATATCAGATTTCTGGCCTCACTCATTCATGGCAACAAAAACCATATGGCGAGAACACATCCCGCATAGCCCAACGGGGAGGCACAGGAGGCCTAACCAAGTGGCCAAGCAGGGATAGAGGCCATGGTGGAACCCATGGGAAGGTTCAGGGCAGAGCAAAGGTTTTCTTTACCCTCTCCTCCCAGCAAGCAATGCAAACTCATGGTTCATATGGGCATCAAGTGGCTGGCACACACTCCTCATCAGCGAACACAAAGGTCATGGATATGGAGACATATCAAAACACCTCTACATGTTACAATGGGAGAGCCTAAGACACATTATTCCTGCGGCCAGGGGATCCTCTATTTATTCCAACCTTGTGGGCAGCACTAGCTGTCTCTCTTCCCCCATCGTTTTCTCCCCTTCAATCTATCCTCATTCACTGTAGCATTGCAACTCCCCTCCTTTAAGCATCCCTGCAATTCCAGGCCAAGGGGATAAGCCCATTTTCTCTGGACCAGCTCTGCAGAAATCTCTCCCATGACCAGCACAGAGACTGCAGGCAGCTGGAACCCTGGCAGACCCTCCTCCTTTCTCTATCACTCAGCACAGATCTGGCTACAGAGCCCCAAAGGTTCATAGGGCTTGAAAAGCACCCACTCCCAGGACAATCACCTAGAGCTGGGATGAGGATTCCTCCGTGCAAAGTGTTACACAAATGCTGGCAAAGGCCATTGCCTGTCTTAGGCAGCTTGCAGCAGAGATTTCCGAGAGAAAGTGCATGCACTTTTTGTAAAGCCAGTGTAGTCCATGATGTATCCATGCTACGTGAGCACATCCAAGGCTGAGGTTACAGGGACAGAAAACACCTCTTCCATCGAGTTCAGCTGGCTTCAACCTGCTCGCAAACTGTCGTGGTTTTTGGACTGAGGGTCGAGACAAGAACCGAGAGGGAGCACTCACCAACCATGGTCCCGGGCAAAACATGACTCAGGCTTTCTTAATAAAACAAAACAATTTATTAACAGTTACTTAACAGGAGACAAGGGAACGAAACCGGTTACTTGAGAGGAGAAAAGAGAAAACAAGGCCAGATCTTAAAACAACACCTCCCCACCCCGTTTCCTTTCGTTCCTGGCTCAACCTCCCCCCCGGCGGCGCAGAGGAACAGGAAATGGGGAGTGCAGGTCAGTTCATCCATGTTGTTAACTACTGCTCCTTTCTTAAAGGAGGAGGAGTCTTTACACCATTTTTCCCTTGCTTCGGTGGATCCCCTACTCATGAAGAAAAAAGTCCCCAAACTTTTCCAACGTGAGTCCTGCCCGCAGGATTGCAATCCTTCCCCATGGATTGTACCAGTTCGGGCTTTACCAGTCTCGGCCTCTTAGGGAGCTGCTGCCACTCGCGTCGGCGTGGGTCATCCCACGGATTCCAGATGCCTCCACGACCTCGTCGTGCATTCCATGCCCCATTATTAACAGTACCTGGTCACGCATTCCCTGCTCCACGACCTCTCCTGGGCTCAGGCATCTCTTTTCCGACGTGGGTTTCTCCACGGGCCACGAGTGGGTCTCTGCTCCGCCGAGTGCACCCTGGCTGCAGCGGGGCCGCCTGCCATCTTCACACCGATTGCAAGGGAAGCCTCAGCTCCAGTACACCTCCTCCTGCTCCATCTTGACTGACCCAGTCGTTGTGGTTGTTTTCTCTTAGATCTTAATCCCCTCTAGAGGAGCTTGGCCCGGCGGGCACCCCGGGAGCGAGGTGCTTCCCGAGTCCCCCATGCGGCTCCCCCGGCGCCATCTTGAGCACATGGCGCCGGCCCGGGCCCGGGCAGTCGCCTGGCTGGGAGCGAGAGCAGCGCCCTCCTCCCCTCTCCTCACTCCTGAGCAAAAAGCTCTTTCCCGCCCCTTTGTCCCAAATTAAATAGGGCAATTCGCAGAGGCGCCAATTTGGCTCACCGCCCCCCCCCGGGGGGGATGGGACTCAGATCTGGTGGCACAGGGAGCAAATCCCCTCCCCTGCCACCAGAACACCCCCACACACATCAAACTATCACACAAACCCACTGCTCTGCCCATGGCATGGACTCGTTGGCCAATTCCCCACTGCACGCCCTGGGCAGAGTAGCTCAGCCAGCCTTTGCCTGCACATCAGTGTGTCCATCCATCACAGCCCCTTCCTTCCCTCCTTGGGAGAGGAAGGGGAACCATCTCTCAGCACAGCAAAGTCACATTACTGTGCTGCTGGGGAGTGCTGAAACTGGGGGGGTACCACCGCACCTCTGGCCAAATTCATGAGGAAGCAGAACCCCAATGTCAAGTACTGACATTCTGGCCCCGGCTCTGCACCCATCTGGGGGACAACCACCTGCCTACCTCTACTCTGCCTGCATTGTTGTGCCTCTGCAGAGCTGCAGGACGGCCACTTAGGCAAGGATTGTGTAATTTCAGCGCAGAGCTCTGCCACTCACTCAGCAAGCAGTCTGCTTGCAGGACTGCCTTATCTTGTGGCTTTGGTAGGCACAGGGTATGCACGCAGTGGCATATCAGGGCAGATGGAGGGCAGGCGGTGCCCTCAAGGCTCCTATTTCCTTCTCTCTGTTGTAATTTTGAAAGAATCGATCCCTTGCATATCTCCTGCAGTGTCCCTGAAAGTGTTCCACTGTCCAGCCCACGGGGGAGCTGGCAGGAGCCCCAGACCCATTGCTTCACCCTGCCTCTTACAGACCACGAGAGGAGCAAAGAGGAGACATGCTATCTGCTTTGCCTGCTCCCCAAGCCCACGCTGCAGACCCCGACTTATCTGCACAACTCACCTTACAGCAATTTACTGAACGCCAAGCAGGACCAGTCAATAGCACAACGCTAACGTGTGATAACATGACTCCTACATCCTTCCTGTCATGGGTGAAGCCAGGGGAGGAAAGAGGGTAGGAAGCTGTCACCACCTCCGTCTTTCACCAAAGCAATCCATCTCTCACCAGCTATCAGTCAGGGCGCCTGTCCTCCCAGTGTCCTTGCTCCTTTTTTTAGTTCCTCCGTAACCAAACAGAGCCAGGTGGTTTCTTTACAGGGATTTCTCCGCTAAGACACAGGGATGTTTGTCTCCCACAGAGGACTCTCTGTTTGCACTGTACCTCCCTCTGGTTGTTGCCTGCACCGAGGAAGCTTTGGCAGTCGAAGGCTTGTGTACTCACGCACCACCTGGCTTCCAGGATTAACCAGTTTCTGAAGGCTAAATTACCCTGCCTGAGGAAAGTTTTTTTGGCCAAGCATCATCTTTCTTCCTTCGACGCACATCCTCCAGCTTGCAATTTCACTCAAGCAAGCAAATGTTACATGCACAGTTCCAAGGACAACAAATAAATGTTGTATTTTTCCTATTCCCCTCTACCTGAGGCTGAGCCATGCGCAGCATCCAGATCCCATGTTACATTTTGCACTTGGTTTAATGCGGTCCAAACGATTTCCTAAGTCACCTTCTCCAGAGCCCCTCGAAGGGCCTGACAAAGGAAGGCTTGTAGGTGTGTGCATCCATAATGCAAAAGACTGGCAGATGCACATCCATCAGTCCTTTCTTTGGAGCACTGGCTCCACTGGCATTGCTTCCCTCCTTCATCCTGCAGAAGACCAGACACCAGCTGTCTTTGCCAATCCTTGCCACAGAGGAAGGAGACAGTGTCCTGGGCTCTAACGTGAGAGATGATTCCTTCGCTCTTCTCTGAGCCGTGATCCTTAGCCTCTTAACAAAAGCATGGCCTGGTCTCTCTGGAAAATAAAAAACAGACTCCATGCTGCACACAGTTGCCAGAATCGTTGTCACTGACAACCGAATTGAAGACCAGTAAGACCATCTCTGTTTTCATTTATTGCCTTTAATTCCTCCCTTTTGTTTATTCCTTCGCACAAGGGACAGGCAGGGCTTTTCTTTTTCACATCATCTTGCTGAAATCAGTGACTGGTTTCCCAGGACTAGAAACATCACGAGGACCAGGCAGCCTTAAAGAAACCCAGCCAGGCCCTACACCAATGGGCCAAACAGTGCCAGCCTAGACCCAGAATGCAAGCCCCAGGTTGAAGCAGTCTTTCTGCAGTAGATGGATGCAAAGCCTAAAAAGCCCAGTCTCACATCAGGGCAGAGGAACCACGTCACATCAAGGTGACGACATCTAAAACACACAGCATCAGCTATCAGTGGGAAAAGAAAGCAGCACAGAGGGTGGGACTTGACTTGTGCAAATATACCTAGGGAGGGCTGCTGCAGAGAGGAGGAGGTGGCGCTCTGTGGTCAGTCATAAAAGGCAGACGTGAATCAGGTCACTGCATGTTGACTCCAGACGGACGTCACATCCCGCCATACTCAGGGCTAGGCAAACACAGCCAGAGAGCCCTATCAGGCCCTACATCAACCTTGCGTTCATGCAAGCCAACACCACGATGTCGGGTTACATCAGAAGACGCTCTCCCAACATGAGAAGAAACAGTGCAAGAGGGCTGTTTGAACTAGGATTGCATCATTCTGCGCTGCATAAAAGCTGGGCAGTAGCAAGTCCAGCAATAGCTGCCAGGGAAATCCTGGAGCAGCTTCAGGGACAATCCAGCTTAACCCCCACAACCAGAGCCTTGGGATTTTGACACTCTTCCCATCACACCGAGTGCCAAAGATGCCTCAAATTCACCCACGCCATCCCTATGAGCAGCTCCCAAGATGTATCCCCAGAGGCCTCACTACTGATCTAACAGCGTACAGCATGAGGAACACCACCACTCAGTTAAACACAAACTAAGTACCACACCATGTTAAAAGCAACAATGACTGGTGTACAATGAGAAGTTGAAGAGCACGGCTCCCTTTCCTCTCCAGCCAAGTCATCTGCCATAACACCACAGTCTACATGCAGGAGTATCCTCTGGAGCCTTGAAACAGCAAGTTCAGCTTCATGAGTGTCAGCACAAAAACTGTGTGGCCCAGAAAACATTGCCAAGCAGAGGTTAAAGCTCCCTGAGTCAGACATGGCTTTCTCTGTTTCTGTTCAGCACCTAACACAACTCAAGACTGCAACACTGTGAAGAGACAGGACAGCAATGGGGCAGAACCAGACCTGAACTAGATGACTGCCAAACCTGAAGGAAGGGAAAGTCCTGATCCAGAGGTCCATCTACGGGTGATCAATAACCACTGGTGTGCATCAGTGGTAGTTTGCTCATCCAGCCTCTGAAGCAGACCACAGGGAAGAAGGACAAGTACCAGTAATGGGTTAGGTATTCATGCCTAGCAGCAACCAAGCAGCTCAACCCTTATACAACTTGATGATGTTAACAGTGATGGCTTGATAAAGTTCATTAACCCACCACAGGTTTGTTTGGTCTCAACTCCTGAGGGAACTAGGTCCTCTCACAGAGTCTGCAATGGAAAGATGGCACCACATGCCCTGAAAGATCTTCAAATTTCACCTCTTCCCTGTCTCATAAGGATGGGCCAGCCCTAAGCATCTAGGTATTTGCAGGAACAGATGGCCAGCTGCTAGAGCTGCGCACACAGCCCAAACTGCTGTTCCCACCTCCAGCCGTAGCAGCCAGGATACATTTCAGATTGCCAAGTGGGGAACACAGACTCACCACAGCAGAGATGCTCTAACAAGTCCAAGGGAAGAAAAGGCAGAGACCTTCCTCTGCAAGCAATAGAGGGAAACAGGAATAAGTGGAGCTGCAGAGTTAAAAGGAGAGGCAAATACTATAAATTTGCTAAATATCTTACTCCCAAGCAAAAATCCCTCCTGCTTCTCACATTAATCAGGGCACTTTAGAACTAGTTCTAACCAGCTGCTCCCACTTCCTTTGTCCAGCTCTTCTTCAAATGCACAAGCAGCCCACTAAGAAACATAGCAAATATGTGCAAAGACTTGCAGACAAAAACCAAGACCTTTGGAAAACACGCCGTAGAAGCAAGCACCCCTCTCCCAGCACAGAGGCAGCTGTGCTTTACAGTAGGACAGTTTCCAATGTTTTCCTTCTCTGTGCAGACGAGGGATTTCCTGTCCTCCATGGCAACAACCTTGCATTTACTGAAGGAGGCTGTGCCAATAATCTCCACAGCAGAATGAAAAATTTTAAAGTGGCACTGCCTGTTAGCTCAGGGCTTCGACTTGCCCATGTCTTCCACACCCATGGTCCAAAACCACTTTGCTGCCCTCCTTAAAAGATTTCTCAGTGGGGGTGAGCATCCAGCGCGGCACTGCCCACACAAGGGGAGTTATTTCCATCACTAGTGCTTGAGAAACTAATCTTCCCAAAGGAGTCACCAGCCACCACCACCTCCCAGCAAGAACTGTCTATGCACCTTCCAAAGGACAAGATTTTTCTAACAACAGTTCCCAGTTGAAAGGCAATCTCCATCATGCAGACAGCCTTGGGTTTTAGATGGCCCAGATCTCCTCACTGGAGGTTTAGAAGTAAAGTGTGTCACTCTCCTGAAAGGGAAGCACTCACTGGACCAGTGGTGGTCCAGTTTCAAAACACAGCTGAGCTCAGCTAAGCCTCCCCAGCAGGTCTCCCCTCTCTCTCCCCTCCCAGTCACCCTTGCACAGGCCTGCGTGCTTCTCTGCTCCAGGAACACAGATTCAGTGCACTGAGTTGGCAAAAAGCCTGCCTTCGTTTTGGCCCATCTCCATTTTGGCCCATCTCATGCCATTTTAGTGTGTTACATCAGCTTGGCACGAGGCCCCGCAAACATCAGGACCAGTCCAAGGGATGCAATAGGAACAAAACAGGAGGGGAGGTGAGGCCATCCCCCTTCAGTGGCAGCAAGTTTGTGATGAAACTACATCCATCCCGTCTCAAATTTAACTAGAAAAGCTCACTTTAACACCCCTGCTCATCTGCTCATTATCCTCTTACGGCTAAAGAGCTTTTGTTTAGCAAGGCCTTCAAGGAGGAGCAGTTCAAGATAGAGCTGGAAGCCTCTGACTAAACTATACCAAACCTGAGGTATGTTTTTGGGCTGAGCCACAGGTGCAATCTAAACCTGTGATGTTTTACAGAGACAGGCTTTCTTTTTTCTTTCAAACTCCCTCAGAGAGGGAGCAGAACAAACTTGATCCAAAGTAAACCAGACACAAAAAAGCAGTGCATTGTTTTCAAGGCAGGTAGTAGGCTAGCATTAAACAGGAACCTTAAAACTTTTTTTTACCCTTGTTTTATACCAGTGAATCAGACTCTCGGGGTGTTCTCCCATACAGAACAGGCTCAGGAAATTTTTAAGTAACAGCAAAGCAACATTAAACACAACAAACAGAAAAGGGAATGAGAATACCTTAACTGATGGGGAAGACTTCTACAGCCTTACCTAAAAGAAGTTGAGGTGCTGCAAACAGTAAGTGCACATGATTTGGCCACTGCACTCTACCCTTGAGTGCGCACAAGAAGCTAAAGCGTCAGCAGAGGAGGACTCAATGCAATTCCACCTGTCTAGGACTCCACCACCCTCTCCTGCAGAAAGTGACCTTGCAATTCCACTGCCAAGTAAAACAGACCCACAGAAAAGAGCGCTAGAAGTCACTTAAATCGACACGTTCCACTGCACTGGAGTGGAGGCAGAACGATCACATTAGCAGTTACCACGTCTCCACAGAAAAGCAGCAAACCGCAGCCAAGGGACAGCCAAACTAAAATCACAAGTGCTCATTTGACCACTTCCAATAGCAGCAGATCAAGACAGCAGGAGCCTTGGAGTGGAATTTCAGATCCAAGTTAAATTCCTGGCTCTGACAAAAACTCTCTGTGGAACAACAGGCAAGTCACCTTTTCCACACTCTACCTGAATCCCCTCCCCTGTAAAATAGGCACCGTTCTTGCTTGTCTGTTCAAGTTACAAAGCAGTCCTAGCAGGGATTATTTTTAGCATGCAAGCACGAAAAGCCGGCTGAGCTGGACTCTGATCTCAGCTGGGCCTTCTCATTGGCTTCATAATATAAAAAGTAAACAAAAAGCAAGGCTGAGCCCACACCAGAGCTTGGCCACTGGACAGCGTTTTGATAGCAGATAAACCACAATTTTCAGAAAACAGCGAGCTGCAGGTCCAAAGCTAGAGCCAGGCAGCAATCTAAGGAATCAAAATGGATCACCAGTGCCTGTATTCATTCATCGGTGACCAGTGAGCTACAAACAGACAGATTTCAAATCCATTTCAGATATTCCACCGTCACCGAGCAATGATGCAGGTGTTCAAGAGCACAAGTTGAACCAACTCATAACTGCGTTCTCAGACATGGCAACAAGTGCTGGGATAGCAGGAAAGTACTGAAAGCTACATCCAAGAATGGGAACTCTGCAGAACTCTCTGCTTCAGAGCGTAAAAAAGCGGCTCCTCCCAATCTTTTAAGAGAGACCACAAGTGCCAGAAACTATTAATACCTGCTGAGAAAACCTCCCCAGCTCCATGTTTTGAGAAATTCACATTTGCTGCTATCAGAATTGTAGCACAAGGCTACAAAACTAGTAGAGGTCAGGGCCTCAGTTCAGAGCTCCCTTACAGAACAGGCAGTCAAGAACAAACACGATAGAATGGAGAGGAGCTGAAGAAACTGGGAACATGTTAAAAATAAAATACTGGTCATGACGAAATCTCTAATTAAAACATCAGTAATCATCCCAAGATGAGTCAGACTGCAGCTGAATTTCTGCTCCCAGTCAGGCCAGGATGCTCAGCAGAGTTTCTCAGGCTCATGAAGCTGGTCATAGCTACAGAACCACTGCAGGAAGCACAGACCCAGCAACGACTAGCATAAACGGTCCATGCTCACAGCTCTTTCAGGCTTGCTGTATCCCAAAAGCCCAGGAACTGTTGTCTGCTTGGTTTACTAGCCTTAGCATCAGTGATGTGTCTTCCCAGAACCATGAGTACTTGCATAAACCAGGGCAAACCAGCTCTTTCTTGAAGTGCACTCTAACCTTAGTTATTCCCTTTCTACAAATTTCCCTACAAAACCCTGTTTTATGGCACCACCTGGCATCACAATCTTGTGCAACAGGACGCGTTTATGAGCCTCTCATATCCAACCAGGTTGTTTCCCATTTGCAGCTTTCCAATATCCAGATACTGCCAACTCCTTAAGTACAGTTGCCACCTGTTTCACCCACCCCAAAGATGTTTTCATTTTAGTATGCCTGACCCATTGCAAGCACCACATACCAAGACTGCAGCCTTCTATGTGCAGCTATCCTGCTACAAGTCTCTCCTGGGTTTGCACCATGATTCAGATCCACTGCGCTGTACCCATCGTAACTATGAGCTCTGCTCCACTGGAAACAGCGAGCCAAACACCTGCAGCACCCCAAGGACTTGCTCCTAGCCCACCTTGTCTGCACCATCACAACAGTCATCATTGCTTCTCTGTAAGCAGAGATGTGCTACAGCTGTCCAAGGACATGAACCATCTTACTCTAATGCTGAGCACACAGTTGGATCCCTTGGGATCCATGCTTCTGTTGGGAGGACAAAAACATCTGCTCCACCACACGATAGAAGAGAAAAAGCTAGACTCCAAATTTACCATGTGGAGAAGAGAGTACAGTATCCTGTAACATCCTACGCAGTCCAGTGGCTGCACGCCAGTAGAAACATTCTCCCTTGGAGGGCAGTTTCTCTACGCTATCTCCTATAACACAGGCCACAAACACAGCACCAAGGTACAAGCAGATGCACATCTGTTACCAGCTGCGTTAAGAGAAAACGTCCCTGACTCCAGGCTGGAGAGTTGTACCTGCTGAGAGGCTACTAGGAGAAACCCCTAGCCCATTTCACGCAAGGCAAGCTCCATTGGCAGACACCTGCTATTTAAACTCTTAGAAGGAACGTGGCTGGAAGGGATTATGTAGAACTAACTCACACACTTGCGCTGCAGGCCAGTGGCATGCTTACCTCCAGGTAGTAGCAGCATCTGCCTTCATCAACAACACTAGAGCTGGATGCCTAATGATCATCAGTAAGCTTGTCCAAACATTAGTTTCCCCTCTGACCTCATTCAAACAGACAAAGGACTGACATCTGATGTGAAGAGCCACACACCACAGTTGCCATCACAGTGATGATGCTTGGGCCTGTTCTCCAAAGCCAATTTGCAACCCATAAATCAGAGCAAAAAGCTCGTAAAGGCAAAATGCTTTACAGTTGTGATCAGCAAGTATACACTAGAGTCAATCCTTGTTGGGGACATCTATGAAACTCTGCTTTTATCCCCTCAATCAGCCTTTTAAATTAAGTCTCAGCACTATTTCTAAAAAAGTTAATTTTTACCTTGGTGAGAACCTGCCTTACCACACTGACTCGCCTGTGCTGATCTTTGCTCTGCTAAGGCTTTATTCAAGGCTGACACAGGAAGTCAGGTCCAGTCATATTACATTGGTTAAAGACAGATTTCCGTCCTTCCTTGTGAGCGGACTGCTCACATATGCAGCTAATTTCTCTTATACATCAACATACATCCAGCTGCCAGGTAAGAAACTGGGGCACGCAGCAGCCTTTCCAGCACTTCATTACACCTCGGTCTGAGGGTAAACGTGGTGCAATTAGCCAGCAGCAGCTGTCCCAGCCTGCCACCCTCCGGCCTCCAGGAACATGACCTGTGCTGTGTGACTAGTAATTTCCAAGTCAACACGTTTCAGACAGTGAAGCTGACTGCGATGCACTCTACTGGAAGAGCTGACACAAAACAGCTTCCTTCAGAGCAAGCGTTACTGGCACAGACTGCTTTAGAGCTGTTTCTTGCAGTTATTGTAAATCAACTAAAACTACAAAAACTATATCAGTATAAAGTCATTATTACATCCACTCAAAGCCTTCTGCATACTTTTAGTCTGATCAGATTAATACTTCAGTCCAAGTCATGTCAAGAATTCAGAGCGCAAGCCGCAGGAGAACAAACATCTCACGAAAAAGTTCTAAAAGAACATTTGAAAAAAAAAAAAGTATCTCACTTCAAACATACTGTTACTGTTAGCGCACGAAGCCCACAATAGTCTAGACTGCTTCTAGAGTAGGTACATAAAGCGTTCCTTGCCATGATGATACTAGCTGCAGCCTTTCCCTAGGGAAAACAAGACCTTTGAACTGAGTTGAAGTAGTTGAGGATAAACATCAGAGCTCAGCGTCTTCAAACTCAGCCCAGAGGTAGCTAGGTATAGGCTGCAAGATCCTGGCTACTGACTTTGATTCACGAAGACCATCCAGATACTGGAGTTAGGTTCAGAAAGGCCCAGCATGTAACTGCATTTTACTGTAAAACGGCATAAGCAAGATGCTACTAGTTCTATGCCGTAGGAAATAGGTGCAAAAGGGCATGAAGCAGCCATAGCTTTTGAGAAGCTCACCCCAGCACAGCTGGCACACCAGAGCCTAGCATCCTCAACCTGCCCTTCTCTGAACAAAGCAGTCAGAAATGAGGGCAGGAAGCACAGTGCACCTTTTTAGGAAAAGCCAAAGCTTTCCCAGCATGAATAGTCACACTTGAGATCACTAGTTGCCAAGACAAGTGGCAAGGAACAGAGTTTATACATCTGTCATCAGTGGCAACAATGCTACCTTCCAGCTCTCTTCTATATAGGGGC
The DNA here is from genome assembly GCF_009769465.1 of Tauraco erythrolophus. Lineage (NCBI taxonomy): Eukaryota > Metazoa > Chordata > Aves > Musophagiformes > Musophagidae > Tauraco > Tauraco erythrolophus. Next base: position 118,568,041 of record NC_141466.1, on the reverse strand, counting down.
CACATATCTACCCATAAGCAATATACTTATGTGGCTGCTGCTGGGTAAAATCTGAGCATGAACTTGAGAATCTTTAATCAACCAGAAGCTGAAACTGTTCCTGTCAAACAGAGGTAAAAGGGCGCAGAATTCAGGCCTTTTTCAGCTAGACTGCTTGCAGGATGGTGTGGCTGGTAAGAGCTGCACTGTTTTCCTGGGGTACCAAAATGAAAAACTCAAAAGTAAACTATTGAACCACCCTTAAGCACTGCTGCTGAGCTGCCCATTCTCAGAGCTTCTTCGGTTGAAGCTGCTTCAAACAGTCTGTGCAGAGCATAGCCACATAACCTACTTCAACCATGATTAGAAGGTTTAGTCAAAAGAAATTAAGCAAGGCTCAGATACTCTTTTTACTCAGAAAGCTGCCTTTAGAAGGGCATGGCTTGCTGATCTATATCCATACATGCTAAATGACAGCCAACCTATAGAAAGATGACCCTGGGGCTTATAGGCCGAGTTGCCTCAGCTATGGCAGCGTATGCCCCGTTGGCCATACTATGTTTAAAAGGGTTTATCTTACAGAAGACTGGCAAGGGCTATGCTTCCAGAGGCTCTGAAGTTTTAAAAAGCTTCTTGTTGCTATCAGAAGTTGTAAAAATTACAAGGCTTCTTATTTTGCCAAAGTAGTTTGAAGGAGTCCAAGCCATCTATATATATGAATGCTTTTGAAAGGCTCAGTTTCCTTCATGTGCAGCACGTAGGAAGTTAAAGTTTAAGAGAGCTACTCAAACAGCAGCATGACTAAGTCGCCGCATTTCATGTCATCACTCATTCCAAGAACAGTCCTACTGAGTCAAATATTTATCTCTAGCACTCTGAATGAAGAGTTTGAGGTGATGAGTAATTTGTGACAGTTCTGTGCCTGAAACGTCCATTTGTCATTTTACATCCCACACAAAGTCTTGCCATACAACAGCTTGTTGTATCAGACATCTTTATTTGCTGTATTGCCCAAGTGTACAAATACTGAATGTAGTTATAGAAATTCAAAATATACTGTAGTAGAAATCTGTCTGGGAAGTGGAATGTTAAGATATTTACTTTTATAAAATTACTACACTTATATAAGTCACTCCCACTTGCAAGTTTTAAATATATCAGGGCTATGAAGAGACAGATTACTTCATGATCCTGCAAAATAAGAGTTCTTGTCAGAAAACATTTTCTGCTAGATTAAGTCAGTCAACAGCAAACTGATTTCTTAACATTTGACTCATTTTGAGTTATCAGCCAACAGGACGTTAGCTACATCCAGACAATTCATACACAATTCTGCTCTCATTTATACCAAGAAAGTCAATGCATCACTATCAACATATTTAAGTATTAGTCAAACAGAATCTCAGTGACAATATTTATTTTAAGCTAATGAAGTCAAGCCAATAAGTTGCCCTTGGCCATTGAGTGCAATTGATGCTTTTTTCACATTTTCAGAATAAGGCGCCTTAGTTCTTGAACAAGTCAATACAGCTTTGCAGGAGAGAGACATTATTCTGGAAAGGAAGAGAATTAGTTTCAGATTAGTATGACTGGTAATTTAAATCCTGCCTTCCACAATGAAGTAGCCTCCCAAATAGTAGGTCCATCCCAGGATTTTGTATCCTGTGACAATGCCAGAGAGCTTATACTGCAAAGACAAGCATTCAAGCAGTGAAGCATCAAAACCAGATCATACAATCTGTCATCTGCCTCTTCCTGCAGGCCTGCAACCATGACTCAGTTCGTAGGAAAGAGAGGGGCAAGAGGGGCAAGTTTCAGTGGGCCAAACTGAGCAATACAGTCAAGCCTTTTATATGTCACATGCAAGCTCAGCACTGAAGTAGCTACCTGTGATGAAGTCCAGGGGACTTCCAGGGAGTGGGAAATCAGGCTTTCCTTCTTCAAAAGCAGCCAAGGACACAATTACCTCTTCTCTTGAGGCTTACTGCTTTGTTCCCTACACTAAATTCACCTACGCTGTAACCTGTGTACACTTCCTGGATTAAGGTGGCAGTACATGGTGTGGTCTCCACAGCCGACTTCAAGCCCACTCAGTAAAGTTTGGCAGAGGCTGCTAAAAAGGCAGTGTCCCCCTTTACTGACAAGGCAAGTGAGAAGAGTCAACAGGAGATCACAAGCTGCAGGACATGCTCTCACAGCATTAAGGAACACTTGAAGCAGCAGCTGCCTCTAGGTGCAGGAGGGGTCAAACCCCACAGATGAGGCTGCCTGATGGGAAGTTAGGTGAGCTGTTGTGTACTATCTGCAAAATTGAGACTTCTCACTTGCAGTGCAAGCAGCTGGTGTCCTAGGAGGTTTGAAAACAGACTTTCTGCATGGGACAGGTAAGACTGCCAGCATTTGTTCTCTGTATGCACTACACTACAGCTTTTCACTTCCTCTTCAGACCTCAGCTAAAGAGCCTGGCTGTTCTATTTTACACTTCCTAGTTTTAAAGGGAACCCAGCAAATCCTCTAAATTGCACAGTACTCACTACTTCTCTCAAGCTATGCCTGTTAAATTCCAAAAAGAACACACCTTTGCATGTTTTATTTCCAGTTCTGCCATTTCAATTAGGTTTTTGCGGAATGCTGCTATTCTCTTCTGTTTGAAGCTCATCAGTTCTGTAGGGAAGAAAGAACAAACAAAGATCAGACATATGTACCAAGTGTGACTACAGTTTCAGTACTGCTTCTTAGGTTTCTTAAATTCTGTTGTACAGCTCTAGTTACAGCATTTGACCACAAAAGGGTTTGAGAGGTAGTCTTGTTTCTAGTCAGAAGATGCATCCACCACATGACATTGCCATCTTGGTGAGGAAACAGACAGCTTGTCTAAGACAGAAAGGTTTTGCAGGGAGACAACTGGAATAAAACAGAAGTAAGCCACACATGCTCTGTGAGCACACAACATTTAAAAACCAAGAACACTAAAGGAGCAGCACTGTGTACCAAGAAAGCATGTTTCCCCTGTTTTATATCATCCAAAGGCATTTCCTAAGAACCAGTGTTTAAAACTCTGTATGAGGCATTCAGCTGCACTAGGACAGAGGAAAAGCCTGTTTGCACACTTCTAATTGAGATAATCAGAAGCCTGAGTAATTACCTTCAGGTCGAGGCTAACAACAAGCATTCAGTCTGGAAAGCAAATACTAGGGGCTTATAATTAAGGTTGGTCTAGTACTGACATTGCTCTACTTCAGACAATTATTCTTAAAAATCTTTAGCTGCATTAATTTTACAGGCATCTATACTGTCCTTGGGATGTCCAGACTACTTGCTTCAGGACAGTGTTCAGAAGCCTTCAGTAGTTGAAGGTCAAATGGAGCCCTGGACTGCATGAAGATCTCCCTTCAGCATAGATACAGCAAAGTCTGTATTACCTTGTTTTGCAGATTCTGAAATCTTTTCAAACTTCTGACAACAGTCCTGTTGATGCGCCTCAGCCAGCCTGACATCCTTGCTCTTTAGTCTGGCTTTATCCAGAGCTTTGTTTGAGTTTTCATAGTCGACAAGAGCCCTTGTACGTCTGTACAGAAGATCCTGAAAGTAGATAGGAATAGTGCAAAGGCTTAAAAGGATTACTTCCCAAATTGAGGTTACAACTACCTTAGGAGCAGGAGGTTTCTCTCCTTTCTGCACCAGATTCTGCTTCTTCCAACAAGCTATTATAACCTGCTATGCTCTTAGCATCAGGAGTCTTTCACCTGCGCAGTATCAAGTATTCAGGTCACTTGTGCCTTAGTCAACACCTACAGTAGCCCTCCGACTTCCTTGCTTCTTCTAGCTTTATCCTTCTGTAAGGTGAGCCTCTCCACTATGGAGTAATAGCACCTTCTGAACTCTCTCAGTCTGCTTCCAATAAGGGATACACTATCATTTAATTTGCTGGAGATCTGACAGTTTGACTGAAGCACTATACTCATCTAGACATGAGAAGCAGTACAGGTCTCAGTGCCAACTCCTTTCTAATCTAACAGCAGTGTAGTCTTGATATCTAAACAGCAGTACATTACACAGATGGAGCCTATAGTGAATGTTCTGAGGTACGTGACATTAGAGGTACAACACTAGATGAAGTGGCCCTAGTTATAGGTTATACCTAGATTCCATCTCTCAGCATAGTCACCCTGCTTTCCAAGTCACATATTGGTTAGAAAAGAGCTACTGGCAAGGCTTTTGCAGTCACATCAATCTACCAAACCCCTCTTGAAAGTCCAGACTCCAACAGCCTTTACATGTTACTGCATATTCATGATAAAGGACTTTAGTATTTGGGATTTAATTCAGGATTTTTAATTGGTCATCATTGATTTTACTCACAGCTCATGAGTACTCAAGCAGGGGAAGGGTTAGAACACTGCTGGAAACTCAAGCTCAGTTGGCTCTAACTTACAGAAGTCTGAGTTCTTTTCCTCTACATGCCAAAGAGAAACTGGTCATAGATATTAACAGGTCTTCTGTAAGTGGGCTAGACCACAGCTAGTCAATATATAGTTTCTGTATTCTGCTGTGGTTCAGAAATGCCAGGCTTCTTAAGCAGGACAAGGGTCTGCCTTCTTGTCTTAAAGCACAAGGAATACTACGTCACAATGCCCAAAATAAAACTAAGCTTCAAAAAGAAAACTTTTCTCACCTTAGCAGCTTCTATATTGAGCATATAGTATCTCAACAGTTCGGAGAGCTTTAAGTCTTCATCAGATGAAACTCTACTCTCTACCTTCTGCAGAAAAGAACAGATAGTTGGTGTGTAACAGGAAACAAAAAACATCCAGATTGATAGATTCTTCCCCCCTCCACTCCCCAAGCTTCTCTTACCCTTAGTTTCTCAAAGAGCTCAGCTACTTTCAACAAGTACCTAGGGGAAAAAAATGCATAAATAAGTTTCAGATACTTCTTAGCGTGATAAACACCAGGATCAATTGGCAGGAAATCAAAAGCTGAAGGCTGGAGTTTGTTCCTGCATACAGATACAGACAAGAGCTTGAAAAGAACTCAGGTCCAGGCAAAGATCTGGACACAGGTTCAATGCAAGAGGTGTTGGAATCCAGCCTAACTAGTACAGCTGCACAGCCATTACTTTACCATTTAAAGTAAAAACACCAATCTCTAGAGCATAAAGGTTTTGTGGAGAATTTCCCTGCTGCTACTCTCCAAGAAGCATGAACTGTCTTGTTTGTTCAGCTATATACTTGGTTTTGACAGTGAAATTTAAAAAGGTGGAAGAATTCACCTCAGAAGAGGTGACTAGGCTTCCATAGCTTAAAAAACCCTACTATTCTGGAGCTTCAAAGGTTCAAGATAATATAGGCCTAGTGTAAGCTGTGGTTTTATTTAACAGCGCATTGGAACACAGATGCATAACCCCTTTCTCCCATATTCTCTGGGAGTTTGTGACATGAAAAAAATTCAAGGAGACTTCTGTTTAGAAGGAGCTTTGATGACCCGCATAATTCAGCTCTAGAGCATAACTGGCAAAAGATCAGCTAGTTAAAGAGTCAGATGCAATTGATAGTTTTAGGTCTGCCACACCAGGAGCAGAGTAGAGAAAGCTTCAACATTGCTTGCAATTCAAGAAACTCAAACCAGCTACAACCCAATCCTCTAGATTTAACAGGAGGAGCTTGATATTCCCAGACACAGGATATGTTTATGAACAGTTAGAGTTGCTTACTTTTTGATAACTGTAGGTTCTTCTAATGCCAGGCTGTTCAAGCAAGCTGAAGTATAAATATAGTCATCTGCAACATCTGCAAGAACAAGACAAGGTTTTCAGGCTGAAATCAGCAAGATCGCAAGGTCTTTAGAAAGGTCTTTGAAAAGATTCACTTTTATGAGATCTTGTCATCTTATCTGCTTTTGCACATGCATCCTTGATTCTGTTGTAGTAGTTTACAAGAAAAGTCTTCTCTTGCTCAAAAAAATCTTCTACTTCCTGAAAGAGAGTATAACCAGTTAAGTTAGTCACATCACCACAGAATACAAGCTCTTCCCTGTTTTGGGAAGGGCCAAAGAAATAACCACAGCCACCTGAGCATTATGCCCAATCTCTGTTGAAGAGTAGAATTCGAGACAAGATCCTGAGCCAAGGGTTTGACAAACTAAGCCATTTGGCAAGTTTCTTCATGACAAAGTGAGGATGGACTTGACATTCAACGCTGCAGGTTGTCTGAAGCAACCAGTAAGTTGGTATTGGAGAGCTGTTAAGGCTACAAACTGTTGTAATTTTGTTTTGCAGGCCTGCTGCACCACAGTAGCTAAACAGTTAGCAGTTTACAAGCTTGCGTCACATTCACACCAAACATTATATGTACTGTAATGTTTCATGACACTACGTAGACAGCAAGTCTATTAAAAAGAGCTACCATGGCAACATGATAGAGGAGCTGAAGCTGGACCAGTTACAGGAGTCTTTGGTATTTGATCTCATCTAGTGCAAGTAGAAGCCCATACATCATGTTTGTTCAGAGTTCCAAAGTAGACAAAAGCCACTTTGTGAAGTGCTGAAGGTGTAATTCCTTCCTCCCCACCAGTATCGGGTGTTAAGACAACTCTTGTGCATCCACCAGAAACTTCAAATATACACTTAAATTAACAGCCTATGGCTTCACTGTCTCATTTCTACAGAAGTCAAAACTAATACAGGCTACTCCACGCAATTTGGGACAGCAATACAAGGAAGGTTAACATAAGTAACTCATGCGCATCAAGCCCAAAACAGACATAATTAACTTCCCTGGAAGAGGAAGCAAGAAACAATCAAGATTAGAATAAGTAGCAGGTAATCCAACTACCTTACCTTGACTCCAGAGAAGAGGACTTCATCAGCACTCTTTACCACGCTTTTTAAAAAGCCACCAAACATCTCTTTTGTGTTTTTTCTCCGAACACTAAGCTGCAACAGAGAGGCCAAGACAGATTTAAAGTCATCCCAAAGGAGGGGAAAAAAGTGACTGTTTTGACACTTCCAGTGTAGTAGCATCATCTATATACGGCATATGACAGAGCAGCCTACTTTCCAAGCTCTCCATAATACCTATATAAGCTTTACAAAGATGGCTCATGTAGCAAATGGCTTGATGAGAGCTTGTTTTGCCCACTGCAGATTTTTCCCATTCCTAGAAACAGCTCAGTTTCTCCTTACATATCTTGGCTCAGTATCCACCACTCACAATTAAGGTGTGATGAAACAGATGCAGCACTAACTTTAATACACCTCCATTACTCTATTTTCAGACTATGGAACACAGCTCAGGTACACCTGAACCACACTTGTTCTTAAGATATCAAGACATACAAAGTTGGCTTCCTAACCAACTTGACTAGGATTAAGAAATATTAGGAGATTTATAGCAGAAAAAGGTCTAAAGGTTAGGCTTTCATGTTTTAATCATACGACAGAAGTACTGGCAGTATCTGCTTGCTCATGCTACACAGAGATTTACATATTCTGACTGTGCCCAGAAGAGTGACAGCACTCCTAACACCTTGCCTCACTCAAAGGAGGGAGAAAAAAAGTGTCTTACATCTTGGTCATACTCCAGGAAAACATGAAAATTTCGGTCTTTGCTGAGCACAGGATGAGAAGAAATCCGCTGAAGGAAGATTTCATGTGATGATACAGTCTTCTTGAAGACAGCGAGGTATTCACTGAAAGGAAAGAACAGACAGATCCTCTCTTCTGCTGCCTTCTTCAGTATACAAAGAATTGCTTTAGGTTTATCCAGTGAAAATATTCAACACCATGCTTTCAAAATAGCTAGCTAGTGATAGAGAAGCTATTTTCAATCTCTTTAGCTAGGAAGTTCTCCAGTTTGAGAGAAACTTTTGGCAACATCCCAGCTCCAGGATTTTAAAGATTGTGCAGCAGTAGACATCCTTCAAAACAGTCACACTCAAGACCAGTTACCACCAAATAACTGCTTTCTCAGGAGGATTCTTTAAGTGCAGCTTTTGGCAGTAGACTCATTCTACTTACGCTTCTAGCTCTTGCTTCATTTTGGCAAACTCTTCTTTTGTCATAGACACTTCTCCTTCCCCTAGCTTCTGCATCTTCTCTCTGGGACCATCAAAGTCAGGCTTTGAAGGTGCTGGAGGTATCTAGCCAAGGAATTGGTTAGTGATAGATGCTAGCATTTACAGTTTTCCAAAATTACTTCTAGCCATCTCTCGAAGGAGGTCCTCTGGCCTGGTCATGGCAAGCCAGCAAGGCTCTGCACATAGGAATTCTAGAGGTTGATGTCTAGGTCCCTGTTTGCCCCTCCCAACTCTGTGCTACTCCTGCCCCAGGAGGGAAACCAACCAAGAGGAACAGCCTCTATAATCCACCCCATAGTCAGACATCTTCTGTGACCTACAGGGCCTCCTGAAGAGTCACAATAGGAAAGAAAGCCTATATAATACAGAGTATTTCACTGAGTCATCTTCAGGCAGATATTAATACCACCATAGAGTCAGGAACTCTAAGAGCATCAAGGTTTTTCTGCTGCAAGCTATATGGAAAGTTAACAGAACCACATCACTCAAATTTTGGGGGAATTCAGGCAAAAGAAAGCATAGGGAATACCCAAGTTAGGAAACACCAGTAACATTGATAAAGCTGACTTCATGCCCCTACTAGTATGCACTTTAAATTGCCATAGTCTTTTGTTTAGAATTCCATTTTTTAGGAAGTACTTACAATGAGTCCTGCATACTCCTCAGTTTCAGTGAGCGTATCATGCAGCCACACAAAGTCTTCATGCTGCCTTGTAACTGAAAACTCAGGGCTTTGAAAAGCTGGCAGTGTAGTCTGGAAGAGAAGATATAGAAGCCCTACTGTTTTGTAAATTAGTGCTTTTAGAAACAGTTCTGTCTATTTCCAAAGGAAGCTATTTTGCCCAGTTAAGAGTCTCGCCTACTCCCTTTTAGCTGAGCTGGCACTCATTTGAGGGCCGTACTACTAAGGAGACTGTTTAAAAAAAGGCACTGTTGTGGAACAGCATTAATGCAGTTTATTTTGTGAAGTTTCACAGTAGCTGGTTTCCCCACTCCTACCCCCCAACCCGCTGGTGTCAAGCTAGGATTCCTTAGCAAAGTCAATCTAGTGTATCAGCTACCTTGTCTCTATTTAGAGAGATTCAAGTCTTAGGAAATCTGAAGTTTCTGCATATATATACACCTTCAGGACACTTTTAAGTGGAAAAGCTCCTTCTAATTAGGTTTCCTTCATTGCCAAGCCCATCTTTACAGGTACATGTATTACAAATACACAGATTACTTGCACAACATTTATGAAGACCACTTTCTACTCCATGATCTTACCTTAGTGTGCACAGTGAACTTCACTCTGTCTTTTTCACTTAGGGCATCAGGTATATCAATTTGAAGAGAAGGATCAACATTCAGGTCTACAGATACAGACCTCAGCTGCAACAGAATTCACAGTATAAGCCTTGGTCAAGCATTAAGTAGAGTCATCAGCTGTCAGCAAGAACCACATTGCACTAGACTGCTGCCTCCAAGAATAGCACATATGGACATGCATGACAGCTTGGACACTACCTGCACATCACTGTGACACACCTTCTGTTCCAAACACAGGAAAGGAAAAAGGCTTGTTACCCTAAAGTCTGAAGAACCAATTGTTACGAGTTCACACTAGAAGTATTCAGGAAGTCTTCTCTCAAAAGAGGCATCCTCCTTCCAGTACTTCCTCCAGCTGCTTGTTTACTTAGAGCACATCAAGTCAAATCCTTTTATGCCATATAGAACACAAAACGATCCTAATGGTTCTCTTCATTATCCTGTGCCTCTACAATATATGGCAGAACAGCTCTGAAGAGCCTAGGCCTTGTGATCCATTTCCTCACTCTTATATCAGAGAGCTGCTTTAATCTAAGGCAAGAAGAATTGAGTGCTTTTATCCATTACCAATACCAAGCCATAGGCAAGAGCCTGATGCTTTCTCACCAGGCCTAGATTGGTCACCACTGCCATTCTCATCTCCCAGAACTACTGCACATGTTCCAGTAGCTGTTCCAACAGCTGCAGAGGCTACATTCTCTCTGATCCTGGGGAAAAGTAGGGCACAAAACCTCTTTAGGCTCCCATAAATCTGAGCACCAAGTGTTTGCCAGAAACAGGACCAAAACCCAAGAGCACTGTGTCAATATCACTGCATCTGTTTAATCTTATTTTCAGGATACCTGGCATCACGTTGTTCATTGCTGCTAAAGAAAGCCCTGATAAGCTGGTACAGAACTAGTCTCAAAGTTATCTGAACTTTACAAAAAGCTATTTATTGCTTTAACCACCAGTCTCTCTCCTAAATTCAGGTCTTGTCTTATTCTTTGTAGACAGAGCTTTGCATCTGGCAACATTTTAAGGCTATTTGTTTCCACTCACAGCAGCTCAGTACAGGAGACCTCGGAGCATACCAGGTCCAGTAAAGACCAGACTTGCCTACCCAGTGTTTCAGACAGGCCTTAAGCACAGCCAGCATCTTCCTTGAGGGACTTATTTCTTCATTCCAACAGCTTATACCCAGAATATAATTTCAACCACACTTAAACTTGTCCAGCGCAGTAGAATAGCCTTCTCAGTTGAAGATGCTCTAGCCTACACACCCTACACTAACATGCTCAAGTCCTAGTCCTACTGAAATTCCTTACAAGGACAGCGCTTTCTGACTCAGAGCAGATGAGGCCTGGATGCTCAGCAGGACACTGTTCTGGGAAGCCAGGGAAGTGGCCGGGCTGCGCTCACGAGCAGTAAGATTCAGCACAGCCACCAGCCCATTTCTCCCTCTAGTTTACAATTTGAACTTCCTTTATCAAGTCATACTTCATGGCTTGTACCTAACCACTGAAGACCTGAAGACAAATGGCTTCAATTCCCTACCTGACCTCAGAAGCAAGCCAAAAAGTTTAGGCATATGCAGCACAGATTACTAAGATTAATTCATACATCCAGTTCTTACGCCAAGTAGAATCACATATTTAGATAGCAAGGAATAGATTTCACAAGCTATTAGATACTAGTGATCACCAGCTTCAGCTATCTGTATTCCAGAAGCATGCAGGAACCTTAGCCTATCACATTATGGTGGATTCTGTTCTACGAACCCCATCTTCCAAGAGGCCTTCCTTGCAGTGCTGCGGCTCAGCAATTCATTCTTATCTTCTGCATAAGGGAGAAACTGCCAGAGATCAAGGTCACAACACAGGAAGTTTGGTGAAGAGTGACTGTCACAGCCAGGCTGAATCCCAAGGTTATCCTTTAGAGATAATTCTGAACGTCTTCCCAGGAAAGCAAGCTAGAGAAGCAGGCCACAACTGATATTGTTTCACCACCCTGCAGCATACTAGTGCACAGACCCCACCAGCTAGGAGCTTGCCCCTACCACCTGCTAAGCATGCCAAGTTTCAGCACTGAAGCCCACAAGCAAACGGTGCCAGACAGCATCTGAGCAATCCTGCCATGTCACAGATAGCCAGAATGCTGCCTTAAGCTTCTGTAAAGCTGCACACAAACTGCTGAGAGGTTGCCCTTTATAAAGTGAAGCTTCACTTCCAAAAGCTTTGGAAACTCTCTCCCCTAGTCTGACCATCTGTGTACTGCAGTCCAGACCTGGTAGATGACAAGTCTCTCTGGCTGCCTGCAGAGGACACAGCTGTCAGGCCAGCAGGCATTTGCCTCTATCCAGCCTGCTCCTGCCTAAACTACCACTCCCACCGATGGTCACTGCTATCATCTAGGATCAGGCTCTCATGCATAAGTGAGGATCCTCCAGTGACTGTAGTCACTAAAGAGACTTCTACCTGCTGCATACTAGCTACAAGCTAGAGTTAGAAGGAGGCAGGTAAGAGATACACCTTTTTAAGCCTTCCAACTGTGGAAAGACCTTGTACACAGCACATTGAGCTTCCCATTCTGGCTTCTGTAGGACAGAAGGCTTTTATCCCATCCTGAGTATTGCCTTAGCAACAAGCAAGGATGTTGAGCTTACAGAACATGCCTTGGAACACAGGTCCTAGCAGTCCCAGCACTGCTCACATTCAAACGGATGTGATGACACTCCAAACGCTACACGGACTTCAACAGTACAGTTGCTTCTCTCCAGCCACCTTATGGGACAGATTACATCCTCATACTGGCACATGATTCTGGGACTTGCTAAGAAGGTACAGATGTGCATGGTTTGGAGGTCACTAACACTGGTTTAGGCAGAAGCTGCCCCATTCAAACACTAGAGTAAGATAGACAGAAGGCCACCATTCAGATATTAGTTTCACTGGGAGCACAGCATGCTGTCTGTTGCCAACTGAACAAAAGGCAAGTCTGTCAGTATTTCCCAAGTAGACAACACTAGCAGCCAAAGCAGTGAGATGCAGACCCCAGTGTTATGCATCCTGCTTACTTATCTTCACTGTCCAAACAGGATCAGCAGTCCTAACAATACAAACTGCTGAGTCTGGAAAGTATGATAAGCCAAAGGAAACTGCTTCCTCTCAGCTAAACTAAGGAAAGGATTACATAAATCAGTTAGTCCTGAATTTGTGAACTTTCTTATTAAGCACTGTGAAGAAAGTAACCCGTGATTAGATGCTGTCTACATACCTCTACATGTCTAGCAGTTGACTGCACAAGAGACGGGCAGGTATGGACACAAGATGGTACTGCTTTGTCAGATTAAGGCAGTTCACGTTTCACAGGCATTTATCTTACACTGCAGAGGCAACAGGGCGAGAACATGTAACCCACAGCTTCCACAATCCCCAGGAATGCTACTACAGGAGAGCTTACTGCCCCAGCAGGGCCTTATCCACACAGAAGCAACTGGGAGTCAGCAGCAGTGCTCAGCTGTGCACTCCAGAGCAGTATGTACTATACATATGGCCCAAAGTGAGAGACCAGCCCAGAAGCAGAACAAGAGCCAAGAACATCCCTATATACAATGTGGGATTCTGTCCCTCAGGACTACATGAGCCCATTTGCTAAAAAATCTTGCACCTCTCCTGCCCTAAACTTCCGCTGTAAGTATATCTGACCCAGCCACTGCAGGCTCAAACATCAAGCATATCACTGTTTAAAGACAGCAAAGGACTATTACCTCTACCTTTCAGGAGTATGGTCTTTAGTGAAAGACCTGCAATGATATGAAACAGAGGCTTGTAAAACCACTGGTCTGCTCCAGTCCTGTGAAGGTCACTGTGGGCTCCCAACTCCAGGCCAGAGACCTTTAGAATTACACAACCACAGCAGCAAGGCTCAGACTACAAAGAGAACATTCACACTGTCTGACTTCAGGAGGACAGAGTGCTTTGTTTCCCTACAGAAAGTATCGGGGCAGCATTTCTCTAGTGAACTGGAAGCAAGAAGCCCCCCTCTTGTTACCACAGCTTCATAAGGCACTAACCCAGCACACACAGAGCAGACGTTCCACACCAACCTTTGATCACCACAAGCAACTGCTCCTCCAGCATTAGGTGCTCACCATTCAGGACCTTTCATTACACCATTCCTCCTACACCCATCCTACAAGCAGGAATGAGGACCAACTTGTTTATGGTCACATGAAGGCTGTGCATAACAGAGGAATTAAAGTTTTGTCTCCAGGCCTCAGGCTTGTTCCTTTATCACAGCAGGCATCCAACCCAAGGTCTTCCCAGGAAACCACTCCATCTTAGCTCTCTGGCTTGCCATGTCTTGCAGCTCCTTCATATCTGGAGGCATCTCTCTGCTAGGACGTCACTGCTTCTTCCCTGCAGTCCAGGCAGTGGGGAAGAGAACTGCAGCTTCCCTATCCCAGTTACCAGAAACCAGTCCATCACCCCACACCCTGAAGAGGATAAAATCCAAGCTCAGCAGCTGGTAAGAGATTATTCCTTACTTGCAGCACATGCCCAAAGAGGTACAAAGGATGGTGACTCCTGGAGCAGCACAGTGGGGAAACAGCTGGGTTGAGCTGCAAACTGAAACAGTCACCCAAACCCAGCTCAATGCCCCCACTTTCACCTCTCCTTTCCCTTTCTTGGAAAGATCTTAGAGGCTTCTGATTTCCACTGAGTACAGCAACTGTTACAGTTGCTCTGATGCCTTCTACTTCTAGGCTCCTGCGTCTTTAGTGACTTGTATTAGGACTCCTGGGGTTTCTTAAGAATTCAAGAAAAACTTCTCCCTGTTCAGAAGAGATATTTTCCACTACAACTGTCTGACCTGAAAGTTAGACCAAGACATCAATCAGAGCCCTCCAGAACAACAGACAGTCTTCATATCGATTAACATTTCTAGGCTTTAGGACCAGAAGACTAAAATTAGATACTATGGCACTAATTAGGCCATTATGATAATCACCTGATCTGGAAGCCCAGGAGAAGAGACAGCAGAGAGCATTACTGTGACCAATTCAGGTAGAGTTTCACAGCACTTGCTTTTTTCTATTGCTTAGAGATGTTAAAAAAACATCAAAAGAGTTGGACCATTTAAACACAATCCAGTGATGACCATCAACTGCTCCGGCTTCAGCTTGGCAAACAATTTTCTGATCAGGCCTCACCCAGTGCAAACACATCCTCATGCTTGCAGGCATCCAGTGGAAGGAAATGCCACAGCTACTGAAGCTGCTTAGTTCTGTTGAGTGGCCTGAACTGCTGCTTTTAAAGTTGTGCCCTTTGCAGTTTTAGCATCAGTTCTACATGACTTGATGTTACTTCTGCATTCTAACAAAAGAATCTGCCAGTGCAAGCAACTGTGCACAACATGCGATCGCTAGCAAAGTGAGAATTCATATCTGTCTTCAAAGCCTGATCAATCCAGGGGTTTCCCACATAGCTGGGCACCCAGAAGGAGCAAGGAGCCCTTCCACAAGGGTTTAAATGCCACAGTTTTCTGCTTATTGTCAGTTACCTTATAAAAAACCCTCTCTCCTTACCGATCATCTCCCCGCTGCCATTCAAGAATAGTCACAAACAAGACTTCAGTAGTAATTACATCTGCCACTACGCAGCAATCATTACTTTTTACAAAGTAATCTTTCTAATTAAACTAGTTCAAGCGCTCTCCAGAGAGCACTAAAAGATCACGATGTTTTCTGGCAGTTTGTACAGAGCCCTTAGTTCCAGAGGGCCTTGTTTCAACACCCAGGAGTTAACCAGCAGCCTTTCAGAGTATCTGGCCGTCAGATAATAGTGACATTAGTTGCTAGAACTACATTTCAGTCATACTCAGCACAAGTAGCTTAACCTTCCCTTTAATCAAGGTACTAAAAGTCTGTCTGAAAGTACACTACACACATGCAGCAGTAAAGAGCCAATACAATGAATGAGAAGCTTTGATTTTGCATTTTGGTGTTAGCCCTCCAGCATTCAGCTGCAGCAGTCCAGAAGTAGTCCAAACTACATATAACCAGGAAAATCAAACCACTCTTCTTGCACACAGTCTTCATGTTGCTACTTACTCTATAGAAAATGCTTTCTCAAATTTGTGACTTTGGACTGTAGAACTCCAGTGATGCAATGGTTTAATTATTTTGCTTAAAAGAAAGATAAAGAGAGAACAACAGCTCAGTTTTGTCACATAGAAGTGGCATTCCTCACCAAGCACAGTGCTTGCCAAGTAAGCAGAAGGCAGCCTCTATAGCCAGAGCACCTGTTGCCAGTGGCTGTGCAATAAGCTCGCCTGATCACTTAGCTCTCCTGTCAGAGGGATCTCTGCAGAAACCAAGTGGTCACACACCTCCTTACAGAGGAGGAAGGAAGCTGTGAGGAGGACACTATCAACATTCAAGGATCTCACATTCTGAGCAAAAGCCTCTCTAGCTCACCTTGCTCCATCTTACAGCACATAGGATACCTCCGCTCAACCCACTGCTTCCTCAGCTCGAAGGGTCAAGAAGCAGCTTTGGCAGTGCAGGTCAAATCCACCCTGCTGTGGCAGTCTGCCTGCAGAGCACAGCCTATGGATAAGCACTTTTAGCCCATATGCCATCTGTAACACGCCCAGCTAAAATGGCAATCGTGCAACAGAAGCAAACTCCTAAGCCACAGTCAGCATCTACAAGAACGTTTTGCTGACCTCCTGAAGAGAGGCCAGAGGCAGTGGAAGGGTGTCTCAGCAATACAGCCTTGCCACACACTCTTCACTTCCCATGGATTTGGAATCGTGTCATCAGCCCAAACTGGTGGGCCAGCTTCAGGGAGGCTATATGTCCTTGACAGTACATTATCCTTACTCAGTAGCTTTCACCTTGATGGCAAGTTTATCTCCCTACTTGCTTCTGGGTTCAGCAGCATGCAGAAGCAGTCTACCTGCAAAGCACAAGCTAGGTCTTGCAGGCCCTCCTTCTTTTCAGAAGATGTAGAAGAAGTTGTCTAGCACCATGAACCACTGTTCAGGAGTGATAACAGCAAGTCCCAAGCTATGACATACCATTTTGTCTTCCACTGACTGTTCTAAGAAAGAGAGGCTAAAATACTCACTCTCAGTATTTTGATCTAGAGCAATTTAACTGCAGACTGGAACCTTTAAAATTCTATCAAGCCAGTGGCATTAAGAAATACCAGGGTATTTGCACAAGCTTAGCTTGGCAGTCCCACTACTCACTTCACTTTCTGAAGTGCCTTTTCCTCCTTATGACAGATTACGCCATCTTTCTCACTGCACTTCCAATCACCTTCCTCTTCCTGCATATCCTGATCCTCTCCTGCTTCACCACCTCAGGGTCAGTTTTTAGTTTATACTCACCAATGAGTCCTATTCAAGGTTAATACCTACTGAAGCTTTCTTTATAGGCTTTATCTACTGGCCACACACCAGTTCCATGTTGCTATTCCCTTACCTAAACAGGAACAGACAAGATAAGTATATTTCTATCCTCCCCTACACTGCTGCAATCCCAAGACAAGTATATTTCTATCCTCCCCTCTGCTGCTGCAATCCCAAGACAGTTCTACTACCTGAAACAAGCTAGTTAATCTTTGGCCATTTAGCATTAGAGTTGAAAGCTACTCCAGCCCTCATGGTGGGAACATTTTCCCCTCCCCCAATATTCTTGCCTGCTAAGTTAGAAAGGTCACATAAACACTCAAAGGCATCAATTACTGCAAGACAGTTGATATTCTACCTTCTCTCCCACCCATCACCTGCAGGTCCCACAAGCCTATAGAGACTTCTACTCAGTATTCTCAAATGGCAGATACTTTAATTAATACTAATAGTTTCTCATGCAGCAGAAAAAAGTTAAAGCACCAGCCAATTCACAGCTCAAAGCAAATAACTAGAAGACATTTGTTCAATAAACTTTTTGCTTGTTCTACTGGATCAAGATTGTTTTAAGAGATTCATATGCAAGAAAAGCAGACGAAGGGAAGTCATCTAAAAAAGCTATTCAAGGCAAGTGTATTTCCAGCCCTTAACTCAGCTAATAATACAGCTTCCAAAAGCTGGAGAAAGCACAGACTGAAAATACTTAAGCACCCTTAACAGCTTAAATCACAAGTCATCCTCCTGCAAGTGAGTTAAGCTTAGTCACAATGCAAAACTATATTCAGATGCAACAGTACGAAAGTCAAACAGGCAGCCCACAGACTGTTACAGGGCTGTCTTACCTTCTATTCAAGGTGTGTTGGGAGCACTTATTAAACAAGGTAGACTAAGTAGATTAAGCCAGGCAGCTTGTTCAGTATAAGAAATAATTCCAAGCAGTCTACATACATACATACATATTAATTCACAAAGTTCCTGTTTTGGCATTTAGTTTGCACTTCCTCTAAGAAGCCGAGAGACTTAACATTGGGTAACACCCCATGCTCCCTCAAAGACAAGACATAAGCCTCCTTAGCACTTAAAGCTTCAACACTGCTGCAGAGAAAGGAAAACCAAGTCAGCAACAGATGTGACAACAAAAGGAAAGAGGTGTCACAGCTGAAGTGACAGCTGACAGCTTAATTAACACAGGCCACAACCAGGAAGGCTGGTCACAGACACACGAGGCAGCTGACCCACTGAGGAAGAGCAAGCTTAAACACCTCTAGCAGAAGCACCTACAGCACTTAACCGCTGGTACCCAGCCACAGCTCCTGACCAGCAGGTCCAGCTCCCGCACTCCCACAGCAGGGCTCAGCTCCTACAGCTCCAGGGCCCTGCTTGTCACCCTGCTCCCACCACAAACTGGGTGCTCTGCTCACAGCCAGCGTTGCCTCGTGGTAGTGCAGCGCCGTTCCTTTCTCCTCCTTCCTACTCTCTTTTTTCTTCCCCTTTTTCCCCCCCTCTTTATCTTTCTTCAGGCACTTTTACCTTCAGGGGCAGCACCCTGCACTCACCCTGGGCAGCAGCACCCTGATCACCTGCCCTCAGAGGACCTTGGGCACAGGGAGCCAGCAGCACACGGGCTAAGAAACCAAATAATTGAAATATAAGCGCTCGGAAAACTCCAAAAATGAAAACCTGTCACTAAACCGGTGCTGCTAGAGCAGGTGAAAGCGGGCAGCTCCCTCACACCCCGTGGGGCCGGCACAGGCCTGAGCGCGGCCCGGCTGGACACGGCCGCGCCGCCGGAGCCCGCCGGAGCCAGACGCGGGCCGCCGCCCTTACCTTGCTCTGCGCGTCCTCCCGGAGCAGAGCCATGTCGCCTAGGCACGGCCAGCCGCTCACCGCCGTCCCCGCCGCCGCCTCATATAGCCCGGGGCGGAGCCGCGGCGCCTCACGCCGCCGGTGACACACCCCCGCCTTCCCGGCGGCTCCCGCGCGGGGCCGCCTCGCCGCGGAGGTCGCGGCGCCCGCCCCCTCGGCGCGGAGGCCATCTTGGATGAGGGCAGGGTGCTGGTTGCCTTCATGCGAGATACTGGCACAATGCTTTGTTTTTCTTCCCTTTTTTTCCCTTGCTTTTAAACATTTAGGTTATTCTCTTTAGAGTTGTTCAAAAAAACACTGAAAAAAGCTCCCCCCAGCCCCAGCACAGCGGAGGGTCCGGGGCTGGCAGCGGGGGGGGGGGGGGGGGAGAACTACAAATCCCAGGAGGCCGCGGGGCCTGTGCGCGTGCGCAGCGAGCGCGTCGGTGGCGGCCGTGGCGGGAAGTGCGGCGCTGAGGTAATGGTCGCCCCGTGTCTCGCTTTTCGGAGCTGCTGTTTGTGGGGGGTCGAGTGCCGGGGCCGGGCGGGCCGGCGGAAGCGGTGCCCGCCTGGGCGGGCATCCGCAGCGCTCCTCAGCGTGAGGATGGGAAGGCGGAGGCGGGCGGGGGCCGTTCGGCCGCCGGTGGCTGCGGTGGTGAGGCTACAGGCGCTCCCTCGGCTCCCGCCGCTCCGCCGGCCCGGGGGGAGCCGATGGAGAGCCGCGGGGCCTCAGCTCTCTTCGCCCTTGGCTAGCCCAGCGCCTCAGCCTGCCCTCCCCTGCCCCCGGGCTGATAACAGAGCGAGCGTTATGGCGGGGCTGCCTGGGGCTGGGCGGGCGTGCCCGCCGAGGCGGCGGGGCAGGGCGGCGTCGAGCAGGGCTCCTTCTCCAGAGTGACTTATCCCTGAGGGAGCGAGAAGGAAGGCTTGCACAAGCCCGGGCTATCCAGCGCTGCCTGGGATTTTCAGGCACGCAGAAAGGTTTTCTGTCTGCTGGAGGACGCTTGCCGGTCACCACGATTCGGCCAGCACTTTGACAGGTTGCTTTCCAGAAAACGCTGACTTGGTGTTACAGCCCGATTTCCCGCTGACTCCCTTCTCAGTGCTTCTTGTTCCTTTGATCCAGTGCAGCTCTGTGGGCTTGTGCTGTAAACTGGGTTGCTAATTTTTTTTTTTTTTTAAATCTCCTTTTTCTCCCAATGTTCTTAACTTCCCAAAAGGGGGAGGTGTATTTTTAACCTGGATAGGTTCAATAATTTAGCTTACAAGCTGCAAGGAACCAAGGAAGAGAGGTTGTGGGCAGGGAATGGGCAAGTTGGCATAAGTCCTAAAATGATATAGCTGTCAAAGCCCTGCATTATTAAGCTGTAACCAGGAAAAAAAAAAAAAAAGTAGTCATTCTGACCAAGAAGGCAGGTTATGTTGTCTTTCTACATCGAGTAGAAATATTTCTTCCCAGGTAAAAGCCTGTGGTGTTAACTTAAAATTATACCTTCATCAGTGGATTTGCTCTCCTCAAATTACCGACACAGGGCAACAGATCTGTAACTATGTTTTGTAGTGCTCTTTGTTTGCTTGATAGGGGACTGTGGAGAAAAAGTGGTACAGATTGTTGTCTGAAACCATAGTTGGAGGAAAGTTTTTATGGATGTGAAAGCTTTCTTAGGTAACCCTTTTTTGTTTCCCTCACTTGGGCCACTAATTCCTGTGCTGGAAAAACGTCCTCAGTTGTGTTTGTGCAGTTGTTGGAGCTGCAAAGTCAACAGCTTAGGAAACTTAAGTCCTCCTTCTTTTTTGCTTTTTCCCCAGGTTATTTTATTTGTGTTCACTTCTCCAGTGCGGTTCATCATGCAATACTTGAAGCACTTCTATCAGTCTTTGAACACAAACCATTTCAGAGAGAAGGGAGACACTTCCCCTGATAGAAATATTGATTAAATTATGTGCTTTATGTTCAAGAGTAGATACAGATGACTCCGTTTCTTTCTTGTAAATGTAAGTTCTTTGCACAGAAATGCCATTGTGATTTGTTGAAAAACACATGATTCTTTATTCTGCTAGATACAAGCATTCCTTATTTCTTAGCAATCCTAGAACCTCTTTCCTTTTGTAGAACAGCACAGCAGCTGACAAACTCTCCCTTTCCCGGTGGTTCAGTTCATAGAGTGCACAAACATGTCCACAGATATTACTCCAGAACACTATAGGATGTGAATTTAAAATTCATCCTAGACGTTACTGAAACACTTAGTGTCATAGTAAACTAGCTCTAGGGCTCATATTATTGCATGTTTTAATAGCCTCATGATTCAAAGCACTGGTCTGGTATAAATTTATTCCTTAAAAAATGTTGAGGGTGCAGGTTACTACAAGGGAACTTTATGCTGAATCAGGTGTCATCTTGCTTCCCGCAGCTGACACGAAGCCAGAATAAACTTTTTCTTTTGTGCTCTGGTGAATGTAACAAACACGCAGTCATTGACCCAGTGCTTATTCTGCTCTGATTAATACACTTGGGTAAGCCTATTAATAGTCATCAAACAATAGCCTGCGAAACTACAAGCTTGGATACTATTACATTGGAATAAGAGGGTTTTTTTTTCGTGTTTTTATTTTAAATCACAGCTTTGACAGGTCTATTTGTAGGCAAACCCCAAGAGAGGAGAGATTCATTTTTCTGAACTGCATTTTGTGATGAAAAAATGTGGTGAAGCAATTTTCTTATCGTATTACAGTCTGACACTTACATATCCCTTTGCTGCTTTTACTGGTTTTTGTTACCTCCTGCAGCAAACTGACACCTGTTGTAATACACTGGCATCGTTCATTATTTCTTTTTCGGCAAGGGGCAGATTCTGTTAGGTAACTAATCCCATTCCAAGACTGGAAAACACTATTTAAATACATCATCATCTTCTGAGAAGAATTAGTTACTGTAAATGCTGGCACAGCAGTTTTGCAGAAGTGAGCTGCTTTGCAATATTCAAAAGACAAAACAGGAGGAGCCTCTTAAACATGGATTTA
Source organism: Tauraco erythrolophus (assembly GCF_009769465.1). Classification (NCBI taxonomy): domain Eukaryota; kingdom Metazoa; phylum Chordata; class Aves; order Musophagiformes; family Musophagidae; genus Tauraco; species Tauraco erythrolophus. The sequence goes on along the minus strand of NC_141466.1, from coordinate 118,546,412 downwards.
TTAGAACAGTTGGTAGTAACTGTGAAGACACAAAATTCACTTGCTGAAAACCCCAGGGGAACTGAAAAACCGAAACGTGTACTTCATAAAAAGTACCTCTTTATGCTGTTAAAATTTTTAGCAAGCTGTAGAAACAGCTTCTTGACATCAAATGAAAAATGAGAGGTCAGGTAAAATTTGGGTTATGTTTCGTTTAAGTTTGTAAAACTTCCTTACCTGTCTATGAGTTGAAGCAGGGTGGAACTTAAATTATGGGACATTGACAGTCCAATTTCTGGCTGCAGTGTAACCTGTCTAAAGCAGATTATTCTATTTTTTGGCAAAACTTGCACACTTTTGTGGCAATAAAATGATTGAAACTGTCTGATTTGTCCTTTCATAATGCACCTGACTGCGCTTTTCTCATGTGCAGGCAGGAGAGTAGTTTTGACAGGATTCTGAAAGTCAGAGGACACTCAGAGGGCCATGTCCATTCTTGCTGTTGAACAGTGGAAAATGAGAAAACAGGTGCAACTCCACCTAGCCCCGTTCTGCTGGATAAGGAAAGCAGATTTAGATTTGGTTTGCTATTAAGTATAATGTAATTATTACAGAAGGGAAGTAACACATTTGAAGTATCTTAAATGGTAAGGTTTCCCTTGTAAGGTAGCTTGCTTTGTATCTACTCAGACTGTAAGAAGTCGGTAGCAGAATTAACCAGTTGGTACTTTCACTGTTTTCCTCTATTACTCTCTTTTGAACCATGAAGCAGTTTTAAAATCATTAACTATTTTGATTGGTATGCTTTGTAATTATAGGAAACCTTTACTGAAGACTGAGTGAGACCATCATACAACAGTATGGCAAATCTGCTACTGAGTCAGAAATGCCACTACTACATGACACAAAGTTCTAATTCAACTTAATTATGTTTTCCTGGTTCAGATTGGCTTTTGACAGGTTAATTTTGTGTCAGGTTACTTGCCATCTGTTTGCACCCTTGATGTTTTATGTTAGCTTTTTGTTAGATCAACCCAAGCCATGCAAAGACAGCATGAAAATGTGGAGCCGGTGAAGAGCTGCCACAGCTGGAGGGTTTTGTCCTTTGCAGATGAAGAACAATATTTATGGAACCAGAGTCCAAGGTCTCAGCCTCTTGTAACAAGATGCCTTTATCTCAATGCAGCCCCGTTTTTGTGAACTGGTGTGTGTGACAGATGCCTGCGCCCACATGCTGGTGTCACTGCAGTCCTACAGCAGCGCAGGATCTGTCCGTGCAAAACAACTCCTCCTACTGCGTTGTGGTTTTCTGTGGCGCCGACGTTTGGGCAGCGTGTGAAGTGCTGTGTAAGAAGCGTGGGGAAAGAAAAGAGTAGTGTTATTTTCAGGAACGAAATGCTGATGTTAGTTGGCAACGTGCGTTGCCTGCGTTCTTTGTTTGCAGTGAGCGGAAGGGAACCTTGTAATGGTAAGCAGATAACTTTCAGTAGGAGAGAGGGCCTCGATTCTGCAAGTATTTAGTGTTTATTTTAAATGCCACTATTCAAGCGTTTTGTCCATGTACATAAACTTCCGTAGGACTTCGCACTGCAGTTACAATGTAGTTTTGAAAGCTGTGTTGTGAACAGTAATTCTGGTATACTGGTTTTGCTTTTAAACTTCCTAAACTTCTTGGAACACAACTATGTTTGAAACTCGGTTTAGAAAAATACTTCTATATCTTACTCCAATCTTGAAAAGATTTATTTGAATCTGGATGTGCTTGCACTACACCTGATTTCTCTTTGGCTTTCCCAGTCTCACGTCTCCCAGTTTCAGCATGCATATAGTGCCACTGTCTGCTTTCTCCTAGGTACACTAAAGAAAACCATTTTTATTATTCTCCAAAAGGTACTTTGTCCCCACAAGCCTCTTAAGTTGGGCATCCACCATAAAATTACTTGGTTTTAATACCTCATAACAATGGATTTGCTTCATTCTCTTTATTCCCCCCTCCCTATTTTGGGAATGTGTTTGTTGCAGAACAGTTTTTTGCATCTTCTTTCATGACAGTTCTGATACTGTTGCTGTAAGAGCATCTTCTGCTGCAACGTTTGCTGCTTGCACCATCTTTACGTGTTTGCCTTGTTACAGATTTTGCAGACCAGCACCGTTTTTTTTTCAGGATCATTTCCTCTTTTAATTGCTTATTGATTCTTTCTCTTATTGTATTATTTATCTAGAGGAATTTGGGGGGCATAAGGTTTATGAAGGCACATTATGACCACAGCAGTTCTTTGTTTGGCAAAGGGCAAAAATAGGTTCGTGGTAGAGTTTTATGACTCTGGAAATCACGAATTTCTTTTTCCACAGGGGGAAAATATGGTAACCTACAGACTGTTCCTAACAGAAGAAAGAAAACTCTAACTATTCACAAATGCTTCTCATCAGAATGAAGTTCCTGCAGCTACTGTCCAGGAAACCTGGGAAACTGGAAACGTTTTTTCAAATACCTTTTTGCCAAAGGCAATTCCCATATTTGTGTCTGGTGACCTCCGCTTGTCGTTATAGTAAGAAGAAAAAAGTGAACGGTTATGAACAAGTTGACCAAGAAAAATACAAGAACTTGGTCTACTCTGTTACGTCTTACAAAACCAGCGCCCAAACACCAGAGACAATTTTTGAAGAAGACAATTTGTTATATGGGCCACCAGATAAACACAGACCTCCAGTTAAAGCTGAAACAAAAACTCCCAAGAACTGGGTTCCTTTAATAAACCCCAACAAGAGAATTCCCCTTCTCAACAGTGATTCAAACCTCCCCATGAAAATCTCTTTGCAAAAAACAAAGACGCCCAGTGTTACCCGTATTCTTCAACAGACTATGTCTCCGCAGCAAGCCTTTTATCTAGAAAGATGGAAGGAGAAAATGATACTGGAACTGGGAAAAGATGGTTTTGCAGAGTACACTAAAAGTAAGTTTAACCGCAGTGCGATTACAAAGTAGAAGCAATAGTCTAGGTAGCTGGCTGGGTGTGCCAACATGGCTGCAGTATCTGGCCCTACAAGTTGAATGTTTTGGAAATCTGTTAAGTTTCCATTTCCAGGGGTGGGAGTGTATTATGAGCGCACCTGTTGTCAATGAATCTAAGCCCTGATCTTTGTTCTAGGATTACTAAAATGGATTCAGAAATGTGTGGGAAATGAGAATTAGACTGTAGACATTGTTTCCTCTGTCCTGTCTGCCTCTCCACTCGTTCTCTATTTGCTGGTATCTATTTGTAAACAGATATTTTTCAGCTAATGTTACTGAGCCTGTTTGCAGATAGAAAGCTACTTTGTAATGAGATGGAAATAAGCATTCTGAAATTGTTATCATCCGGAGTGTTTAAAAAACTGTGCATGTCAAAGTTCTTCAATAACTCTTGAGTTTATCCAGTATATATAGCCTCTTGTATGAAATTGCCATGCATTTAGAGGTTTTAATTCCGTGAGACCTACAAAGGTGACGTCCCCCAAGCTGTAGGACTGAAGGGGATCTGGGAGAACCTGGGGGATAGTAGGTAGCCTCTTGCAGCAAGGTTGATACATGCCTGAGCGCTCCTTACATGAATTAGTGTGCTTTTTAAAGCTCAGTATCCCTTGTTTATGTTTTTTGAGTTAATAAACATTTCAGTTAATAAGGTGGCATAACAAGCGTTACATAGCTATTTAAAATTTATCATTTTTGGAATAATTTCTGAGATAAGCCCTTACTCCTAGGACTATGCCCACCCATTTCAGGAGGATATTAGCTCCATTCAAATGAACCAACACAGCAGAAGAAGCAAATGCAGCAAAAGCAGCCTGGAATAACATTTTTAATTCATAGGAATTCACAAATGGCTCTTAATAAACAATAAATTAAAAATAGTATCTTGTTTCTGAGTAATTAGTGAGACAAAAAAAATGTAGAGTAGACATTAATATAAGAGATACTAATTTCGCGGTGGACACTTAATTTATTTTTCTGTCTCATTCCCTTCTCCCCACATCCTCAAGATTTCAGTATAAAAAACAGGACTTGGTTTAAGAGCTATGTTGTGTAATGTCTAGAATACAAGTTCATCAAGTATCATGAATGGTGTCTAAAATGTGGGATTTTTTTCACATTTTTCTTTAGATCTTTTCCTCCAAGGAGAGCTCTTTCATGCAGCTTTGGAATCTATATTCATGTCTGAAGAGATGGCAACTAAGGAGCAGGGAGAAGATGTTGCTATTTCTGGCTACTTATCGAGTGTGCAGCATGTCTTAGAAGACATCAGTGAAGTGAAAGCTCTGGAAAGTGCCGTTCAGCATGAGACTCTTCAGTATCTGGGCCTGGTAGACTGCGTGGCTAAGTATCGGTGAGGTACTGGTTCTCTGAGAAACCTGGTGACACCAGTGTTGTGTGGTGCTTCCTGGCATGTGGGAGGCTGTGTCCCAGGCTGGAGCAGGTCTGTTGGTGAGCTGTTGAGGGGAAGCCAAAAAGATCTCACGAGAGGGGCGAAATGGATGAACTCTCTTGGACGAACCTGATGGCAGAAGTGCTGTTGTTCCTTGTGGGGAATTCCTTACCTGTGGGGTATGAGTGAAGCAGGGTCAAGTGCTCCTCAGCAGTTGCCAGGAACTGCCACAGATGTTATTTCGAGATCTAAACTACCAGTGTGGAAGAGACTTGCTTAGACTGGGCATAAGAATGAGCAGCATGACATCTGGGTGAAACAGGCTGAGAGCGATACACCTTTCTTTGCTGTCCCATGCCTTATTTCTCACTGTGACAAAACTTAAGTTTAAAACATTGTCCTGTCGTGTTCTCTTGTGCAGAGGCCGGTTGTGCGTGATTGACTGGAAAACTTCAGAGAAACCAAAGCCGTCTCTGAAGAATACTTTCGACAACCCGTTACAGGTTGCAGCATATATTGGAGCCATAAACCATGATGCCAATTATGACTTCCAGGTCAGTAGGCCTGCTACCTGCCAAGACAAGCAGCAGCGCCCACGTTATTTTCATTTCTCTCCACCTACTGCCTTTAGCACCTGCTGTCCATCATGGAACCGTTGGTAGGATTTCTAACAAAGCAGCCCAGTCTTAGAACAGGTTAAGCTGACAAACTGGGAAATTTAACTCCACTACTCTTGCTAATCTTGCTGCCTTTGCCTGTCAGCAGTATATTTTCATTGGTTTTAAGGAGCTTCTCAGTGCAGCGTCTCAGGAGGTCGGATGAACTCACAGTGACTTGGCATAGCAGCAACCCCCAGTGTTTTGTTCTGTGTGGCTTTCACTTGTGTCAAGAGTAGAAAGGGGGAGGAGAGGAAGTAAAGCAAAGGAGCCTGCAAACAGGGAAGTGTGGTGGGAGGGCATTGCTCCCATCATGTGTTGCTGTACCCCACTAGCAAACAAGGGACTGAATGCTTTACTTAGAGTGTTTGGAAACTGTACAACGTTTCCTCGGAGGAGAGCAGCGTGTCGTCAATCACTTTATCAGGAAACAGCAGAATAACATTTTTAAAGGCTCCAAACGCAATTCTAGCCAGGCCTGCTTGGCCTGAAGGATTGTTATGTCGATACAAAGCACTGAAGCGGGAAAACACAAAGCAGAAGAGAGTAGGGTAATTCATAGGTTCTTCAGAGGACTTTCTGGAATATTGTAGAGATCAGTAAACACAAGCACTTAACAGACATGGTCCTTGCAGAGTGAAATATAGGCAGTAATTCTAGAATTCTGCTATTAGGCTTCTGTCTCCCACCACTTTCTCTTCACCCCAGTAGCTTTGTGGGGTTTGGAATAGAGCTGTTTGTCAGCTATGAAAGGTGTCGAAACACACTTCAGTAGCTGTTTCTATTCAGACTGATGCTGGAGAGTGGCATCTGTCTGGTTATGTGACCCCAGGGAAAACCTCATCAGTCACTGGGAAATTTAGCAGCATCTACAAGGTTTAAGTAGACCCTGTCTCCCTCAGAGTTTGAGTCCTTCAGTTTTCACCAAAGTCCATCAGAGGTTTGAACTCAGAGTCTGAATGTTAGTCTCCAGGTGTTTTATGGTAAATGCTCCTTTTGTTCTTTGTTTCTTATTTAAGGTACTCCCATGTTAAGGATGATGTTTTGCAGTGAGGTTTGGTGTTCAGAATTGCTGACTGAAGTCGCATATTAACTTTGAATTTCTGACAGCCGTCTCTTTTTAACTCTAGGTTAGCTGTGGACTCGTTGTGGTTGCCTATAAGAACGGCTCCCCTGCGCATCCGCATTTCATGGATCCCGATCTGTGCTTGCAGTACTGGAACAAGTGGCTTTTGCGCCTTGAAGAGTACATGGACAGAAACTGACCTGAACTAAGCTATGCAGAGGCAAGTGGTCTGAGCACAGAGCCAAAGCAAGAATCTTAGATCTTCCATTTGAATACGTATTCTTTTTTGAGTCACTTTGGCTAATTTCTTAATATCAGGTTTTCTCCCCCATTAAAAAAAAAAAAAGAAAGAAAAATTGGAGTGGGGAATGTGTATTTGCCTACGTTGTAGGTGACTTTAGTGGACCTGGCAAGACAAAGCCAAATTAATCTATTTTTTCCCCATACAGTTTATACAATCTAAGGTTGAAAGGAAAGTTTCTATTATCACGTAAAAGTGTTCAATCAATTTGTCCTTCTTTTCTAATTTTTGAGAAAAAACTGTTGCACAACTAAGACATTGAACACGAAGTTGGCGAACTGAAGCGAAACGACCTCTGCATTGTCCGAGCTGAGAGGAATGCAAATGATAAACAAATAAATACAGTGGAGTGGGTTTCAGTCAGCTTAGTTCTTGCTCATCACAAAGGCGTCTCTTAACAGGCTCCTTGCTATTTGTTGTTTTTCTTATAGCAACAACTGGCGAAACTGTGCTGAGGATTGTAACCCAAGTTCTCATAAGCACTTATTTAAAATACTAAGGCAAAGGAAACACTGAACACAAGTGGCTCAGCAACAAGGGAGCAGAACTGTAATCCATACACTTAGAAATTTCCAGCGAGCGTGTGTAAAGGTAGGAGGTTTGACTGCTGCTAGTGGCTCCTCCTGCAGGTTTCTTAACAGGCAGCGCGGCCCACATAAAAGAACCATGAGGGTGGAGATGAGCTTCGTACCTGAGGTCGTGAGGCTCTGCGCAGGCCAAGTACTGCAACTGTCTTGAGCTCTCCTGACATCGCTGTGGGTCTGAGCCGACGAGGAGCCTTTCCATGCCAAACAATCTCCGGCGTCATGTTATAGCGTTTGCCAGTGCCAGCAGGTTTCTTTAGGGAAACAGGCTTGTGACTCTGAAGCCGGGCCTTCTGAGGAATGAGGAGCTGTTGACTGGTTTTTGAGGGGTTGTTTTTTTGTCCGTTTTTTTTTTTTTTCCCCCAAATAAATTTGTGCATAAATGTTCTAAGTTACTTTTAAAGCTTTTTTCATAAAATCAAGTCTAAGACACAGAATAAGCTTTGGTGATGTCAGGTCATATTGTTTTGTGTGTCGCACGCCTGGAAAGCTTTTTTCCTCATTCTCTTTGTTTTCTCTGATTTGTGTATATGAGTTTTTGTAATACCTTTGCAAATTACAAATAAAAATACAACCAACCCACTAAGCTTCAAGAAAATCAGCCAGAACCATACCTAAAAAAAGCAATGGGCAGGCTTGCTGCTGAAGAAGCTTAAACCTCTATAGTGCTTAATCTTCTGCTCCTCCAGAATACTGAAGTGTGGAAGCCTGTGCAGTGAAACTTCGTTGTGGGGTACTTGCTTGTTCAGGCCCAATCTCGTGATGATATGATTGCTCTGTGCTTCATTAGATTTCTATCTAAAAGACAAACCATGGAGACTGAGAAACTGGGTTCAGAGATGACTAACCACGACGACGCTTCATGAGCGCTCGGAAGTTCTACCTGTTTTACAAGTATCTTCCCACATCACAGAATTTTAGCAAGTGGGTGGTTCAACATCACTGAACATGGTCAATTTTCTGTCGAAGATAGCTCTGTGGATACAAAGAGGGTGGGCGTAAGCGAAAGATAAGATGCCCTGGGCAGAAGCAGGAGGTGATAAAACGTGCTGAATTCCCTGTGGCGATTGAGATTGGATAAATCAAGAGAGTATGGAACAGTTGGGCAATGTCTGGGTAGGATTGCCTTCTTCATCAGTGCATCACACAGCCATTAGATGTCTCTGAACCATGTAAGATTTCAGCCTCATCCTGCCTCCTACTACATAAGGGCAAGTGTTGAGCCTGAGCAGTCCTGGCACCTGTTGGCTTCATTGGCTTCACCTGTGTTCATTTGTTTAACAAAAGCCTTGTGTCTGAGGAAGGCTGTCATCCTCACTCGCAGTGTCGGTTTGTAAACCTGTAGTTAAGTCTCGGGTGAGTCCGTACCATCAGAGAGCCAGGGGCAGGCGGGCAGCCTTCAAAGGCAGTAGTGGTGGAAGTTACTCACGTATAGCACTTCTAAAAGTCTGGCTGCCTCTGGCATCCCTGTCTGAACTCTGGAACGTTTCTGTAGAGGCACAAGCTAGTGCCAGTGTCATGCAACCTCAAACCCACTTCGTTACCAGTTTAAACTAACTTGCCAGACTGTTAAATTGACATGCCCAAGGCGTCTGCTACAGGGCGTATCTGTCCTCTGCAGAAAAACCAGCCAGACGATCAGGGCAGTTACTCCAGCTATCGCATCCAGCTTGTCAGTGCTTTGCCCTCTGTCCAGAGTGTTGTTTTTTTTTTCCTGTGTACTGTTACCTGCTTCTTTTCTCTGTTGCTGTGAGTGCTTTCTTTGACTGAGATCACATAGATGGACCACCTTAATGTGTCTGTAGTGGTTTCGGCAGGGACGTGCGTTGCCTGTGATGTCGAGGGGAAATCAAAAGCAATGTGTGCTACAGGAGGGGAAAACACAAAAGCAATTTGTGCTACAAGAGGGGAAAAAACCTCACAGACACACACATGCACACAGGCACAAAATGTGTCTCCAGCCAGATGAGGGTTTCAGCCGCACCGCCACCGCTCTAGTGCAAGGGCTGAGGTTTCAGCAGAGCTAAGCCCACAAATCCTTTGCAGCTGGGTGAAGGCTAGTCACTTTGCTCGGATGGACTCTGCTGAACAGTCCCACCTCAGAGCTGAATGCAGCAGTTAGTTAGGTTTCATGACTGAGACCTCACTGAGCGGGTTACAGGGCAACGTCACCAGCACGACTGGCTGAACCAGCTGTTAAATGCCTTTCTTAGCCAGACAATTTCATCGATGTATTTGCAAGCACGCCAGCTTTGCTCCAAGTGAGCAGCCTTCCGTTTACACTATGCAGTTGTAAGGGCATGATCTCAGAAGAACTGGGACCAGTGTGTAAGCTTTAGCTCTTTTTGCAAAGTAGGGATCTTCTGATTTACTTCAGATGCTTTTTTTTCCATGGACTTCCCATTTATTAAAGTATTCTGTGAACTTGCCCGTTACATGGGATGACAAGGTTGTTCTTTATACAGTAGCATCACTTTATTATCCTCGTTTTCGAGGTCCCAAGCACCAACAGTTGTGCTGAATAAAATATTAATATAATTACAAACGCTTTTAAACGCCTAGAAGCTTTTCCCCACAAAAAAAAACCCAAGCAGATGCCTGTACAAAACTGAGGCAAATTGAGATTTTTACGATTCTTGCAGAGATGCTCCGAATCTATCATTTTGGTCATAATGATTATGAAGGTCCTGGCCATAACTCTGTACAGCTTTGTTTTGAGCGTGAAATGGATTTTGGGAATTTACAAATGAAATCCATTAATTGTTACGCATTTAAATTGATGTAAAACCTGTTCAGCGGCTGCATCCATTAAGAGACAGATGAATAACACGCGCTTAGGCCAGAGTATCTTGTGGTTGCTGAGGAAGTTACCACACCACCCTGTCGCTCCTAGTGCCCAGAAAGGGCTGCAGCAGCTCCTGAAGAGACTTAAAGTGTCAGGAGGTTTCAGCAACATGAGCTATATAGGCATCCCTTTCCCCTTTTGTTTTAAATCCTTAAATTCACACTCGATAGTCTCTATAGGCTACCCTCTTGGGTGTCCTGGGTCAACAGAAACTGGAGCAGGACTATAGGAGGAGTCCTAAATGCCCAGAGAGGTAGTACCAGTCCCTCATCATCATCGCCACCTCCTTGCCTTGTAGCATCGGTCTCACTCGGAGCCTTCTAAACTGACAGTGGTTACAGATGAGAGGCCAGATTCGTGCCTGCGTTTTTGCACGGATCTCCTGAGGCAGGGACAGGCCAAGTCTCCCTCTTTGCTGTGTTGCACTGCTCTGTTGTATTAGTGAACAGGCACTTGGTCATTAAAAAGAAAAAAAGTCTCAAAACAAACACACACGCACACACGCACCATAAAATACACACAAAATTGCATTTCGTCATGACAGAAAAATACATATCTTCAAGTCATTAAAGGGTTTTCTTTGGGTTTCTGGGTTGATACTGAGATGTGTGTTAAAAGGATGTGATAACAATCCCCAAAGTGAGCATGACAAGTCCGGGAACATCAGAGTTAAGGTTACACTTAAATCTAAACACGATAAAACAAGTTCACAGCTTGAAGTACCTACAACATGACCCTAATTCTGCCCTGGAATAATGCCATTCACTAGTAGAGAAGGTTTGGGAGGAAGAAGTTCTGCATCCCTTCAAAAAGGTTTCAGCTCACCTTGGGTCACACTCGCGTAAATGGTTAGTTTACTGCACGGGGGGCAGAGTTAAGGCCATTTGCACATTTTATCTTATTTACTGATACAGCGTATTCCTGTTCTCAAGACCATTTTAATTCGTTTTGCAGAGAACAATGTACTAGTAGCTGCTCTTACACGACACTTTTCACCCACATCTCTCCAAAGTAATTTTTAGGGGAGGTAACTGTTATTATCTTTACAAAATACACTGGGGAAAAGTGGACTTATTTGCCAGTGGTCACTCGGACGTGTGGTAGAGCTGAAACAAAAGACAGGTTGCCTGAATGTCAGTTCAGTAAATATTCCATCCAAGAGGTGACAGCCTCTTCCAAGCTTTCCTCTTTCTTTTTGGCCAGATTAAAAAAAGCCTGATGTTTGCATTGTATATGGGAGTATTTCTTTTAAGTTGAGGTTCTGCCAACATCAAGAGTGCGAACAAAAGCATCCCTTTTATTTCAGGGGTTTCTTTCAAAATTGTTTTTAAAAAAATAATATATATATAGTCCTACATGTAAACTTCATTCCTTTAGACCACTGTAATCCACTGTGTTACTCATCTTTGTCGTCGTCTTTGGAGTTCCTCTGCAGGACAGGGCTCAGTTTGTTTTGCAAAACTGCTGCGAGTTTTTTTGAGGTTTTTTTCAGGAAAGCGCTTCCAGGGTGAACGTCACTAACGTGCAGGTAGAGGTCCTCCTGTGTGGGGCCCGTGTAGCCGCAGTCTTCGCACACGTAAAGTTTATCTCTCCTCTGTTTGTAGGCGTATTGCTGCTGCACGCCGTGAATCTTCTTCAGGTGGGACTCCAGGGAGCAGCGCTGGGTGAAGGCTTTGTTGCACACCTCACATTTGTAAGGACGAATTCCTGCAACATTAAAGGACAGCAATTAGATTTACGTTTCTTACAGCCCACGAAGGAACCGGCTAAGAGCAAGGCTCTGGCGTATCAGCTATTGAGCAAATACCGAGCAGCAGGGAGCTTCTAGCCTGAGGAACTATCTGTCTAAATAAAACATCTTACTTTCAGGTAAAATTTTCAGGAATGGGTTGATGTATTTGGGAATAGAAAACCTAGAAACGTTTCGAGGGGATGTAAGTAGACCCTGAGAATAACAGGTGCCCATCAGCACTCTGGTCCTAAAGGAGAAGCCATTATCAACTCTTGCAAAACTGACTCCTTTAGAGCCCCAACTTTTTGAAGTCCTGTGATTAGGTAAAACTGTCGGTTTCAGCTAACCTTTCATTTTGGCTTTTGTAACGAATGAAATCTTGTATCTCGGCAAGATGTTAATTTTTCTCTTTCAGTGAGCAAAGCTTAATGAGGCTTCAGTGAACAGCAGCCCAATGTGAACGTGCACCGATCACAGTACTTCAAACGAGTGAGAGTGTTTCCATAGAATGTAGATTTGATGATTGAGATGACAAGCTCAACTTCTAGAAGAGAAGTGCGTTAAGATGAAAGAAATATGTATGTGTGTCTCCAGAGGGAGGGAGAAGGGGCTGGCTTGTGAGCGGAATGCCGGAGCAGTTTCATTCAGTACAGACAACCAACATCATAAAAATACTGAGCAATAGAGAGTCCATTTTACCACCAATCAACACCAATTTAACCATGACGCACCAGTACCTGGATGACAAATATCTGAGCGTTTAGCGACACTTGGAAAAACCTAAGCCAGTTGTGATTTTACTCTCTAGACTAGCTCAGTAAGTTTTCAAGCAAAGACCAGCCTTAAAACTGATGCAAGGAGTTACCTAAACCCCTCTCTTTTCCCAGTGAAAGGTGGAAGGCAAGTGTGTGGAAGGTCAGACCTATGGTGAGTAACAGCCAGGCAAAAAAGGGCAAAACACTCATGTCCACGCGGATGGTTGTAACTTCGTAATCGGATTGCGTTAAGCTCACCACTCAGTCGCGGATCTTTCTGCCAGAAATCCAAAGTGATTGGAAGTTCCTATAAGCAGCATCTTGGCTGCATTTTTGCAAGTCTTGTAAAAGGAGGTTATCCCAGTGCGCCAGTTTAAACTAGAGTTTCCTAACACCTACTGCTGTGAGACTGATTCAGTTACATTAAAGTGCAAGTAGAATCATACAATCATAGAATGGTTAGGGTTGGAAGGGACCTCAAAGATCATCTAGTTCCAACCCCCCTGCCATGGGCAGGGAAACCCTCCACTACACCAGGTTGCCCAAAGCCTCATCCAACCTGGCCTTGAACACTTCCAGGGATGGGGCATCCACAACATCTCTGGGCACCCTGTTCCAGTGCCTCACCACCCTCTGAGTGAAAAATTTCTTCCTTTTATCTAATCTAAATCTGCCCTTCTTCAGTTTAAATCCATTGCCCCCTGTCCTATCACTACACGCCCTTGTAAGAAGTCCGTCTCCAGCTTTCCTGTAGGCCCCCTTTAAGTACTGGAAGGCAATCACTATGGATGAACTCCACATCTTCATTAGAATTCACACACAAAAGTGTATCTTTTACAAACAGTACTTTGGGTGCCACTTCATGCTCATCTGAAGACAATTTAAACATCCACCGTCCTTGGTTCCTGGTGCCAACAGTGCTCCCCAGGCAAGAGTGTGAGCACATGAGGGGTCACGCCAGGATGGCACAGCCCATGAGGGCTGTGGGAACCTCTTCGTTACTTGGGAATCATTTTAAAATTTGATTTTACCGTGCATATTAGTTACTTTTTAATGTGCAACTCTGCTTATGCCATAAAACTAGACCAGGATGTTTGGCTTTCACACTCTCTGACACTCCCCTGCTGTTGCACAGTCTGGTTACAAACACTGCACGACAATTCCCATTGGAACACCGACATGCAGTAAACCACGTGCAGATGAGCACCCATAGCTACTAAACAAAGCCCACGCTACCACTTCCATCCCATTTGTCTTCTTTTTAGCATTCAAATATAGTCCAGCGTTCCTGAACAGCGAACAGCTGTGGCATAAAAAAGGCCACTGCTCTCAGACATGCCGGATTTCAGCCTGGAAAGGGTACATGCCAATACACTGTTGGTGCTGCTGCTGCTGCTGCTGCCAGCCTTCATCCCCGCCATGATCCCTGGGCACCAGGCAAATACAATATATGTGAGAGTCCATCCTGGCTTTACACTGGAAAGGAGAAAGAGTGATGCCAGATTTTTTCTAGTAAATTTGAGAACAATCTAACCATAAGATTCACATTTCCAGGACAGTGGATTTTCACTCCTGTCCAGTCCAAAGATCCTTCTTCCTTTCCAGAGTTTCACAAAATTGGCTTCACTCCTGCACAGTGAGTTCAACCCTACCTGCCACAGCATATACATATATTTTTGGCTTCTGAACAGAGACCCTCTTGGATTCAGTTTCTGAATCTCCAAGGATGAGGGGACAGGTTGACAAACCACTTCTTTCAGAAGCACCGACTCCACGCTTCAGCCCTACCCCAGCGGCAGCTCCCTGCTCACAGCCAGCAGCTTTCCTTTCCACATGAAAGCTTCGCAAACAAACCAAAACAGCACAAAACGTTGGCTCCGGCTAACGCTTTCCCATCAAAATGGGCGGCATTGTTTTTGTGAGCTCCACTGCTGAGAAACAACTCCTGCCCACCAACATACTTGCGTCACCTCTAGCAGTTTGCCTGGTTAATGGTGCCTAAGCCAAAAAAGGGGCATTGCAGAGCAAGCCCAAATAATTGGCAGGTCCAGTAGGTAACCACAAACCTGAAAAGTGGGAACATGACTGGAAGATGCGGTGAATGCATCTTCCGAGTGACCTACAATGCAAAGTCAAAGCCTCCTGAGCAAAGCCAACTTGGCCTGCCAGAAAGCCTCTTGCTTGGTGAGGATGGGGGTGATATGTATTCCAGACATTACTTCCACTAGGAAAAAGAAAGAGAAACAAAAAGACAGCCTTCTCCCTGTCTTCTGTGCCAGTGAGCACTTCTGTGGCCAGCGAGTTGGATTTGAGGCAACCGATCGGTTCAAAGAAACAGAACCACTGCAATTTGGGGCAGGCTCAGGAGCCATCCCTGCTGCAGAGCGGCCATGGAAAGTGGATCCCTTCAGCCCGGGGAGCAATATGGGAGCAAGAGCAAGCAGAACAGGGAAAGAGATGATTTTTCTTTCTTCCAGTACCATCATGGGCTTAAATCACAGCATCCTTGGTTGTGCCTGCACACCTAGTGTAGCTGCAAGCAGGGAGGAGGGAAGTAGCCCAGATTAAAGGCAACTTTTTTACCCACCCTCAACCCAGAGCAGGAACTGCTGTCAGGAGATTTTTAACCTACTGCTCTCGATTTTCAACCCATGCACATGACAGGTGAGTAGAGATGGTTTAGGCCAGTGGTCAAACTGATCTGGGTGGCTGGACATGCAGAGGGAAGCGGCTCCAAAAGGGAATTGGAGTGCCTGGTAGCCCGAAGCAGGCAGGGATGCAGCACGCAGGGCTAGCAGAAGTCAGATGTGTTGCCTAGTTTCTCTTAAGAAGCTGGAGGCACAGCATGAACCGCACTCTGGTTTCTCCATACGGTGCCAAAATCAAGCCATAACCACATCCCATGAGACGGCCAGCAGGGAAGGTTTGCAACACCAAAAATCCAAGAAACTGCTGCTCATTGCCTCTAGAGGGCAAAGCATTTTCATCCACCACCTGCCTCGCACATCAATACGCGCTGGACTGCGCTGGACTCCCAATTAACGTGTGGTGAGTTATCCCAGGTGAGTTATCGCAGGTGGGTTATCCCGGTCTGGCTGACCCAGGCATGGCAGCATGCAGCTGCATCTCCGCCAGATCTGTACGGCAGCTCATGCACCCACACTGCTTCACATGGATTTCATTAGTTTTCAGATTTCTTTAGTCCCAGGACTTTTACCTGTCCACACTCCCATCTCTCCCTTTCCTCCATTGTGTTCCTGCTATTTTTTGCAAATGTCATTTACCTGGGTTGTTCATGATTGTCTTGCCAGGTTACCCTCACCATATCCTCGTCCTTGTCCCACCTCGCTTCTCCTCCCACCTCCCGCTACCCAGAGCAGCCTGCAAGCCCCCGGGGAACGCGTTCTCACCGGTATGGGTCCGGACATGTCGTTTCAGATCAAAGGTGTCATTGAAGCCTTTTCCGCAGAAGGTGCACAAGTGTCTCTTCACCTGGCTGTGACACTTGATGTGACGGTTGAGCATCCTTTGCAAGCGAAAGCCTTTGCCACACAGCTCGCAGCTATGCACTGTAGCATCATTACAGGTGCCGGTGGTGAACTATTAGGAACGGAAGGGGACTGGGTGAGTAGGCATTGAGATGACAAAGACCAACAGAACACGAATAAAATAAGGAGGGGTGGCTTCTTGTGGCATTAGAATGTTCTTGAGATACATTCAAAATGAAAAGTAAAAGCATTCGGGAGATTCTTGCTGGGGGAAACCTTCACGCTTTCCTCGAAATCAAGTGGGTGACTTAATATGTCTGGTTTGGGAGTGATGCAATGCTGGCCAGCTTGGCTTCAGGGGTTAAAACAAAGCCTGTGTAGCGGATCCTTCCAAAGGCAGGGACCCTCGTCCAGCTACATCCATAAGCACATGGTCCTAGGCTATGAGCACCCCTCCGTCAGGCCACACGTGTGATTGCTCCTGCACTCCGCTAACATCCTGGATGGAGACAGGAGGCCTTTCCTGGTGTAAGAAAGCCGTACCCACGCGGTGCCTTTGCTGTTCGCACTTCCAGCTTCTGTGGGTCCCCTGAACATCAGCCAGCAGTGAAAAAAAAGGTTTGAGAGAGAAACCAAGGCCTACTGTGCTGACTCAGCAGAGGCTGAAACAGTGGCACTAATCTCCTCCCATTGGTCTCCCTGGCTCATTAATTAACGGCTGAGTGTCATTAGGGGTTAATCTCCTCATTGACGCTCCTAAGACCAAAAATATTGCACGAACGCCATGACCTAACTTGACTAAGGGAGACACTGATGATTCAGCTCTTGGCAAGAGCATTCCTGGAGAGAAGGCTTGATGTCTGGAAGATGCAAATACTCTGCTATTAGTTTAATTATTCACGGGGGAGCGGACGTGCTCGCCACTAGCCACTTGGGCTGGGGGGAAGCCAGCGGAGCAGGCGGCACTGTGCACACACGTCCATCAGCTCTCGTGATGCTGTTGGCGAGTTTCTGTGGCACGCTGAGTAAACCAAACTCTGCCAAAACGAGGTTTCGCTGTGGCTGTTGCTAGTGGCCCAGGTCAAATTATACAAAGTAGGTTAAAGCCAAACAGCAGCAGGACAAGCTCTTCGTAAAGAGAAGAGTACATTTGGGGTTTCTTTTTCCTGAAGAGCGAGTTATTTTTCCTGTCCTCCTCCTTCACTTACTACTGAAGCAACACTACCCAAAATTGTAAAGAAAGATTAAAAAAAAGGCCGCTGAGAAACCACAAGGTGTGAAACTAGAGGGGGAGCTGGCTGGGAAGTATCTGTTGGGCAACAGGTAGGACTCCACCTCATGCGGGCACATAAGAGCAGGGTGAAAACCTGGAGTTAATCATGAGAGTAATAATACCATGGTGGCTGAAAGGCTGTCACCCCAGCAGAGACAGTGGGAAATTTTACAGCTCCATCTGGCAAAGCTACAGCCAGGGTTTAATGAGGTGTTAACTAGCCACCGGTAAACACATCTCCTCCTTCCTAGCACTGGGGTGGCCTGGCTCCACCTCTGCTGGGAACCTGGGGTGTTCAGAGATGGACGTGGTCCTCCCACCCCATATGCATCACCACTGAGCTTTGGGAGCTCGGTTTTAGGTTCTCCGGTACCACGAGAAGCCCATGAGGGATTCACCTTCTCAGCCTGGGGACTGAAATCACTGCTCTGCTCTGCTGGCTCTGCCCAGGGCACACTGGGTCAGTAGGAGCTCCTGCCCGTGCAGCAGAGCTGTTCTTCAGCAAAGTTAATGGACAGATAACTGCTTCGTTTTGCCTAAGGTCCACCTCAAGGCAGCAATGGCCTTTCACACCTTGGGAGGAGGACCTAGCTGCTATCTTGATAAGTGAAGAGGGTAGGGGGGCGTTGGGAAGATTCACTGCAGCCCCCCTTGGCGAAGGCTTGACTACAACCTAGAAGGCGGCCTGTTAAGGAGGCCCCATGTTGAGGAACGAGATCCACCCACGCACCATGGGGCATGACTTCCAGCTGCCAGGGCTGGTCCTTCCTGGCTGGGTTCAGAGCTCCTGCGGGACCTGAGCCAAGCAGGTCAGGGGCAGCACGTCCCAGGCTGGGGGATAAGGGAAGGCAAAGGGCACTGGAAGATTACGGTACATCGCTTACGAGGCTCGCCCTGCCGCTGCCATCCTACGGCCTAGGGTGTCGCAGGCCTCCATCTCGGTGGGCGGGACGGGTGCTGTCACCTCCAGCCCAAGGGACTGTTGTCACCTGCCATCCCCAGCCGGCAGCTGGGCCCTGCCCTCGAAGCGGGGTCACCCCATCACTCCCGGGGATGCGGGCAAGGGCGCGGGCGGTTACCTTGATTTTCGACCTGACCACGGGGCGCTTGACGGCCAGGTCCAGCAGCATCCCCCCGGCCGTGCCCAAATCGCCGGGGGTGGGCTGGGGCGTCGGGGGGTCACTGGGCTCCGCGTCCCGGGTGCCGCTGCTCCCGCTGCTCTCCAGGCTGCAGCTGTCCTCGTAGCCCAGCAGCACGCAGCCGATCCCGCCTGCAGCGGGGGGATGCGATGCGATGAAGACGGGGGAACCGCGGAGCCGCAGCCCGGGGAGGGGAGGCGGCGGCGGGCGGGGGGCAGCGGGCAGGAGCCGCCGGGCCCCGGTGTTTAACCTGCGGGCGGGCCGCGGGCGGCGGGGGAGGATCCCCGGCTCACGCTGCAATCGGAAACTCAAACACGAACGGTCCCAAAGTTCAAACAAGCCAGCTCCGCCGCCTTCCCGTTATACCCCGGGCAAGGGCAGGAGGAGGAGGAGGAGGAGAAGGAAGAGGGGAGGGGGAGGCCAGTAGGGCATCGTCCTCCCCCCGCCCGGATCCTTTCTTCTCTTCCCTCGCCACCTTTTTCATGCAAACGAGGTTTCCCACCTTCCCGGACACACACCCCCACCCCCCATGCCCGGGAGCGCCCCGGGGTGGGAGATGGTGCCAGGCGTGGGGGCGGCATCGCCCGGCAGGGCCAGCACCCGGCACCCCTGCTGCTGGGCGGGAAGGGTCCCCTCGATCCTCCCCCACTCCCCCCCCACCTCCCCGTTTAGCACAGCCCTCCCTGACCCGCCGTCCGCCCCCTCGGGGCTCCCCGGCCCGGCAGAGCCCCCTCCCCAACCCACCCACACCGCAGCCCGCGGGGACCGGGGGCGAGGGCTGGGGTCCGACGGGGATCCCCCCTCCCCGCCTCGCTCCCGGCGGCGAGCGGTGCCGGGAAAGGGAGCCCGGCGGCGCCGTACCTGGGATGTAGGTGTCGGCTCTCTCCTCGTCGGGCAGCCCATCCCAGCTGCGCACAGCCGGCTGCGGGCTGCGGCGCTTCACCAGGAAGGCTCTGGGCATGGCGAGGGCAGGGGGCTCGGCTGGGCACGGCTCGGCACGGCTGGGCGCGAAGCGGAACGGAGTGGAGCGGCGGCTTCACCCCGGCGCCCGCCCGCAGCCCGGCGGGGCGCGGGCGCTGCGCTGCCGTCCGCAGGGAGCGGGACCGCACGCACCGGGCAGAGCCGCCGAGAAGCGGGGAGGGGAAGGGGAGGGGAGGGGAAGGGGGGGGGGGGGGGGAGGAAAGTTTCATAAGGTGGAATAGAAAAATGCACCAGGAAACTTGGGAAGGAGCATGCGTGCTGCAAACATAACGGTGTCAACAAGTCTGCTTACCTGCCCGACCGGTTGGAGCAGCTGAGCTTTGTTCCAGCCCTTCCTAAGGCATGAATGTTTGCAAAAGAATTTAACGTCTGAAAATTAAAAAAAAAAAAAAAAAATAGAGGGGGGAGCCCTGCCGTTGCCGCCTGCTCGCTGCCTGCCCGCCGCCCCACCGGCGGGGACTCCGGCGGGGACGGACCCGCTGCCCGCCCGCCAGCCGCCGCAGCGGGAAGCCGCGGGCGGCCGGGGGTGCCCCCCACCTGCGGATGCCGCGGGTCCCGCCGCCACGGGGGCGGCCGTGCTGAGGGTCCCCCCCGGAACAGCCCCCCGAAGGGGAAGTCTCTCCAGGGCGCCGGGGAAGAGGCTGAGCTGTCCTCGGGGCAGCAGCAGGCAGAGAAAGTTGTTATTATTTTTCTTAATGACAAGCCTTTCTTCTGCTAAAAAAAAAAAAAAGGCTTTATTCTGTTTCGGTCATTGATTTAAAATGGAAAACGTGTCACGGCCTCAGCCTTTTCTCTTCCCCCGCACCCCCCCCTTTTATTTTTTTTATTTGCCTCTTGTTCTCTCCCCCTCTTCCAGAAGTGGAAATGAAACAAAAGACAAGAGGACGGGGTGGGGGGAAGGAAGCAAAAGAAACCGAAGAAAACCCACAAAAGTGCACTGAAAAGTCTCTGAGCACAGTGAAGCCCGCGCGTGGCGTGTCCTCGGGTATTTAACAGCATTCAGGGGTGCCTTCCCCCGCCTCATGCCTACTGCTCAATCCACTTTTTTATTAAATATAGCGGAAATGCCCACAGCGCCTTCCTCCCCGAGCACATCCTCGCAGCAGAGCCAGCACCGGGCTGGAGCGGTTGCGCAGGCTGGTGGGGCTGAGCACCAAGAGCTGTTTCCACACATGAAGAGGCCTTTCAAATGGCATCGCTCTTCTCTGAGGTTGCTGCTCTCCTCCCAAAGAGCGAAGCGCAGGCCAGAGGCAATCGAAGGGAGTTTCACTGGGGAGAAGATTCAACTTCAGGGGCTCCATCTGGAGCTTCTGGAACACGCCTTCAAATGTGGTAGCTGAATGAAAAAGTTGTGCTTAATGCATGTCCCCAGCATCTCTTTGGGGCAAGGACCAACGGTGCCAGGCTGCTGGAGACTTTATCCAGGAGGAAACTGGTATGAGCTTTTGTGCGGGTCTGAGACCTGGGGGCCTGGGAGTGGCTGGAGCCCCAGGGTTGGAGGACCCTCAGCCCTGAGCCCCACATCAGGTGCTGCACCACCAAAGTAATCGGTGTTTCCAGCCAGGAAACCCCAGCTGGGAGCTGCAGCAGCCCTACCTCCCGTACCCCCTTTTGGTAGGGTCTACCAGAGCAAGCATGGGCTCTGAAGCAGCAGAAGAGTTACCCCACCACCCAGTGCTTGTTCCTCCGGAAGGGCTTTTAAGCCCTGACCGCTGACCCATGGGACAAAGCCTGGGAGTGACTCCAAGGCTGGGGGCACCTACTCGCTCCCCCCAATCCTGCAGCAAGTTTATAGACTTCACAGGTATGGGGTATGGGGGAGAAGTCACCTCGGCACGCCTTGGGGCAATACCTCAGCAATACCACACATAAAACCTTCTCTTTCTTTCTTTCTCTTTAAGGCTATGTAATTTCTCTGTTATGTCTGAGATTTTGCTCCGGGTCAAAATGCAGCTACATGAGTTTTAATTGATTTTTTTGCAATGCTTTCAACTTGAGGTTTCTTTCATTTTAACCACTCCTTGTCTTTTAAGCCAAAAGAGGTAGCAAATGACATTAATCACAACTCTCCTGAACCAAGAGCTTGCTGTGACTACTTTAATGTCTTCTTGGCTTTTTCAAATTCCGCTTTGAGGTTCCCACTGAGCGAGGTCCTGGAGCACACACTTCGCTTTAATTGGGTGCTCCAAGTCAGACGTGCACTTACAAGCACGGCTGATTCAGGAACTACATTATTATTATTATTATTGTTATTATTATTATCAGCTCTGGAGCCCCGACACGAGTGGTCAGGGCTGTGGTGTGGCCAGCGTCGTCAGAGGCACAGGGTGGAAGGAAGGTCCTGCAGCCTCCAGCAAGGCAAGAGGAGCTGGATGGATGGAGAGGTACTGCTTTCATGAAGCAGAGCATCTCAGCAGTGATGAGCTGCCTTCCCCTTGAGCTAGCGGGTGGAAATACTGACTGTTGACCGAGCCTTGGTGTTGCTTGGCCATAGCTCAGAAGAAAACCATACTGCCTTTCCTAAAAATACCATTCCTTGGTATTTTTGAACCCAGAGGAGCCTGGGGAGCATCCTCAACACACGGCCCCACCAACACCATTGCAGGGAGCCACACGCAGCACCGTGGAGCCATGACATCTTCAGCAAGGCAGCCCATGGACACGTCAGCAGGCAGCCGGCGACCTTCTCCATAATCCCGCTGAAGCAATGTTGCACGTACAGCTCGAGCGCTGCAATTACTCAATAAATAACAACGCTAACGAGATAATGGCACACAAACCTTTCTGTAGGATCTTGTTTAATTTTCGGTGTTAGTTGGGTGTGGGAGAAAATCCAGTACGTTAAATTAACATTTTGGGTGTAAATCAAATTAAATGTACAAAATGCCCTGTAGGGTCAAAGCACAATGGGACCCACCCTTACAGATTTGACTACTAAAATGTGCTTCATTTGACTCAAATCATTTGGGAGTGAGGAGGGAGAGATCGGATCAAACAATGAATCAGCCATGTGTCGCTGTCGCAATCGCACCCTGCTCCTTCCCGAACCAGCCCTGGGTCGGGGGGGCAGATTGATGGCCTCATGCGAGGGGCATGGGGGACTTGTTCCTTCTGCAGGACATCCTCTCACTGCCAGCCTCACCCCAGTTGATACAGCACCTAGAAGGGAGTGGGGAAAGCGTGCCTGGGGCAAGGACTTGGGTGTCAGGAGCGAGGGAAGGAGCCGGGCTGGAGAAGGGAAGAGCAGAAGGAGATGCTCAGTAAAGGAGGTGTAAGCAAAGGCACATGTCCACTGGTCAGGGGCTGACAACTCAATCTGTGAACATGGAATATTTTAGCTGTGACCCAGAGACCTGTGTCCTTTCTTCCTGCCGGGGCTATTTTCACTGTGATCAGCACCACCCGGCTGCGGAAGCAGGCATGTGCCCGCATGGTAGAGGGATGTGGCCTGGGCAGGGATGAGGGAGAAGATGAAGGTTCATCTTCTCAAGGATATGAAGCTGTGGCCTCTCTTGCATGCTCAGTAAACTTGCATAAATCCCCCATTCAAGCTGTGCTGGGAGCCAGAGACCACAGGCTGAGCTGTTGCTTTCCTGCGCTCCTGTACCAGCCAGGGTCTCACCTCCGTCCTGCCTCTCCATCTGGGGTGATCTTATAGCAGTTTTCCAGTATCTAAAGGGACCTACAAGAAAGCTGGAGTTTACAAGGGTGTGTAGTGACAGGACACGGGGCAATGGCTTTAAACTGAAAGAGGGGTGATTTCAATTAGATATAAGGAAGAAATGTTTTACATTGAGGGTGCCGAGGAACTGGAACAGGTTGCCCAGAGAAGCTGTGGATGCCCCATCCCTTGAAGTGTTCAAGGCCAGCTTGCATGAGGCTTTAAGCAACCTGGTGTAGTGGAGGGCATACCTGCCCATGGCAGGAAGGTTGGAACTAGATGATCTTTAAGGTCCCTTCCAACCCAAACCATTCTATGATTCTGTGAGGGTTTGATTGTACAGCCAGGCATTGCCGAACATCAACGAGCAAAGGGACCTTCACGCTTGGCCCCTGGTGGGATCTTGCCCCCAGCCATCACCCCTCCTGAGCAGAAGTGGAAGGACACCAGCGGGCACACCTGCAGGGGCTGTGCTGGGGATGCTCTGCCCAGTAGGCTGAGAGCACAGTCACCCAGTGCCCTTTTTCTGGGGATTTGTCACAATTTTGAGCCAAACCAGGCTGGTCAGGGGTGAGATTCTGGCTGGTACAGGAGCCCAGGAAAGCAACAGCACAGTCTTTAGTCTCTGGCTCCCAGCAGAGCTCAGAAGGGGTGACTTACGCAAGTTTGCAGAGCATGCAAGAGAGGCCACAGCTTCATATCCTTGAGAAGATGGATCTTCATCTTCTGGGGTCTGTGGCGCGCCTGAAACACCATGGCTGGGACATCTGGGCTGCTGCGAGTCACCCAAACACCTGGCTGACACCTTCTTGGCTGGCGAACCCCTACGCTGCTCCCAGAGGTGTTTTGGGAGAGACGGGGAGGAGGCTGGGTGTCAAAACATTGCCCAGTCCTCTGCGAGAAGCATCTTGCTGTGACGCTCCTTCCTTAAAATGCTCCACATTTCCCCGTGTGAGGTGGGATGTTGAGCATGGAACCCTGGACTCACATCCCAGCCACGTTACAGGGAGAGGGTTCGCAGAGGAAGATGGTCCCATTGAAGCCAAGGCAAGATGAGAACAAGGGAGGGTATCTCCTCTGCAGTGTTTCCCAACCTGCTGCCTCCCTGGATTATCCAGTGGAGGTCCAGCATGCCGTAGGGTCTGCCCCAAAGGATCATGAGGACCTCTGAGGAGCACAGCTTGAAAGCCCGCAGAAGACCACCGAGGAAAGGTCTCCCTGCTCTAAAAAAAACCCTTCTCCTGAGGCACACACTGTTTCCAGCCCCAACTCTCCTTCCACCTGGATGTCTGCCCTTGGTTTCGCAGTTCAGCATCCGCCTGTGAAGAGCTGACGTGCTCCCAGGGGATGCTCCCCTCCAGCTCGCCCCGCACCCCATCGCACACCTGCAGCACCGGGGGTGACTCAGCTGGGTTTCAGCAGCCGCCTGCACGCACGCACCTCCATGCGCTGCCGGAGGGGTTGCCACTGCCTCCGAGGGCAGGTTCCCACCCAAAAGTTGGCATCGCCAGTGCCAAGATCTGGGTCAACACCGGCCCACGGTTCCCTGGAGGTCAGGGGGGATGTGAGCAATACTGGGGGTGGCACAGGCTGCCAGAGCAAAGCTACCGCCCCACTCACGCCTGCGCAACACCCCTTTGTGCCGCCGGCCATGAGGCCAAGCCCGACCACTGGAAAGATCTCCTTCCAAACCAGGTTTTGGCAGCTCCCCTGGTTAGATGAGGAACCACTCCACCGCAGCGGATGGAGCCAGGGTGGCTCCACGCCAGTGTTGTCTCAGAAGCAGAGAGCAGCGGCTCTGCAAGCTGCCCTGGTTTGGATGGTGATCTGCTTTCCTTGGCTGAGCAGGGAAGGAGGGATGGAGAAGATGCCAGCCAGGGGAAGATGGCTCCCCGGGCTGCGGTAGAACCTGCCCTGCCTGTGCTTCCCCGCCAGGTTTCAAAGCACCCCACCAGGCTGACTCACCGGGCTCCCGTCTCCCTGCCTCCCACGGCCCCTGCCACTCCCAGCGTCTCCCTGTCTTTCTCCACCGATACCTCCACTTCCTTCCCGCTCCCCTCTGCCGGCTCGGCGCTGTCTCTCCAACCGCCCACTCACCGCAGCTCCGCTCCCTTGGGGCGCCCAGCGTCACCCCAGGCTGCCCAGCCGCTCCCCGATGAGCCTCCGAGTCCCGCTCCCCGTGGAAACAGCACCCAGCCGCACCTGTGAAGCCCATGATGGGTGTCGGACCCCAGCAGCATCCCCTGAGCATCCTCCTCGGTGGTACCCACAGCCCTGAGGCTTGGGAGATGTCCCTCACACATGGTCCAGCACAGCTGCGGGAGGATGTGGTGACCCCTTTGTAGGTGTCCACTCTCACAAGGTGGTCAGCAGAGCCCTGAGCTTGCAGACGCAGCTGTAGAAATAGGACCACATGAACATCTGTTTCTGGAGGCCCTCTGAAGCCCCTTCCCCAGCTTTGCCTGCACTGCCTAACTCTGTTTTTGTTGCTGGGTTTCCTGTGATCCCACTGTCTGCCCAGTGTTCCCTCCCTGGGAACTTCTGTGCATTCCTACCAAGCCTGATACAGCAGCAGGGGTTGCAAAGGTAGTGAAATCCCAGGAGTTTCCTGCAAATTGGCAGCTACACAGAAGACAGAAAGGTACTCCCTCTTAATGTTCCCGCTGTGCTTAAAAATACGTCATGCACACAACCTTTATTAGACACCAGTGAATCCACATGGGGCTCTAACCTCCAAAAGCCACATCCACACGAGTCAGAGCACCTCCAGCAACCAGTCTCCTGAGAGGGGCCCAGCTACTGCTCAGCCACAGGGAGAAGGCTGCTGTGGGTGGTCTACTGAAACCCCACACCTTGGTTTTATCCTCCAGAGATGTTTTCCCTCCTTGCATTATACTCAACTCCCAGCACCACCACATCCCCATGTTCCCATTTCGCTGCCTGGCTGGTGCCTGCTTCAGCGGGGTGACCCATGCAAAAGGAGAGCATCACCTCGGGAAAGATACATTCTTCCTGCCATCGGGATGCGCTGCTGTCAAGATGCGCTGCTGTTGGGATGCACTGCATGTGGGGATGCGCTGCCAGTGGGATGCGCTGCCATCCGGATGCGCTGCCAGTGGGATGTGCTGCCAGTGGGATGTGCTGCCAGTGGGATGTGCTGCCATCAGGATGCGCTGCCATCAGGATGCACTGCCAGTGGGATGCGCTGCCATTGGGATGCACTGCCACTGGGATGTGCTGCCTGTGCTTGTGGAGGCTGAGGGTGCAAGCAAGGAGCGCAGAGCCCGGCTGCTGGGCAAGTCCAGCCTGTCCCGTTAGCTGACTGAAACCATGACCTTTTATCAGGGGTTCGGGAGCCGGCAGTCGCCCAGCTCACTTGGGAAAGCTCTCCCCAATACGGCTGGTGTCAGCTGATGCTGGTGGAAAGAAGCTGGATGAGCCACAACTGGGATCCGACCCAGTCGCTCCCTTCCCAGGCTCCTAAAAATAACGAGAATGCTTTTGAAACGCCTTTAAAATCCCCGCTTCCCACAGCTGGCATGGGCCGATAAGCTGCCGCAGGGCCGGGGGGGGCTGCGGGGCTCTGCCTCCCCCCTCCCGCAGCCCCGCCAGCTCTGCCATCCCCCTCCAAGCTCAGACTTCAGCCAGTAGAAAATCCCCTGTCCCCTCCCCAAGGACAAATGGCACCTCTGGGGCCCCCCCCAGGCTTCCTCATTCCTGCCAGATGACCACCTGCCATAAAGCCCATTGTATGCGTAAGGGGGGTTATGCATTTTACCATTTCAAAAACCTCTGAGAGGGGCCAGGTTGGGCTGTCAGTGCTGTCCCCGCCATCTCTCTCCTTTTGGGGGGGAAAGGGAAGATTAACAGCGTGGTGGAGCACTGATAAGGGCACAGAGGGACAGTGATGAGCTGAAGAAATAACTGTCTCTGGTTGGGTGCTGGGGGATGGTCCCACTGCTGCCACTCCTGGCCAAGGCCTCCTGCAGTGCAGGTCCCTGGGGATTTTGGCAGCAGTAGAAAGAGAAGATGAGGTCCAGCGGGGCTCCTCTCAGCTCCTCTCCAACAAGGAGGACCGCCAGGACAGCCCTGGCCATTGGCACCGCAGATGCCAGCTCGAGCACAAGTCTGTTCCAAACTGGGCCAGAGGATGGGTTGGGATGTCCCAACCTCTGCTCAAAGGCTGCTGTGTTAGAGATGGACCTTTCCCCCTCCCTGTCCTGGTGCTGCGGGTGCACGGGGAAGGCTGTCTCCCAGCAGGGACCCAGCACCGCTGCTGGAGAGTCCCTGCCCGTCCCACCTGCACTAAGGCAGAGCACGTGCTCCAACATGCCCTGGATGAGTTAAGCATCGGGATAAGCATCTGCTGCCTATGAAATTGTCCAAGGAGCTCAGCGGTGCCGCTTCCAGCCAGGCTCCTTTCTCTACAGCAGTGGTTTGACAGCTGGGGGGGGCTCGGTGCTGGGTGCAGCACCCATGGGTGCTTCTGCCTCCTCCCCATCCACCCAGCTGAGGCCAAATCCCAACATTAGCCCTCCTCTCCTTGCTCTCTGCACGGTTGCACCGTTGCAGCCCAAAAAGCCCTCCTCCTCCTGCAGGAGCCTCAGGAGGGTGGGAGCTGGAAGGTGCTGCACCCTGCACCCCGCACCCCGCAGGGCTCACCCCGTTTTGGGGCCGGTGATCCTTGTAGAATTACTAACCGGAGCTGGGGCAGGATTACCTTTGCCATGCAAGCTGCTGGGTGATCACTTGTAGGATTACTCTGCCAACACTGGGGTTTTGATTTTTTTTTTTGCACAAGGGTTTTTATCTCCCAGTGCCTTTTACAATGTTTGCCAGGGAAAAAAAAAAAAAAAAAGGAACAAACCAACCCCACACCCGTAAACCTCTCTGCCCTCGGCTCGCAACAGCGCTGCCGCAATACCTGCTTCCCGCTGTTGGCGGGCAAGGGTCTGTGCAATTGGCGCCAATATAATTATAAAGCGCTGGGTTTACATCCTCCCCTTGCCGCCGCGCGGGTAGACTTTGGCCTCCGCCCGCATTTCAACCGCCCATCCCTGCCCAGGGGAAGCGGGTGGAGGAGGGAGACGGGGTGCAGCTCCCCAGGTTGGGTACCCACTGCGGCGCCCCAAAATGAAGGGCATGGCCAAGCCGTGCCGTGGGAAAAGCTGGGGGGAAGGCAGCATCCAGACCACCCGACTGGTTTCCCCCAATCCCGGTGGTGCCAGGGAAGGAGCCCGGGGCAGCTGGGGCCATGGGTGGCCCCTTCACACCCTCCAACCCCGGGCAAAACGAGGCCGCGCCGGGGCGAGCGGCAGAACCCACACCTTAGTTTATTTACCTGGAGGTGACCCGCTGGCGCGGCCGTCCCCGGGGCTAACGTGTAACCACACTGCCCGGCTATAAAACCGGTGGGGCTCGCGTAGCGGCTGCTCTGTGTTTCTGCCCTCCTCACTGGGAGGAGGAAGTGCACGGGGAAATTAAAATCAAAAGTAACTGTTTCGCCGTAACTGCCCTGCAAAAAGAGGGAAAGCTTCCTTGCTCTCTTGCTTGCGAGGGAGTAAAAGAAGAGTATGCCCCTGCCATGGTTTTCTCTCTTCTCCATCATTAAAATCTCATCATTACAATCAGACTTGCTTACCTCCAGCTCCCTGGGAAGCTGTCAGGGCCCCGGGGCTTGTCTGCATGGGAGGAGCAACAAAATTCATCCAAACGGCTGGTGAGAGCGGGTCAGAGGCTCATGAAGCCCCCGTCCAAATGCTGGAGGGATGAGCTGGGTGGCTTTCACCTCACTCATGCCCATCAGAAAATAAAACTCGCCCAAGTCAGGCATATCTGCCTGCCTGGAGAGGAGGTAACCTGGTCAAAATAAAGTGCACTTGGCTAATTTAAGTTATTTTTCAAGACTGTGCTCACAGAGAAGCCCCAGCGACCCTACCTCTTAATTACAGCGGAGGGACACAAAAACCTTAACGCATTTCCGCTTTTTCCTCTGCATTTTTCAAGGTTTTGAATGCCAGCAATGCAACCGCCCCCCTCCCAGCAAATCCAGCAGAAACACGGACTGCCTGGCCAGGGCGGCTGCACCTGGACAAAGCCTACACTGCCACAACCACATCTGCAACTCTTAGGAGGGAATAGTCACATTTCTCAAAGGCGAAAAGGCCTCATGGTGAGAAAAAAGTGCCTACAACACAGCAATTGTTTTTTTTTTTTGCCGCTATTATTAGCGTTGCCGTAAGAAGAAAATCAATGGTGATAATGGCAGGCACAGCGCATGCCCCTCCTCCGTTGGGTCTCCGGTCCGCTCAGCTCTGTATCTATCCCGAGTCCTCTGGCCGAGGGCGTGCAGGCACATGCACACACCCCCGTGCTCGCCAGCCGCACACCCAGACCCCCCCGGCCCGCAGCCAAGCGTGCGAGAGAGGGTGGCCGGGCGCCAGGCGCAGCTCCCCTCGCTTCACCCCAGGGAGGGCTGGGCTGGGCTGGGCTCGCCAGGGTGAATTCCCAATGGCAGCGCTGACAACCTCCTCCAGCGGCTTCATGGAGCAGATGGGAACTTGGGTTGGGTTGGGTTAGGGCTTTTTTTGGGTCTTCTTTCTGACTGACGTGGCTGAGCGGTTGTGCCTCAGCGGAGCGCTCTGGGTGCGTGTGAACTCACTCGCGCGAGCACACACATGCCGGCATGTGCATGCCTACCTGGAGGAACAGCTGGCTCCGCAAAGCGGGAA
Organism: Tauraco erythrolophus; assembly: GCF_009769465.1. Lineage (NCBI taxonomy): Eukaryota > Metazoa > Chordata > Aves > Musophagiformes > Musophagidae > Tauraco > Tauraco erythrolophus. The sequence continues at coordinate 118,516,818 of NC_141466.1, read as the reverse complement.
GGACAGCTAGCTCACCAAAACCCCGGGAAAAAAACCTGAAAGCTTTGTGAAAAAAACACTTTCGGAGTTTATTTCTTTATTTATTGTTATTTGTTTCTTTGTAGTTCAATAGGAGGGATCAGTTCCTCACGTTACACAGGAGAAGCGGAGCGGAAGAAGGGCTGTTTTTCAGGCCGTGAACCTGGAAACAGGCTCGGTTCGAACTTTAGATTTTGCTATATACCACTGACATATAAAGTATTATGTCAGAATTCCTGACAAAGAAACAAATAACCCATTTCCTAACTCTTTGTGTTAAACTGTTTGGGGTGACATTCTTATTTCTTTAGTATCACGTTTGTTACTTCCTGTAACATAATGAATGGGGAAAAGTGAAGCAAAAACTGGTAAATGTTCTTCCACTCCCTCCCCTCAAAAACCCAAAGAAGCACTAAGACCTGACTGAGAAGAACTTTGAAAAACATAAACATGTCTTGCTATTGCTTAACAAACATTAGTTTGCATTCCATCCCCTGCCATATTTTGCAGGGTTTTCCTTAGGCTTTAGTGCTGCTGCTGACCCGCTATGGCAAGCCACCACTAAGTGCCTTGTTTTGTGGATTCTCTGGTGGCTAATACAGGCATTCAGCTGACACTGCCACCCCTTCCCTTCGTGGATGCTCCCCTGCTCGATATAACCACCCATTGCACAAAGCTTAGCCAGAATTCCTCCACGTCCATCAAAACAGTTGGTACAGGCAAATAAATGCAGAAGTCTTACTGAGACAGGACCTGCAACACAGCCTTACCAAGGAGGCTGGCAAATGCCTGTGTAAGAGCACGGAGGGGAGGGAGGGGGTGGATGAGGCACAGAGGTTGCACAAGATTCCTTTTCTTTGGAAACCAGGATAAAAATGCCCCCTAAGCATTGACTTCAGACGTGTTATCCGAGATCACCATAAAGATCTGAGCTGTTTGCCGAGGGGAAAAATGGCCTTCAGCTTTTCAGAGTCTTTTCCATGTGTGAGTCAGCCCTTCCCTGACTGGTGCTCAACCCTGTCTCCACTAGACGACGTGTGCCGCTATGCCCAGGCCAGCAAAGGAGGAATCAAGGCAAAGGAAAAGAGGACATCAAAGAAAGGTATGGGCATGGCACACCAGAAAACAGCTATTAGCACCTAAGTTGTGCGTTTGTGGAAACCTCACGTGGAGAGCAACCAGCAGAGCCAGCAAAGAAAGAGGCCCTCCTGCGCCTCGTTTCCCTCAGCACAAGCTCATCCTCTGCCTCACTCTCTGTTCGAGACCATGAGCAATGCAGCTCGTCTCCTTGCAAGGAGCTACCACTGCTTCAGCCCTGCGAGACATCTCTGCAACGGGCCTGAGGCAGTCAAGGTTGTGTTCATTGGGGGGAACCTTGAAATTTCCTTCTCTTGCCCTTCAGCTAACTGCCAGCTAAAAAGGCCTTCCCCAGTGCTACTACCGCTGGGTGCTCCTGCTTCCCTCCTCCATCACCCCTACTTTCCTGCCTCTGCAGCGTGCCTCCGGCTGGGCTTACACAACCCAGTTGGAAAAGCATCTCAGAAAAAGTGAAATGGGCCTTACCGCATTGTTGCTCCTGCAGGGTTTCAAGCCAGACCCAGCTGCTAATCTGGTCCACAGCTAGGAGTTCCAGAAGGTTGCCTCCCTGAAGGAGCTTGCCCTGAGCACATGAAGGGGACAACCACCCAAAGCAGCAGAAGAGCAGGGCCATGGCAGGGAAGGTGAGCACTTCAGCAAGCCCTAGCTCTTGGGAGGGAAGGGAGGAGAGCGCGAACACCTGAACTGCCATGGAAGAAACTCAGGCTGTGAAAGCACAGCCTGAACATTCCCCATCTGGGGTTTTAGCCCCTCAAGCGATTAATGCCAGGCTTGGGTAGAGACACCAGCTTCCAGCTGGGGTGAGCTGCGCCCTTCCACGGTGCCAAGGGCATTGCACTGGCTCACATCCACCGTGCATCTGGCTCGACTCTGTTCTTGGCACTGCAGTGGCCTTGGACACGTTACAAGTACTTATGCATAAGTCTTAATAACAGTAAACACACCGATGTGAAAAAAAACTATTAGACTCAATTGAAATATTATCATTCCCACTAATTTCGCCTTTCATTTTAATCACCTTCATTCAGCACACAGATTAAAAAGATTGTAATGAGGAGAGATCGGCTGCACGTTTAGTTTTCCTTTCCCACTCCGGACTGGGCTGGGGATGTGACTTGGCCATTTCCTCACAGCAACTGTCCTGTAACTCTTCTCAGCTCTACCTGGAAATATCTGAGCCTGGTTTTGAGACAGGGACTTTGGTACGTGCTGAGGTTGAAATTCCTTGTGCCCTACCATCCTGCCTAGCAGTGAGCTGTGGCAGATGCTTGGAGAAAAAAGTACAGGAAAGAGTCAGGAATAAGCCTATGCTTTTCACAATACACCTCCCACCTTCCTGTTCATTTGTTAAGGAGTTCATGAGCCAAAAGCAGGCATCGAGGGTGCTCCAGAAATTTGTCCGGTTCTTTTCTGAATCTGTAGGTAAGTTCAGCTTCTGCAGTACCAAGGGCAATGACTTCCACAACTCACTCACACACAGTGCAAGCTTCTTTTTGCTTGGTTTAAGCCTGCTACCTACACACCCACCGTTACCCTAACTGTGGGAAATAGTGAATGATTGTTTCCTGACCTCCTTCAAGTTTTTACAGTCCTCATGGTATATCCCACCTCCCTACTAGACATCCTTTTGTTTGATACATTCGCAAGAGTCACTCTTCTGCACCTCGTATGCGCTCATTTGGGTGGTAACGCAGCATGTAGTGAGTGCTGACAAGTTCCCTGCTTTTTGGGAGCGTGACCTGAGCCTCTGGCTGCTCCACAGCAGCCAGGGGAAACTTTGCTTTAAAGCGTTACAGGGTGAAAGTGCCCTGAAAGGCTGAAGTCCTCCATCTGAAGCCTGAAGTGCATCCGAATACAGTGGATCAAAGCCATTCGCGATAGCCATCTGTTGCCCTCACACGGGAGCACTGGGAACATAAATTTTCCTCTGTCTGTAAAGCACTCGGATACTCTAGCAAGGAGGTGCCAGGGAAAAGCCCCCAGGGAGAGGAATAATGCTGTCTTCAGAGCACGAAAAACTGCCAAACACGAGGTCCATGGCCACACACCGAACAATGAGAAGAAACCAAACAATTGAAGGGCTGCTTTCTCCAGCTGCTTGTCCTATGCTATTTGGGTTTTCTGGGCAAGGAAAGTGCAGAAGTGGAGGTCTTCACGCAATAAACCCCAAAATCTCCCTCGAACTCAGAAGAAATCTCCTTTTGTTTGTTTTTCAGAGCTGCGACCGCAGCGGACATGCAAGCGCACGCCGGCAGGAAGCTCCAGAAAGGCTCCGCACCGGCGGGCCACGCTCCCCTCCCAGGGGGGCTCTCCCCGGCGGAGGCGTCCATGGGGCAAGGGCCCTTTGCTAGCCGCCCGCTGGCGGCTCTGGGCGGAAGGGTACCAGCGACCGGGCACCGCAAGACGACCCTGCTGCAACAGCTCAACCCACGGCGCTGGGGCCAGGCGAGCGCGGGCTGCAGGACGCTGCTCCCGCTGCCGTGCCATGGGAGCATCCGTCCCATCCGTGGGAAGGATGAGGGGCTGCTCCTCAGCCCCCGGCGCACGGCACAAGGCACGGCCCGCTGCCTGCCGCAGGGCCGCAGCTGGCCCCTGAGGCACGAGGGTCCCCCAAAAGCCGGGGACTCCGGGGCGGCTCCGCTCCAGCCGCCTCCCCCTCTCCCACCGCCCCGGGGCGCGGAAGGGGGCGTCGCTCGGCCCGGCGCCGCATCGGCGCGCCGTTGCTTTGGCCTGGCTCGACGCGCTCGGCGCTCGGCTGGGGGCGGGGCGCGCCTCCTCTCCCCCCACCCCCCCTCCTCCCGCCCGGCCCTTCCCCCCGCGGCGAGCAGGCGGCTCCGGCACGCGCCGCCCGCCCCGCCGGCGGCGGCGGCGATGTCGAGGAGCTCCCGGGCGGTGCTGGCCATCTCCGCGCTCCTCTCCGCCGCCACCGTGGTGGCCGTGCACCTCCAGCAGCGGCGGGAACGGGAGGTGAGTGGCCCGCCGCGGGGGGCGGGGGGGAGGGGGCGAGCGGGGCCCCGCCCCCCCCCAGCGGCCCCTGCGCCCGCCCCCGCGCCCACCGGCAGGGCAGGCCCCGCCCCCCGCCCGCGGCCCCCGCCCCTGGCGCCCCAAGCCCCGCCCCCTCACCTGGAGGCCTGACCCCAGGTGTCTGGCCAGAGCCCCGCCCCTCTCCTGGCGCCCCGCCCCTTGCCCCGTGCCCGCTTCGGACCCCGCAGCCGCTCCACGTGCTTGTGCCTCCTGCTCCCTGCCCACCTGCCCGCCGCGCCCTGCCCCTGCCAGCACCCGGAGACAGGCCGCCTGTGCCCGGCAGGGAGCCTGGCCCCCAGCGTCCTGCCGCCTTCCGTGCCCCTGCCTGGAGCTGGGGTCTGTAGGTGCTGGAGTGTGCCCAGCCTGGAGCCCAGAGCCCAGAGCTGTGCCTGCACAGCGGTGTCCTGCCGGTGCGCTGCCTCCCCTGCTTTACCCCAGATATTTCCCTCTCCACAAACTACCCCTTCCTCACCTTTTTCGGCCTTGGCATCTGCCCTTTCCATGCTCACAAACCAGCACCCACTCCCTTATCCCGTCTGCCAGCCAAGAGGCAGCTAGGACCTCCAGGGTGAGGCACAGCAGGCTCAGTGGAGGTGGCTTCCTCGTCCTTTCCAGCAGCTGGAGGTGTTACGATACAGGAAGGATGTAATCCTGCACCCTCTAGGCCCAAGGGCACCACTCTGGCAGCATTCCCAGGGCTTGCCCCTGTCCGGCCATGCTGTCCCGCTGGTGCTTGTGCCTCGCAGTGCGTCTGCTCTGCTTTTCCTGAGCTTCCCAAAAGCCTCCTGCTGTAGGGCAAAGGGTGCTGTCTGTGCTGTGCAGTCAGCCCCAGCTCCCTTCTTGTTCTGACAGGACAGGCAGAGTGCAAGCTAACAGAGATACCATCAGATAATTAAACAGGGAAGTTTTCTGTGCTACATTTACAAAAATCGGGTAATTCCTGGCAGGCACCCTGTGTCCAAGAGAGCCCCACGGCCAAAAGTGTCAGGTCGGATGATGGTGAATCCCTGTACAAAGAAATGGTGCCTGTGACTAAAAGTTGTGTGACTGCAGATCGGATACATTGCGTGTGACAGAAGTTTGGGCAATAAGCGTGCAGGTTTAGACACTGCTGAGAAGCCAAACGGGTACTGATATGAGGATACACTTCTGATTTTCCCTCTCTTATTTACAAAAAAAATCTCGAAAATGCACACACAAAAAACCTGTGTTAAATGACTGTTGTTAAAGGTCTGAAGCAGTGAGAAGCTACAGAACACCAGAGTTCAAGTTGCTAGTCCATACCCCAGCTCACTTGCCTGTTCCATGGGCTTTACGATGCAGTCCATAACTACAGGACTACATTTTTTTTTCCCTGAAGAGATTGTCTCTGTCAGTGCTTGAGAATGATGGATCTTGGAGGATGAGACTGATCTGGGCAAGGAAAGAGGCAGATTAAATTTGCTGCAGAAGTTGGAAAACACACCGAGTGGCACAGGCAGTAGCAAGAAGAGGAAGGCTGGTCTCTTGGAGTGGCAGTGGGTAGTGGCTGTGTCAGAGCTGACATATATGCCGGGTAGATCACTAAAGCTCAGATTTTTGTAGGTGGGTGCCAGCTAACTCAGTGTGCCCGCCTTGAGCCACCAAAGGTCTGGCAGGAATATGTGATAAATGCTCCTGAACTACTGCTGAAATAAATGGGAGCTTTGCTTCAAGCATATGCTGCAGGACAACACATGCTCTGGAAAAAATCACCCTTGGGTGTTTCAGTGAGAGACCCAAACTTAATGGATGTTTTTGACTTTAATCTTTGGCTAATATCTCTCCTTCATCTCATAGAGAGACTGGGAAAATAAATCAATGGTTACAAAACATTCATTTTCTATAGGGTTAGCAGGCATAAAACGGCGTACAGGTAAATGAGTAATGCCACCGTCAGAGCGGGATCTGTGTATCACGAAGTGATTAACGCCTCAGACAACAGGCTGAACAAGGGATGTGAAACTAAACACTGAGTACCTAGTCAGGATGTGTGCTGAGCATGGAGCAAGACAGCGGTCCAGCCCTGGTATGCAGAGGTTGCGTTGTAACGCATGTGCAAAACACGAGTAAATTAAGGGCACGACTGCAAGTTTGTGGTGTGTGTGCCTTCTACCAGTGTATGAAATATGCCTCTAGTGAAAGGAGTGGTGGAAGAGCCAATGACTTGATATGGTTAATGCTTTCCGGTTGCTTCCCATATTTCTAAGGATGCCAGGAGGAAAACAGGGACTTGCAGCCCTTTGCCTGTTCCTTTTGGTCTGCGCTGCAGCTGTTGTGTGGTTTGCAAAATAACGTTAAGTAACTTTGGTTGTTACACCCGAGGTTGCTGCAGCCAGCTTCTGCCTGGGTTGATCCTAGGTTTCCCAAATGAGATCACAGTGGGCAGCTTTCTCCCATGGATCTGTTTGAACTTCTTTTTCCACAGCTGGAAGCAACCGTTGCTGTGGAGGGTATCGGTGTCACTGCTGTCAGTGCTGGCAGATAGATAGGCAGTTTTGCTGAGTGTCCAAGAGATGGAGGAGCCAAAGGATCCAGTTGGTCAGTGACAAAACCTTTTGGGGGACAGTGTCAATTCTTTGCCATCCTTCCCAACACCCAGGCATGCGCACAGCCTGTGAACTCTGTGTTGGGAGCTCATGACTTCAGAGGTGCCTGACCTGTACGTGTGGGGATGAGTTTGCAAACTAATCACAGAATCACACAGAATCACAGAATCTTAGGGTTTGGAAGGGACCTCAAAGGATCATCTAGTCCAATCCCCCGCCTGAGCAGGACCACCTAGATCAGATCACACAAGAACATGTCCAGGTGGGTTTTGAGCATCTCCAGAGAAGGAGACTCCACAACCTCTCTGGGCAGCCTGTTCCAGTGTTCTGTTCCCCTTACTGGAAAGAAGCTCTTCCTCATGTTTAAGCAGAACCTCCTATGTTCCAGCTTATATCCATTTCCCCTTGTCCTATCCTATCCTCTAGAATTAGAAGTGGCCTCCCCAAAAGCTGAATTTGATGCTAATCTGTGTATGTTTGCAGGGATATTAGCATTCCTCAAGATGCTGCTGCTGCAGAAGTGAAGCCAAAATGCTCAATTCTTTTTTTTTTTTTCAGCAATAAGTTTAACTAAATTTTACATTACTATTCAGAAGCGCTAAGGCTCAAAGCTTATCTTTTGTAAATGAAATCTGAGATTTTCTCTTTATAATTCTTCGTCTTCAAGTCAGGGAGTAATGGCTTCAGGTTTAAGGGACCCAGTTACTTAGATAATGCAATGGAAATAAGTAATGTGGATATTCTTCAGTCCTGGTGTAGGGATCATTTCAGTTTTATCTTTATGCAGATTAATAAACCTTTGACTTTCATAAATTGATATGCCAGGGACAAAGTGATTTCAGCTTGCCCACGTTTATCTAAACTGATGCAGAATACAAGCGGGCCTAACTTCTGAGAATAAAGGTGAAAAGCTGAACTTCTTCATAGCTCTTTGTCAGTCATGATACTCAGATTATAAAGGTGTCTTTTGCTAACTGTGTGTTTTCAAAGTAAATGCATTCACCATCTGAAAGATTGCAGAATGGCTGTATTTTGTGAAGGAAGAAGAATTACGTTCTTGATGTAATTGTTATTGCATTGTATCTCCCCAGATCTTTTATTTGTTATTAACATAGTGATGAAATAATAAGTTTATGAACTTTGTTTTCAGTGATTACTAATTTGTAACCTGCATTCAGTTAATGGAAGCTGATGGGAAGGAACTGATTTTATTAGATTAATTTCTAGAGAGAGTTTTGATTATTGGTTGACATATATGTCTGTGCATTTTCTTAACAAGATAAAATATTTCTTTAACAAAATCTTTCTATTTTAATCTTGACAGGAGAAATAATTACTTTTGAAATGTGGAGTTATTGGCATTCTGGATGAGGAATAAAACCCTGTGAGAACTTGTCAAATAATAATCACAAACATCTTCTAAAATGACTTCAGGGCCAGCTTTCAAATAAATTTTTTGCAGGTGCATTTTGGCATCATTCAAACAGGTCAAATAGATTATTCATCTTTTTTTTTGCCATTAGGCTAAATAATTTATTCATATATCCAGTATCGAGTGGCTAACCTTGGTACCTGTGGAACTCTCTCATTCCTGAGTCTAAGCTGAGCATGAATTGGTAAATTTGGCAGATGGATAATGCTTTAACTGAACTTAACTTCAACTAAAGATTCTCATCTTTAGTTGGGCCAAACCACAACTGTGATCACACAGCTTGATTTAGATGTGAGCCAGGGTTGGCTCCCAACAATCATTTAACGTTTTTACTCAGTTACAGTATTTCTGTCCCATGTGTCGTATTTTCGGATGTTTATGACTATTGCTTTGAAATCTAGTAAGTGTCTGAATATCCAAAAGCATATCACCTGACCGAGGAGTTGAAGCCAAACCAGCAAAGTGGACTGGGCATCCCATGTTCTCCTTTGCACCGACACTTGTCTTTGGTTAGGGAGCTGATGTATTCTGCGTCAGCTCAGGGAGTTAAATCAGCAGAATATGACTTGCTTTGCGAAGGAAAAAAAAAGGGGAGTTTTTTTCTGCTGGCTGAGCTGTCTGACCCTGGGGTGGGATGAGCAGTGCAGGGAGCATGGGGCTGGAAGGATGGCAGCAGCACCAGCTTTGGTTGGTTGAAGTTGCCAGGGAGCTGTATCTCAGCTTTCTGTCGTGTGCACAACCGATTAAATGCTTCATGTGGTCCCTGTTTCCTTCCAGAGTTAGTGTCCGCCTCACCGTCTCCTCTATCCTGTGCCTGATCTCATCACCCCTCTGCTCACATGGCTCTGCCACCTCACCTGTCCCCAGAGGTGCACATCTGGAGTAGAGCAGCTGGTTCCCAGCTAGTCCCTCCCCTCCTTTTTCCCACCCCAATCCATGTCACTGGTTTTGGTTTCACTGATTTTGCATTCCACTGGTGAAAAGTTAAGGTTAAATGTTTCACCTGATTATGAGAGTGAAAAAATACTTACAGGTAGCAGAGAGAGAGAGAGAGAGCGAGCGTATGGAGGAAACGAAGAGCAGCTGGGATTTTCTTAGGGCTTTTTACACCCATTTGAGGTGCCTACTCAGCAATTTGAAAACTGCTGGTCCTTGTTGCACATGTTATTTATAATGAATTAGGAAAAGGGGATATTTTTTGAATTAACTGCCTTGCTTTTTCAAGAGCTTGGCATAAGCAGGCTGTGGAACTTGCAGCAAGAGTTTACAAGCTATTTTTTTAAGAGTAGGACATGAACAGAAAGAAGCAGATGAAGACACATGGCAGTTTTTCTTAAAACCATTTCCAATTTGCTACCAAGTTCCGTCCAAGTAGAGGAGAAGTTTTGGGGAGATTCAGCATCCCGTGATAAAACCTGTCCCTTGTGTTTTCAGAGGCTTCGCACTGGAGTTCTCAGAGATCTTGAGCGTCAAAAACAGAAAAAGGAGAACATTCGCCTGCTGGAAGAGCAGATTGCTTTGACAAAGCAGCTTGTGGAAGAAAGAGACAAGGTGCTAATGGAAGAAGGGTCCCAGCAGCCTTAGGCACAGTCCTGGGTCGTTAGAAGTTTGATTTAAGACGTTTGGAGATCTTTGATATCTAACTACTTGCAAGTGTTTCAGCAAACAGAGGTAATCTTTGAAAGACTGTTTCTTTTGTAGGAGTTATATTCCAGTCCCGGAAAGCTATAGGGCGGACACAAATAACTTCCTCTATCATTGGTACTTGACTGTGGAGACTGGGCCAGCACATCCAGGGTGGATGGACTTGTCAATGTTGGGAAGAATAGATCCTTGTTATGCAAACACCGTCTAGGATGGCTAATAACGTTCACATGAGTGGGCTGCTGAGCCGCCACGATGACGAAGCCACCAGGACCTCCACCTCAGAGGGCCTGGAGGAGGGTGAGGTGGAAGGAGAGACTCTCTTGATTGTCGAGTCTGAGGACCAGGCGTCGGTGGATTTATCGCATGACCAGAGTGGGGACTCTCTGAACAGCGACGAAGGTGATGCGTCCTGGATGGAGGAGATGTCCTATTACTGCGAGAAGTGCCAGAAGTGGATTCCAGCAAGTAAGCCTGCTGATTGTGTTGTGTCTTGCTTGCACTGCTGTGGTTGTTGTTTGCAAGGTGGTTACGCTGTCTTGCACACCGGTTTTATAGGACTGCCCTTGTTTAGCTGTATCCCATCGTATGTTGGAGGAGAGAGGCTGTCGTGGTGTTGCGTGGAGCCCCTCAGCCTGATGGCACTGGTGTTCGCTAGGTGCTTTGAATGATGAACTATATGGGTGTCTGAAGCTGGCGTTCCCTGTAAAAAAAATGGGATTGTCTTCTTTAATTAGCAGAGAACAAGGGTATGACTTCAGAAACATGCACACCCTCCCGAGTCTTGCTGCTGATATGTTTGGAGGACTTTGGCCAGGCGACTCGGCCTCTCTGCTCACTCACATAAAGATAATGACCATTGCTGTAAAAGCTCTTCCGGTGGAGGAAAAGGGCTTTGGGATAATGTTACTTTTTCTTTTTTTTTTTTTTCCTGGTCCGTTTGTCACATCTGTGGAGCATATGGCTAAATCTCAACCTTAATGGTTTCCCGATAATGCGAATTTAATTTAGCTTTCAGAGAAGCGTGTCCAACCTGTAGCAGCTAGCTTTGGGAGGCGTTTGGACCAAGCTGCAGAACTTGATCCCTCTGCTGCAGCTTGACATAAGATATATGCTGTTAGCAGTTTTACTTTCTAAATTCTGGATGATCAGATCTATTATTACATCCGAAAGCTAGATATTGCTAAAAACTGGTTGGTTTTTTGTGGGGCTGCTTTTTTTTTTTTGTAATTTGGAGGGTTTTTTTTAAATTTTGTTTTTCATTTGTTTGGGGCTAGAAATAGGGAACTCATCAGGTGACACCTGCCTTGCAGATATGTCAGAGCTGCCTTTTTTGCCATCCTAGAATTTGCTGAAAGTTACAGTGTAGAAATCTCCTCTCAAGGTGTGTTAGTGAGCGTGGTGATGTTAATGTAATGGAAACAGCATCGTACTATTAAGGTAGTATGCAGTTAAAGGGACATATTGACTTGAAATTTATTGATTATGAAAAAAAATGAGCATAGTTAAAGGTAGCATGAGATATCTTGTCTTAGAGCAGTTGATTTAACACTCAATTTGTTTTATTTTACAAAGATGTTCCTCTCTGTCGTTGCTGTGGAACGAATCCAAAGAGCAGAAAAAGCCAATGTCAGAGCAGCAGTAACTAGATACAAATGTGCACAGTAAATGACTTGGAAAAGGGAAATACTGTTCTCTTTGCTAATTGTTCAGTTATACAGGTATCAGTTGTCACTTGCAAAAGTCACCAACAAGCTGGGACCAATGATCACTTTTTACACTGAATTGCCATCTAGAAATTCTGTTAGTCTACTAAGTGTGTGTGGGTTTCCTCATCAGACATAGGTGCAACTTTAATAGTTAGATTCTGAAGTCCACTATGGAAGCAGAACATCCATATGTTGCAAGTGCTTGATCTGGTGTCGTTACACAGTAAAAGAGATGTCATACTTTAGAGATAAAAGACCTTACATGTGTGAATTTTCAGAAATGCTATAGTCTTGACTGTTTCCCTGTTTGTGATTGATTTTTAAATTTTTCATGTTTGTGTAAGTTAACCCCTGGTGTGTTTAGAAGTCCTGATTCATATGTTTTTTTTCTCTGCTGCAGAAACATAGAACTAGAGCCTGTAACTTTGGATGCATGGTGTTCTACAGGTGGCTCAATCCCAGCAGATCACTTGTGCTCAGACAGACTTTTATGGAGGGTTAGCTTTACACAGCAAAGCATATGACTGAATTGGTTTGCTGACTGGGACCTAGTTCATCAACTGCAGTCAAGAAAAAGTGTTTCCTGATAACATTGGGCCATTCTTTTGGCTCTCATTCTCAAGGAAAGAAGATCTTCCCCTGATAGGAGAAATAAATACCTTAAAGCTGCTCACCATGTCTACTGCAGTGCATCCCGAATGCTCCTGCAAACAGGGACTGGCAATCTTACTTTAGTAACAGTTTGTGAACAGGGAAAGAGAGAGCTGTGAAGACATGCAGCAGTGAGTGGAAAGATGACATGGAAGAGAAAGCTTGTGTATTTTGATAGCCTTTGCAGTAGCATACCTTGTTTTTTACAGATGAGCTTTTTTAAGTAGAGTGGGAAAACTTTTTTATTGAAGTATGTATGTAGGTTATCCTGGGGAAGCAAGAAGGAAGGAGAAATGCAGTGTAACAAGGAAACCTTTGGCTTTGTAGCTGCGTTCAGGTGTTAAGTAGAACGCCCCTTTTTTATACCTGTGCTTTTCAGTTGGTCACTGCTGGCTGCTGCAGCTGTGAAATGAATCTGCGCCATCCATTGCAGCGCGTTCTGACGCTTCCTGGGAACTGTCTGGGTCTCTGGACTCTGGGAAAAAGGCAAAAAGTACTTTTCTGCCTGATGTCATAGGGAATCCATACCTTCTTTGCAGCATTTTTTCCTATAAAAGGACGAAGAAATCAGTTTTTGCCTGTTCGTTTTAGGTCAACTGAGAGAGCAGCTCAGCTACCTCAAAGGAGATAACTTTTTCAGATTTACTTGCTCTGATTGCTCAGAAGATGGGAAGGAGCAATTTGAACGGCTGAGATTAACATGGCAACAAGTAAGTGCCAGCAGAACAACCACAGGACTTTCTGAAATTGTTGTTTGTTGTGTATGTGCTACCTAGAAAAGGAGGATCAGGTATAGGTAACAAAGAAACATATGCATGAGCTCCAGAAATTAATTAGCTAAGGATTGCGTGCATATTAGAACTTGGGCATTTGGCAGGCAAACTGAAAGATAATCATGCAAACCGCCTTCCTTTTTTTTTCTTTTTCTTCCCCTTATGTTGCTCATGAATTCACGGCTTCAGGCAGGTTTGTAAAAGCGAAATTCAGCTGCTATTCAGCTGCTGGGCATGAACAGTTTTTTTTGTGTGTATGAGCAAATGCAAAACTAGTGAGGTGGTAACATACAAACAGAAAGCTTGCCAGCTCCCTGAACGCAAAGCTCCAACCTGGCCGCTTACTCACTAGCAACAGTCCTTGTTGGAATTTTCTATTTCAGTCACTTGCACACCTGAGCAATCAAAATAATTTGCATTATACAGCAACCACCATATGGGTCGAGTGATGCACATCATCTTGCTCGGAGCAGGGCGCTGGAGGGGCGCGCAAGCAGTAGCTGCTGCTCAGCGTTAAGCATTTCCACATGCTGAGCATCGGGCAGTATGTGCGAGACGTCTGTTTGCATCCTTTGGGACAGTAGTGGTGTGCTGTCTCATAATAGATCATTTAAAACATCAGTTGTAACTCCTGCTGTGCTTTCTCATGGTGCCCAGCGCAGGGCTGGGCAGGGGAAGAGGCTGGCGTAGCAGTCTGTGCTAGCAGACTGGCAAAGTTTCAGCACGTTACAGATCTGGAGAGCAAAGGCTGCTAGCTTTACACCCAGGTCTCTTCAGAGTGACAGGGGGAAAGATGAAATCAAAACAGGTGAGGGAGAAACCTGACTAGCGAAGAGACTATCTCACTAGGCTTATCCAAAGCAGGAAAAACGGAGACAGTGATTTCTGGAATTTTTTCAAAGTGTGTGACCTCAACAGATCCTTATCTTTAGCCAGTTGAAAAGAGAATTGTTTCTGAAGTGCTAAGACACTGTCCCACCTGACTTAAAAACCCCACAAAATTCTAGATAAATGATTATCAAACTAAGAGGGGCTGCAAGGTAGAAACGGGGTACAGAAGACATTAAGGCAATCTGTGTTTCCCCATTTTGGCACCTTCAGCAGTGCATTCCAGAAGGTAACAGCCCAGTGCGAGAAGACCCATGGCCCTATTAAAAATACATTTCAAACTTCTCTGACAGTGAAGAATAAGTTCCTGTTGGAAGTAGTATCCAACTGAGGCTTAAGTTCCTGTTGGAAGTGGTATCCAACTGAGGCTGTGTGATTGTTGAAAGATGATCCCAGACCAGCTGTGCGACTTCAGTTGTATTCAAATGAATTGGGTAAATGTAATTAACAGTTGATGACCTAGAATTTACTTAAAAAGAGGTGTGATATTTTTCAAACCTGCCCTTTAGTTTAGGCATGTAATAGGTCAGACCGAATTTGATCCTGAAGCACGTGAATGAGCTGTAAAAGGATCATCTTTAATGAAGATCACCTGGAGACAAACTCAATTCTTGCATACCCAGAACAATTAGTAAATATCTTGTAATTTTGCAGAGAGATTACAGTCTGTTCAGTTTTAAATGTAACAGTTAGTATCTAGAAAGACCATTGTCACTACATTTCTGATGGATTAGATAGTGGGATTACTTGTGGCCATTTTTTTAAAGACTTTTTCCCTACCTCCACACTACATTCAGATCCCAGTTGTGATATAATTCATTTATACAACCGCTGTAAAAGCTTGTATCTCAGCATAAACCTGCATAACTAGGCAGTTTATTATTCCCCTGGGATGGAGAAAACTCTGGGAGAATGTGCGTCTAACAATAGAAAGACAAGAACAGGCAGCATGAAAGCAGGAAGAAGATGGATTGCAGAAGTTGCCTACGAGATGTTGCAAAAATAAGATATTTATGAGGGAGCAAAGATTTGTGTGTGTATGGTGGCTGTGGGGGACAGCTCAGTGGATGAAACAGAAAAGACTCACTTGTATCCAATGTTTTCTGTTCCAGGTTGTCATGCTGGCAATGTACAATTTGTCTCTGGAAGGAACAGGCCGTCAGGGGTACTTCAGATGGAAAGAAGATATTTGTGCTTTTATTGAGAAACACTGGACTTTCTTACTAGGGAACAGGTAAGGATGTGATGTTTCTCTGAAGGTCTGGTTGGTGAGCCAAAGGAATAAAAACCTTTTACACAGACAACAAGAATCCTGGTTAGTTTGGTGGCGTCTCTGTTGAGCCTCACTAGTGAGAGAATTGGAGGATTTAATATTGAGAACCTGAATGTAGACATGAGGGGGTAGACTTGAAAAAGAATCCTCATTTCTTAGTGAGGAAAAACAACTCCGAGGATGTCACACAAAAGCAATGTAAATTCATGTATTTTGGCATATTTCTTATCTTCCTGTAGGTAGTGCATGAACCTGCAAAGGCTTTGAAAATTTCTAAATAGACACAATGGATGGGCTAGTCCTGATGTCACTGGGCTTCTTGAAGGAAAAAAAAAAAAGAAGTCCAGCAAAGTACCGTGTTACTTGGCTATAAAGCTGGTATGGACCCAGTTCTCCAAAAAGGAAAATTGTGCCTTGTCTGTTAGCTTGTTTTGGGTCTTAATAAAATAGCTTTTACGTAGCAGGCATTACAAACCACTGAAATGTTTTTCAGTGTGTGTAAAGAAGGAAGCTGGCAGGGTAGGAACCCGTATCGTAAAGGGCAGCCTTCATGGCATGATGAGTCGTGTGCTGTATAGGTGATAGGCACAGTTTTTCTGAGCATGCTGAAGCTGTCAAACCGAAGTCTCGCTGTTAATGCATGTGCTACAGAGGCAGGAAAAGAGCTGAGCAAGCCTCGGGAGCTGTAGATTTGATGGACTTCACAGCTTCTTTTCTTCCCCAGGGATTTCTCTTTTGTAAGATCTGGCCTTTCTCCCTAAACCAGATTGGCTCTTTGGCTATGCTTTCATTGCTTGTCTGTGCCTCCTTGCTCTGTTCTCAGAAATGTTAGTATTTGTCCCCTCTGGAAACCACAGGGACCCTGACAGGAAGGCAGCTGATGGTCCATTGTCCCTTGCTCAGGGAGCCATCACCTCCCACGTTTTGCTGCTTCCTTTTGAGACCTGCCCAGGGAATGGGGCACTCCTTGCTCTGATGAAATTCAGATGAAGTGATTAAGGGCCTCAGATGTAGTCTAGCCACTTGCCTGGACAAGCCACTGATGGAGCAGGGACAGCCAAACCATATGTGTAGCAGCATATCGAAGTGCAGGTTATCCAGACTTACTGTAATACTCCAGACTCTGATCTGGCGCACTCACATCTGACCCACGTTTGAAGGTCAGTACCCCGAGGTCTGTAATTGCAACACTCAGACAGCAGCAAATGCCTGCTCTACCAAGCCTAGCCTGAGTACTGAAGTTTTTGCTAGTGGAGGTGTGCAGAGGCAAGAAAGAATCCCAAGATCCTGTGCAAATAAGGGTTTAGACTCTACACCATATACCCGATTCTCCAGTATCCAAAGGAGTACCTCAGTTGTTGGCTACAGGAGCAATTTTTTAATATTTCTTCTCACTTCCTCCCTAAGCGACATTTTAATCAGCTCTGTGACCAGTTCTTAGAGCGAAAGAAAGTGCTTAGATGCCCAGTAGAGTAAACTGCCCTGCAGAGTGAAAGGCTTAAATGCAGCACCCTGCCTCCTAGTGCCCAAAAATGTGCTTCAAAAATAGTTCAGTGAGTATGGCTGACTGGTATGTTGACTAGTAGGGATCCTCTTCCCCATGCTGCAGGAGAGGTTTTATGGCAGAAAACCCCAAGCAGAGATAGGGCTCCATTATATACCACACGCAGGTGTCTATGGGGCAAGCATACATACTCTGTTCCGTTGCCACTTCCTGCAGCTCAGTCGTCCTCAGGGATTTATTTCTCAGATCCCCAAAGCTGCTTCTCTGCAGTGCCTGACAAGGCTGCGGCTGTGAAGGGCAGAGTGGTTGGATCCCAACTGCCTTTGTGAATTCAGCCTTAGGGATCCTGTCCTACAGCTCTGGGACTGTGCTTTGCTAAACGAAACCTCAAAAGTAGTTGAGGCAGACATTTAAATTAAATTTATCTTTCATTCTGTGTGAAGTGATGCCTTTATCACTACCTTTCCCTTGCCTCTCCCATCCTGTACGCCCAGAGTCCTGTTTGCCATCTTCAGTAACAGGATATGGCTCTGCAATGTCAGGTCAACACAGCTCTCACTGGGATCCTGTTCCCATTCTTGTATCGTCCAGTTGTTAACAAAGGTAGCGATGTTAGCATTTGGAAGCTGGGGGTTCCAGTGGCAGGGTAGACCTCTCATCTGTAGGCTTGGTTTGTGGTGGCTCATTGATGGAAGAAGAATTGCGTCTTGCCATGCTGCATTGGTGTGGTGTTTGTGCAGCGTATGTACGCAGCGCTTTAGGCATCAGAGCCCAGCAGAACATTGTAGCTTGCCCTTCAGAGTGGTTCTCTGTTTGAGAAGAAACTAGTTCATCCTTCACCTTGTTGAGGATGGTCATGTAGGGGGTACGTCATCCCCCTGCATCAGTGCCAGCAGCAGAAGCGCTCTGCCCTGTCCATCTCGGCAGAGGGAGGAGGCTTCGGGATGAAAGCACAGCTGGCAAGCGGGGACCTAACCCTTGTTTTCCCCTTGCACGCCATAGGAAAAAGACCTCAACATGGTGGAGCACGGTTGCTGGCTGTCTCTCTGTAGGGAGCCCCTTGTTTTTCCGCTCAGGGGCGCAGGAATTTGGAGAACCAGGATGGTGGAAACTGGTTCATAATAAACCCCCAACAATGAAACCTGAAGGAGAGAAGCTATCTGCGTCTGCACTAAAGGCAAAAGGTAACTCTTTCCGCGATGACGTGTAGGTTCCTAGCTGGGTCAGAGCTGACAGAGCTGGAAGACATGAGAAAGGCTGGCTTAAAACCGTGTGTTTGTGTGCATGGACAGTTTCTGAGTTTTGCTCTGCTGTCGTGGTTGACTTCAGAGGATTATGGTGCATACACTGTAGTGTGAGAAGCCTGTTATACTTTATTACCTTTTTTCATTGTGTTAACTGATTTAAAGGCTTTTGAGATTTGTGCAGGGTTTTTTTTTAGTGGAAATCTACAGTTTCTCTGCTCCTCTTTACCCTGGGGAGGGCTTTTTATCTTTTGTCACCAGATGCAAATTCCCTTCTGTGCAGAGGAGCAAGATTAGAGCTTTAATGAGGCTTTAGTCGTGCTTTGGCTTTATGCTACATGTCCTGGAGTGAATTTCTTGTATATTTTGAAAATAGATCTTCTAAGACTTGTAGTCAATGTGTTCTTCTGACCATATAGTATGTATCCAGTGACTGCAGGAGCTCAGTGGCTGTTAGAATAAGCAAACTACTTCTTTAGCAGCTTCAAAGCCACCTCTGGATCCCATCATTACTGTGGAAGGACTCCGGAAACGGGTAAGCCGCAATCCAGTCGAGTCGGCCATGGAGCTGAAGGAGAAAAGATCTCGCACTCAGGAAGCCAAGGATATTCGGAGAGCCCAGAAGGAGGCAGCCGGCTTCCTGGACCGGAGTACTTCCTCCACTCCTGTTAAATTCACCAGTCGAGGCCGTCGTCCTGATATCGTCCTTGAGAAAGGAGAGGTGATTGACTTCTCCTCCTTGAGCTCTTCAGATCGTACTCCTCTAACAAGCCCTTCTCCTTCCCCGTCTCTGGACTTCTCTGCTCCTGGCACTCCAGCCTCGCATTCAGCTACTCCCAGCCTTCTCTCAGAAGCAGATCTCATCCCAGATGTCATGCCACCGCAGGCTCTGTTTCATGGTAAGAGATGCCGTGTTTTTTGTTTAATAATAAGCCATACATCGTTATCAAGGAAGATGTTAAAAAAAAAAATGAAACTTCCAATGAGCTGTACCATCCTTTCAAGAAGAGATGGAAAATAACTGGTAAAATTCTGTTTGTCTTAGTTGTGTGTAGTTGTATTGCCAGCTTCTCAGGCCAGGAGGAACCACCATTATCGCCTTCTGAGGGATGCTGAATAATCAGTGGGTAGATTTCACCTAGCAACTGTTGCACCACTCAGCATAAGCATTTCACTGCAACACAGATTACGCTGTTAGATAGCAACTCTCATTTTGTCCCAAATGTTTTTGAATGGGAGAAATTTTATTCTTACGGTAATGTTCCAGTAGTTGTATAAGTTTGAACATCCCAATTAACAGACGCTAAATTTCGGTTAGGTTGCAGAGCAGTGATGCAGACTGAATGCTATTAGTTCCTTAAGGAGCCAGACTTCAATCTAATCGGGAAAGTAGAGAATAAAGCACTTCTCGATGGAAGGAAGGATAGTCAGGTTCTGTAGAGGGACAAATCCTGTGTTTCTATAACTCCTAATTGTTCCCTCAGATTAAACAGAACTTCTCCAGGGTATGCTAGCTGAAGATACAGCTCACCAGCTTGACCATTTGATCCCCAGTCTTCAGGAATTTTCAACAATTTGACATTTGTCAAAGAACATAAGCTTGCAGCTCAGGAATGCTATATTTTCAGATCCCAGACTGCAGGAGGATTCATTCTGTGTTCTGAAATTGGACTCCTTATGGTGTCTCCTGTCCAAAATCAGGAGGTCCAGAAGTATATGGGATGGGATTTATGGCTGAATATGAGCCAGCAGTGTGCCAAGGTGGCCAAGAAGGCCAAGAGCATCCCAGCTTGTATCAGAAATAGTGTGGCCAGCAGGACTAGGGAAGTGTTTATCTCCCTGTACTCGGTACTGGTGAGGCTGCACCTTGAATACTGTGTTCAGTTTTGGGCCCCTCACTACCAGAAAGACATTGAGGTGCTGGAGCGTGTCCAAAGAAGGGCAACGAAGCTGGTGAAAGGTCTAGAAGCACAAGTCTTATGAGGACTGGCTGAAGGAACTGGAGTTGTTTGGCCTGGAGAAAAGGAGTCTCAGGGAGACCTGATCACTTTCCACAACTACCTGAAAGGAGGTTGTAGCGAGGTGACTGTTGATCTCTTCTCCCGAGTAACAAGTGATAGGACCAGAGGAAATGGCCTCAAATTGCACCAGAGCAGGTTTAGATTGGATATTAGGAAAAATTTATCCACCGAAAGGGTTGTCAAGCATCAGAACAGGCTGTCCAGCGAAGTGGCTGAGTCACCATCCCTGGAGGTATTTAAAAGACATGTACATGTGGTGCTTAGGGACATGGTTTTGTGGTGGACTTAGCAATGTTAGTTTAATGGTTGGATTCGATTAACTTAAAAGTTTTCTTCCACCCTAAACTATTCTGTGATTCTGCATAGAAAATTGAGTGTGTTGAGTAAACTTGCATTATTTCTCCTTGGCAGAAAAGTCCTGTGACAACCCTTTTTGAAATGGGGCATTGATGTTTATGTTTTTTTCCTGGATTATTTTGATCTGTTGAACAGATGATGAAGAGATGGAAGGGGATGGAGTCATAGACCCAGGAATAGAGTATGTGCCCCCTCCCAGTGGGACAGCGGGTGCTGGCGCTGTGATAGCAAGCAGAAAAAAAGTGAAGACAGCCGAGCAGATCAAGCAAGAGGTGGAGAGTGAAGAAGAAAAAACAGAAAGGATGGAAGGTGACAGTGAAGATCCTGAAGAGTCAAACGCATCGCTGCAGGCGAGGGGGCAAGACAAGAGGAAGCCACAGCTGGAGAAGGATGCTAAACCCAGAGCTCCCAAGCATACTTCTGTTAGTATCTATGAGGAAAAGCTGCTGCTGAAGAGACTAGAAGCCTGTCCCAATGCCATGAGCATGACCCCAGAGGCCCGGAGACTGAGGCGCAAGCTGCTAGTCAGGCAGGCCAAGAGGGAAAGAGGACTGCCGCTCTTTGACTTAGACCAGGTTGTGAACGCTGCACTGCTCTTGGTTGATGGGATTTATGGAGCCAAAGAAGGAGGTGTTTCCAGGTCGCCAGTAGGGCAAGCAACATACAGAACTACTAGCCAGGACTTCAGGATCTTGGACAGATACCAGGTGGGTGGTTCCAAATCTAACTGAGCTTTTGGCACTGTTTATTTTAGAGCTTTTGCTGCAGACAGCAGTATCCCAAAGTAAAAAGGATTGTGTGAACAGTACTCATTTTGACTTGGGGCTGTGTCCCTACCAATGCTCTCGCAAGCCCCTTTCTTCCTGAGACATGCTTGTACAGCACAGCTATCTATCAGTGTCAGCACCAACAATGTCTATGTATTTGTACTCCAGCCCTGCCCAAGCACTGATGGTGGAGGACTGGATATACTCAAACAGGAGTCTGCTCGTTCATGCTATGTAGGAGGGAGATCACTTGCAGCACTTTCCTGAGCGATGTGTGCGGTTTGGGCACTAAACCTGAGAGTACACAGCAGAGTCCTCTGAGGTGGGACCATCGCACTGTGGGTCCAGTCCATCCCGTCACATTGGAAGGCCCTTATTCTCTGTCTGTTAATATGATTCCCCTGTGTTAAGTCATTGACTAATCTTCCTGAAATGTTCTACACTTTTTGTGCATATAGACAATGCTGCCAGCCATGAAGGGATATCGACAGCAGACAACAAAGTTTCTGTATCGACTGGTGGGCTCAGAAGACCTGCTGACAGACCACAGCATTGTCAGTCCTTACACATCCCGTGTCCTGAAACCTTACATCAGGTACCACCTGGTCAGAGTTGGATTTGCTCTTGGCTTGTGAACTGACGGCCCTCGGCAAGGACACTTTTCTTGGGCTGTGCTCCTCACTGATCCTTGAAGTACAACCCAGTATACTGTGGTAACTCTGACAGGATAGCGTTTTATTTAGCTGAGTAGTTAAACTGTTTCTGCATTGGGAAGGGGAATCTCCAAGAGAGAGCAGGGCAGAGAAGGAATCACCATAGTCATTGAATGCAAGTTGCACCTGCTCTTGGGTCAAAACCGTGATTTCCTTGATCCTGCTGTAAGGAGAGGCTGGCTTGGTGTGCTGCAGATCTGGGAAGTGTCCTGGCCCCTGACATGAGGGTGTTTTTGCTGAGCTGGGTGCTGCTTTCCTACATGAATGGAAGACTGTTCTTTTTTTCCAGGTTGAGCATGTCAGAAAATATTTCATGGGCAGTACCCATTCAGCTGCAGTGACAGTTACTGTTGCTCACTCGCCTTTTGTGTTTGCTTTTCATGTTACTGGCAGACGTGATTATGAGACAAAGCCCCCAAAACTCAGGCTGTTGGCAGAAATCCGGGCGTATCCACACAGGAATGATCTCAACTGGAAGGCTGAGCCAGAAGCACCCGTTGATTACTGCTACGTTCGCCCTAATCACATCCCCACGATAAACTCCATGTGCCACGAATTCTTCTGGCCTGGTAAGATTCCTTCAGTGCTTGGTTTTCTAAGAAGGAGGTGGTTTTGTTCAGAAAAAAAGAATTCTTGGGCCAAATTTTTCTTCAGTTGGTGTCTGGCTTGCTTCATAGAAAACCATTATCTGATGTCATAGGAATGCAGTTGAGATGGAGACACGGATTTGGTGTCTTTGTCTTTTGAGATAATTTAGAACTGGGCAATTAGGCCCTAATTAGCACAGCACTTAAAGAAATAGGTTATTTTGGGTAACGCCATTGATGCCAATAGGAGCAGTCAGTTACTAAAATTAAGCATCCAAGTGAAACATTTTGCAGTTTTGCAAAATCTGGGGTGCGAAGTAAACAGCTTTATACCAGAGATCTACTTGGTCAATAGCTTGGTAAGAAAGTTTCTTCCTAGCAGCCATAAGCTGGAGTGAAATTTGGGAACTGCACTTACAACTACAAGCTTCACTGCGATGTCCTTTGTTTCTTCAAGCCTCAGTGTTTGCAAGGTATGGAACAGCTTGGGTATCAATTTTTATGGGTCATTTCTTGAACTGTAGGCTCTTTGGGACAGTGGCTGCCCTTTGTAGGGGCAGTTATGAGGCCGTAGTCTCTAGTTCTGAAATAATAATAGTGATGTTCACCTACTGCATGGATCAGCTTGTGATCAGCAAACAACACAGCAGGCTAATTTAGAAAAGCCCAGTACAAACAGTACACACCTTTATTCCAAGTAACTGTTTGCTTTATGTTTTGATTTGCAGATAGTGATTCAACAGGGTTTGTAGTTCAGCAGTGTTTATGTGCTGGAGTCAGGATCAGAGCTCTTTGTGCTACTCATTGTCCAAATTGTATGATTTGCGGGGAGATAACGTTGCATACCTTCCTTTTCACAAGCTGTTTTGGAGCTCATGAGAGACACTTGCTATCCCTACAGAGGCTGAACTGCTTTGTCATAGTCTCTTCTCTTCTGATAATGCATTTGAAGTTCTGGCCAAGTTGGGTCGCACCTTCATTAAGCTCTTCAGGACTCACCCTTTTTATTTAAGGAGTGTGGGTGTGTTCCACCCGACTGTGAACTGCTCATCATTAAATCAGAAAGCCGACACTCCCATCAGTCTCCATGAGTAGGAATCAGAATCTCTTCTGTGGTGTCAATATTCTGAGGCTGGGATTGTACAGTTTATTGCACCTTGGTTCCATTTTAGCAGGAGAGATAAGCAAGGTGGTGATACTTCGGGAGATAAAGCGCAGTGTCTTTGTGGACGTGAAGGATTTAACTTCACAACAGGCTGGTACAGTTGGGGAGAGGTGGGATATGCAGCTGGAAGGGCATCATTAAGCTAGCACTGTTGTTCAGAGAAAACAACTGTAATTCCACCTAAGTTTAGATATCTGAAGCATGTGTGCTTGGGGACTGCCATCGTCAGTAAACAACATCTTAGGTGTGTTCAGTTGCCTTCTAATATAGATGTTCTCATTGCCTGAGTTCTTAAGCTTTAGGCACTTCACCAAATGGGGTGAGCCCATGCCTTAGTTCTTCCACCTCTTCATATCCTTCCTGTCAGAGCTCTTCTTGTTTCTCACAAGGCAGAAACAAGTTTGCAGGTAGTTACCGCAAATGAGCTGATGTGAAGCAAGATTCCCCCTTGTTGTCTCTCACGGTATCTTGTGCCTTCATGTCCTAACGGGAAACATCTCCTGAGCAGACGAGTGGTAAACCGTACTGAGCTAAGCAGCTTCCTACAGGAATAACAGCGTGCTGAGGGGACGGCACCGTTTCATAGATGCCAGTGTGCTCAGGGCGATGTAGCGTTCCTGTACTGACATGCTGTAAGGCACTTCACAGTCAACTGCAGCCTCCAGATAATTAACGCTGCTCCCTATTGCCAATCGATTCCTCCCACGTCTTACTCCACCCAGCTTACTCTCCAGCAAGAAAATAATTCACCCGCTTATTTGTGCCTGGTGCCTTGTGAAGTCTTGCATCTCATCGAGAGTGATAAACATTACTGGAAAACGTACTCTGCTATTTTGTTACCCCACGTTCCAAAGGTATCTGTGATTGCCAGTTTGAGGCTGAAACGAACATCTATAGCACAGCTCCACTATGTCTTGCACCTCATTAGGGCCTGTCCACACAAATTACCGAGCAGTCTTCTGTGCTGTGAGCTGCACTGCGTGGCCCTAACATGCTGTGTGGATCCTCTTAGGCTACAGCAGCAATGTGACTGGGCAAGGTAACAAACCTCCACTCAGAAGCACCAGCTTCAGGCGTTTCTGTCCAGCCTCTGACTCACAGAAGCACCACTGCCTGAGAGGCAGCTTCATGCCCCAGATGAGAGAATTTGCATGCTAAAAGCAAATGTCTTGATAGTGTTGAAAGCTGTAGTCAGGTTGACATTGCAGTTCCACAAACAGCTGAGTATGCACAACAGAGGAAGCAGCAGGAGCTTAAGGCCAGGTGGAGAAAAGAGACAGGAACCTTAGGCAGGTAATGCTACCGAAGCTGAAGCCCAGTTTTATGTCCACTGTGTCTGGAGAGAGTTTGCAGGAAGAATAGGATGGTTCACTTATCGCATCTGGCTGATACACTCTAAGTCTCCCCTCTTTGCTTATCTGCAGGCAGGTCTTTCAGCATTTGCTGACTGGAATAGCAATGATGTGCACCAACCTGGTGCTGGCCTGGAATTCCCAGGTGGAATAAAGGAGCAAATCCTTATCCATTAACATTACTGTAGCCCTTAGGAGCCCCAGGCAAGGGGCACAAACTTACTAGGACCCAATCCAGCAAACATTTGCACATGCAAGTGTCTTTTTTTCATGTGCATATTTAGAACTGGGTCCTCAGCAGAGTCTGCTGATATGGCTCAGCATACAAATCAAGGAAAGATCAGTTGGGTGCTGAGGTCATGTGATTTTTATTTTTTATTTTTAAAACTGTCCTGGTTTAGAGAACCCACTTTTTGAGTTTTAGTTTCATACTCAGGTCGTTTGGGAGGAAATCAGCTTTGTTAATTTCTTAACGCAAGAATCCCCAGTAGTGAGTGAATCTTGTTTTGTTTGAGTGTTTGGTTGAAGCAGATTTGGTCAATTTCAGAGCTTTGAAATTAAGGCAAAAGGAAAGGATCAAGTGCATGTTCCTAAAAGGGCTTAAAACTGAATTCCCATGCAAGTGTGACATAGTATAGTCCACTTTTCTTTCAGTTTGCAATGCTTTCAGCTGCTGTTTCTCTCTCTCTGTAGGAATTGATTTGTCAGAGTGCCTGCAGTATCCAGACTTCAGCGTTGTCGTCCTTTACAAGAAAGTTATCATTGCCTTTGGCTTTATGGTACCAGACGTGAAATACAATGAAGCTTACATCTCTTTTCTCTTCGTTCACCCTGAGTGGAGAAGAGCTGGGATTGCAACCTTCATGATTTACCATCTTATCCAGGTAATTAAAAAGACCCATGTCTCCGCTAAAGAACTAGCTCTCCCTTCTTCTTTGTGTACGCACCTGCAAATATTAGGGAGTAAGTAGGCTTGTGTTCTTCCCTTCTGGCTCTTTCCCTTTGCCCTTTCTCTTCTTATACACCTGCACAGACTGTCAGCAGATTTATGGGGGGAAACCTCTTCAAAAGCAGAAACTAAAATGTGTTTAGAAGAATAACCATACTGGACAGGTCCTTAGAATTAGTGAAGGGCTGTAGTCTTTGACTATCTTGGATTTAACTTTGTGTTCTTTGGTGGTCAATAGTTCACTTAACAGGAATACTGTAAATGCAGGGTTTAAAGGAGAAAATGAGATAATAGTGGGGAGGTTCAGTAAGAATCTATTGCAGCTTTCTTGGCTACACCTGGAGGTTTATTCTGTGACCAGGCCATTGCATGAATCACTTACTGATCATAATCGTTCCCTTTCACTTCTCGTATACGAGTTCAAATCCTGCTGAGTTGAAGACAAAATGTTTGCAGCCTCCTTCATATTTGTTCAAACTAGCTTGTACTGGGCTTTGTTTCACAGAGACACTTGGGAAAATGAATCTGAGCTAACTAAACAGGTGGTATTAAAGTAGTTAAACTTCATTAAATCTCTGAATGAATACTGTTATTCAAGTGGCCTTAATTCCATTCACTTTCTTGAATTAAATTGCAGGAAAGCCAGCTTAATTTTGAGTGAGGATGCAGACAGATGGCATTTTCAGAGCCTAACTGTGTCTCTTCAGGGCCCACAGTTTTACCACTCCCTGTACTCTCTTGGCAGAGCCACCGATGTGAAACATTCCTTAACTTGTTTTAGTCAGGATGAGCTGCACTAGCAAAAACTCGCCATTGAAACTGTTTTTCCTCATACTCATTTGGCTGAAGAGAGGTAGGGAGTGCTGGCAGAGCCTTGGGAACAGTGATCACTGCTTTGGAAAAGCAGTTTCCACTGAGGTTAGCTCTTCTGGGCCACCCGAGGGTAACTCTTTTACCTACACAGCTCTCTGCAGCATCCACCTCTCTCTGCTCTGCGTGTTGACACAGGCCACTAACCCATCTACTTTAAATTCACTCCTTGCGTTTCCTGAACGTCTCTATGTGAAGTGTTTAAGTAAATTGCCCTCAACTGTAGTCTGTTGACATGAGATGTCAACACCTAGT
The DNA here is from genome assembly GCF_009769465.1 of Tauraco erythrolophus. Classification (NCBI taxonomy): domain Eukaryota; kingdom Metazoa; phylum Chordata; class Aves; order Musophagiformes; family Musophagidae; genus Tauraco; species Tauraco erythrolophus. The sequence goes on along the minus strand of NC_141466.1, from coordinate 118,489,957 downwards.
GAGAACAGACGCGAGTGATGCGCCAAGGTTTGCAGGGATCCAGCAGTTGGACTCATGTCTCTCCGGCAGAGTTGGGATGTGCTGGCAAGTCAGCTGTAGAAAATCATCACAGCTTTTTGTAGGACGTATCACAGCCAATTAACCTAATTCTGCTTACAGGTAGACCTGCATAAAATTATCACGCTGAGAAGAGCCAGGCAGGTTTGAGGATGATTAGGCTCGCTAGCAATGAGAGATCACCATTGCATGTTCGGCTCACATTGGATTTATTTTTCAGTTGCTGCCTGTTTGTCAGTGGTAGAAGGTATTTAGTCCTGTGGGAGAAGAAGGTAGTTGTGACCTTCTGTTCCTCAGTTGCCAGACTGTATGTGCTGCTTCGCAGCCTGCTTGGGCTAACACCAGGGTCTGCTCTCCGTAGCTAAAGCCACTTTCAGGCACTGTTTGGGTTCAGGGTAATTCTCTGTCTCTGGTATCAGTGTGCTGAGTTTGGGGACGGACATTTCCTGAAGGGTGTTACTGTTCACACTTAAGAGTTACCATACATTCAATATACACAGAATGCTATTAAAACACTTGATGAAAGCAGGAAAAAAATTATTACATCAGCATCTTTATCAGAGAGCTGCTGGTTAGAATGATCTGGGATCTTTAAGGTAACTTCAGCCATGCTGTTTGCTGTCTGAACTGAGTTCCCTGCCTTCTCAGGAGGCGAGTGCTGTGCCCTGAAGGATGGGAGAGGAGCTGGGTGGGATAGACAGGAATTCCAGCATGATAGCCCAGAGGTGTGCTGGGGCTGCTCACGCAGTCCCAGAGAGCTCAGCTCTGTTTGCTGATGGGGAGGAGCACAGCGCCTGATCTTCTGGCATGTTTTGTCTTTTCTTCAGGCCATCATTAATAAGTATTTGAGATCAGTGCTGTATGTCAGGATTATTTTAATTAACAATTACTTAGCAATTGACAACGGAAAGCTGACAAATTATAATCCAAAACCTGCTTTCATTGTCAGAGTCCACATTTCCCCGAAACGAAGGCTCAGAGGAACAGCAGTGTTCCCTTTGCCTTTCCGCTGTTGCTATGTGTGGTAACTTCTGTGTCCAGGCCTGTGATTTTCTCACATTTCCTCAGTAACTGGAATAGCTGAACTGATGAATCTCTTCACCTCCGCATTCCCCCAGAGGCTGTCTCATTCTCTTGCTGTGATACTTTTTTTTTTCCCCCCCCTCTCTTGGCAGACCTGCATGGGCAAAGACGTAACCCTTCACGTCTCTGCAAGCAACCCTGCTATGCTGCTCTACCAAAAGTTTGGATTTAAGACAGAAGAATACATTTTGGATTTTTATGACAAATATTATCCCTTGGACAGCAAGGAGTGCAAGCACGCGTTCTTTCTCAGGCTGCGGCGCTGATCTGTCGGAGCTGTCTGGGGGTCTGTGAAAGGCCAGTCTGTCAAGCAAAGAAGTACCACAGCTTTCAGCGGAGGATGTTAGCTGCCACGTGAGAGCTGGAATGCACCAATGCCTTTATCCCTAGGACTTTGAATATCCAGTGCTATGTTGTGTGCTGAAAGTGCAATCCAAGAGGATTGCTTCCTGCGCTCCAAGGGAAGAGGTCTGGAAATGCCAACTGGGGCATGCTGAAACCACTGGAAGACTGAAATTCTTTATGGGGAGTTTTCCTGCCACTGTTACTTTGGAGAGCCTCATTGACAAACAAACAAAAAAACCCCACCAAACAAAAAAATCCTTGTCACTTCAGAGGGACCCCATGGATTTTGAATTTTGAAACTTGCAGGTTTTTTGTTTCTGGGAAATTAATGTCTAAACTTAAGTCATCCTCAGTGTTTCTGTGATTTGATTGCCTTGTTAGGAACCATGTCTTGAATCTGTGAAGGAGAAAAAGCATCTAGCTGGATGCTAACTTTAGGAAAGCTCTACACATGCCAGAACAGCAATACTGGAATACGTTTTAGGAATAAAGAGTGTGTGAACTCGTGCGATCCCGAATGCAAGGCTCAGAGATGTCTTTCTTCCACTCCTTCCCTACTGCCTTCCTTTCCTCTCCTTGACGCTGTGCTCAATGTGAAGTTCCTGTAGTGTGCAGTGTTTTGTGTTCAGGAGCAAGATGTCAAGTGAGTTTGTAGCTAGGTGAGATTGGACACAACAGCTGCCAAATCAGCTCTTTGAAATCTCACAACCTACCTGCCGGTTGTTGATGCTGCACATCAGCCCTTTGGGCACACTTTTAACCACACAGCCAGCCTCACAGGCTCCAGCATCCACCTCTTCCTGCTACAGATGCTCTGGCTAGAAGAAACCCAGAACAAAAGTCAGTGGTGACATTTGAAATGCAGGCTCTGATTCGTAAAAGCAATCTGTTTGCAGCTTGGAGGGAGGAGAGGGTAGAGGTGGGCCAGTTCCAGTTCTTGGAAGCATCTAGGCTGTGATTTCATGGCTCTGGGTGTAAGTAAAGAGGAGAGCAAAGAATAAATAGGAATAACTAAGAATTAAAAAAAAAAAAAAAACCACCAAAATTCCCAAACAGTTTCACTGGTAGTGAGGTCTAGTCCTTTTACACAGTTTAGCAGTTTGTCTCTCTCTCCCTGACTTTTATTGCAGATGAACAGTAAGCTGGCTGTTTGCTCTGCTGCCTGACTGAAGGTCAGCCTGTGCATTTTAAATATGAATCTCATCCACTGTGCTCTTCCTTTCACATCAAGCCCCACAGGGAGCTACACAAAAAAAATGTGGCTTCTTTGTTCTTAATTCACTGTGTATACCTGTTGGGTACCTGGCTATAGTAGTAGTTGCCTTAATGGAGTCTTCATTTTGGTAACAGCAGAGAGATGGACACAAAGTATGTTTTTGTGTAGCCAATGTACATCATCACCAAAACAAACTCTGTGTTAGTGGGAGGGAAAAAGAACCCATCCAAGCATTGTGTGCCCTGACATCCGTGCACATTTCCGCCTGCTTTATGACTACGTGAAAATTTTCGATGTTACTGATGTTACGAGTTAGCTGTACTTGGAAAGGAAAAAATACCTGTCGTTATGAATGGAATTAAAGCCCTTCCCTTGGAAAAGCCTACCTGTAGTCACAATGTTTATTAAGCTGTCTCTCCCTCATCTTATTTCACTGAAACCTAGCAAACTCAAGTATGGCTGATAGAGGATGCGAAGCGTGTGTGAGGGCAGTGGAGCAAGGCAGGAAACTCCTTATTTCTCTACGGAGCATCCACACAGAAGCTGCACACATGCAGGCCCTAGTAGTGTTTCCTTACCAGCCAGAAGTGAGGAGATAAAAGATACTCTTGAAGAAGATGACCAGTTCTGCAACATGTTCTCAAAGGTGACCATGAAGATTTTGAGGAGTTTCTTGTTCTGTGCTGATGCCTCTGTGGCTTTGTCCCATGGAGGGAGGATGCCAAATGAAGAAGGCGTTAGAACAAACAGCCCGGGGATTCCTCCTGCATTGCAGACCGCTTGTTTTATCCAAGTGGTTCATTTACCCCCAGATCCTCAAAGGCAATGAAGTGCCTTTGCACCTCAGCCATTTTGGATCTGTCTGTCACTTGGAATGTAGAAATACCAACATTTTCCTTCTTCAGGGAGACTGGTAGGAATGAGCTCATTACAGGGGATGGAGATCAGTATTGCTGTTCCTCAGGCTGCAGAAACACGAAATTGCTTTGCGACTTTACAGGTCCACCAACATTTACAGGGACGTGGCTTGTTTCTTGCTAATTTGCCCGTATTTTTTTGAAAATCAGCCAGTTAACTGCTATACCTATTATATTGTATATAATACTTGTGCATGCCCCATCCCTGGAAGTGTTCAAGGCCAGGTTGGATGAGGCTTTGAGCAACCTGGTCTAGTGGAAGGTGTCCCTGCCTATGGCAGGGGGGCTGGAACTACATGATCTTTAAGGTCCTTTCCAACCCAAACCACTCTATGATTCTATGATATCCCACACTCACGAGACTGTCGGCTTAAGTTTTAATACTTTGGTGTTATCTTATGTGGAGGACACTCCCCACCCTGTTGCTTAGTCCATGAAAATCTGGCATGGCTTTGAACTGCTTAACATGAGATCCTTTTCTGTTGATCCTAATGGCTTTGGTGAGAACAGGGTGCAAGCATGGCTGGCTCAAGGATCACTTTGTTGATGGTCTGGGCAAAGATGAATGGTCATGACCCAAGATGACCTTCCTGACCTGCAAAGGGATTCCAGCAAACCAGATCCAAAGGACACTGATGAAGCCTGCAGTATCTGTGCACTATTTCCTCTTGGCAACTCAAGCTGTCTGTAAGAGACAGGATCTTTTCCTCTGCTGGCTATATGGGAGAGCACAGAGGACAGAGCACTGTTTTGGTGAGCGGGAATTCACCCCCCACTTTCAGCAAGTCTTCTGAGGACAGGAGGTTGAGGCCAGCCTTTTAACAGGCACTATGTGAAATCAGGTGTGCAATCTGATAGGGGCTGGCAGCCCTGCAGAAACGTGCCAGGGAGCTCTACCTGCCCTCACTAGGTCAGCAACAGAATTAGGCAGCCTTTTAAGTAGCTACACAATAGCTACTGCAGCTCCATCTCTCTTTTGTGGCTCCACAGGGACCACTTCCAGCCTCTTCTCAAGAGAACATTTCCTCCCCAAAGTGTTGAATAATGAGAAGCCCAAATGGCTCGTTGCAGCTTAAGGCCACTGCTGGAATGGTAATGCACAGCTGGCTTTCTCTGCAAGGGATGAGGTTCCTCCAAGGCATGCAGTGAAACACACTGTGTGCTCTTAGCCCTCTGCTTGCCTCTTCATGCCTCGGAGACCAGCGTGATGAGTTACCTTAGCAGCGATTAGAAAGCCAGCATCCACCCCGCTTAACGACACCATTACTCCACGCTTCCCTGAGCTGCGCAGTGACTGTAGTGGTGATTGCAGCTGCCAAACACAGCCCAGTTTAACAGAACAAAGTTTTCCTGGTGAATAAAGGTGGAACCTTGCCCTTTCCTAATAGAGCAGCAAAGCCCAAGCCTTTCCACGTGCTTTTCTGAGCTTTGATACTTCATGACCAGGAAGCTGCCCACTGTGGTGACCTTATCATGCCCACTGATCTGCAGTAGCTGAGGCAGGTAAATACTGGGATCATTCTACATAGCAGTCAGTAATTTTGTAGAAGTAATAACTTTGCAGTTTACTTTGAAAGAGAAGTCTCAGTCCTGAGAGTCCTGATGTTGCACGTGTACACGCTGAATGCTTCTTCTCAGGTTTGAGATCCAGTCTGGGGGAAGAAGGAAAAGTCTGCCTGGTCCGTTTGTTGCTACCTATGGTGTGAGGATGTGTTTCTTTACAGACCCACCTGCTTGTGATGACAAGCTGTTAGTGAGTGGTTGAGCTAAGCCATCTTTATCTGTTGTCTCTGACTACTTTGCTTACATCAGCTTGCTCCAGGAGGTAATCTGGTCCACAGGGTTGCTTCCCTGTAGCCCTTGCATTTTTTCTGGAGGAGACTCTCTGAGCAAACACAGCCTGCCACATCACACAGTGCAGGAAACTGAGCCCCGGCTGCTGTGGTGGATGAGTAGCCAGTTCATCCCTGCAAAAACAGCTGCCTCCTGCCCCCGTGGCAGCAAGCCAGAGTGCCAGGTCCTGCTTCCTTCTCCAGGCAGGCAGTGTTAGGCTGAGACAGCATGTTCAGCTGCTCCTGCTGCCCGTGGGAGGGGAAGGGCAGCGGCAAGAATCGGCAGCCGCTGCCACAGAGCAGCGGGAGTGTCTGTGCAAGGCAGAAGTCTGGATTTTGTCCAAGGCAGGAGTCTGGATTCTCATCATGGCCTCAACAGGACCCTTCCTACTGTACTTCTCCACCAGCTCTGTCGACATGGAAACCTATGGCACCTTCTGGAAAAAAAAAAAAAAAAAAAGGTCTAAACTGGCAAACTTGTTCCCCTTGGATTTCTGCTTTAAAAAAAAAAAAAGCATCTTTTTGCCGCTGGCTCATGCCGTACCGCAGCCCCCCGGAATGCCAAGGGCGCTTCCCAGCCGGCCCCGCCGCGCGGTGTGAGGGCTGCGCCCGGCTGGAGCCGGGCGCGGTGGCGGGGCGGGCGGCGGAGCGGGGGAGGCCGCGGGCACGGCTGACTCGGGCCTGGCGGGGCGGAGGGCTCGGAGGGAGGTTCGGGGTCTCACGGGGCGCGGGAACGCGCGGCGCCGGGCCGCGCCGGCTGCCAGGAGGTGACGGGAGGGGAGGGGAAAGCCGAGCCGGCCCCGGCCGCGGCAGCTCCCGCCCCGCTCCCGCCGTGCCCCGCGCGCCCAACCGCCGCCGTTTGAACCGAGTCATGGCGGACGGCGCGGAGGTGCTGCCCGAGGAATGGCGGCTCTACCTCGTCCCCACCCGCGCCGCCACCTTCCGCAACTGGCCCTTCACGGAGGGCTGCACCTGCACGCCCGAGCGGGTCAGTCCGGCGGGGCAGCGGGGCCGGGCCGGGCGGGGCAGCGGGGCCGGGCCGGGCGGGGCGGGCCGGGGCGCGGTCGGCGCTAACGGGCCCTCGCGGGCTCTCTGTGCCCGTAGATGGCGGCGGCGGGTTTCGTGCACTGCCCCAGCGAGAACGGGCCCGACGTGGCGCAGTGCTTCTTCTGCTTCAAGGAGCTGGAGGGCTGGGAGCCCGACGACGACCCGCTGTGAGTAGCGGGGGGGTTTGGGGTCGGTCCCTCCCTCCCGGCCGCCGCGGTCGGTGCGCAGCTCCCGCCGCAGCGCGGGGGCGAGCAGCGGCCGGGCAGCAGCAGCAGAGGTGGGACCGCTGCTGGCGACCGAGGTGCTTGGCAGGGGAGAATGGGTGCGTGTGTCTTCTGAGCTTTTCTTTATGGCTTTGTTTTTTCCTTTTCCCGCTTTCCAGGGAGGAACACAAAAAACACTCTGCGGGCTGTGCTTTCCTCGCCCTTCAGAAAGATCCTACTAAGCTGACGCTGCAGGAGTTCCTGAAGCTGGACAAAGAACGAATGAAAAACGCAATTGTATGTGCACATCTGCGCCGTGGTGTTTTTCTACACCCCTGTGAGGCAGGAAGAGTTACTTAGTTTCTAGTCTTGGGATTGTGTAGCAGCCCCCTGGTTCCTTACCTCGGTGCTGCCAAGGTGGTTTCTTGCTTCCTGACTCCTGGCTCTCAGCCTTTGCCTTATAGGAGACGTAGCCCATTTCTCCCTTGAAGATGAACGACACTCAATTTAGTGGTGGACAGTAATGTATTATTTTTATTCTTTGCAGAAAAAAGAAATTTCTCAGAAGGTGACCGAGGTTGAAGACGCAGCCAAGACCGTACGCCGAGAAATAGAGAATCTGGTCTCCTAGACTACTGGAGCTTCTCACTTGCTGGTGACATCCGTCTCGTATGTGTACTCTGACATGGCCACTTGGCCTGAACGGCTGTGTTTCCTCAGGCTGCTTCCAGGGTGGCCGTCTCCGTGGGAAGCAGACTGAATTCTCCTTCTCTCACCTGAGTCTGTCTGGGAAGTGCCTGGGGTTTGATGCAGTGCATATGTAATATTTTTGTGCAGGGATTCTCCTGTTCTTCCTTTTGGTTTAATTAAGGATTACTACTTGTGGTTTTATTTGTTCGGGTTTTTTTTAAACCCAGCTGTTTCCAGTTTGGGGATGCTGGTAGCTCTGGTGCAAAAACTTGTCTTTCCTGCAAGAGCTGGCAGGCACTTCTGGTTTTATACTGAATACACCAACGCTTTTGGATACTTTTGGAAATAAAAAGGGGAAGGAGTTTTAAAGCTCCTTCAGGTATTTAGGATTGTGGCTAATAATGTTTAATTATACCAAATCTTAGGGTACCTGATATCCTTGTAAACCTTCTATTTGTGGTTGGCTGCTGCCTCATGTTGATGCATTTATAAATAAAAGTTGAAGGCAAAACAGCAAAGTAATTTTGCTCAGTTTTCAGGAGGAAAAGAATCTGACCTTTAATGCAATGAGCTGCACAGAATGCAGTTTTAACTTGGAAATGGAAAATGAGCTAATCAAAGTACAGCTTGCAGTGCTATTCCTCAAGTGTCAGACTGTCTCAAGCAGCGTTCATCAGGTCTCCTTAAAATGTCCCTTGTGCCTTGGAAGGTTCGGTTGGTCCCGTCCCTTGCACAAGTTTGGAAAGGAAAAGAAATGTTGCAGGACAGAGCGCAAACAGTGAAGAATTGTGCTCTGAACTGCTGGAAAGGAATGAGGGAATCTTTTACAAAACGTTGGCTGTTATGGGGCCCGAGATGATTGTACAGGGTTGTGAAGTCTGCAGACAGAACTGGACGTGTGCACTTGGGTGCTCCCAAACTTGGAGAACCTCCAGCTCCATCCTGGGGAAAAGGCGGCTGCAATCACATACTGACAGGACCAGTGCTCCTGGGTTTCGCAAGTTTGTCCAACGTTCCCTGTCCAAGCTTACTTGGGAACAATGAAATAACTTCATTATTTCCAGCTGTAACAGCCAAATCATATGCTGACTGCCCTTTCGCGTTCTTCTTTTTTATGCTTGCATTGCAGCTGTAAATAAAGAACAGATTGTTTTAAGCTACTTAAAATCATTCCAAGTTACTGGAATTAGTAAAGCGGCTTGTAGGTAAATGCTTATGCGGAGTCACTTCAGAATTTCTGGGTGCCTTTTCCTGCAGGAACACGACGTGAGGTAGGAGTACTGAGCCTTGGGCAGGTTCTGGCCCTGCAGAGTGTCCGACTGGGTCTGTGCAGGTGGCAGACTGCAGGTAGCCTACGGCTGAGCTGGAGGCTCGGCTGCGGTACATACCGTAACAGGACTCGGATGCACTCCTTCCCCTCCAGTCCAAGCAGAACTGCTTCATGGAGAGCAGTGTTGTTGTGCCTGCGCAGGAGGAATGAAGAATCTACTTATTGGCTAAGGAAACTCTCCTGATACATGGAAAAGTGGTCTAGCAAATTAAACTAAGGAAAATGAATAGGAAGATATAGAATACACTTGGAGTCGCAGTGATTTTTTTTTTTTTCTTAATGTAAGCTTTAGTGTGGTTTACCGTGTTAAGTCGAAGTGGATGGGGGAAAGAATTTAACAAAACAGCAGCTTTTCTAACAGAAATTATGAGAAATCTTCAAAGCTGGCAACTGAAAGGCGGCCTGTGAATACCGTTATCTTTGCTCAGTTGCAGGTTTTTTGTTTTTTAAATTTGGCTTTGAAAGGAGCCCCTTGCTTACAGCTTTGTGGAGGAGGGGTGGGAGGTTAATCCTGTCTAAAATTGGGGCACAGGTAGTTTTTTTTTTTGGTAAAACTTCAAAAGGCTCAAGGCAGAGAATCAGTGCTTGCTTACAGTCCTGACTGCTGGTCAATGTCCGCGCCTTTCTGCGCAAGAAGAGAGATTGCTTCCGCATGCTTGTTAAGGACAGCCACTGTGAGAGCAGGCCGATCCTCCTCGCTGGTGCAGTTTGGGTCAGCTCCCTAGGAACGAACAGGAGAGGGAAAGTGAGCTGTTAAAAGCCATGAAGATTCTTCAGCTTCCACCTTAATATTATGCCAATTTAAGTCAGTAAATGGACTTTATGCTCAAGACAGAAAAATGTTCAAACTCTGGAGTATTGTTTCTTCACTTTTCTTCTGGAAATGTTTGTCTCCTAGCTGAATGCCAGAGGAAACATCTATAACAAGAGCAGTCAAACTAGATCCCACTGTCAGGATGCACACAGCAAAAAGGTAGAGGTTATGCTTGCTTTTGCTGTACAGAGGATTTGACCCTAAACTATAAAATTAATATATTTTTTCTTTCCGTATGGCCTTGACAAACCCAGAGAAGAATGCGTTACGCACCAGCCAGACAGAAATTTGGGGAGAACATAGATAAATGTCAAAGAAGCTGTTTTTTCTCCAAAATGCTCTTTCAATCTGAAGACAGTCAGTTGTATTGTGGGGATGTTGCCTCCTAAGCATGAAGTTGACGTTGCATACCAGGCTAATATTCATGCAGTAAATGGTCAAAGATTTGGAAAGGGAAGCTTCAGCAAGCAATAACTTACTTCACTGAGCAACTGTTCTACCAAGGTGATTCTTCCTTTCCCTTTTGGACCCAGTTCATCCAGTAGCTGTCTGGACTCTGGCTGTGGAAACACAAAAAACAGCCAGTAACACTTCACATGGCGAAAATACAAGTAGGTGGGCCACATTCTGCCTTTGAGCAAAGGTGGAAAATGCACACAGTGGCACGAGTACAGCGTAGCTGAGCCTTGGCATTCCTCACTCATTACCCTTCTGTGGGAATTTCTGAATCTTAGCAAGTGTTGGATAACGCAGGCTAATTATCTCACTATTGAAGTCTTGATTCAGCAAACATGTCTGCAAGTGATTAGCTTTACATCAGTGCAGCTCTCCAGGACTGTACAAAGATCTGCTCACCACAGTGAACATAGGCACAAGTTCTTTGCTATAGAATTAAAGTTTGAAGCTTCCAGAACTTGTGGAAGTATTTTATTTAGAAAATGAATATGTTTTGCCTCACAGAAGTTTGATAATTAAATCTCGAAACAAACAAACCAACCCAAAAACTTTCTTTTATTTCTTCCCACCTTTCCACCTCTTTCCTCTGCCCTTTCGAAAACCTAGTCACTTGACAAAGCATTTTTATCTCTGGACTCATATCACAAAGCTCTATATCTCCTTCCACCCATTGAGTTGGCTAAGTGATCCAAGCTGAGATTAATGCACATTTCCCTTTCGAAGATTTCTGTGCTATTACTGATGATCCATTTAGTAGGCAGTGCTTCTGGGATATTTCTCTAGTCGAAGTAAAGCCTTGCTTCTTGCATTAAGCTTGCCCTCAGTCGTGCTGACATCTCAGCTTTATGGGAAAACTGAGCTGACTTAAGAGCTTGTTGCATGGATCATCTTCCCCATCTGGTTCACAGCCTGACTGTGCAAACAGTAGTTCTAGCTCATCCAAGGGTATGTCCTATGGAGCCGAAGCAGGTAGTAAGGTCAAGGGAAGACAATAACACCTCCATCTGATGTTGCTTCTGAGAAAAACCTGTAACAAAATCAGTCTGCGACAGTCTTTAGGCCTAATGCTGTGTCAGCAAACCAGAAGGAGTCCAAAAACAAGAGCAACAATCTAATTAAGCTCTTAGCAGGAAGAAAGTTTAGTTCTCTCCAGTTCCGTAATAAATGTCAGCTACCAATTTTCAGGTTTTATATTAAGTTGGACTTTTGCCCCTTTCCTCCCCACCACCCCAGTCAGTATTAAAAGCTTTCTATTTTCGCTCTTGGATGCCCTTCATGTTGGTGCTACTCCATAGGTAGTTTTTCCAGTACTGGCAGAAGATACGTACGGAGAGTTTATCTTCTTTCTCTGTAAGTGTTCTTGGCTTTGTTCTCTTTATTTTGCCTGTTGAATAGAAAAGATTATTATTATCCTTGCCTACCAGAAAGGCAAACAAGTGTTAATTCAAAGCAAAGTCAGTATCCTAACAAGAACTTGGGGGAGAGATCTGGAAATAATTTATCCGCAAAAATATTTTATTTTGTGTTGAAAAGAAAGCAATATTTATCAGTTTTCTACAAGAGAAAGTGATGAAATATTTGTTGCAGATCAGACTGGTTTTAACAAAAGGTTTACACTCAGGCAGACTTAAAAACTTGCTATTTTGAAATGAAGATTCAATGAAATGCAGAGTTTGGGGAGGTTAGAGTATTTTTTTAACTTGCTGCAGCTATTCAACAGGCTTGACTCAGATTCATGAATTGTTTTAACCAAAAACCTTACAATTTTTCAATGCTGTCTAGCTCTCAAATACTTAAGAACAAGACTAGAGGACCTTGAAAAGATATGTACATCTGTTATTTTCAAGAGACATAATCTGCCAACGTGCAGGAATGCTGATAAGGAAATTATGCAGCATGTGGGGACGCTTTGAGCTGGTGCCACTAGAGTGCCTGGAATCACAGTCACATTATTGACCCGCTCCTAGTGCCATGGCTGCCTATTGCCAAGTCTCAGACTGGAAGCACAAGGTGGATGAAACTTATACATTAATTGAAGTGTGTCAAACGACACTATAGGAATTCCTGAATTCTATTGCTGACTTTACAACTGATTTAATGAAAACCTAAGTCCTGTATGAGATGCTTTAAATGCTGAGCTGTTGCTGACACCAATGGAAGATGCAAGTTAAGCATCTCTGAAAACTGAGTCTAGAATTGATGTATTTCATTGTTTCTTATCTTTGTCCAATGTGCCAAAGCTGAAGTCCCTGGCACAGCTCAACAGGAGAGATAATATTGACATTTATAGCTCTTATTGTAAAAAGACATTCAAAGCATCTAAAGTTTTATCACTATAATAAAGACACTCTTGTGAGCTGCAGCTGCAGTTCACTGGCCTCTCCAGCTGTCCTCTGGGGATGCATTCCCTTGAGCTTCTGACGGAGTCTGTACATTGCTTAAATCTCAACTCAGCCACATTTTGAGACTTGATCTTCCAAAGTTGATCTTACTTGATCTTCTACTTAAGTTGAAGATCAACTTAAGTAAGCACAGAATGTGCCAATGCATTTGCTCACCTATCTCCGTGCCTAACCTTCCAAGCACTACTTCCATGTTCTTGCTATAGTATAATAATACTATATTTATGGTCTGTCACAAAGACAACAGAGGAAAAAAAAACCCCACTCACCAAAACTAATCTGACGGCCATCCTGCCCACCTGTGACTTCTGTTACAGTATTCAGGTAACGACTGCTGACCTTCAGGGGTTTATTAGTATGAATATCCTGTAGAATCATCAAATGCAAACAGTTAATCAGATTATCGTGTAATGCTGTTGTAATCTTAGCAGCACAGAGCCGTGGTGTTGCATATGAAAAAAATGCAGGCTTTTAATATCAGTCTCAAATTATCACCAGACAAATTATTGTATACAACTGAACTCTGTTTTGAGGCAAAATAATGTAGTGTTTTTTCTAAACCTTGTGTTAGGCATTTGTTTTGATTTAAAAAAGAAAAAAGCGATTCAGCCTCACCTAGTGAAATGCAGATTTTCATCCAAATGAAAGCGTGTCTACCACTTGAGAGATCTGATTAACTCCTCATTTGTGGAATTACGTGACACACCTTTTCAAGCACCACTTGGCAAGGTAAGCTTTTAAACATTCTACACAAGAAATACAGTCTGAATTTTTGATCTTTGAAATGGTAGATTTTCATCTTTGAAAAGCTGAAAATGAATACGTGGGTGGTTTTTGGAACATGGTAATTCTGGAGGTAGGGACTTTTGAGTGTCCGAATACAGTTAACAGGAGCTCTGGCAAACAATATCTCCAAACTATCGAAAATTACTAAGCTTGTTTCTGAAGAGCACAATATGCAGACTGAAGAAAAGGAGGCTCTAAGATCAAGAGCTGAGAGGTGCTAGAATGATCAAACAACATCAGCTAAAAGAAGAATGTTAATAGCAAACTAATGAAATGCAAGATGATAGCAACATAACCATGAAGACTGGCTTAATCAGATAAAGACACCTGTTCAGCCAGATCCAACAGAAAAAGAAAAATATTCCTTTCTCTGAATTGATGAGTTAACAGGCTCTGAACAAAAGAATTTCTTATTTAGACCTGAATTTAAAACATACCAGCGTTACGCGGACTGGTCTAGTGACACCTTTAGACCAGCTGTCTAACAATAGGCCTCATCCCCTGAACTGACCTTGTTAATAGCAAGAGCATAATTCAGTGTAATAGTGACTTCATAGTCATCCTCACGGATGGTAGCAGAATGAATCTAGAGGGAAAGAGCAGCCGTTAGTATCTCTCACAAAAAAAGTACGCAGAAATAGTTTTAGGAATAAGTCTTGCTGATGATGTTTATTGTGGACCCATCACACAAAATCACACGAGGGCTCTGCCGACTTGCGATATTGTACCAACACTTCCCGACTAATTCAGCAAAGGGCAGGTGGTATCTTGAGCAACTGGAAGTATTAGAATGACTGAAATGCCAAATGAATCCAAAAGGTGTAATAATGCTATGTTTCATGAAAGTTCAGTTATTCTCCACCCGGATTTTGCAGCTGCATGGAAGGCTGTGTTGTCCTTAGGACTCCCTACTCCAAGAGAACCGGTTGCTGCTTGTACTACCAGTCTGTAGAAGCACGGTCTGTAGTAAACCGTGGGCAACTTTCTATAGCAATTCATTTGAGACAGTATTGCCATCAAGAAGACTGTTGAAGTTATACGCAAGTGCACAGGGGATTATAAAGAAGTGGAATGAAGCTGACAAGGTTATATTGCAGCAGGTTGAGAATTTTGAGATAAGGTTAACTGTATTTCCAATCCACAGGAACACCAAAAAAACAGCATTAAACCCAGATAGTTGACATCTACTTTGAATCACTTCTGTTACTTCTGAGGGCAGTGGTTTCAAGAGAATAGGATGACAAAAGGCCAAGAAGCAGCAGGAGTAGCCTTCTCCAGGCAATTTAATATTTTTCAGGCATATCCTTTTGAATCCTCTAGCAAAGGAAACAAGTTGCAGTGGACCTACAGCTCAACATCACCAAGCAGATATCTTTTATATTTATAGTTGTACTATAGCTTCTGAACATATTGGTGGACCCAGTAGGTCTCAGTGATTATAGAATTCAGATGCAAAGTATTTGATGGAATGTCCTACCTCCCAAAAGTGTAATCTGCCAAATAACAGTTACATTTCCGACACCCAGTATTTACAAACTTTTCTGTAGTTGTTTCTGTGTGCTAAAATCGGGGTTTTATGACTGGTGTGTCACATTGGTCAGGACAGGCTACTAGTGAGCTTGAACTGTAATCAGTGAGGTCAGACACTGGGAAAAAGCTATGCCAGTTCAAGGAGTTCCCAACCCTACTTCTGCCTGCATCCTACTTCCAGCTGCTCACTGCCAACCTGCTTTTGTACTAGCACTGATGACCATTTTTTCCCCTCCAGGGCTATTTTTAGCCTAGGTCAGTCACTGATCCGGTCCACGGGACATTGCCACAAGCTGTTTTGCTGGCAGCACCTAGGAAGCAGTGTGAGGGGATGCAACTCCTTAACCCAGCAGGGGTGCCAAAGAAAGTAATAAAGTACTGCAGCTGAACAGCAAGGGTAATTGAGCACAGGAATGAACTGCCTGGGGCAATTGTGAAATCTCCATTGTTGGTGATTTTGAAAAACTTCAAGACAAACATCTGTCAGGAACAGTTTAGGCAGAGTTGATCCTCCCTGAGGACAGGGACCAAATGATCTCTCAGTCATACCAGCCCTATCTTCTAGGACTCTTTCGGAAGAATCACCAGTTTTCCACCTCCTTGCTATCACCCCTTTAATCATTTTAATGCAGTTTGGTGGCATTCTGAAGACTACATCTCCATTAAGAAAAGCAATACCCTGTTCCTGTAATACTGGTTTAGTTTAGGCTGGAAGTAAACTATGTAGCCAAAGAGAATTGCTGCTACCTGCTGGCATAATCTAGCCCAGAGCAGGGGCAAGCACATCATTACATCCCACTTCTAGCAGGGCTTATTTAACTAACTACATAGGTGTCAGTGATTCTTCTTTTTCTTGATCGCCTGCTGTGGGATTGCCTACTGTAAAAGCAGCTGAGCAAGGGCTTTCTGGCTTCTGTCACTTCTATCTGTGAGGTGAGAAAAGAATAGAAATTGCCATAGGAAAGAAAGCAGAAAAAAAAATCATCAATAAAAGATTGAGCAAAAAATGGAACAACAAAACAAAAATTAGGCACACAAACAGGTCAAGGTCTAAAGAAAAGGGAGATGCTTATTTTTTCAGTGTTTATGTAGCAGCCGCAACAATCTTTTCATGATGCTCCCTAGGAAGATACTACAAGCTCTTTCCTACCTTTCCCATTCGAGGTTCTCCAATCAGTGTTCTGAATTCAAGGTTGTTCTGAGCATAGCTTCTAAGGTGCGCACAGACATGATCCAGCTGTTTTCTCCAGTAACCTGATCAGAGACAGTTAAGCAGGAGAAAAATCCCTGAAATGGTGAGTAACATTTCTTCTACTCATGTGATAGATGATTTAAAAGATAGCATATTTTCACTGAGACGAAAAAATTTGAATTTTCCTTTAGAAAATTCATCTGATCAAGAAAATGAGAAGCAAGTTATACCCTAAAAAAAGGTGAAATTCAACAAGACCAAGTGCTGGGTCCTGCACTTGGGCCACAACAACCCCCTGCAGCGTCACAGGCTTGGGGAAATGTGGCTGGAAAGCTGCACAGCAGAGAAGGACCTGGGGGTGCTGGTCGACAGCCGATTGAACATGAGCCAGCAGTGTGCCCAAGCAGTCAAGAAAGCAAACGGAATCCTGGCATGTATCAGAAACAGTGTGGCCAGCAGGAGCAGGGAAGTGATTGTCCCCCTATACTCAGCACTGGTGAGGCCACACCTTGAGTACTCTGTCCAGTTTTGGGCCCCTCACTTCAAGAAGGACATTGAGGTGCTGGGCGGGTTCAGAGAAGAGCAACGAAACTAGTGAAGGGTTTAGAGAACTTGTCCTATGAGGAGCAGCTGAGGGAGCTGGGACTGTTTAGTCTGGAGAAGAGGAGGCTTGGGGGGACCTTATTGCTCTCTACAATTACCTGAAAGGAAGTTGTAGGGAGATGGGGGTCGGTCTCTTCTCCCATGTTATGAATGACAGGACGAGAGAGAATGGCCTCAAGTTGCGCCAGGGGAAATTTAGGTTAGATATCAGGAAAAATTTCTTTACAGAGAGGGTTGTGAAGTATTGAAACAGGCTTCCCAGGGAGGTGGTGGAGTCCCCATCCCTGGAGGTGTTTAAAAACCGTGTGGATTTGGTGTTGAGCAACATCGTTTAGGGACCCTGACAGTGCAGGGTGAATGGTTGGACTCAAGGATCTTGAGGGTCTCTTCCAACCAAATGATTCTATGATCTCTGGGAGAGAGTCAGCATTCCTTTATGCTGGTACAGGGCATGAAACATGAGGGGCTGAACGCGCCTGCATTCAAAACTCATCTTAAGCCATTTAGAGTTTTTGCAGCGCCTGTCCAAGTATTTCCAAAGCAACGTTCCGTTTCCATCAGAGAAAGAAACAAAAGGACTTGTTCTCATTCTTAAGTGATTGTTATCAAGGATCTGGCTAATTTTATTTTTGAGTGTACTTATAGAAAGTACAGAGTATGATTTATTTTGTTGTAAATAAATGGTGTGGGCTTGGTAACCTCGTTTAACTCACACAATGAAGTTGCTCCGACCTTATCCATCCCTTCTTGTTAAGTGACGCTCAAAACAGTGAAAAGAAGCCAAGTCAGAAGAAAAGTGCTGCTCTGACTTTTACAAGAAAAGGCAAGTGCAAAAGGATTTTTGTGCTTGGAGGACTCTTCCGAGATCAAAGTGGTAGAAGCTATGGGAAACTAAACCAGCAAGTCTTATTTGTTAGGCAGCTTTAAAGAAATATAAAAAGAAAGATCCACAGGGCAACATAAATTGTTCCCTGCCACGGTCTCACATGCAAAAACTGATACAAGTTGAAAATAGTAATTAAAAAAATCTAAGCTAGACTACTACTTCATGATTGATCCCTCCAGAGAAGTCAGTATTATGTGCAATACACTGGTTCATAACTAGCCTAGATACCCAGATTTTATTTCAAAAAATCCAGATGGCCACGAACATATTCTTGCAAGCTTGATGTTTTATCACATCTGAAAGGATTTTTGGCAGCACTGATGGAATACTTGAATTCATGCTGCCAATAGTTGATTACTCCTATATCCCATTGATTTACTGATTGTTACAGTAGAAAAGGGGAGGCTTCTTTGTAAAGTTTACCTGGTAAATTTCTTGGCTCCTGTTCCAAACAGACTGAAAGTAAAGTAAAAAAAAAAAAAGAAATACAGTACAAATAAGAGGATTAGTGTTTTGGTACTGCTGTTATTTGCACCCTGTCCTAACTGTTTTTTTTTTAATCTTCACAAGAGAAAAGAAGGTTAGTTAATGGCCAATATGGTCAAGAAATAATAATAAAAAAAATCACTTGTATTTAAAAACTTTAATATCTCATGTCTGATACTATTTGAAGACATAATGGCCATATTTGGCATATATAAACAAGATTTTCCTGGGCGACAGCATATGGTCGTGTTGATACATGCAGTTTCAAGCCGTATATATAGCTCAGCATCAAGGAAAAGGAACAGCATGAAAGACCTGACTGTAACTGACATTTATTGATTTATAGGATGAGATATGTTCCTCAGTCCTTGGCAGGATCTAATGGAGGATACATTACGCAGTGCAACTTCAACAAAGTTACCTCTGCTAAACGGATGAAAACGAACATAGTTCAAAAGCAGTTCAGAATTTCTTCCCAACCTTTCCCAGGGAAGGGAATTCTCACTCACAAGCCAAGAGCTGTACTTCTGATAGGGATATATGAATGTTCAGTGTTACTTTTTCTTTTTTTCCTCTCAGCACTATTGCAGGCCAATCCTTTATTATCTCTGACTGAATTAAGCTCTCTGACATGTTGAGTCAAGTGGTGTATTTCCTACAGCAATGTCTAAGAGAACACACCACATTTCAGAGCAAGGGAGTAGGAAAAGGGATTTCCCTAGTGACAATTTTAAAAATAAAAGTGCATCCTCTGGATATTTATATACAGAGTCAAAACAGGAATTTCTAACATTCATTAGGAACTTTTTCCTACCCAATAGATAAATAATTCTGATCATGGCCTGAGGGGTTGACCCTCTGATTCTAGAAAAGACCTGGAGATGGGAAAGCAGATCAAAAAAAGTAACTGCTCCTCCAAACCATGGTTTGATGTTGTAGTGATTTAAAATTAACTTATTTTCTGGACTGCACAGCTGGACTTCCCTGTGAGATTAAAGACAATTTTGAAATTGGGCCATTTATTAGGTCCCTAATTAATACTGACGGACTGTCTTCGAGGGTTTGGGATCCAGAAAGCTGAAATTGGAGTTTTCCCAGGATAGTAAAACTAAAATCTCTAAAAATTGCAAAGGTTTTAGTGACAGCAAACAGTCAAGTGATTCCACAAAGAACCCACTGACCAAACCAGGCACTGTGAAACAAAGCTGTCTGCAGTACCGATACAGTGGTCTGTGCATGGACAGTCTCTGCAACGAGCGATGTAGATGTACATGAGGGGCTGAACGATGGGGCCTAAAAAGGAGCTCTCAAGGTTTCTACCAACCCTGTTTTTGTAATCCTGTTAAGAATCCCTTTCTCTAGTTTAGTTTCCTTTGTTTCCAAAAATCCTATAATTTATTCCACAACAGCACCCCAAACAAGTTCTTCACGTAGACAAGCCTCATCATATTTTTCAAGAGCTACGATCTTCTCTGTGTCAGTTTTGTTTAACAATACTCCCAGCAGGAGATATCCCAGTACTAACCAAGCTTCACGTTGCAGGAGGTGAGGAGGGTGCTGGAAGGTGGGGTGGGGTGGTTGTTTAGTGGTTTCCAATTCAAATATAGGACACCTGCCCTGATCTTGTAGGATTTGAGAAAATGAAGCTACTAGCAAATTCGTAAGGCTGCACAGGAGTCAGTAACCATAATTTTGATATTGCTGATAGGCTTTCTTTTAGCTATTGATGGAGATCAGTGATTGAATTCTAAGGTACTGTATTTACAAGTGACTGGTGGGGAGACAGACTTGTAAAGATGTAAATCAGTGTCCTGCTGATGGCACATTCCATAGACTATAATCTTTTCAAGAAGAAGCAAGGTCATACATTGCAGCTCTGTTTAGAAAACATAAAATCAGAACTCCTAACCTTTTCCAGGACTAATGGCTGTCAGGAGAGGCTTATGATCACTCATCTTTTCCATCTTTTCTTTTTGAGAAATCAGCTCAAGCTCCTTCTTTTCCAACAGTTTGCTAGATGGGTAAAAAAGTCCAATGGTTTGGGTTCCTTTATCTTCTCTTTCTCTTAGTCCTGCCCTTGATTTGGGCAAGGAAATAGCAAGAGGCTGCCAGGCAGCTTGAGCTTGAAATTGTTTAGCCTGTGGGGAGTGGAGGGGAAGGAAAAGTGTAAGTAATATAATCAGATATAATTAAATGGCTTACAAGCAGAAATTAACTAGAACAGTACACAAAATTGTAAAGGAATGAAAAAGCTAGCAGGAAGAATCATCAACAATTCTTGATTTTAATTACCAGTCCGTAACAATGATGCAACTTATAACAAATATTCAAGCAAAAGCAAAACTCTTCATGATTGCCAGCAAAATGACAAGTACGCTTTTGTAGGACAAAAGCTGGCCCTGCTAAATATCATGTTTTTTCTTAAAATGGAGTTTTAAAAACACTGTTACATATGCGTGAAAGAATACCTTGTATTGGCAGGACACAAATAATTCACAAACAATAAGATGAAAGTACTTAAAGAGCTAAGACTTTTCAAAAGCTGGTTGCTTCTCACTTTGCTATTTAGAAGAAGGCTGGATTAAGGCCTTTAGCCAAAGCTGCTTTTTGGCAGAAAGCAGTTCTCCGAATAAACATAACCTCGGTTTTGCCCTCAGCATGTTCACCGACCACAATGTTGTCTCAAAGAGGAAACATCACAAAGACTTGTGCCCATCTACACCCACAGTGGACCTTTAGCTGTGTTCAAACCTGGCTTTGCAGTACTGTGTGTCTTACCTCAGAAAAGCCCAGTGAGTCCCCGGCATCCAGGGGATTGCCGTTCCGAGAGCCCGCCCTGGATGGGGGCTCCATGTAGACGCCGCAGGACCCACAGAAGCGAGCGTACGGACGGTTGCTTGTACCGCACTTGAAACAAGCGAAGTAGGATGGAGGAGGTCCGGGCTGGAAAGTCCAACGAAACATTTGTCACTACAGAAACATATGACGCATGGTTCAGGAGTGATAAAAGCAGTGGCATGAATTAAAAGAAAGTAAAGTAGCACTACCTAATGCTATTAGATTAGAGATATTAACCAGGATATGAGACTGTTAACACACTGGGAGATGCAAGACAATAAATTTTCAGATATCTCAGCATTACATTACAGAGGCATACATTTTTTTCAGACAGATCTAGCATTATGGTATGTTATTTTTTGAACATAAACTTTGAAAAATACTTATTTGGCAAAGCCCTGTAATTACTAGTCTGGTGCTCTGATACCGAATATTAAACTGCAATTATTTCCAGCTCACTTCCAACATCACCACCACCCAAGTCCTCTGGTACAGTACAGGTCCAATGGTTCCGTATGCATATAGGGGAGTGTTTCAAATTTTATGTAGACTCAGCTCTTAGAAAAAAAAAAAAAAATCTCCTTGAGTGGGATCTTAGATTGAAACACTATACCTACAAAAATATACACCAGGGGAAATTGTTTACATTGATCATACCATGCAAAAGCTCTACTGAGCAGCAGTTAAGTACTTGTCTTTACTGAAGTTAATGAGGCCTTCAGCCAAAAAAATTGCTTGCATCATCTCATCTCTGGTAATTACCTGTATAGGTGATCATGGCCCAAAGTAGGTATGTGAAAACTTGCATCAGGTTAGCCTACACTTTAACCTTTGATGGATAAGTTACTTTGGCAGAGTACACGGCGACTGCATCTCAACTGATGCAGTGAGCTGATGCACATTGACCCACAGTCATTTGTTTACATCTCTAAACCTTTAAGTCACTGACTGATGTGGGGTCAGATGTCATCTAAGCCCTTCATTTTTCTTTACCTAATCTTACATTCTTTATTTCTTTACATAATCTTATATTCTCTAAGCAAGTATTTTGATAATAATAAGCTGTGCACAAACTGACAAGAGTTTTGCAGAGAAGTTTGAAATTGCTTCAGGCCAGAGGTAAGTAAAAACAGACTTGTCAACACAAACACTGAGAGCACGTGCCTTGGCTCCACACCAGTCACAGAAATGGGCATCATACTGGTTAACACGGTTGCATTTTGAGCACGAAACTGTCTTCTTTTGCTGGCTGTGGTAAGGCGGGGGAGTGTCTCCTCCAAACATGGGCTGATAAAACAAAACAAGCATTAAGGAGAAAATACTTCATAAGAAGAAAAGTTCACAAGTCAAATAAGGGAAAGGAAAGCAAGCTACTTTGGTAACATAAAGTAATATTTAGCCTAAAAGAATTATTTCAACTTATAATAAGCAACAGACTGACTTGGATCTAAGCTGTAATTTTTTTCATCATAAAACCACAGTAAAATCTGGCATTAATTAATTTTTAAATATTTTTACAGAACTGAGTGAAAAAAAACTCACTTCCTTATCAATGGTGTCCTTTTATGCTGAGTATTTACTACTACTAATAATAATTTACTTTATCAATGACCTGGATGAGGGGATTGAATGTACCCTCAGTAAATGTGCGGACGACACCAAGCTGGGAGGCTGTGTCGATCTGCTCGAGGGTAGGGAGGCCCTTCAGAGGGATTTGAACAGGCTGGATCGTTGGGCTGAGGCCAATGGCATGAGCTTTAATAAGGCCAAGTGCAGAGTCCTTCACTTGGGGTATAAAAACCCCAAGCATCGCTATAGGCTTGGGGAAGATTGGCTGGAGAGCTGCCTGGCGGAGAAGGACCTGGGGGTCTTGGTTGACTACTGGCTTGATATGAGCCAGCAGTGTGCCCAGGTGGCCAAAAAGGCCAATGGGATACTGGCGTGTATCAAGAATAGTGTAACCAGCAGGAACAGGGAAGTGATCCTGCCCCTGTACTCGGCACTGGTGAGGCCGCACCTGGAATATTGTGTCCAGTTTTGGGCCCCTCGCTTTAAGAGAGATATTGAGCTCCTGGAGCGAGTCCAAAGAAGGGCGACTAAACTGGTCAAGGGGCTGGAAAATAAAACTTATGAGGAGTGGCTGAGGGAATTGGGGCTGTTTAGCCTGGAGAAGAGGAGGCTGAAGGGAGACCTGATTACAGCCTACAAATACTTGAGAAGGGATGGTGGGGAGGTAGGGGAAGGGCTCTTTACATTAGTGATGGGTGATAGAACAAGAGGAAATGGGCATAAGCTTAGTCAGGGGAGATTCAGGTTGGATGTTAGGAAGTATTTCTTCTCTGAAAGGGTTGTCAGCCACTGGAATAGGCTGGCCAGGGAGGTGGTTGAGTCCCCATCCCTGGATGTGTTTAAGAATAGGGTGGATGATCTACTTGAGAATATGGTTTAATGGGGATTAGGGATGGTTGGACTCGATGATCTCTAAGGTCTTTTCCAACCTAGAAATCTATGAATCTATGAATCTATGAATATGGCCCCATGTATAAGTTCAATCGAAGTTGAGAGAGAGGTTTCTCTGCTGATGAACTTGTATTTTCAAATCCGAAAAATAACAGCTTTTTTCTTTGTACCTTTCTTTGGAGTAGTATGGCAGGGAAAGTGTGTTCAGACAATGAGTTTTCTCTCAGTTTGGTATTTGCTACATAGATGTTTTTTTGCACTCTTTTACCTCATACAAGTTATATATTACCTAGATTTCCTACTGCAATTAACTTACACAGGTATGCAAAAGAAAACAGATTTTTCAGCTGAAACTTCTAGAGGTTGAGTAAAGATCCTAGTTAGGACAAGTTAAGTCTTAAAGTGTTTTGTTAGGTTTTGCCTCAGCGCTTATGCAGTTTATTTTCTCTGCAAGTCAGGAATATGGATAAGGTACAGAAGCCAAGGAAAATTATTTTGATTACAGACACCACAATGGCAAGTAAGCAAACACAAAATAGCCCTATTTTCACCTGTGACCTGCATTGCGATTTGAACGATGTAATTTGAGGGTTCATTTGGAAGATAAAATTCACAAAAGCACAAGTCTAAATATGTTCTGAATCTAAATTATTTAATAGCCATTAATAGTAATATCACCATTATTATTAATTATTCAGGAATTACTATTGGTTGTCACTAATTAATTACTATTAGTAAAATTTCTGATTAATACTAATAGTTTGTAGTAAGCATTTAACTTTCTTAGCTACTACAGGTCTCACCATTCAAGTCACATGCCTAACTACAGATGCAGCTACACATTAATACCTACATTCAGCAAAGCACCTAAACATATATTTGTCTTAGGTAAGTCCAGATTCCTGCTGAAATTCACTTGGAAGTGACACCTCAGTGGCTTTACAAGAGACCTTTGCGTCTAGCTACTGACAGTTTTAGAACTCCAGACGTTGCCATGATAATCAGAGAAGTTTAACTCACAAATCATTATTCTTCTCTCATTTCTGTATTTATCACAAGCTGGAGAAGTGAAATGTACCGTAAGGTTTTCAAATAAGACTTTTCAGAAGTGAAAGTAAAATTCTTCTAAGGAACCAAGTGAGCAAGCTAAATGGGGAGTTGAAACAGACAGCAGTTGTAGGGGGAACATTTACTGTTGCTTTTCTCACCTCTGTGCAGAGTCACAGCCACATACAAGCATAGTAACTGTATGCACGTAGGAGAAGCAGCAAATGGAGATAAAAATAATGTAAAAGAACATTTTATTTTCTCAAAATCATTGAAATAGACAAGAATGATCTTCCTGATATACATACACACTCAAGTTTTCTATTGCAAAAGAAAATAATTTGAGCACAAACAAGACTCCCCATTTTCTAAGAGCCTACGAGCTTTCGCAATAGTATTTGAAATCCTGACTTCCATAGGAAAAACTTGAAGGCATACGACACACTTATGTTTAGCTGGACATTTGTGATGTAGCATCCGGGTGAGTACTGGGCTTGAACATGGCAGTGGGGAGCGAATCTCTGCTTTGGTAAGACAGGCACACAGGGATACAGCTTCAGCTTTCCAAAGAAAAAGAATATTATGCTTTGATTTGATTAACCCTAGAGCGACTGATGCAAGAAGCCTTACCATCTGTATTTCAGGCAGTTTGCTTTCACAAGTCACACAGTGTTTATGGTGAAGAGGATTTCCTGTGCCACATGCCTGACAAATTACTTTGCCCTTTTAAATAGAGAAAGAATACATTTCACATAGTATTTGAAAAATGTGAACAACAATAAGAAGAGGAGGACTTGATCTTACACAGTGCTGTGGTTATTCAGCCCTGCAGATAGAATAGATCCTTCAAGTCTGCTGTGGGCTTCAGTCAGGCCATATTGCCTGGTCATCACAAATCTATGCATCTTAGTGACATTTTTTTTTAAACTATAGTACAGTTCCCTCAGGAGACCCAGGATCAACACCTCCAGATCTCTGTATATATTAGTGTCAGTTTGCTTAGTCACTGCACTCACACAAAACAGATAGTCCAGTTTCTGCAAGGAAAATTATTAATAATAATAATATAACATGAAGGTGCCCTAAAAGGTCTTAGCACAGTCACTATTAACAAGAGTTTCCACCAAAGCTAAGAGTAACGAGTCTGATATTTTGATTGTTGTCACCAAGTAGTTCAGGTCTGCCTTTGCATCTACATCAGGGCTACCATAAAACATTACATTTGGCCAATGTCTATAACCTACTTTGACATCAAGCTGACAACTGCCTCAGGTTATGAGTCTCCTTTGTTATCTGATAGTCTTCAGCCAGCAATTTCCTTTCAGCATCCTTTCCTTTCCAAAAATGTTCCCTTGCGATTGTCAGAGAATCATATAGAATTGTTGAGGTTGGAAGGCACCTCTGGAGGTCATCTGGTGAAAAGGGCAGTCAGTACCTCAGCCTTTTCCATGTCCTGTGTCACCCATTCAGCTGTGGGCCCACATTTTCCCTAGTCTGCCTTTTGGTATTTATAGACTTACAGAAGCCCTTCTTGTTGCCTCTGACATCCCTCACCAGATTCAACTCCATAGGGGCTTTGGCTTTCCTAACAACATCTCTGCATATTCCTCCCAGGTTACCTGTCCCTGCTTCCACCTTCTGTATACTTCCTTTTCATATTTGAGTTTTGACAGGAACTTCTTGTTTATCCCTGACAGCCTCCTGGCACTTTTGCCTGTCTTCCTGCTCATCAGGATGGACTGCTCATCAGCTTAGAGGAGGTGATCCTTGAATCAATCATCACTAGCTTTCTTGACCGCTCTTTCTTCCAGGCCCTTATCCCATGGGACTTTTTCAAGAAGACCCCTGAAGAGGTCGAAGTCTGCTCTCCTGAAGTCCAGGGCTGTCATCTTGCTTTTTGCCCCTGCTCCTTCCTCTCAGAGTCCTGAACTCCACCATCTTGCGGTCACTGCAGCCAAGGCTGTCTTTGACCTTCACACTCCCAAAAAGCCCTTCCTTCCTTGTAAGTATGACACCCAGCAGAGCACCCTTCCGCATTGGCTCCTGAATCACTTGTGTCAGGAAGTTGTCATTGATACTTTCCAGAAAGTTCTGGATTGCTTATGCACTGCTGCATTGTTCCTGAGGCAACCTCACTTAAGCCCTGTTTTGTTGATTAAGTGTTCCCTTTTGTCCACATCACCCAAGACCCTTTGCTTGTCAGCCCTGTCCATTACTCTCTCAACAGGGCTGCTGGTAATCCTCATTCCCCTACGGATTCTAGTTTAAAGCCCTCTTGCTAGCTCAGCTCACCTGCTGACAAAGATACCTTTGCCCTATGAGGTGGATCCCATCTGTCCTAAGGAGACATTGATCCCCAAACAGGGTCCCACTATCATAGAAAGCAAAACCTTGCTGCTGACACCAGCTCTGCAAGCAATTGTGGACATCTGTGTATCAGTCCTCTCCTCCTCCCACACTTTCCCCTGACCAGGAGGATCGAGGAGGGTCCCTGCTTGGGTCCCCTGGGTAGGGAGTATTTTGTAGGGCAAATTTTGGCTGGTTAAGACCACCAGCACTTTTGGATCGCTGATCAAGACTGTGCTCTAACAGTCCTGCCAGCCCATCTGTGCTGAGCACTTAGAATCAAATGAGGTAAGCAAAGTAATGAGAACATATTGAATAAACTTAAAATGCTTACTAATACTAAGGCCATAAATCATAGAACCATAGAACATCTCTCTACTGAACACAAGTGCATGCATTCTTGTCATTTAGACTGCTACATCATGTGCTCTCCAGCATGCTTTCCTGAGCTTAGGTGGTTTACCTTTAATGCTTATTTCTATTCAAGGTGGTTTTAATCTTACTAACTCTTAAAGCTGTCAGAATGTAATTACACAAACCTGAGTTGGATCAAAATATTTATAATGAAGTAATCTGTTAGAAAAATGCATGCCAGGAGGTAAATTGCTATTTTGTTATATTTATTCTCAATTACCTTTACGCAGATGTTGGTTTGGGGCTGCAGCTGTGGAGCTATTGGTGACTCACATACAATGCAAGTGGGGGTATTCATTGGCACAAGATGTCTGCATTCAAGGCATGGTGCCATCTGAAGAAAAAGCCACATCACAGCATGTTAAGGACCATAATGAGATCATTAAGGTTATCATGAGATTTTCAATGTTTTCCTGGTTAGAGTCTACATCAGCAGCAAAGTCACTGGAAATAGAGTGGCTGAGAGCAACAGATGCTGATCCTTAAAGATCAAAGGCTATTAAGAAAATTTGAACACAATTGGAAAGAGAATGCTTTACCGAGGACTAAAAATATGCCAGAAAAGTACTAATTTAATTTTCAGTAAATTTAAAATGCTACTATAAAATGTGTGCAGTTAGTTCAAATCCTGCCAGTTATGAACCTAATCTAACGAGGTGCTGAATATTCTCCGTCATCACTTGAAACTACAGCATTTCCCCAGACAAGACAACTTTCTGATGACACAGGGAAAAAACAAAACCACTATTGACTTGTTAGATCAGATAATTATCTCTTCGGAGGAGCTTAGAGAAGGTAGTTACAGGCATCACTGTAAGAACTTGGTGCTCTTATATATGCCCGCACATGCCACTGTTTCAAGGTTTCAGACATATTAGATGGATCTTCTAAAGCTGTGACACAGCCACTAGTTACTAACTAACTAACTGCACTGGTTAGCACTGGAAGAAGATGCGCATGCAGGTGCTGAAGATGTGGTGGTTGTTGCGCGATGAGGAGGAATCTGAATTCAGTGATATTTCCTGGCACAAGTGAATAAAACACAATTTACTTTTTCATTGTTATCCTTATTCAAATATATGGCACTTGAAGCAATCTATGGTTAATTTTGCCCATTATTTAAGAATTACATCAGGCCCATTGATAAAGGTATTGAACAAAATAAAACAATCAGAACAGAGCTTCCTGAATGAAAGTGTGACTAAACAATGGTTTTGCCAGCATTGAATGTATAATTTGCTGAAGAATTTGGTTTCTCCAAAGAGGATTTGTTGATTGTTATGATGTTTTGCTGACCTGTGCCCCTTCAGGGGGCAGGAAGCGACGTACTGGCACAGGTGGGATAGGAGATCCACATTCCTGACAGAAGTGAGCCAAGGGGTCAGACAAGCGAGGTGCAGAACAGCGTGCACATCTGCAAATAAGAGCAAACCAGCTGAGCTTGTTTTGGTATTGTACTGCTGCGTAATAACGATTAATCTGGAACCTGCTGTGACAAGACTTAGGCCACCGATTTCTCAGCGGTGGTTTCCAAGCTACAGCAGTCCACCAGACCACGCCTCACCGTCAGTGATATGAAGTTCTGGACTCTAAACAGCTTTGCAAGGTCGAACGCTCTCTGGCTGCCGTGGAGTTTCACACTTTCTTCCTCACCATGTAAGGTACACAAGCCTCCTGACTGCAATCTGTATCAGGCCTCACTTCTGCAACATGGGGAACTGCTGATGTAGATCACATAACCCTTTCAATATTGATAAGTACTAACGTTCCGTGGGACTACTCCAGTGCCCGGTTTTCACCTACAGCAGTGAGGGCTGTACTCTTCATTTGAAAAGAGACAGCTTTTCCTCTTATCCTACAGGTGTTAGTAACGTTTTTTAAAAGATGATAAGTCAGTTGATGACTCTGATTGGTGAGATGTGAATAAAACTATATGAAAAAGAATTTTCAAAGCCCTACCTAGATCACATTCTCCAGTTACGAGCCAGTGTCTATCTTTGCTTTGCTCGTTTTTATAGAACCCACAGTATTATCGACTCGGTTGCAAAAGGCAATTGCTGTTACTTCCCAAGGACGAGTGTGTTAAAAGTCACTTACTTGAGAAAATCTGTTTCCCTCTGGATCCTTGCCACCTGTGTGCTTGCTAAGCTTTTCCGGCTAGTCACTGCAGAAGAACTAGCATACTGAAATGAAGGTAATTCTTTAGCCTTAGTAAGTGAGTATTTGCAAAATGCATACAACAGTAGCAAAACCAGCCAAAGATGTTCTTTGAAACAAATTGCACTGAAATGCATCGCTTTAAGGAATACCTACCACACTTGATTCTCCTATCGGCTGCATTAAGGATCCACAGCTTCTTCCAATAAAAATAATTCAATGTCTTGATATTTACTTCCAAGACAGTGTTACTGAATATTACGTTTTAAACACCAACTTCCCAATCTATAGCAATAATTATTTGCTAATTGCAGACTCAGTAATATATTAGAAGAGAATGAGTAGGAAAGCAGGCATTGTTAATTTGCTTTGCCTGGTTTTGTCCTTACTGATAACCCTGTACTGCTTTGGGCATTCCTATTCCAGTTAGTCATTACCAGTAAATATAAATTATGCTGTATAATACAGCCAAAGGCATTAATTAGTGAGAGATCATACGAGAATGATCACAAATCTTCACATCTTCATTTTTTTTACAGCTCAGTTCTGACAATAGCCTTTTACAGTTTTCCTCAACACCCCTTTGCTTACCTGCAACGACTCTATTGGTAGTGCTGAGTTGGATTCCTCTCTGTACTCTGTTGTTTCCAAATGACTTGCATGGAGCTGTGGTCCTTGCAGGGACCTGTGAGAAGTCTTTCTTTCTGTTTCCAAGTCTAAAATTAAAATCCTGTTAGTCCACTGACACTCACTTGATGCAGTTAACATACATCTTAACATAAATATTACATACTCCCATTTTAAATTCCTATAGCTAAGCAAATTTAAAAATGTATTTGGCATCCAGATTTTAGGTTCAAATAAACTGCATGGAATTACAGGAAATTAAACTAGAAGAAATCTCATTCCTCTCGGAAAGACCTTATTTTTGTATTTTTCTCTATTTACAGTTGTCTTGCTTCCTGCACGCTCAAAAAAACTCTCAGCTCTTAAGAGTAAATTAATGAGTAAAGATTAATATGATTCCCTGCTCTTAAACAGCCCCATTGCCATTACCATGGAATAACAGGTTTCATCTATAGAGAAAATCTGGATCAAGCTTTCATTTCTGCTTTGTGTACTTATTTTGAAATGTTACTGCAAGCAAACATCAGTAAAGAACTTGGTAAAGAATTTGCAATCCCGTCAGTTTAACAGCATGTTCTGGCACAAAGGGTCTTGTTATGCTGCTCAGAAATTAATGACTTTTTAATATGTTTTAAGAGGTAATATGGTATGTTTGGAAGTTAATTTTTGTTTTCTATTTGCAGTGTTGAGCAATCAAAATTGGAATTCCCAGAGGATGTTCTGTCTTCTGAGATGGTTTTGAAATTACCCATATTTTACAAGTGATATAAGAAGAAAACCGTATACTGCCTATTTTCAGATAAGAAAGAAGTCTGTTTCAGTCTTATGAGGTAATACTACACCTTGAAAATCTTGGGGTGCTTCACTCCAGGCAGGCTTGATTTCTACATTCACTCCATTCTTCCTTGGTTTTGTAATAAACATCCCACCTTCCCTCTCCTAAAAAGTAATTCCATTTGAATTCCAAATGACATATTTGGTTTTGCTCTAATCCTCTCTTGAGGAGAGAAGATCTCCTCAAGATAGAGTCAAAAATATTTGACTTGAACTGGTAATGAAAGACCAGCGAAGAAGAAAAAAAAAAATAGTCCCCTTGAAATTTTAGTATTACAAAAAGGACTGAGGCAGTAAAGATGGGCAAGTAGAGGTAGTAAAATATATAAAAAGTACATGCAATCAAGGTTTAATTTCTAAGTAATACCATACATACAACATTTTATATTCAGACAAGGCATTAAATTTGCTAAAACTTGCCTGTGTGGTGATATCTTTTAGGAAATCCTTGTAATTGTCTTCAACAGAGAAGGGGATGCTTGGTTGATTGTACTCCACCAGAAATACCTTTGTTACAACTGTACTCTCCCTGCAGTCCCTGAAAATTAATGTTCATAAAGCTATACACATGCCACAAATCCACGCGCAGCAAAAAGCGAACCACTGATGAACACGGCTCATGGCTCTTCCAAGCTTGCGAGTCATTATTTCAGTTAATAAGTATAATCCTGGACAATGCTCTCAGTAACTACTGCCTTGTTTTGTTGGGTTTTAAATTTATTTTCAGTTTAAAACGTACACACTGAGACGTTACCAATAAAATGTATGAATATTTTAATCCCTCAACCTATAAAATTCTTGATACGTCTGTATCTGCTTTCTAGGGTAACTACTGTTTGTCAGCACTGCAGAAAATAGAGGAAAGCAAGACTTTTTTTCCATTCATAATGACATATCCATTTTCCCAGTCAAGCAGCAGGTAGCATCCTATTAATTCGAGATAACAACTGTCATGCTCTACCATTTATTAAATTACAGCAGTAACATTAAAATGGCTGTAAATGACCAAACCATTCATTGAGGATCCATTGTCATTCTAGAGCAGCATCTATTTAGCCCACCTGAAAATGTCTCAATAAAAACATACTGGAAACAAGTGTTAATCCAGGTAGCAATATCAGAAAATACACATAGGCCTAGGTTTATGTTGTTATATTCCAGCGCAGACACAAACAAAGGCTACCTGCAGGTGCTAATAGCAGGGAACAGCAAGCACAAATCCCCAACTGGAGTGGAAGTTTCTGCTCCGTTGGATATAAAAGGCAGTAGAACAGGGTTCTGACAGACAATGCCTGTGTCCTCTTTCTGTCTCTAAGTTTGGAGAAAGTCAGTGGTTGTGCAGCAGAGTCCAGTTTTCTTTCTATGTTTTGTAGTTTCACTTTACCCTTGTACTAACATTGTACTTGAGCTGTGAGGTTTAGCATTCTGTGCTCCTTTGGGAGAAACTAAGCAGGTTCCTGGGAAGACTAACTACTATAAATTGGCTGTATCACTGAATGACCCCAGAAAACACCATACTAGTTCCTCTGAAAATTTGGTGACCGTGCTCAAAAGGATGAGCTCTAAGCGTAGTATACTTCCTCAGTTGCTCACCCACAGCCTCTGCAGACCGTTGGCCTACATCCACAGCCCAGGAGATAAACATCAGAGAGATAATCCCACCACACAAACACTTAATGGTTAAAAAGTGTTTATGAGAAAGTGAAGTCAATGCAACCCATTAAGATCACTTAGGCTGCAAACTGGCTGGGGAAAGGGGCATCTCTTGTTTGCAAGGCACAGAGTGCTTTCAACAACAGGGCTCCAAGCCATGCCAGGATATCTGTTCCTTGCCAAAATATGACTAAAATGAAACAGGGTACTTACTTTGTAACTGCCAATGCCTTGACCATTATTTTCCCAACTGGTAATATGATAGGACCCTTATATTTGAAAGTGTTGTGCTCTCCACAGCCAGGTTTCCTAATGAGTTCTGGTTTACTTCCATCTAAAGTGTAATAAATGGAGACCTCAGGTGTAGCTGAAAGATACGGAGAAAGTGATTAGCCAAATTGTATTCAATCTGTGAAAAACAAGCTCTGCGCTTGAAAGTACTCACTCCTGTGCTTTTCTCACATAAACGAAATAAAGCAGCTCCATAAATGACTGAATGTTTGGGACCAAAACTGTTTCTCCCATGAAAAATTACTCAATGAATGCAATTTCATTCTAAGCAATATTTCTTTTCCTAAAGTAGCTGTGTAATGGTTTTGTATGAAAACATTGCAACAGCTTGTCCATTCTAATGGGAGGAAAGATATTTTCTCCCATGGTGAAAGGTGGCATTTCAAAAATTGTAAGGAAAACCTTTGGGGTGAGCCTGGCACATGACACTTTCAAGCACTGGTTTTGCAGTCAAAGCAAAATGCAACAGCTTAAGAGCTTGATCTTGAAAGCAATTAAGACTGCTAACATAAATGAAATAACTCATATGTCAATAACATTGTCTGAATGCATAAAATTAAGTGCAAGTGTATTTGGTGTATCAAAACATGTTGGTTAATTTTATAAGTTCCTTAATGAAGTGAGCACTCATAAAAACTGTAATTGAATGCAAACAAAAGTATAGAGGCTAAAAGTTTCAAATGAATACATAAGAATAGGTTTTATGTAGAATCAAAGCTCTTATTCATACCTGATTTTATTTCAACGAGAGTATTTGTGTCTATTTCATGCTTAGCCTTCCCTGGAAGAGGGATTCGAAGTGGTATGACCTGAGGAGCTGAGACAGATCCAGCTGTCATTTTTCTCAGCAGTGATCTTTAAAAAATAAAAGCAGACAATAATTTTTCTGAACAGAAGAATGCATTGAGAAATACAGTCTTTTAATGTGATTCCTTGTCTTCCTTTGTTTCTCTTAAAAGAGAGAACACCAGATTCTTTAAACTGTTAGTTCTCATTAATATTTGCACAATATTCACATTGAAAATGAGCAAGATCCTAACGACCATCACACTTATGACTTATTCTCCTGTTTCAGAACTGTGAACAAAACTCAAGATGAGCACTGTTGCTTTCATTTCACTTTGGCTCAAGTCTGATTTCCACGTATTCGAATGAAACAGCTTTAGCATCATACATCAGTGATTAGATATGATTAGGAGTGATTAACACTGAAGTATCTTGACTCTAATCATGGCAGATGTGGTGTCATTTTCTTCGCAGCCTCTTGTTTCACTGTGACCATCTGAATATATACAAGATATCCTGAAAAGGACTAAAGCAAGACAGCTATTCCTTACGCTTATCTCAGCTATCGTATGCATTAAGAAAACACCTATAAAACAGGTGCCAAACATAATTTATCCTAATTTACATAGTCATTATCATGTCACACAATTTGAGAGTGAAAAATTGCGTTTGGATACGATAACATTTTACAATACAAAAAGATGTACTCCAGATCTTGGGAATTGATACTCAGGGCCAGGAAACATGTCTACACTGGAAAGATTTGGTTTTGTAGCCAACCCTTCAATCTTCCAGAAACATCTCTTATGTTACTCATCAATGCAGACAGTAATGATTCAGCACGGAAGATGTTCGTTAGTCCACGTTCTCACTGGGGCTACGACAGGTAAGCCACAGCGCTGCCTGCAGCTGCCCACCTCCTTGGCTGTGTTGCCCGAAGCAGCAGTTGAGGAGTGCGGGCAGTTCTCAGCCAAAATCTCTCGGACTGCATGCAGTGGCACAGGAGAGTGGATCAGATCTTTACCTGACACGAGGAGGCAGAGAGTAATTTTCCTCAAGGACCCGCCTGCTCTTGGCGCACCTGGACCAAAAGCACAGTGCCTTGTTTCAGCCTTCGGGGAGCCCGTCACTGGTGAGACACAACCAGTGTCCCCAGCGTGCCTGGCCCTGCCTGCACACGCCCTGCCAGGTCAGGCCCTGCCTCCTGCCCCCTCACAGCACAGCCCACCTCACCCGCTCCCTCCCTGCTGCTCCCACTGCAGGAGCCCGACCGCCCCTCTCGATCCTGTCCCGCAGCTCTGCCCGCCCCAGGCAGTCCCACGGCACACCCTCGCCCACCCACTCAGCACCCCCTGCTACCGAGCCCCTGCTCGCCCCGCTCGATGCCATCCCACAGCCCTGCCCAGCCCACTCCACCCCCGCTACCGAGCCCCTGACGCCCCACTGACCCCACCCCACTCGATCGCTGATGCAGAGCCCTGCCCGTCCCGCTCGATCCCAGCCCCTTTCCCGCCCTCCCGTTACCACAGACGCCGCGCGCCCGGCCGCGCCCCCTCCCTCTCTCCCCTTGCCCGCCAGCGCGGCCGCCCATTGGTCCGCGTCCCGCTGCTTAGCAACCGACCCCTTCCCCCTTTCCGTCGCGCGGCTCTGACGTCATCTCGCCCCGTCGCTCGCTCGCGCACTGGGGCGGGATTGCTGTGGCGCCATGGCGGAGGTGAAGGTGAAGCCGGAGGTCCCCGACCCCATGGATATAGAGAACAGGTGCGGGGTGGGGGGCGGCGGCGGCGGCACAGCCTGTTTTGTGCTGGGAGGTTCTCAGGTGGCAACGACTGATGGGGCTAGGTCGGCTGCTCGGGTGTCCTTCTGTTCTCGTGGCTTTTCCGCATCAAGTAATTTTTTTCTAACGTTTCATCAGTGTTTGCGTTCTCTGACTAGTCAGCGGTTCCTTCTTTCGTGTAACGAAACCGTACCGGGAGCGCCAAATCCAGGTTGTTGGTAGTGAAAGCAAATGGAGCGCCGTGGTCAGTGTTGCCCCAAGGAGCAAACATAGCTTGTCCGGCACTTCCAAAGATGTGTTGTCAGCACAGGGAGTAAACGCTAAGTTCCCTCAATAGGTACGAGTGAGAAACAGTTCGTGGGTGGGTGGTTTTTCCCTGAATTGTCCTTTTTCCTGTCTTCTGTTCTGACTCTAATACTGTTAGGATTTGGTTTCGGATGTAACAGAACGTGATTTTAAACTCGCTTTCATCTTCCCCCCAGGATCATTGAGCTGTGTCATCAGTTCCCTCACGGTATCACAGACCAGGTGATTCAAAATGATATGCCTCACATGGAAGCCCAGCAGCGAGCCATGGCGATCAACAGGCTGCTCTCAATGGTAGGGTGGTCTCGCCATCTTCATGTTACTTCAGCCAAGCTGGAGCACTCTTCCTACACACAGGCTGAATGGTAGCAACCTGCTGGGCAGGGCTAGCAAATTAGTCCCGCTGGATTTAGTGGCATTTGCCGTAATGCACAGTTACCATAACTTACTTTTGGTAGCCATAAGCACTTGTGATTGCCAAAGCCAATTAAAACATAGCCCAACTTACTCTTTCTGTTCTGTAATGCAGAGTTACCATGAATGTGTATATCCCTGTGGGTTTCTAAGCGAGGAAGCTACCCCTGGGAAGTATGTTTGTTTTTTGATGTGTCTCAAGTTCTTTGGTCTTATTTGCCCTGTGTATTACTTTGTAAAGCAGAATGTGATGCAGTGTAGCAGTCGGATGTAGGTGTAGTTGCAGTGGTTCAGCAGACAGCCACAGGTGATGACTACTAGGCCCACTAGCGATGGAGATTATCTCTATTAGCTGGAGATAAAATAATGGAAGTTATCGCATGCTCTTATGGTCTTCTCCAAACCCCTCACAAAATGCCAAGGTTGTGGATTACTCTGATGATAAGCAGATGAAACATCTCAAGGGACTTTTAGCATCTTCTGTGAATTTCCCACATCTCGCTGGGTGTTTTTCTTTACTGTATCGTGAGTTGGCCTAAGATAGGAGCGAGGATCACCATCAACTACTTGTGCCACATGTTGAGGAACAGAGAGTAGCTGTTTAGTCTTGCTGGTTCAGTTTGGCATAAACTTCAGTATCAGCCAAATGTTCAAGGTCTTTAAAGATCAAGATGCCTTTCACTTCCTTAGGAGGCTGCTTCATGGGCATGCAAAGTCAGGAGAGAAACTGAGCGGTACAGTGGAGAAAGCACTGTTGAAAAGACGGGCTTTCTGAGAAGGAGAGGTGTTGGAAAGTATCCAGACTGAGCGAGGTGCAGTATTTTGTTTTTTTTTAATAACTGAAACTTCTTAGCTTGGACCATACTAGGTGGCACTGGAAGTAATCCAATCTCTCTCTTTTTGGTCTTTCTGTTATAGATAGGAGGTTTTTCAGCACACTGGATGGGAGCTTGTGTGTTCAATAACTTTTGAGTGGGTTGGCCAAATTTCACAATGAGGCTTCAAAGATAGTTAAGTCTCTAGAATTTGTTTAAAATAAATGCCTTGGGGTGTGCGGGGAGATCTAGTAAGTACCTCAAACATGGGGAAAAACTGCCGTGAGAGCTTAGCCTTAATAAGCATCAGGTACTTCACTTGATAAGCTGCAAGTACGTCATCTGTAGAAAAGCACTGAAGGGGATCATCTTGAGGTGTGAGCTTCAATCAACCACACAATGCAAAACTGTAAGAAAGAAGGCTGGAACTATGGGGAAAGGATTAGCTGGCAATGAAAGGGTAAATGTTGTTGCTGTTATATGCAGTTATGCTCTTGGGCTTGTCTAATGGCTTGCCTCTTCAAAATAGGAAATAAGAATTTGCCTGGTCTAGGCACAAGTGTCAAGGGTAGAACAAATGTTTTGTGTGTGAGAGAGAAGCTGGTAATTTGCCTCTGAGAGGCACTATCAATCCTGACCAGCAGTTTTCCAGTGGTTTCTACTTAGTAAACTTTGCTAGACTTAGTAAACTTTCCAGAACTTTGCTACTGGGACTCAGAATTGTTCAGAACTTGTGCAGTAGAGCTCCAACATGATTTCTGGGTAGCCATGCAAACGAATGTTTTGGTGGAAAGGGACAGAAAGGTACACAAGAACTTGATGTCCCTCATGCAGTGGTGAAAGTTAGGAAGAATAATAGGAAGTGCATAGATGTTGTGGGAAGGGACGGGAACTGTATTTATTATTTCTGATAGCTGATGATAAATGGATACTTGTAGGGGGAAGAAATATCTCAAAGGGTATTATTGTTTACGGTGGTTAGAAATGTTACTTTTCCCTTTTCTTTATTCAGTTGACATGAAATGAGATTTTTAATTTAGAATATTGGAAGATTCTTGTCACATTGTGAAACAAGCTATTTCAAGGAAAGTAAATGCATTGTGTCCATCTCTCCTAGGGGCAACTGGACCTTCTCAGGAGCAATGCAGGTCTTCTGTATAGAATCAAAGAGTCTCAAAATGCAAGGTGAGCCGAGTGTTTGCTGGATAAATATATTTGGAACACAGTTCTGCAACTCACATGCCACGTTGCAAAGAATACACTCAGCAACATAATATGGATTCTGTAACATCAACGTTACAGAACAAAACTACTTATTTCCGGAGGGTACGCTTAACTCCCCTGAGCTGATCCTGGGAACCGTTTTAGATGTAGTGGTTTCTACTGAACAGAGGGTGCCATGGGACTACAGTTCTGACTTGCTAGCAGAGTTCCTGGTCCAGATGACAGCAGTGTGATCTGTGCAAACATATGGATATGCTTGGGGGAAATCCAGCTGTAGCCCGACCATACCATCTGCAAACTGTGCTTCTATGGTCTTCCTCACTGCTCATGTTACAGGATCAGTGCTCATATTCAGAGCTGTTCCAGGATCCTCCAAAGATGTTCCAAAGGCATGAGCAGAAACTCATACCTTTGATTTATTAAAATGTACCTTCAAGCCATGTCTTGTGATGCCTGTGTAAATCTGATGAAAGATGCCTAGACATACTTCTGCAAAGAAAATATCCTTAAAAATTATCCTCAGTGCAAGCATGACATCCTCTCTGTTTCTAACGCTTTAGAAAAAGATCACCGTATTCAGGTTTTCTCAGACCAGTGAAAAGGCATGTTTTGGAGTTGGGAGCACGCTGCTGTCCCTTTGTAGGCATTCTGTCTAGAGATAGGTTATCCTAAATTATGCTCCGTGCTGTGTTTGGCCTGCCACAGTTGTGTTAATATGTCATTCTGAATTCCCCATTGTTATGATGAGTTGAGTGACTCCTGCTTAGTCACTTCCTTTCATACTGTGCTCTTTCCTCTTTATTGTGGCTTCTCAGGGGCAAGCTTGGCTTGATACAGAGGTGTAGTGTCATGTATTATATTTGCCAATGGCTGCCTTATTGTGTAGGGTTTTTTCCTTTGTACATTTTTTTATTTACAGTACTTGTTTTCAGTTTAAAACAAATTCAACTTCTTTTCAATTTTGGACCTCTCAAAAATCCTGATATTTTTCTTGTTTTACAGTAAAATGAAAGGCTCTGACAATCAAGAGAAGCTGGTTTACCAGATTATAGAAGATGCAGGCAACAAAGGTAGTTTAAATAGATTGTAATTGTGAATGGTACTAACTCTTTTTACTTATGGAACCGTTCCCGTCCAAACAAGCTAGCTGCCAGGTCTGTAGCTAATGTTCCATGTGCCCACTTTTTAAAAACAAAAGAGAAGATGACATATTTCTCTATTAAATAACAACCTGTCCTGGTTGACTTTTGGAGGAGCTCTTTCAGAATATTTGGAATATGAATTATGAGTTATCTATGAGACTGTCAAGCTGAGAAATCCACAGAACACTCACAACTTAAAAGAAATTGTGATATTTATATTGGATTTAACAGCAGAAACCACTGCTAGTAACTAGGCTTTCTCAGCAGTCATTGCACACTATGGTTTGAGAGATGGCAAGTAGAACTCGATGTCGTATTTTTGTTGAAGTGAACACAAATTACTTAAAAATGCAAGAACATTTCTGTGTTGTGTTCATGTTGGCAGTGAAATGGGGTCCACTTGTAAGAGCTCTTGGAGGAGAGGTAAAGTGCAGAAGGACAGTGTGGTGGTTGTGGTATACGTTTCCTGGTTTTGCTGGTTTATTTTTTCTTCCATCACTTTCTATCCCTTCCCTCCCTTTTGCTGGGAGTGGTGGGATCAATGATACATCCTATGGTTGGCAAGCAAGTCAAGCAATGTTGTAATGTGACTCGGTTTGTGAGTATGTGCAGAAACAGATGGTTTCTTCTATTCATTCCTTTTCACTTCTCTGTTTCGAAACAGGTATTTGGAGCAGGGACATTAGATACAAAAGTAATTTGCCTTTAACAGAGATCAACAAGATTCTGAAAAACTTGGAAAGCAAGAAACTAATTAAAGCGGTTAAATCTGTGGCAGTGAGTATTTTGTGACTTTTTTTTTTAACCATTTCAAACATTTGCTGCATGCTGTGTATGTTTGAACAGGAGACTTGGAGCAGAGAAACCTCATTCTGCCTCCAGCTTTCTCACTGACTATGCACCAGGTTTGAGGTGCAACAGATAGGAGAGGCTATTATGTTTGTTAAATGATCAATGTACAAACTGATTAATAATCTAATTAATAAGCGCATCACTATTAATATACAGCTTTATCCCTCTTCACACCACTACTAATCACGCACCATTACTATCAAGTTGCAGTATTAGTTCTCTTTATTGCACGCAACTGTGTTATAGTTCTGTTGCCCTTCACAGACCTCACACTGCTTACTACTAATCTGCAGTTCTGTCACCGTTTTCTCTGCCCTTCCGTACCTGGTCTTCAGGACACAAACCTAGGGAAGAGTCTGGTGGGTTTCCCTCCAGCATCCCAGTGGGCTTGGGTCCACAGGTCACCTTCTCTGCTGTCTGTATGCATCCATAATTCCTGCTGCCTGCAGATCCTGCCCTCTCTTTTTATACTTATTCTCTTTTCTTGTTTCTTAACTCTGTACCGCCCTTTTCTCCTTTCACCACTCGGTCTCCACCCAAATAAGCAACCTGCCCATAATTACTTTTTCACCATCGGTCCCAATGTTGCTGTACCACAATTCGGTACTTTGATACTGAAGCAGTCTCGGCCTTTTATATGGGACTAGTGATATTGTTGCCTAGCTGCAAGTGTCCTTGCAAGGTTCCTCTCCCCTGGAGATCCTGAAACTCCCTTCAGTTATCTGGCTCCTGCTGGAATTGTATTACTTATTACAAACAATTTCTAAAACATTGATTCTGTTTTAGTCTTGGTTCCTCTACTTCATTCCAGTTACCCAAGCACTTTCCTATCTTATGTGCAGACAGTCCACATACCAGAGTAGGGCTTATCCTTTTCCATGGTTTTTCTCACTCTGTTGTAATGCTCATACAGCATCTTGCTCTCCCTTACCTGCTTAATTACAAGTCATTGCTATTAGCAAGTTCTTTGGACGTTCTCCTGCTTTCCAGCAGAGATTCTGTCTTGTTGCAGGGCCTGATACTCCAGGAAGACCACTTGCTTGTGAACTCTTGAAAGTTTTATGTTGTGTGCCTTTTCTGTGTACCAATCTCATCTGCACCATGAAGGCAATATCTTGGCTTGTGTGTGTGCGTTTTTTGGAGGGGACAGGGGAGGAGTGAGAGGTGAGGGTAACTTCTGAAATAGAAATAAAATGGCAATAAAGAAGTTGGACATAGAGAAGCAGTAGCATTTTCATGTTCTTGTGAGAGATGCTGGCTTCATACAGGGATGTAATGCTGCTAAAATTCCTTCAGTGGTTGCTGAGTAGTCCTTTGGATGACTACTAATATTGGGACTGAAGCAGCATTCCCATTCACCCTGTGTAGGTGTGGCGGTAAGGAGTGGGCTCGCAAGGGCTCACTTTAGCTGCAGGGTTTAGTCATGTAAGGGTCATCCTATCAGCAGTGCACGGGTTGAATCCTGCAGAAGCAGTTGAAAGCTTCTCCATCAAGTTTGTCTTTGCGGTCTTCTAAAGACACTTTCCTGCCCTCCTGCGACTGTGGAGGAGAATTAGAGTCAATAGGCTAAAATAAACCTCGGGAAGATCTGAGAGTTTAGTATTGTGTGCACATTGTTAGGGTTCTCTCTTCTAACACTGTTATAAAATGATGAGGAATCTAAATGTATTGATCTCCATGTTACCTGAGGTCCAAACATGTTAAGGATAGCTCGAGTCAGCTGGATTGCTGTGCCCCGGATTTTAGGAGTAATGAACTGTTTTGCAGATATCTTCTTAAATCTTCCTTCCTTATAGAAGACTTTCAGCTGTTAAGAGCTGTGCGCTTTTCTTTAACAGGCATCCAAGAAGAAGGTGTATATGCTATATAACCTGCAGCCTGACCGGTCAGTGACTGGTGGGGCTTGGTACAGTGACCAAGATTTCGAGTCTGAATTTGTGGAGGTGTTAAATCAACAATGTTTTAAATTTCTTCAGAGTAAGGTGAGTGCCACTACTAAAGTCACTTTCCATTTGCTTTGTGCAAGTAATTACTTTCTTAATAAAACAAGTGACAGGCAAGGCTTAAGTTTTCCATAGTGTTTTCTATAAGTATTGTCCATTGTTATAACTGGATCAGCAAATCTGCACTGGAGTATTATTTTTGTCATAAAAAGTGTGATGGTGTTGCATTTTAACAATGCCTATTTTCACACCCTGTACAGGGAGTGAAGCTTTCTGACTCCAAGGTCCAATGATGAGCTAGGCAGCAAAGAACACAGGACCAAAAAATCTAGCAAAAGTCACTGTATTCCTGCTGAGATCCTAATTTCTGAGAGGGTAGAAGGCAGTAGTCAGTCAGTGCTGCCTAGAAGACCATTTTTCCCTAGTTTGACTGGAGGAGAAGTCTGCTCTCCATTAAATAAATCCTATGCAGATTGCAGCATTTCTCTATTCCACCAAAATATATTTTAACTGGCACTAGGTACAGCAGAAACTTTTTTTGTCGACAAAATGCCAAATGGTGATATTCCTTCGTATAAATCTAAATCACTGTGTAAATTTTGTATCATATTTAGTGTAAAATTATGTCTGGTTGTGCATTGCATTGTCTCACATACATCTGTCTTAAGGATATAGCTTTCAATGTTAAATAAAATACATGTCCCGGAAATGGTTTGAAAATCAACTTTTATACTTCAGTCTGCCTGAAACTGAACCACAAAGGAGGCTTTTGGCAGCGAGTACTGACTATCGCTCGTCTTTGCTGTTTTCTCAGGCAGAGGCAGCTCGGGAGAGCAAACAGAACCCCATGATACAGAGGAACAGCTCATTTGCCTCGTCCCATGAGGTGTGGAAATACATCTGTGAACTGGGTATCAGTAAGGTCAGAACAGATTCATCTTACTACTGTCAGAATTATCAGTGCATTCCTAGCTGCAGGAGTTGGGTCCTGCAAATTTGGTGAGGGTCCGATAAGTGCTTTAGTACCCTACAGTTACTGTAGTGCAGATGGGCTTTGCTGCTTGATTGTTTTTTGAGGAGGGTCAGTGGTGCTGTGTGGGATTCCAGGATAGTTTGTACATGGGGGTTTTTAAAGACACATAAAAGAATTTGCATTCACATACTTGTCCTATAACAGTCTCAACTGGGATAGAATTTATTATTTCTCTCAAGTTTGCCTATGCCCTTCAAGCAGTTTTAGGGGAGGAAAAATAAAGAAAAAATATGAACCCCTCAATTATTGGTCACCATCAACAGGCATATCTTCAACAATGTCTTTTTCTTCTTTCACCATCGTTTTCCTGTAAAACTAGGAATATATTGTGCTGGGATGATGTAGACACTTGAGGTGCATAGGGAAGTTCTTTTTGGTAAACCAAGGCTGGTGCAATCTAAAAATGCTTGGAGGGTAGGAGGTATTGGTATTTGCTTTTCTTTGTCAATCTGCACAACCCCATAAAGTGCCCAGTGAAAGCAGTGCCTTTATCTGGGCTAGGTTAGAACTCTAAGGATTTGTTACTCGAGGTGTTTGCTCGTTTCCTCCTTGCAGGACTTATTAGCATGCGTCTTTCCTAATACTTATTTTACAAATTATTTCTTAGGTAGAGTTGTCAATGGAAGACATTGAAACCATTTTAAATACTCTAATATATGATGGAAAAGTGGAGATGACTATTATTGCTGC
Organism: Tauraco erythrolophus; assembly: GCF_009769465.1. Lineage (NCBI taxonomy): Eukaryota > Metazoa > Chordata > Aves > Musophagiformes > Musophagidae > Tauraco > Tauraco erythrolophus. The sequence goes on along the minus strand of NC_141466.1, from coordinate 118,446,433 downwards.
AAAGGAAGGGACAGTAGGCAGTGTGGATGGACAGATGAAGTTGTACAGAGCCGTTAGTCCTCTCATACAACCCACTGGATTAGTCAGGACGCCCTGTGGACTCTGTCCCGTAAGTAACTAACTCTGTATAGGAATATGTGGCTGCATGCAAATTTTGAGTACAATCCTGCAAATGGCCAGCCAGCATATTGCAAGGTTATATGCAACCTTGTGATCCTCGTGCCTTTCTAAGGCAACTCTGCTCAGAAGCATTATCCATGGTGCCTTAGCTATGGTGTGAGAGGCAGGTTCTTTAGTTTAGACCAGGATGTTTCCCACATATGTATTGTCACTTTACTGTATGTGAAATGGTGCTGTCAAGTGTAGCCTGTTCCCAAATTTGCCTACTTATGTTTTTTAACAAGCTAACTTATTTCTGTCTAGCTTTTGGTCTCTCCTGCTTGGATTGTAAACTGATATGTGGGTAAAACTTGCCAGTGTGTCCATTTGCATCACTTACTACAGTGGGGTCTGTTTTTCTTTGTTGTGCTCACGTTGCTCTTCCTCAGAGCTGGCATTGGACTCCCGAGATTTTGGCCTCTGTTAAAATACTGCTTTTTTTGCTGGGGAAGGAGCAGAAAACATGCAAGCATGTTACTTCCAGTAAGATCGTGCTTGCTGTATATAATTACTCATACTGACACAGGGCTTTCTTTTGCAGGTTTTTGATGATTGCCATGAAGGTGGTGAGATTTCTCCATCAAACTGTATTTATATGACAGAGTGGCTGGAGTTCTAAAGTGAAAGAAAACTGTAAACTGGATCTGTGCTTCACAGCCCCAGTGACAAAGTGGCTTGCTTTTTTTTTAAAAAGTGGACTTCTAAATTTGTGAGCAACTTCAGGACACGGAGTGACTTTGTTTTTAATGAAACATAAAGCAGCTACATACCAGTTGCGCGAGCAGTCCTTTGAGTGGTCTGGAAATCGAGTGTGCACTGAAGGTCAAGGCTGAAGTGGAAAAGTAGATCCGTTCTTGTACCAAAAATTGGTTGTATGACCTGAAAACTGCCGTAGAACAGCTGGGTGGTGATGCGTCGCTTTCAAGGATTGTGTCAAGTACTCCACAGACGCTTATTCTGAATGAGAGAAAATAAGTCATTAGCAGATCAGAAAAACTTGCTAATGAGTGTTGCCAAGAATAAGATCCCAAACTTTCCTTTCAGACTGATGCTATTGGTGGGTGCTTACGTCCTGAAGCTGACACGTTTCTCCCGTGATAGCTACCATATAATTGAAGACTAAGCCTCTGATGTGGGAAATATCCTAAATATGTCAAACAGAGCTCACTGACTCTTTATTATCTTTCTTACCTGCTAATTTATCATTAAAACCCTGATGTTTCTCATGTACATACGTGCTTCGTTTCCTCCCTTGCTGCTGTTGCCTGGTGATGCATCTGTTGTATTTATTCCTTCATCTGACAGCTACAAGATCATCAAATCTGTGATGCAGCTGCATCATGTACATGGATATGTCACCTGAAATTTTGAGTAGAAGCATTCTGGGAAGATGTGTTTTCCAGAAGAGAAAAAGACTTCCTCTGGCCTGATGGTACAGGGAAGATTTTTATAGATTATCTGAATGCCTTCAGGGCTGAAAAATATGCTGATGACAGTTGTTTGTACATAAATATGGCCTCTGGCCTTGGTTTGTGATCTGATAAAGGCAGGATACTGGCATATCATCAAAAAGCACAATCTTCTCCTCCTGTGATGTGGAGACAATTTGTGTTTCTCTTACGTGTGACCTCCCTGGCTCCTTCTCTGTGTGGCTCTGGACTGATGAATTAGCAATAACGTATAGACTGTGGTGGTGGTGTAAGTCTCGTGCCCAGGGTACACCAGGCCATGGACCTCTTGAGAGAGCTGTGTCTGGTTTCCTCTGGCTAGTGATATTCATCTGGCAGTATTAGAGGGGCGATACTGTCTTTGGAAAATGTAGGTTCAAATCCCACTTGGGAAATATACAGTTAGTACAAAAATCAGTTTTATGCTAATTAGTTACTCCACCTCTTCCTTAACCTATAATCAAGCAACCTCGGGGGGGGGAAGCTCCTTTTTCTTGAGAATATTGAGCATATATGGTACAGCCAGCTCTTCACCATCCAGAATAACAGAGGGCTGAGATGAAGTACTAGCAGACTAGGTGGTGTAGACACACGAACTGTGCAGAGACAGTCTGGTCCCAGTACAACTTGTTACCTGTGGCTTAATCTTGCTGTGTCCAGGCTGGATCTCTGCACAACTACTCTGTATCTTGATGATAGCCTCCCAGCACTGGGAAACAATTAGCAGGTCAAACACAACACTGGACTTGTTGCAGCTAGCTGTTTCAAAATTCCCTATCTGAAAATAAGCTCTCCTGGACACACACAGCTGGGATGGCAACAGTCGAGTGTATCTACAGCTGAGTTATCAGCATGCCAAGTAAATGGTGGGCTAACGTAGAGAGATTTTGGAAGGTGGTTTACCTAATAAAGGTAGGAGACTTTACAACAGCTATTTCAATATTGTTCAGGAGTTTGCACTTTCTAAAAGCAGTCTGGATGCCATATAAGTGTTCAAATCTTGCTTGATTCCCATTTTCCTACTTATAGCATGGGTTATGGACAGAAGGCTAATGGTGGTAAATGCTGTACAAGGAATTAAAAATGAAAAAAAAGAAAAGAGAAAAAAAAAAGGCTCCTGTCCCATACAGGGACAGTATAGATACAGAGGCAAAGGCTCCTTGTTTGCAAGTAAGCATGCTGTCTGGACTGGAGCAAACAACTAGTACTGATAAGCTGGCATGTCCATGGAAGGAGTCTGATTGTGTTAGGTAGTGTGAGCACTCACAGCAGCCTCTTTCTTTTGTTCTGGTGTTGTCTCAAGGCGACGGGTTACATATCTCTACAGAGGCAGAAGAGTTCTTACGAAAGTGATGTGGGGGTGAAATGGTCAGATGTTTGTTCTTTTTGTGCCCCTCTTAACCACTCAGCACACCGAAGCCTGAGGAAAATGCTGCGAACTTCACTGGAGGGAGCCTTAACCTCAGCTTTCAGACATCTGTTGTGTGGCCAAAGCTAATTTCACTGAGGTGTGGGCCTGGAGTTGCCTTTGTCTTCCTGCGTTCAAAGAGGACCTAACACAATGGGGTCCTGAATCCTGCTGCTGCAGAGATAACACATTGTTTGCGCTCTGCTGCAGCTAGAAGATAGCTTTCAGGGAAACAGCAAGTCTTTATCATGCAGGTATGTCACTTTATGCAGTATAACCATTGGCAATAAGGAAAAGGAGAGAGCTTGTTGTCAGTGAGCAGCTTTAGGAAGCAGAGAGCTGGTTTATTAAGCTCTTCAAATCCTGGCTCATTTGAATTGGGTTTATCTGGCTTAGATGACCTTTGACATTAATAGTCTAGACTTTTTTTCCTCTCTGAGTTGCTTCAGTCTTCTCTTCTGCCTGACAAAGCTGTGCCCTTTACAAACTGGTGTGAAATGTAACATTTTGGGGAAGCTACACTACCAGCTCCAGTACTGAAGATGAAAACGCTTCCGTGTAGAAAGCTGAGAGCTAAAGTTAACGCTCAAACCACGGATGACCACTTGGAAGCAAGATCCACTCATTTTCTTATTGCAAGCCTCATACAAGAGGTGACAGTTTGGTGGCTGCAGGACCACGAGGTACCTCCTGGGTCGGGGAGCCCAGCCCCGTTACCGTGAGCCCTGGGGTGTGCAGCCCTGCTTGTGAACCAACCAGGCTGCTCCTGTGAGCCGTTTCCTCCCCAGTGGCAACCAACGGCGCACAAACAAGTTGGAGGGTGGTCACGCTCAAATACCATTTTCACATGGAACGAAGTGCAAGATTGCTTGTTATTTCCAAGAGAAACATTAACTATCAGGCGGTATTGTGAACTGGGGGACAGCACAGCGAGTGGGTACTGTTTAATGTGTCGAGCCTTTACAGTCCAAAGTTTAAAATAGTGGCATTAATGGCAAACTTGAAGCCTTGGTAGTGAAAACAGTTACTGCGTAGCTGAGTGGCTGTTCAGTTTTTATTGGTTTTGTTTTGTTTGGTTTTTGTGGTGTTTTTTTTTTTTATTTATTATTTACTCTGATCCTAACTCTCGCCCCCGTTGGGGGTGTTAAGCGTTGATGGTTGTTCATCTGGTGCTGTTCGGGTGCCATCTTCTGTCCCCTTCTGGTATGGCTTCCCTAGGGCTCAAGAAAGAAAAGAGCTCTCAGACCCTGCTGTGGTTTCCCGTTTCGCCTCCACGTGCAGAGCAGTTTTTTGGGAAGAAACAAGTGAATGGGGACAGCCAGGTCTCCTATTGCTGTCAAACACTTCGTGCTTTGAAACAGGGTATAGACAGCTTAATCAGGGCTGTCCTCTACCACACACAGACCAATTTCCCCTCTTGCTTCATGTGGCTGGGACTTTGTAATTTCATCTGTGAGAAATGCGTAACCAGGCCCTCAGCCACACTGGGCCCAGCTCAGCCTGCAGCATGAAGGGGACGAAAAGGCACTGTGAGAAGCTCCAGAGGTGGTGTCCAAATTCTTGTTGAAAACGTTCACTTCCTACCTGAGACAGTGAATTATTGGATTTATAGAATCATAGAATGGTTTGGGTTGGAAGGGGCCTCAAAGATCATCTAGTTCCAAGCCCCCTGCCATGGGCAGGGAAACCCTCCACTACACCAGGTTGCCCAAAGCCTCATCCAACCTGGCCTTGAACACTTACAGGGATGGGGCATCTACAACTTCTCTGGGCCTGTTCCAGTGCCTCACCACCCTATGAGTGAAAAATTCCTTCCTTATATCTAATCTAAATCTGCCCTCTTTCAGTTTAAAGCCATTTCCTCTTGTCCTACCACTACATGCCCTTGTAAAAAGTCCCTCCCCAGCTTTCCTGTAGGCCCTCTTTAAGTACTGGAAGGCTGCTATAAGATCACCCTGGAGCCTTCTCTTCTCCAGGCTGAACAGCCTCAACTCTCTCAGCCTGTCTTCATAGCAGAGGTGTTCCAGCCCTCAGATCATTTTTGTGGCCCTCCTCTGGGCTCGCTCAAGCAGCTCCGTGTCCTTCTTATGTTGGGGACTCCAGAGCTGAATGCAGTACTGGAGGTGGGGTCTCACGAGAGCAGAGTAGGGGGGCAGAATCACCTCCCGCGACCTGCTGGCCACACTGCTTTTGATGCAGCCTGGGATACGGTTGGCTTTCTGGGCTACCAGTGCACATTGCTGGCTCATGTTGAGCTTCTCATCCACCAGCACTCCCAAGTCCTTTTCCTCAGGGCTGCTCTCAATCCATTCTCCACCCAGCCTGTACTTGTGCTTGAGATTGATCCGACCCATGTGCAGGACCTTGTACTTGGTCTTGTTGAGCTTCACGAGGTTCTCAAAGGCCCACCTCTCCAGCCTGTCCAGGTCCCTCTGGATGGTATCCTTTCCCTCCAGTGTGTCCACAACACCACACAACTTGGTGTCATCTGCAAACTTGCTGAGGGTGCACTCGGTCCCACTGTCCATGTTACCAACAAAAATGTTAAATAGCACTGGTCCCAGTACTGACCCCAGAGGAACACCACTCGTCACTGGCCTCTACATGACTCCTCTGGACTTAAGGAGATCATGGGGGAGTGGGGAGGAGGGGAAGCAGAGCTCAAAGCATTCTCCTCTTTCAGTTAGACACAAAACAAGTTGGGGCTATGTAGCCTGTGTTTCCCCCCCCCCCCCCCCTCTTGCTTTTTGAGCAAGATTGTGATTGTTCCAGGAAAACAGAAGAATAGGAAAGCTTTTACTTTAGTTATATTGGTCTAGAAACACAAGGCTTTTGGATTTTGCTTCTCTTGCAAACTCGCAATAGTTGCTCAATGTTTCAATTAACCTCATGCTAGTAGAGTGGGCACAGCATAGCCTTGAAGCCCTGGGTCCCAGTAAGGCTCTGTGCTTTCCTTTTGAGACACAGTGATACGAGGAAGATGTAAAATGAAAGATAAAACTACTAACTCCAGAGGAGCAGATTTGCTTTGCCTCTTACTGATACTGCTTGGAGAGCAAATCCTAGGTCTGAGGAAGTTAACAATAGTAGTAAAGTAATTTGAATTTTATAAGCTTTAGCATATGAGTATAGGTAGCATTCTTCTGCATTTTTATTCCCACTGAATTTGTGGTCTTTCTGCTTGTGTTCAGATTTTACACAAGCAAATTTAACCCCTGGAGAGCACACACCTTATGTTAGGAAGCTGGTAAGGCAATATTAATGTTCAGCTCAGCACCTTGTTTTGCTTTGTTTTGGACCTGGTACATTGCTCTCCACTGTTAGATGTTTCTGTAGAAAATACACCTTTTCTGCCCTGGGAAGAAGGAATGAACGGCCCTTGGTTAAAGCAGTTTCTTCAAGAATTCTCTGGATAATGCCAATCTCCCTGTGGAATTCAGTGTTCTGAAAATGGCCCCTATCTGTGTACTTACACAGTTCTGTTCTACATCTGTCAGCCAATTCCTGCTGTCCTTTCCAAGGAAGGGAAAAAGGGCTGCTGATGGTTCCAAACTCTACAGTAGCCCAATGGCAGTTTCGTTGGATCTTCTGCTGCTGCCAGTGTCTGTTGAAGTATCTTGAGGGGCACAGAGAACAGTGTTGAAAACCCTGTCCTTCTCTCCTCAATGGTTTGTTTAACTTCTTGCTATTTCTAGTGTAAACAAACTCTTAGCACAGACTGTGAACTGAGAGTAGTCACAGATTTTTACAGGTACTTGAACACTGAGAAGAGATTGCCACTTTTTTTTTTAATAGCCAAGCATTTCATTGTAGACTGTGCAGTAACACTTAAAACTTATTTATGTTCCTAATTGCTTATTATATGTAAAAGTTGGCCACATTTCCTATGCATGGTTTTACCAAAACCTTCAAATAGCTAAGAAAAGTGTAACATGTCCCACACAGCTCACAGAATAGAAAGAACGAGCATCACCCTGCAGTTAGTCACAACAGAGAGCCTCTATAGGCATCTGAGCTCCACAGTTTGGCCAGATTTTGTGTTTCTTGTGCTAGTTAGCTGGTAGGAGGCAATGCCACCTACATCAGTAAATCTCCATACCACAGGCTCTCTTGGGTTTTTTTTGTCTGCTGTATCAGATGTGTAAGCAGACACCAGTGCAAATGGGTGAGTTCTGACATAACTGATGTCATGGTTTGATGTGGGGGGGGGGTGGTTCTGGTGGCAGGAGAGGGGTTTTGCTCCCTGCGACCTCCCCGGTTTTGGAACCAGGTTAGGTTTGGTTCCGGCCACCAGATCAGACTGCCATCCCCCTCGGGGTTGAGCCAATAGGGCGCCTCTGCGAATTGCCCTATTTAAGTCGGGACAAAGGGACCGGAAAAGGTGCTTCGCCCAGGATCGAGCAGAGAAGGGAGGAGGGCACTGCTCCCGCTCCCTGGCTCCCAGCCGGGCAGCTGCCTGCGTCGGGCCAGCACCGCCCACAGAGAATGGCGGCGGCGGAGCCAGCTGGGGAACTCGGGGGCACCCCACTCCCGGGGTGCCCACTGGGCTGAGTTCACCTGGAGAGGACTGACTGAGATCTGAGAGAAACAGCCGCATCGACACCAGGTCAGTGAGGATGGAGCGGGAGGAGGTGTGCCGGAGCCGAGTTTCCCCTGCGGCTGATGGTGAGATAGCAGGCGGCCCCCCTGCAACCAGGACGGCCTCGGTGGAGCAGAGACCCACTCGCAGCCCGTGGGGAGAAGATGCCTGAGCCTGAGGATGGTCGTGGTGGGGTGCATGACGAGGCAGAGAGGCATCTGGAGTCTTCATGACAACCCACGCCGGAGCGAGTGGCTACAGCTCCCTAAGTACCCGAGACTGTGGTAAAGCCCACACCGGAGCAATCTGTGGGGAAGGATTGTTTCCAGTGGGCTGGACTCATGTTGGAGAAGTTTGTGGATTTTTCCTCGTGGGTAGGGGATCCATTGGAGCAGGGGAAAAGGGTGTAAGGACTCCTTCTCCTTTAAGAAAGAAGCAGCAGTAACAGCACGGAATGAACTGACCTGCACCCCCCAGTCCCTGCCCCCTGTGCTGCTGGGGGGAGGAGGTAGAGCCGGGAGGAAAAGGGGGGGGGGGGAAGGTGTCGGTTTTAAGATCTGGTTTTGTTTCTTTCTGTCCTCTCAAGTAATCGGTTTTTGTTTCCCTTTGTCCTTCTAAGTAATCATTAATAAACTGTTTTGCTTTGAGAAAAGCTCTGCCTGTTTTGCCCAGGACCATGGTTGGTGGGTGCTCCCTCTGTTCTTGTCTCAACCCTCAGTCCCTTTGGTTTTTTTTTTCTCTCCTCTCTACTTTACTGGAGAAGGAGAGACTGTGTGAGTTTTAGTTGCTGGATCAGCCTAAAACCACTACAACTGAGAAAAACGAGAGCCTGCTAATCAGACCTGCATGGAGGACCACGCTGCTGCACAGCATTTCAATTATGTGTCTCCTGTTGTTTTAAGCCGAGTATTACCAAACACCTTCAGAATGAACTTTAGTCTTTCTTCTAATTGATGACACTAAGAAAAATATAAAATATTCAAAACACAGACTTCTGTTGCATTTAAAAGAGAGAAAACAGAAAAAAAACCAAAAGCTTGACAGTGCATGGATGAGCAAACTCAATCACTCAATCAAATAGCATTAATTTTCTTTAAGCAAAGATGGAATGATGCTCACACAGAAGCCTAGGGAATAGGCTGACCACTACATGTATTTAAGGCCAGCATCCAAACTATTAGGTAAAGATGTTTCAGCAGCATTCAGCAATGGATTTATGTGCACACATTAAGATAGAACAAATCCTACTTACATGGAATTACATGAAGCTGTGGTGGAGGATTCATGTCATCCCTCTCACTAGGAACAGGCTTTGGCAAGAAACTGTGGAAAGCAACAAGAGAAGGAAGCAATGAAAGAGGGAACATATTTGCCCAGTTTCAAGGCACAGACAAGTTTCTGGGGCAAGTCAGACTTGGTCAAACCTCTACCACACATCCACAAGCAGCGTCTGAGGGAGTTGGGGCTGTTTAGCCTGGAGAAGAGGAGGCTGAGGGGAGACCTGATTACAGCCTACAAATACTTGAGAAGGGATGGTGGGGAGGTAGGGGAAGGGCTCTTTACATTAGTGATGGGTGATAGGACAAGAGGAAATGGGTATAAGCTTAGTCAGGGGAGATTCAGGTTGGATGTTAGAAAGAATTTCTTCTCTGAAAGGGTTGTCAGCCACTGGAATAGGCTGCCCAGGGAGGTGGTTGAGTCCCCATCCCTGGATGTGTTTAAGAAAAGGGTGAATGAACTACTTGAGGATATGGTTTAATGGGAGATTAGGGACGGTTGGACTGGATGATCTCTAAGGTCTTTTCCAACCTAGAAAATCTATGTTGCATTTCTGGATGTTGTGGCTATCCCTGGATCTCTCCTCACCAGAGGGTCTGGGCACAGGGGTTTTCCCAGTGGGTTGGGGTACAGGTTTTCCATGGAGTGACTGTAGCCTCAAGCCAGCTGTGAGGGTAAAGCTGCTGAGCACCCTGAGAGAAGAGCCGCTCCCCGCGTTCCGCAGCCCGCCGGCCAGTGCCGGTGCGGGAAGGCGACGCCCCCCGCCCCATATTTAGTAGGAGCACCGTGTGTGTCCCGAGCCCAACTCTGCACCTGGGGCCCTTACTCAACATGGCCTCCCTGACGCCACCGATGCGCCATGTTTGGTAGGGTCAAGCCGCTTCCCCTCCTTCAGAACGGCGCGTAGGGTGCCCTTAGCCAAGATGTCGGCGGAGCCTCGCCAGGCGAAGGCGGGGCGTGCTGGTGCCGCCATCTTGCCTGCGGGCACCCCGTACCGCTGAGCTGGCCTTGCCGGGCGCGCGGGGCCTGCCGGGAGAGAGCGGCGGCGAGGAGCGGCGCGGCGCGGGCAGGTGGGCGCTGCGGGGGGTGCCCGGGGGTTCTCGTCCCCTGTGGCTGTGCGTGGGGCCTGCGGGTGGTGTCCCCTGTATTGGGGCTGGGGGGCCAGTGGCATCTCCTGTGAGGGGAGGTGGGGGGGGGTGCCAGTGGCATCCCCTGTGAGGGGGGGCTGGGGGGGGGCAGTGGCATCCCCTGTGAGGGGGGGGCTGGGGGGCCAGTGGCATCCCCTGCGAGGGGGGGCTGGGGGCGGGCAGTGGCATCCCCTGTGAGGGGGGGGCTGGGGGGCCAGTGGCAGGCCCTGTGAGGGGGGGCTGGCGGTGCCAGTGGCATCCCCTGTGAGGCGGCAGTGGCGTCCACCATGAGGAGGGGCTGCGGGAGTGTCAGTGGCGTCCTCTGTAGTGGGGGCTGGGGAGGGGTCAGTTGCGTCCGTTATGAGGGGAGCTTGGGGGGGGTCAGTGGTGTTCCCTATGAGGGGGGCTAAGGGGATCTGGGATGTCCCCTATAGAGGGGAATGGGGAGGGTCAGTGGTGTCCCCTATGGGGGGTACTGGGGAGACCCAGCGTTGTCCCCTACAGCAGTGTCCCATAGAGCAGCACAGAGGCTCAGCGATGTCCCCTGTAGCTGTGCCTGGGCGGGGGATTGGCAGTGTCCCCGGGCTGAGCTGAGAGGGCCGGGCAGTGTCCTCTCACAGCATAGGGCTGGGGGCAGCCGTGTCCCTTGTGGCTGTGCTGGGGGTCAGCAGTCCCACCTGTAGCAGTGCAGGGGGTCAGTGCTTTACCCTATGGCAGTACTGGGGATCAGTGGCGTAGGGGTCAGAGATGGCCCCTATAGCTTTGCTAGGGATCTGTGGTGTCCTCTATATGCTTCCTGGTGAAGGGCTGGGAATCTGTGGCTTTCCCTATAGCACTGCTAGGAAGCAGCAGCATTGCCTGTAGCTTTGCTGGAATGAGTGGGAGTCAGCAGTGTGCTCTATAGCAGACCTCATACGGAGGGTGGAATACTACCACCACTCATCTGCTGAGGCTTTGGAAGGGTCCATCCTCTCCTGCACAGGGGCTTTGGGACCTCACTGCTGCTGGGAAGGGCCCTGGAGGTCTCTGCAGAACCAGGGCCAGAGGGTCCTTCGTTGGTGGGGGAGGTGGGCAGAATGGGCAGACAAACAGCCCTAAACTGGCCCTACACAGCCCTCGTTGGGGTGGGGGTGCCTCTCCTCCTGCCATTCTGACCCTAAAGTAGGGCCACAACCCATGCCAAACCCAGCCAGGCAATCGGAGCTTGGCTTGGGGCATGGGAGTGGTGCAGTTGGAGGAACACAGAGTAAATCTGCACTGCGATTGCGCTGCATACCTGAGATGTCAGGTGTTTATCTTGCTGTTCTGCTGTGTGGGATCTTTAACAGAGAAGTTCAGCTCTAACTTTTACCCTGACAGACCTGTTTGTGGTGGGGATTCGTTGCTGAACCCTTCCGTTTGTGGGGATGGAAATACAGGGCCCATGAGTTTGATTTACCTCCTTAACAGCAAGGACGAAGAAAATGCTGATAAGTTTAAACGTCTGTAGGACAATGTTACATCAAAACTTCTCCTCTGGGGGAGGTGCTGCTTCTGATTTCTCATGCCTGTGGCCCTCCTAAATCTTTCACCTGCAGTGAGGACCAGGAGTAAGGTAATCCTGGATCATCTGCAGCCAGAGGTGAACCTCTGAGTTTCCTTGGCTGGAGCGAGTCGTGGTGCTGCTGCTGTTTGCTCTGTGAGTTGCTGCCAGTGCTGTGTGGTGTTTGTGGGCTGGATTTGACGAATGAGTTTTTCAGTAGGCTTGTCCTTCCCTTTCTCAGAGACACAAAAGGTAACGATGGCCTGGGAGGTCTTTTTCACATCTTACTCTGAGGAGTTTAGTGAGGCAATACAGAGAGTGACTTCTCTGGTGTGTTGGGGATATCCCTCCTTGAATGGAATGTCTTTTCTGAAGTCTTCTGGACTGTCAATTCCTCCCTCACTGGGAGTGGGACATAGTGCCATGCACAGAGGGTGTCTAAAATCACCAAAGACCTTTTTTGTTGTGTACTCTTTTGCATCTCTAAGCGGGACAGGCTGACAACCAGATGACATTTGTCATGAGTGTTTTGGTCTCAAACTTGGCCTCCTTTTCTCCCTACAAGGTTTTAGGGGAATGCTTCAGGATGTGTTGCAAATCTGACCTGTTTTCCTTTACTGACTCAAGTCAGGCAGGATTGCCTTGAGGCCAGCCTGCGGCTGAATAAGTATTGGGATATTAAATGTGGATCACAAGAAAAACCAACTTGCATTCTGGCTTTGATGTCAGATTTCCTTGTTTCATCATTGGATTTGATGGGGTTTCAATTGTCTGGGATGTTGATGAGAGCACTGGAGAGAAGAGATTAATGTAGTTGTGCAGTTCATTTGATAATGGGATTAACTCGTTATAACGTATTGGCCTTGTCCTGCAATGTCTTGTGCCTACGTGTAGTTGATCTGCTGACCTCCTTTGCAGGACTGTTGACCAAACAGGTGACCGCTGCCTGAACATGTATTGCTTATGTCCTTTCAGAGCTTCTGGAGTCCCATGGCGACATACCTAGAGTTCATACAGCAAAATGAGGAGCGTGACGGAGTGCGTTTCAGCTGGAATGTGTGGCCCTCCAGCAGGCTGGAGGCCACAAGGATGGTTGTCCCCCTGGCCTGTCTTCTGACCCCACTGAAGGAGCGTCTTGACCTGCCACCTGTGCAGTATGAACCCGTGCTTTGTAGTAGGCCGACTTGCAAAGCAGTGCTCAACCCACTCTGGTACGAATTTCTTGGCTGGGGATGTTAAGAGAGGCTGGAGAATACCTAGTTTTTATCTGGACTTCACTACTTCCTTGTTCCCCTTTTTCTCTGCCCGGTGCCTGGCAGCCTCTTTCATTTAGGTGTAGTGGGTTTGTTAAACTCCATGTATACCTAATGGGACACATTGAATGCCAGTTGAATGCCAGCCCGTTACTAGAGCTGCCAGAGACAGAGGAGAGAGGATGTGGAAACGGCCAGTCGTCTTACCATCGCAGAGAATTTTGTGGTGAATGATGAAACTTAAACAAAGATGCCGATTGTAGTGATATTGTCCTCTGGGCTCTGATGTTCACTTAGTTTCCTGCTTCCTACACATCCTACTGTTTGTAGGTCAGTTCCAGTATAAGCATCGATGTTTTCTTTGAAGTTTGCTGAGAATTTAAGAGAAACAATCTCAGTCCCAAAATCGTGTGATGATCATACATACTTGGAGCATAGCATTGGGCTGAGAAAAAGCAGGGAAGGCCAGTAAAAGGAAGGAAGATGAGATCAAGCCCGTGAAATAAGAACATGGGCAGGCTCTACTGCACCAGCAGTTACAGGATGTTGTAACAGGCAGAGGAGAGCAAACTCTTTGGGGCAGGGAACAGCTTGTTTGTTCAGTGTTTGAGCAGGATCTTGGTGATCCTGCTGCTCTGTGACTGGAGCACTTGTGTGCTACAGCTGTACAAACAATGAGATGACTGAGATAAGCCCAAATGTGGTTAAATAACGATTAGACCCTAGTCTTTGTCTGCCAAAGGCTGAGTTCCTGAGTGATCTGTGACACTGACAAGCCTGGAAGTGGCAGGGCTGGATGACCTGACTTATGGCGATAGAACAAGAGTCCGAATCCCTAAAACTCTTGTCGTTCAAGTTGGAGTGTCTGATACTCTGTTTCTTCCTCAGTGCTGTGAACCAGCATAGATAATTGTGAAGCTGCACTGTAAAATTGTTCCTGTAGTTATACTAATGCCTCATCTTTCCCTTGCAGCCAAGTTGACTATCGAGCCAAGCTCTGGGCTTGTAACTTCTGTTTTCAGAGAAATCAGGTAAGTTGGAAAAAGCATCAACCCTTCTATCTTTTCAGTGAACTTGTTATTGATGGTCTCCCCTGGCAAAGGATGTTAAGCATAAATTCTGCTTTTCTAGGTGCCTTCCCTTGGCCTTTTTCTCTTGCTGAACCCAGGCCAGAGTACTCGTTAATGGGTCTATTTTCAGTTCAGTTCTGCCAGGGATTTTACCAGCATGTAGGGCATAGGAAGCAGATAAAAATGCTATCTTGTCCCATGTGTTTCCAGTGTGGTCTTTGCACTTGATGTTTCCTGTTCTTGCGGAGCATGAAATTCATTAGATTTGAGTAGCCTTTTGCTATCAGAAACTGTTGCGTGGCTAAATGAATTTCAGCTAATGCACAGTCGCTGCATTAGTCCTGCTTTTTATTTACACTGGATTGAGCAGCTGTCCGTACTGCTGGCCACTTGTCTGTGCTTAGGAAAACAGCAGTATGGGTCATGAACCAATCAGATTGGTGCAGTGGCAGTAAATGAAGAGTTAAATAACCAGACCATGAGCGGGACAGCCTCTTCACTGCAGAGGAGAGCCCTGCATTTCTGTCATGCAACTTCCTTGTCCTAATTTCTTGTTCTCTTTTTTCAGTTCCCCCCAGCTTATGCAGGCATATCGGAAGTCAATCAGCCAGCAGAGCTCATGCCTCAGTTTTCAACAATTGAATATATAGTGCAGGTAAATGAATCAAAAGCAACTTGGAAGCCCCCAGAATTGTCTCCTTTTTGACAGCTTATGTATGTATCAGATTTACTTAAGATAATACAAATAAATAACATTTCTGCAAGGTGCTTAAGATAGAGCTCAGTTTTATTCCTTGGTGGGAGGCGTTGTAAAGTGTCACCTGGCATATGCACGCGCCTGGTAAATCCATCTCTTTCCCTATTAGCGAGGTCCGCAGACGCCATTGATCTTCCTTTACGTTGTTGACACGTGCTTGGAAGAGGAAGACTTGCAGGCGCTGAAGGAGTCTCTCCAGATGTCCTTAAGCTTGCTGCCTGCCGATGCGCTGGTGGGGCTTATCACTTTCGGCAGAATGGTCCAGGTTCACGAGCTGAGCTGTGAAGGGATTTCCAAGAGCTACGTGTTCAGGGGCACAAAGGACCTGACAGCTAAGCAAATACAGGTGTGTTGGGCCATCTCTTGGGCCAGTGGCTTGTTCCTGTTAGCTCTGTTGACACCGCTGCTGCTCTTTCAAGCTCTGGGCTCTTAGGCAAGAAGGAGGGTTCAGTGCTCTTAACTGTTAGCCTGTTTCCCTCCCAGTATCTGTCCTGTCTTTTTGCCTTTGTAAATTCCTTGGAAGCTTGTCCAAGATAGGATTTGTCTATCTCGCATAATGAACCCATTGATCCATTCCTTATGTTCAAAGATTAATGATTTTGCAGATTCAAATGTATTGAATGCTACAGTGTTACAGGCCTCAGGGTACATTGCTTGACAGCAAATAATACATTTAGTGTTTGAATAGTACATCTCCTCTGCCTCCTCTTTACTGTTCTCTAGGATATGCTTGGGCTTTCGAGGCCGGCCATCCCCATTCAACAGGGAAGACCTCTTCAAACTCCAGAGCAACCTGTTATTTCAAGCAGGTAAGCTGCACCAGCACAGCAGAATAGCATGGCAGATGTTCTGTGTGTCTTCTTTGGGGTCATGCTGCTAAACCTGTTTCCCAAGAGGAGTCTTTGTAAGAAGATTTAAACGGTGTTGTCACGGTTGTTTCCCTACATGGTGGTATGGATGGATGGGATTTACTAGAGCTGCAGGCAATGTATTAGACTTCTGTAGTATCTTGGTTTTGCAGTTGCAAGTACATGCTTGCCATTCAGGTTAGATTTCTACTTGAAAAAGAGAGAGTAGCTGTCTTGGGAAAGCATATTGCTCAGGAGTCATTTGGAGCAAGGGCCGGTCTTTTTGATTGACTAGCGAATGGGGGCCTCCTGTATGCAAAAAATCCTACATGCCACCTTCTACTCCCTGACTGAGCAAGACCAAAAAATGATTGACAGGCAAGCAGCAACCCCTGAACAGTAAAAGTAAAGCTGTATTTGCCTTCGTTGACTACAGTTTTCTCTTTCTCATCTCCTTTTTTTTTCAGTGGCAGCTCTTGTGCATTTTAGGGGACTAAATCACCATTGAAGTTCTTTCGTATGCTTTATGTGACTTTGCCTTCTTGTCAGTTCCTGATGTCTTGCTTTAATCATGTTTTTTATTTTGCACAGGCCTGTTATCTGGGAAAGTTTGGATGTAAGAAGGGAACATGCCACATGACTTTTTGCTTCTGATAACTATCTCAGTGCAATTTATGTGTGCCAGGAGCAAAGCAGCACTTTCTTTATTCTCGAAACTGAAAGGACTTATAAGCAGGAAAACGTTTTATTTGAATTTTTGCAGGTTTCTGCAGCCGGTACATAAGATTGACATGAATTTAACAGATCTGCTTGGAGAACTGCAAAGGGACCCATGGCCAGTGACCCAGGGAAAGAGGCCTTTACGTTCCACTGGAGTAGCTCTTTCGATTGCTGTAGGATTATTGGAGGTACTCGTAGTGCTGTTGTTTGAGATGAGATGGTCAAAGTAAGCACCTGGCAGTCTTTGCTGAGACATGTGCAGCTGTCAGTCCAGCTTGGTCTGTGGCCCAGAGGTGTTGGGCTGCACCATGTGGAGGTGATACTATACACTGGATTTATCTGAGGGTCATCTAAGATGTAAATAAAAAGAACAGAAATTGCCTGCTTCCTGTTATGAAGACAGGAAGTTTGATGTAGCTTGGGTCTAAACTCGAGAGTGCTGTGACTGTCAGGAAATGCGTCGCTGTTTATCGAGGCGGCCTCTAGCAGAGACAGGTCCCTAATGACGTTGCAGAAACACATGTAGGTGCTTCTCTCAAGAAAGCATTATTGCCATTTAGTACATTTAATAAGTCTCTCCCTTTGTTTTTCCTTTTTTTTTCCCCCCACTCTCTCTCTGATATATATATGTTTATTTTTATTTTAGGGCACATTTCCAAACACAGGGGCCAGAATAATGCTGTTTACAGGTGGGCCACCGACACAAGGACCAGGCATGGTGGTAGGAGATGAACTGAAAACACCTATCCGTTCTTGGCACGACATAGAGAAGGACAACGCAAGGTTCATGAAGAAGGCTACCAAAGTAGGTGGTAGTGCCTGCTGGGTGTGCTTAAGAACAAAAACTGAATATCGTGTTAGTACACCAAATGGAGGGAAAGGACATAACACAAACCTACATACACTGCTTTGTTGGCTGCTTCCCAGTGTCCTTCCCAGGGAACAAACATATTCCATTCTCTCAATGTGGGAACAATATGTCCAGATACTTGCATGGTTGTCCTTGAAGTGCCTCAGCCTTTTGTGTATGTTAAATTGTGAGAATGGCCAGGGGAAGGGTAAAAAAACCTTCCTCCTAGTTACTTCTCCAGCAGTCTTGTGCCTTCTCAGAGAAAGGAGTATTTCAGTGTTGTTTCTTAGCTGGTGGTGGGTGGCGAGTTTGTTCATCAACATCATCTCTCCTTCTGGGAAAGAAAAAACCTGTCTTCCAAGGACTGTTCACTTCCAGAAAGCCTCTTTTGTCTTCCTGCTGTATGAAACAACAGTTAAAATAGTAAAAATGTCGGGCATGAATTGTGCCTGTCAGCTTAGAGGAAGCAATGTTACACCTGTTCTCTTAACTATCACCTGGAAACCTTGGGTTTCCACTAAGTTGTCACAAAGATCCTGTGCAATTCATGCACTGTCTTTATCTGTGACATGCAACTCAAGTGTGCTCCAGCAAAGCAGTAAGAGCAAACAGCTGTTTGGTTACTACAGGATTGGTAATTGCTTCATTTTACCTTGTGTTTCATGTGTGGGCCTCAGCTGGAGAGCAGTAGAAAACGGCCTGTTGCAGCATCCTAAACACTGTGTGTTTTCCCCAGCACTACGAGACTCTGGCTAATCGCACTGCAGCCAACGGGCATTGCATCGACATCTACGCCTGCGCCTTGGATCAAACTGGCCTGCTAGAGATGAAGTGTTGTGCGAACCTCACCGGGTATGTTCACAGCAAGAGAGCACAAAACTGGCACCTGTGTTTTAATTTTTAGAGAGGGAGAATTGTTCAGAAAGCAGTTAAGTTTGCTTTCAGGGCAAAAGAGTGAGATTTTTATCATTCTGTTCTAAACTGTGGTTTGAATTTGCCAGGAATTATATGGCAAACCTCCCCTGATCCCAGTCCACATTTCTGAAGCCTCAAAATAGCATGTGAATTAGCACTGCTGGTAGAAAACTTGATGTCCTGCTTTGAGAAAGGTATTTTAAAGCATGGTGCAACATATCTTTTGCAAACGCCTTCTGTCTCCTTCGGAGATAGCAAGTATCCTTACCAGAATTAATGGGGTAAAGATGCCGAGCGTTGTGGTGTGTGCATGACTGGAGTGCCGTCGGAAGAGCAGTTTCAGGTGTGATCGGTAGAAGCTTTCCTTATATGGGCCAGATTTTCTCTGCTTAACAGCTCGCTTGCATTCTCTCCAGGGATTCTTGGCTTCCCTGGCTCTAGTTTTAAGTGACGTCTCTAAGAGGTAAATGTCTGTGTTTCATATTGGTGAAAACCCCATGGTCTCTGTGAGGAAGGCTGTGTGCTGAACTGGGCCTTTTAGGCACTCATCATATCTTTTATTGGCCATTTTAAATCTGTATGTCTAGAGACCAGAGAATGGTTTGGGCAAAGCAAGGCATTTGTAAACAATACATAATCCTCAGTAAGCAGAAGAGAGATTGTTTGACCCTTTGGTTGTGTCACTAAGGCCCATCTGATCAGGCCTGCATTTACCAAGGCACCTCAGGGAGGCACAGCACGGACCCATGCACCTGTCCTCATGCTACAGCAGTGCAGCCATCCTGTCTGTGGTGTGGGTGGTTCCAGCCGTGCACCCACCTGCTCAGGGGAAGCAGGCTGAGCAAAGCTCTCTTCTGGGTTGAGATGTTTCTAACACAAGTGTTTTTAAGGCAGGTAAAGGTACGGCAAGAAATACAGCTGAGAAAGCAAGCTGGCGAAGATGGAGCATTAACTTGTCTGGCTTGGGAGGAGGCATCCATAGAATGGTTTGGGTTGGAAGGGACCTTAAAGATCATCTAATTCTAACCCACGTGCCATGGGCAGGGACATCTTCCGCTACATCAGGTTGCCCAAAGCCTCATCCAGCCTGGCCTTGAACACTTCCAGGGAGGGGGCAGCCACAACTTTTCAGGGCAACCTGTTCCAGTGCCTCACCACCCTCAGAGTGAAGAATTTCTTCTTTAGATCTAATCTAAATCTGCCCTCTTTCAGTTTAAAGCCATTGCCCCTTGTCCTATCACTACATACCCTTGTAAAAAGCCCCTCTCCAGCTTTCTTGTAGGCCCCCTTAAAGTAGTGGAAGGCTGCTATAAGATCACCCTGGAGCCTTCTCTTCTCCAGGCTGAGCAACCCCAACTCTCTCAGCCTGTCTTCATAGCAGAGGTGCTCCAGCCCTCAGATCATCTTCGTGGCCTCCTCTGGACTCGCTGAAGCAGCTCCGTGTCCTTCTTATGTTTGGGATTCCAGAGCTGAATGCAGTACTGGAGGTGGGGTCTCACGAGAGCAGAGTAGAGGGGCAGAATCACCTCCCGCGACCTGCTGGCCACACTGCTTTTGATGCAGCCCGGGATACGGTTGGCTTTCTGGGCTGCCAGCGCACATTGCCGGCTCATGTTGAGCTTCTCATCCACCAGCACTCCCAAGTCCTTTTCCTCAGGGCTGCTCTCAATCCATTCTCCACCCAGCCTGTAGTTGTGCTTGGGATTGCCCTGATCCACGTGCAGGACCTTGCACTTGGTCTTGTTGAACTTCATGAGGTTCTCAAAGGCCCACCTCTCCAGCCTGTCAAGGTCCCTCTGGATGGCATCCCTTCCCTCCAGCGTGTCCACAACACCACACAGCTTGGTCTCATCTGCAAACTTGCTGAGGGTGCCCTCAATCCCACTGTCTGTGTCGCCAACAAAGATGTTAAACAAATCTGTCCCAAACACCGACCCCAGAGGAACGCTGCTTGTCACTGGTCTCCACTTGGACATCGAACCGTTGACCTTAACTCCTTGAGTGCAACCATCCAGTCATTCCTTATCCACCGAGTGGTCCATCCGTCAAATCCATGTCTCTCCAATTTAGAGACAAGGGTGTTGTGCAGGATAGTGTCAAATGCTTTGGACAAGTCCAGGCAGGTGACATCAGTTGCTCTTCCCATATTCACCAACACTGTAACCCTGTCATTGAAGACTACCAAATTTGCCAGGCACAATTTGCTCTTAGTGAAGCCATGCTGGCTGTCACCAATCACCTCCTTATTTTCCATGTGCCTTAGCATAGTTGCCAGGAGGATCTGCTCCATGATCTTGCCAGACACGTAGGTGAGACTGACTGGCCTGTAGCTCCCTTGGTCTTCTTTTTTTCCGTTTTTGAAAATGGAGTCTGTGTTTCCCCTTGTCCAGTTGGTGGGAACTTCACCAGACTGCCATGAGTTCTGAAATATGATGGATAGTGGCTTAACAACTTCATCCGCCAGTTCCCTCAGGACCTGCGGATGCACCTCATCAGGTCCCATGGACTTGTCCACCTTCAGGTTCTTTAGATGGTCTCGAACCTAATCTTCTCTTACAGTGGGTGGTTCTTCATTCTCACAGTCCCTGCCTTTGCCTTCTGTGACTTGGGCTGTGCAGCTGGAGCTCTTGACAGTGAAGACTGAGCCCCAAAAACGTCACTGAGTACCTCAGCCTTCTCCATATCCTGGGTTACCAGGTCTCCTATTTCCTTTTGGAGAGGCCCTGCGTTTTCCGTAGTTGTCCTGTTATCACTGATACACTTATAGAAGCTTTTCTTGTTGCCCTTGGTGTCCCTGGCCAGACTTAATTCTATCAGGGCTTTAGCTTCCCTAACCTTAGACAATTTCTCTGTATTCTTCCCAGGCTACTTGTCCTTGCTTCCACCATCGGTAGGTGACCCTTTTGTGTTTGAGTTTTTCCATAAATCTGCATTCCCTGATGTGAATTCTTCCTATGCAAAGGCTGCTTTAAAACAGTTTCTGCATGTGTTTGCATGCATGAGTTGGAAGAATGTACCCTTTTTGCTTTGCTTCTCGTTCCCAGTTGCTTCAGTTTCCTTGTGTATTGTTTTTTCTTTCCCAGAGGACACATGGTGATGGGAGACTCCTTCAACACTTCTCTCTTCAAGCAGACCTTCCAGCGGGTATTTAACAAAGGGTTCAACGGGGAATTTCGGATGGCTTTTGGTGCAAGTTTGGATGTGAAGGTGAGAGATTAGCTTTATTGGATAACATTAACTGGGAAATACACGTGCTGTTCATTCAAAAGTTGATTAATCATTTGGAGTGTAGAAAATTCTGCATGTTTGAGGTCAACTGTAGTGCCTGTTTTGAGAGAAGCACCACACTGGAGTGAGTGGAGGGATTTTTGTTTAAAAGCTTATTACGTTTATGTTGTTTGTTTTGTTTTGTGGTTTTTTTTTTTAAAGGCAGCTGAGCTCAGGCTCTCCACACTCAGCAAAGAACATTTCATACTCTCTCGTCACTATAAATATGTCTTTATTATTAAAATGTGACTGTGTAGATTCTTTTACATTAACTAATTGTAGCAGTAGGTGTTCTGGGAGAGTACTCAGATATACTTTCCTTGACAGCCATGTGTATGTATCATCTGATTGAAGCTGATTTAGTCTGTGTGTATTCTATTTGACTGACTTGATTAAAAAAAAAAACAAACAAAAACCAACGTTTTTTTACCTTGTCCTAGACATCTAGGGAGCTGAAAATTGCAGGAGCTATTGGACCATGCATATCCTTGAATGCTAAAGGGCCATGTGTCTCTGAAAATGTAAGTTTCTGATGTGGAAAAATCTTTATTAAAGAAGTAAATAAACAGTGCAAAGTTTCAGTCTAGATGCACAGCTCAGCTGGTAAGTCAGGGTTTTCAAGGAGAAGAAAAATTTGGAAACAACCCTAGGAAAAGATAGTCTTTCCTAGACTAAATTCTTGCCCTGAAAGGCTGTCTTTAACTGTATGTCCTTCAGTAACTTCATTCACTCCCAAATCTAGAAGGCTTGCTGTAACTTCTACTGCTTGCCGTACGTGCTGCTTGGGATAAAAATGCTGCTTTCTTTTCAATTCTATGCAGGAGCTTGGAATTGGAGGAACATCTCAATGGAAAATTTGTACTCTGGATCCCAGCACAACTCTGGCCATTTACTTCGAAGTGGTAAATCAGGTCAGTCTTGGTTTCTCTTTTTTTATTATTATTATTATTTTGTGTGTGCGTCATCTTTTTTACACACTGAAGTATTTATTTGTAACAGGGCCAGGAAATGCAATGACATCCCCTGTGTTGCAGATGGATGGTTGCAAAGCAACCAAGTGTTTTCTGCCAAAGAAATCGTCTCAGAGGTTGTTTTCATATGCATAAATTGCCTAATATTTTTGTTCTGTACCAAACCTGCATTCTTTCCTTGCCTTCTTCCTGTGGTATTTATTTAACAAAGAAGAAATTGTCTTTTTGCCAGGAGGTGCTGTGGAGAATAAAAGTATAAATACATTCAAATTCTTAGAGAGTTGGTCCTCTCAGTTGTAATAAATTGATGTCTCAGAAGCAACTTTTGGCTGGGGAGGTTTCTAAGCGTGTAGCAGCTAGAAGCTAGGAAGGCCACCCCAAAGGAATTATATTCCACATATATCTCTCTGTCTCCTCTGCTGTGTGGGCTCGTTACTGTTGGGAGTAGGATGGTGGACTCACAGGACCTTTGCTCAGACCTTGTACTGCCATTCTTACGTTCACTGCTAAAGAGATGGAAAGTTGCAGTTGTCCTTTAAGGTGCAAGCTGATAAAGTGTCAGGCACAATATCGAATGGGCCCAACACCACTTAACTCTGAGGGCTGCTGGAAAACACACCACCAACAGATGTGTCTCTCTTCTCTAGTCCATCTCTAGCTTGTACTTATTCTAACTCAAATGATGCCCTGGAGTTCTCTGTAGTGTACAGTGTTATGGAAAAGCCAGCTCGTTTTGAAGGCTTCTCTCGTTTCATTTGCAGCACAACGCACCGATACCTCAGGGAGGCAGAGGGGCAGTGCAGTTTGTCACTCAGTATCAACACTCCAGTACTCAGAAACGCATTCGTGTAACCACCGTCGCCAGAAAGTGAGTATCTTGTGCCTGCTCTTTGACAGAATGGCAGAAACTTAAGCCATGGTCTGTGCTGGAATTTTTCTAGCTTTTTGTTGCGTGCATTGGTTGCAGAGCATTTGGCACAGCGAGGATGACTCTGGTTTGGGTTTTGCCAAAGGTAGATGCATGCAGCACTAACCCTTTACTAACCCTATAGCTGGGCAGATGCACAGAGTCAACTCCAGCATATAGAAGCTGCGTTTGACCAGGAAGCAGCTGCTGTGCTGATGGCACGACTGGGAGTGTACAGAGCTGAATCTGAGGAGGGACCTGATGTTCTGCGATGGCTGGACAGACAGCTGATCAGACTGGTAAGACCAACAGACTGCAGTTGGGTGCATTCTTGATTTTAGTAAAAACGATCTCTGGAAATGAAACACCATTCTTTTTCCAGATTGACTTGCTTCATTTGTGCTGTCATGACGGTCACATAGTTGGAGTAAGCCATAGCTCAGAAGTCAGTATGATCAGCGTAGGTAAACATGCCATCACACTGAAGGGGTTAAACCTGAGACTGAAGAAGTGATAGTGAAACACAGTAATGCCGGTGGGAAGGGACTCGTGGAGGTCTCTGGTTCAACTCCCCTGCTCAGAGTAGGGCCAGCTTTGAAGTTAGAGCACGTTGCACCAGGTCTCGTTCAGATGAGTTCTGGCGATTTTCTCTTGCTTTTCTTGACAACCTGTTCCAATGTTTGATCGCAGTTACTGTGATTTTTTTTTTTTTTTTTTCCTTTTCTCTCCCGCCTGTCCCACCATCAGAATTTCCATTTCTCCAGCTACCTGTCAGGTAGCTATAGACAGCAATATTGACTCCCTGATCCCACTCTTCACCAGGCTGAACAAAACCAACTTCTTCAGGTTCTCTTTCTACATGAGGTCCTCCAGCTTGGTAGCCTTTGCTAAACTCAATCCAGTATATCCATGTCTGTCTTGCACTGGGAAACCCCAAATTGGACACAGCATTCAGATGTGGGCTTACTGGTGCCAAGTTCAGAGTTGTAATCACTTCTGCAACTTCACACTGTCTTTTGCTTTGAATTTCACAAGCTTGAATTGCCTAAATTGGTTCTGGCTTTGACCAAACACCCATGTGCAGTTGATACTAACAGACCAGGCACATCAGACACTGAAAAAGCAGGGCCAGTATCAAATAAAGATTTGAGCTTCAAAACACATGTGGACATGCTGCATGCTGAGATGATTGTGGAGTCATTTACAGTTAAATTGCTAAAACCATCAATGCTGCTTATTTTCAATGAAGCAGTTGGTGAAATGCCAGTCTGCTGGTGCTCTAGAAGGAAGTAGAGTTGCTGCAGAGGTGTTTCATAGCATACAAAGCAGCTTAGGTATAACATAGTGTTCCTGATTTAATGGAAACAAAAATTGGTAGTACTAGAAGCACTATTTCTTTCATTTTTAGACAATTTCAAATCTAGATGATGTATATATAAAAATAGATAAATAGATCAAGTCATCATTCTCATTCTTGTAAGATACAGAAACCAGTGGCTTAAAGAAAAATAAATTTTATAATACTTGTTATTGTCATTTTCATGCCTTGGTTGCTCCGTTCAAAAATAACTGAAAGAACACCCTTCTGAAAAAAAAAAGTGTTAATTCTGAAAAAAAAAAAAATAAAAAAAAGAAAAAAAGAGATAACCAAAGTATCCATTTTGCTTCCAACAGTGTCAGAAATTTGGACAATACAACAAAGATGATCCCAACTCCTTCAGATTGTCAGAATCGTTTTCTTTGTATCCCCAGGTAAGAACTTCACTTCCCACAGGTGTGGGAAAAGTGCCCAAGGATGAGTGAGAGTGATGATAAAACATCTTGTGCCATTGATCAAGAGGGGAGGAACAGATGCTTCTTTAATTTGATGGTCCTATAGTTCAGTGCTGAAATGAATGACTGATAAGGGAAGAACTCTGAGGAGTTAATGAGGGGCAGACTTTTTCCAAAGAATTTGCTGTTCATAAAGATTGGACTTGAGTGTAGAAGTTTTGGCAATTTGCTCACATTTCTCTTCTCACTCATCTTTCTGGTGCAGTTCATGTTCCATCTGCGACGCTCCCCATTCCTGCAGGTCTTCAATAACAGCCCAGATGAATCTTCTTATTACCGTCACCACTTTGCTAGGCAAGATCTGACCCAGTCTCTCATTATGATTCAGCCCATCCTTTATGCTTATTCTTTCCATGGACCTCCTGAGGTGAGTCCCTGTTGAACAGGAAGAAGTGGATCAATCCAAAATAATGAGCGTTTAGCCAGAGTAACACTATTTCAGCAAAAAGGCCTCCGTGTATTTTTTTTTTAATCAAGGTAATTATTAAAGGATGAGATGGGGCAATGTAAAATACAAATTGTGTTTTCAGTAAGCTTACAGCTTTGATTTAAAAAAACCCCTAAAAACCGACAAGCCACAGGCCCCACCCCCCACATCCAGTGACTGTTGCGGTTGTCAGTATCACTTCTGCTTCTCTGCCAGAGGCTGCCATCTCCATGAGCCTCAGCCCTTCCAGATCATAATCTTCCACCAACTGCTTGTTGTTAATTTCAGTTGTTAATGCAGCAGTGTTTAGCTGTGTCCAAGTATTCAGTGGACAGACATGGATTCCGTTACACTGACAGCTTCCTTGAGAGGAGTGTGTCTGGCAGGAAGGAAACTCAGGAGCTGCTGGAGTAACACTTCGAAACCGTCTTGGCAGCATTTGCGATGTTTCAAGTGTGATTCCGTATTATTCTTGCTTTTGTTCCAAGATCATTTCAAATTAAACTGGGATGGCCATAGAAACCGCTGTCTTGCATCCTGCGCTTCATCCAGTAGCTGATGAGCTGCTGCTCCGTTCAGCGATGCTGCAGGAGGCCGACTGCGCCCTGCGGAGTGTTCACGCGGACTGAGCAGCTGTTGGGGGAGCTGCTGTACAGGCAGGGCTGAGCAAGCTGCTCAGCCAACCCTGGAGGTTAATATGGTTCCAAGGGCTTAGTGGTGACTGACTTTCTCCTTCATTTTCCCCAGCCAGTGCTTTTGGACAGCAGCAGTATTCTTCCTGACAGAATCCTTCTGATGGATACTTTCTTCCAGATAGTGATCTACCTTGGTGAGGTACAGTGAAATATGTTCTCATTCTCTGTTGGCGCTCCCTCCCTTCTGCCTCGCATGCAGTGTCACTGTTAGTATAAAAAATGCTGCTGGCAAAGCCCACACTAGTGTAATGACATCGTGTACGTGCTGCCAGCTGTAATACAATTACCACACAACCTGACTTAACACAAAAATCCTGCTGGAGCCGCTGAGGGTGTGTTCTGCCCTGAGGAATAGCTGTCATGTTAGTTTAGTGGTGAGGATGGTCCCTTACCATGCCTGGAAAAGGACAGAGAAACTTCAAACTAAGCAGGACAGAGAGCTGCAGTTTGTTTCAGACACACGATGTACTTGGTTGCTGGGTTTTGAAGCTTAAATACTGCTGCCCTTGAAGAAATTAGTTGCGACTTTTTCCAGTTTTTGCTTTTAAATATTGGACATTTTTGACAGTTGCTCTTATATTCCTTCCATCGTGACTGAGGTGTCTAGGTACTGGCCCCTTCTGAACATCCAGATTTATAGCAATATGCAAAGCCTTGGCTTTCCAGTGCCTCTTCAGTATGCAGGCCTGTAGATCTGTGTTTCAGTCCTGTCAGGTTTTGTAAGGGAGCGTAGAATGGAAATGTCTCACCCTGAAGTAGTTATGGGGCAAGGGATGAAGAGGAAGCTGGCTTTCCGTTTCTTCCTCTGGAAATCTCCCTGTTCTTTGATGCCTTTTTTCCCCCTTATATCCTTTGTAGTCCTGCTTGGGGAGTGGCCCTCATCCAGTTTCTTCTACCTAAACATGGCGTCAGATGGGAGTAGTTTAAATAAACCCGTCTTGGTTTGTGGTCAAACATTGCTATTAGTGTAAACTTTTTGGGAGGCATTTTAACTCTTCCCTTTGTGTTTGAACTAAGCTACTTCATTTAATGCCTGCTATTAGAACTCTCTAAGTTTGGCATGATAGTTTGTGGCAGCTCCATGTTAGCTCCTGACTTCCCTATATATATGTGTATACAAATACATATATATAATGTATTTGTTCCTTTTGAGAAGCGAGCAGGGATATCTGATTGACAGGACTGAACAGGAGTTGAATGCTTGAGTCAACAATGACAATAAACCTTCCAGTTACCTTAAACGGTTTCTACCTGCTGTTGCAGAGCAAGACACTCAGCAACTGGGTGAAATTTCGACAAAGGACGAGCTAAGTGTGTGATCTGCGCATGTACAGCGCAGTTGTTAGGTACACGTTGTTGTGTACCTTGAAAATACTGTAAGGCCATGGGTGCTTCGTTTAAGATTCAGAATGCCAGTGATTTATAAATGCTTTGTGTTCCTGTGTTGGCGCAAGCTGAAACGTAAAGGCTGGAAGATCACTGTCAATGAATCACTCTTGCTTTGCACAAACTGCTACCAGGTTTTGTGGTGAGTGTCTGTTCTTAAATTCAGGGACAGAAACTAAGTAATGTTTTTGCCAGAGTAACGAAAGTGTGTGTTTGCCCTGTGCTCTGTAAGCAGAAGTACCTGTCATGTTCTGCTGCCTTCAGTTGTGCAGTTAAGAAAGGGAGGTGTGCAGACATTTAGATTAGATACAAGGAAGAAATTTTTCACTCAGAGGGTGGTGAGGTACTGGAACAGGTTGCCCAGAGAAGTTGTAGATGCCCCATCCCTGGAAGTGTTCAAGGCCAGGCTGGATGAGGCTTTGGGCAACCTGGTGTAGTGGAGGGTGTCCCTGCCCATGGCAGGGGGGTTGGAACTAGATGATCTTTGAGGTCCCTTCCAACCCGAACCATTCTATGATTCTATGATGTTTACTATTTTTCCATTTCCCCCTGTCTTGTCAATAGACTATTGCCCAGTGGCAGAAAGCTGGTTACCAAGACATGCCCGAATACGAAAACTTCAAGCACCTGCTGCAGGCCCCACTGGATGACGCCCAGGAAATCTTGCAGACTAGATTCCCAATGCCGCGTTACATCCACACGGAACATGGGGGCAGTCAGGTAAGGAGGTTTATCGAGGAACTCTTTCTGTTGTTGAACAGAGCAAAGAGCTGTCTTTTTGCTTTACTGAGAGGATGTTTCTGACAGTTAAATACAGTGGTAATTTAGCTCCTCAAAGTACAGAGCTTGCATGTTTTCTCATGAGCTTTTACTACAACTTTGTCTTTTAATAAGCCAATGACTTGCTGAATATGCTTTTGAAATCTGAGGATGGAAAAAAACAAAAAAGCCAGCTTAAATATCTTTTTACTCTCCAAAGAGGTGGGAAGGAAATTATTTGGTTGTGTATCTACGTTTAGCCAAGACAGGGAGTGCAGCTGGCTTGCTAGAACAGTAAGTTATGCTGAATGATTGACCATCTGTTCCTTTATTCTCTATTGCCAAATGAGGATATAAAATAGTTCCTATTTTTGCTCTTCCTGGAATCACAGTTGTGTGGTGCTTGTTTGTAGCAGTGAAGAGGCAGGAACTGATGCTCCAAACCAAAGATTCAGTATTAGTTTTTGAGGTGACCATATTGTGCTGGTCCTCCAGTGACCTCTTTTCTGCAGAGTGGATGGGGGCACATGAGGGACAGCGCTGGTGACATGCCTGTGTCGCATGGAACAGGAGCTGCCCTGCCAGGCGAGCACTGCTTGCCGTAGCAGAGCATTCTTTGCCTCTTGGAATCGAGTTGTTTGTGGAGCAGGACTGTTTCTGGACTTGAAACCTGTGAGAGTTAAATTAGCACCTTGCTTGCAAAACCAGAGGAACATCACTAGTCATGTATCTAAGGCGGTAAGGAGTCTTGAGGGAGCTGACAGGTCTGTCATTTTACATAACTGCTGCTCTGTTGTCTTGTCTTAACAGGCCCGGTTCCTCTTGTCTAAAGTGAACCCTTCTCAGACCCACAATAACCTCTATGCGTGGGGACAGGTAAGCAATGGAAGAGCTGCCATGTTTGGGAATACTGTAAAATGTACGTTTACGTATTTGTTTACACAGCAGCCATCCTGCTTCACTGCAGGGCCACAAACTGTGAGCAGGTTACACTTTTCTGTTTCTGACTGAAGAGCTTTTTGTTGACATATGTGACTGGATTGGAAAAATCTTACAGTGCTTTGCGGTGCAAGGAAACGAGGTATTTCTATGTTCCAAAGGATCTGATAATGGAATTACCAGCTGAGACTGCAATACCTGTAGCGTTTTAAAAGACACGCCTGATTTATTAGATTTGTTAGGCAAGTTAGGTTTTTATTCAACCTACCTAAAGTCCATGGTTGTTGTTGGTAAGGTAAACAGTACTGGTGGGGAGCACTAGATGACAAGATGATCAGAATACAGTTTTCAAGCCTGGATGACTAAACTTGCTTTCCTGTTGTACTAAATCCACCCTAAATTTTCAGCCAAGTCCAGTTGACGTCAGCGCTTTTTCTCAATGGATCCAACGAATGGCTGTCCCAATACAGGTGCTGCCAGAACAGTTCAGTACCTCAGCAGCTTGATGGCAGCAGATGAGTGGTGTCCACAAGGAGTGCTTTGCCTCTGTGATCTACCTTCCTGTGTCCAAGCTACAACACGGGGCACGTACAGACCAGGAGACTTTTTTGTGGTGGCTGCTACGGAAGGAAGCAGCTAATTTGATGTAGAATATGCTCTTACAGGTCTCAGGTGACCTGATGTAGAAATTTATCTCCACTTTTCCCTACAAATATGATTTAAAACTGTTAGGTCACAATGTATTTAGTATTCTGGAAAAAGTAACTAGCATATGGATACATATAGATCTAATTTATTTGAGAATACTGGACTTTTAGACCCTCTTGCTTTACTTTGTTTGTGTAGAGCTTTGGGCAGCAAAATTCCTAATGCTTCAGAAAGAAGAAACATTCTTTTTTCTAGTAGTTCAGGTTGCACCATAGTGTCAGTGCTGTTGCCAGAGTAGCATCTTTCCACTAGATCTGTCCTTTGCAGGAAAAAAGGCGGTTGATTTAGCAGGCAATCATTTCAGAGTGCTGGCATCTGATTTGCTCTTGGTTAGTCCCCAGTGTTAACAACACTATTTTAGGCTTATTATTTCTTTATTTTTATGCAGGAATCGGGAGCTCCAATCTTGACCGATGATGTTAGTCTCCAGGTATTCATGGACCATCTGAAAAAGCTGGCAGTTTCAAGTGCGTCATGACTTTGATCCAACGGAGAAGCAAGACTTGATGGAAGAGTTACACAGATCATGTTGATGACAGAAGTGGAGCAACTTATTTACATTTCCTTTTTTCTCTCTCTCTTAGACTAAGGTTTTTAAGTAT
The DNA here is from genome assembly GCF_009769465.1 of Tauraco erythrolophus. Taxonomy (NCBI): domain Eukaryota; kingdom Metazoa; phylum Chordata; class Aves; order Musophagiformes; family Musophagidae; genus Tauraco; species Tauraco erythrolophus. The sequence continues at coordinate 118,416,005 of NC_141466.1, read as the reverse complement.
GAAATGAAATAAATATTCTGGGAGAGTTTTGTACTTGGCCCTTCTAGATGTTAATTTATTTGTACTCCCTTTTGGTCTATATTGTTTACTCTACATTTTTCATACATTGCAATTGGAGCTAAAGGATGTTTTAGCCAATACAGCTTTTATCGGTCTTTAGCTTAATTTTTAGTGTTGTGTGTTATTGAAAGGTGTCTTTTAGCAACCAGGAGCTGTATTAATGAAAAATAAAGCTGGCTGAGAGCATTACTATTTAGTGCTCTCTCTAATTCACCTGTACGAGGAATGGACTTGGCCTCTCTCCTTTTCCTTTTGGAAAACATAACACTGGGGTATGCACACGCTATCGAACATGATTTTGAGACGCTCCTACAGGACAGACGCAGGAAGGGGCCGAGACCTACAGCCCCTCCTTGGCAGCTGATGGCGGCACGCTGAAGTGTTGCCCCTGGGCCTGAACGTCAGCGCCTCCCTTCGCTCTTCAGCGCGGCATTAACGGGCTGGAACACCCACGGCAGAGCCGGCGGTGCCGCTGCTGCTAACCCGGCTGCGCGCCTCAGTGGGATGTCCCGGTGGGCGCTCCGGCCCGGGCTCCCCCGCCTCACGGCTCCCGCCCACGCTCGGTTCTCAGCCGCCATCTCGCTCCGCGCCCGGGCGCCGTGTTTTCCAGGAAGAGCGCAGCTTTTCCGTGCCGGACCCGCCCCTCCGCGGCCATCCTCCGCCAGCCCCCGCCCCGCACCCCGGGCGCACGCGCGCACGGCGGCCCTCCTCCCCTCGCCCTCCGCGCCGTCCATTGGCGGCGGGGCCCGCCCAGCGAGAGAGGGCGGCGAGGGGGACGATGCAGGCTGCGCGGGGGTCGATGTGGGCGGCGGTGTGGAACGCGCGGGCGGCGCTGCTGTACTCGTTGGGCGGCTGGACGTTGCTGGGCGCCGCGCTCCACTACAGCTCCGGCGGCGGCGAGAGCGGCGACAGGCCCGGTACGGGCTACGGGGGCCCCCCGCGCCCGGGGAGCGGCCCGAGGTCACCTCGGCGGCGCGTGGCGGCGGGCGTGTGACGTGGCGAGGGGGCGGGGCTGGGCTGAGGGGCGGGGCTCGGGCGCCGCCGGCGGAGCGGTTCTCCCGCCGCGGCTGTGGCGGCTGTCTCGGCCGAGCAAGGCAGCGCCGGGTGCCGCCTGCGCCGAGCTGCCCCGGCAGCCCGCCCGCTCGCCTCTCGGGGCTGTTGGGGCTGTTGGGGCTGTGCGGGGCGAGGGCTCCGCATGGGGCGGGTGCGCCCGGGGCGCGCTGCTGCGGGCGCGCTGTGCGCCCGGGCATCCCGAGGAGGCTCGTCCTGAGGGAAGATAAACCCGGTGGTGATGGGAAAAGGATGTGCTTTATCTCTCGTGACAGGAATAGGGTCTAGACCCTTTCCAACTTGTTCCTTTTATTTACACTGCGAGACTGGTTCGAAGCTGGGCCAGAGGAGGTTTAGACTGGACGTTAGGAAGCATTTCTTTGCGGAGAGGGTGGTCAGACACTGGAACAGGCTTCCTAGAGCTGTGGGCGATGTTCCATGCCTGTCAGTGCTTAAGAGGCATTTGGACAATGCTCTTAATAACGTGCTTTAACTTTTGGTCAGCCCTGAAGTGGTCAGGCAGTTGGACTAGGTGATCGTTGTAGATCCCTTCCAACTGAAAATGTTCTGTTCCGTTCTATTCTATTCTATTCTATTCTATTCTATTCTATTCTATTCTATTCTATTCTATTCTATTCTATTGGCTCCCTGGGTTCCTCTTGCACTTCCTCAGCAGCTTACTGCTTAGTAAGGTGTGGTAACATGGAGCTAGCTGTAATGTGGATAACTTGGAAGCCAGTTGTTATTGCTGCTACTGTAATACTCATACTAATCCAGTACCAGTGCAGCAGGCCAACTTACCCTAGTAAATCACTTTTTTCTCAGCAATTTTCTCAGAATTTGAGAAAAAGCAAAAAGAAGACCAAATGCCTATGTGGCTGCTGTTTTGCCGAGATGAAGGGATAAAACGTTTTTATTGGTATGCTCTTTTTTTTCTCCCTCCCCACCCCTCTATTCCTTAGAGAATGAAAGTGGTCCTCAGGCAAACGAAGGAGCCCGCAAGGAAGTATACACTAAAGAAACAGTTTTAGGAATAAAAGTGACAACAGTAATAACATACAAGGAAGTTCAGCCTCCTATTACTCGATTTCTCAGGCATTTAAAATCATTGTTTGATTCTAAGAACGACCCTCCTTCCGAAAATTGAGTGATCTGGAAGCTCAGAACTTTGTGCGGAAGCTGGCTTGTCCAGAGAAAGTCATCCTGGCGCCTGGCATCAGACCGTCGGTGGGAAACTTTCTCTTGCATTGCTGAAACGACAGCTTCATCTCTGACATAACCTGGTGGAACTTGCATACCTCCTCGTCTGCTCAGATCACTGCTGTTCTTTGCATGTGTTTTCAAACTATTAAACACGAACTGGGTGGTGAGACGTTAACGCATCTGCGTGCTGCCTGGCGTCTTGTGTCTGACAGTCCGACCAGGTGGCTGTTGTGGCTTTTTTGTGAAGTTGATTTCCCAGCTGGTGTGCGGAACATACCTGGGTGATTCAGGATGTATCTGGAATGGCTCCTCGACTGATCAGCTCTGAAACGGATACTTTTAAGAACGGTGACTGAGCGGGAAGGAACGTAGTTTAATCTTTCGGGCATGAGAGTTGTTAACCGTCCTTCAAATAAAAGCTTACAAGAAATGAATTACAAGTGCAGAAATACTACTGTAAGCTGAAAACTTGCTAAGTTTTCTGCTCCAGGCCTTCCACCAGGCCCTTGTTTCTGTAGGGGTTTTGCTGATCCTTATACATGCTGCCTCCCCTTGTAGGGTACTGCCCCCCAGCTGCTGTGGCTGTAACTAGCTTTCATTCTATAGGGATGTCGTGGGTTTGTACGATCCGGCAACTAAACTCCACGCAACCAGTTTCTCACTCCAGTAAAGTGGAGAGGAGAAAAATGTAATAAAGAGACTGAGGATCAAGACAAGAACAGAGGGAGCACCTACCAATCATGGTCCCGGGCAAAACAGACCTGGCTTTCTTAAAGCAAAACAATTTATTAATGGTTACTTAAAAGGACAAAGGGAAACAAAACTGGTTACTTGAGAGGGTAAAAAGAAACAAAGCCAGATCTTAAAACCAACACCTTCCTTCCCCCCCCTTTTCTTTTCCTCCTGGCTCTGCCTCCTCCCCCCAGCAGCGCAGGGGGGCAGGGACTGGGGGAGTGCAGGTCAGTTCATCCCATGCTGTTACTGCCGCTTTTCTCTTAAAGGAGGAGGAGTTCTTACACCCTTTTCCCTTGCTCCAGTGGATCCCCTACTCATGAGGAAAAATCCACAAACTTCTCCAGTGTGAGTCCTACCCGCAGGATGCAATCCTTCCCCATCGGATTGCTCCAGTGTCTTGGAGTCTTAGGGAGTTGTTGCCACTCACTCCGGCGTGGGTCGTCACGCAGACTCCAGATGCCTCTCTACCTTGTTGTGCATCCCAACACGACCATCCTCAGGCTCAGGCATCTCCTCTCCACGGGCTGCGAGTGGGTCTCTGCTCCACCGAGGCCGTCCTGGCTGCAGGGGGGCCACCTGCTGTCTTGCCACTCGCTGCAGGGGAAACTCAGCTCCGGCACACCTCCTCCCGCTCCATCCTCACTGACCTGGTGTCGATGCGGTCATTTCTCTCAGTTCTCAGTCCTCTGCGCATGAACTCAGCCCAGTGGGCACCCCGGCAGCGGGGCGCTCCCCGAGTTCCCCAGCTGGCTCCGCCGCCGCCATCCTCAGTGGGCGGCGCCGGCCCGACGCAGGCAGCCGCCCGGCCAGGAGCCAGGTAGCCAGGTAGCGGGGGCAGTGCCCTCCTCCGTTCTCTCCTCGCTCCTGGGCAAAGTACCTTTTCCGGTTCCTTTGTCCTGACTTAAATAGAGCAATTCGCAGAGGCGCCGACTGGCTCAACCCCGAGGGGGATGGGAGTCCGATCTGGTGGCCAGAACCAAGTCTAACCTGGTTCCAAAACCGGGGAGGTCGCAGGGAGCAAAGCCCCTTTCCTGCCACCAGAACCCTCCCACCCCCCATCAAACCATGACAAGGGTTTTCCGTAGTCATTGTGAACATCATCTCCTTTCACAGTAAGGTGCTCCTGGCCACTGTTTTCTATAGGTGTTTCCCTCAGCTTCTCTCACTGCTGACCCTCATTGCTATAGGGCCCTCCTGCAGCCAACACTTCCACTTCTAGAAGGCTACCCACAGCCCCTACTTTCTACAGGGGGCTTCCACCAGTCCCTATAGATACGAACTCCCTTTAAAGGAAGCTGACGCCAGACCCTGCACAAGCAGACCTTCCTTTCTGTAGGATTTTCCCCGCCCCTACAGATACCTCCCTGTTTCTATAGGGGCTGCCTGCTGTCCCTATATCCTTTTCTAGGGTCCCTCTGCACCGCCCCACCACTGGTCCATATAAGGACTCCCCATAGTCCCTGCAGACACCACACTGCTACACAGAAAGCTGTCTCCAGCCCCTCTGCCCACACACCCCAGCTTCTGTAGGGCCTTTTACGCGACAAGAGCCCCAGCCCATACACCTGCAGACTCACCTTTATGGGCTCCTACGGTCCCTACAACCACCACCTCCTTTTCCAGAAAGCTCCTCCCAGCCGCTAGTTTCTGTGTGCACACCAGCCCATGCCTATACATACACATACATATACCTGTACCTATATTCCTATACAGGACACTGATCTGCTCCCGTTACCTACATTCGCTCCTTTCTATAGGTGCCCCCCTCCCCTTCCCAAAGACCCTATAGGCACCGACTCCCTTCAGAGTAAGGGAGCCCCTCCGCAGGCAAAACGTTCGATTCGTAGAACCGTATATATAATCCTATACTATAATCCTATACGATACACGCTCCGCGGCCCTATCGCGACTCTCGCGCGGAGGCTGCGGCAGCACCTCCCAGCCGCCAGGGGCCGCTGTGACCGGCAGGGAGCGGCCGCCCGTTGCTTAACGCCGCCGCCTTCCCCCGCCCCGGTCCCGCTCTTTCGTACCGGCGCCGGGCCTGCGCGGAGCGGCCGCGCCACCATGAAGGCCATCGTCCAGCGGGTGGCCCAGGCCAGTGTCACAGGTCAGTGTGCTGCCACCGGGGCCGGGGGAAGGGAGAAGGGGGAGGCGGAGGCGGGCGGAGCGTGGCTCCGCCACGCTCCGCCCGCCTCCGCCTCCCCCTTCCCCTTCCCCCGGCCGGGCCTCCCTTTCCCGCCTCGCTCTCCCGGCGCGGCTTCCAACGCGTTCCCCTCAGTCCATTCCTCTGTGTGTGTGTGTGTGGCAGCGCCATCCCCTTCGCTTTTCCCCGCCGCTGACGCGCTTGGGCGGTCGGGCTCCCCACACGGCGTTCCCCCCTTTGCTTGTGTGTGTCAATGGAGCCACCTCGCTTGCCGCCTGGCATGGCTGGCACATGCTGGCACTATGTCGCCTCTTTGCGTTGCTTCTGTGTGTCAATGGAGCCATCTCGCTTGCCGCCTGGCATGGCTGGCACTACGTTGCCTCTTTGCGTTGCTTCTCGTGCATGCTGGCACTACGTTGCCTCTTTGCATTGCTTGTGTGTGTGTCAATGGAGCCACCTCATTTGCCGCCTGGCATGGCTGGCACATGCTGGCACTATGTTGCCTCTTTGCGTTGCTTGTGTGTGTCAGCAGCTTGCTGCCATGCATTGCTTGCATGGGTCAAGGAAGGCAGTGGTAGCCCTGGTGCTGGCTTAGCTGCCAGTAGGAATGGTGTGTCCCGACAGTATGTCCCTGCTATTGGACTGGTTGGCCCTTTCTGTGTTTGAGATGCTTAAAATCTCCGAGAAGTTTGCATGGCGGGCAGTAAGCGTGGCTGCCACCGGGCCCAGGAGCAAGGTGGTGTGCAGCAGGATAGCCTGCCCGTTAAATAAACAGCTTCTGCTCCTGTGGGAATGGTCTGTGAGCATTGGAAGAGCATGCCTGGGAAGAAGCAGGGAGCACAGCTTTTGCGCACAGCTGGTACTGCAGGTTCTATAGTGGTCAGACACCGTCAGCACTGGGGCTGTGACTGAATTATCGCCGCATTTCTGGGTAGAATTTAAACTGTCGCTTCTGTCTGTTAAGAAGTTTGAGATGTCCCTCTGTGAGGGAGCTGGTGCTGTGCTTAGCGGGGGGATAGATTTCTGAGCTGGAGGGCTCATACCTTGATCAGGTGGAGAGGAAGAGTTTTTGGGAGGAGTTTCCCTCCCTGGTTTGCTTCTCCCCATTGGGAATAGTCCAGATCTCGTCACTGGTTCACGGACATAAGCTTTGAGCTTTCACTGGGGGCCTGCTCTCCTTTCCTTTTACAGGATATTTGGGGCTTTTTTTCCCGGTTGCATAAGCCTGGATATAGTTTTAACAGCCGAATAGCTGGTGATTATCTCACTTTTAAGACCTCATTTAAATCTTACTACAGTCATCTCAGGCTCAACCACGATAAAATAATTTAAATTAAGATAATTTAAAACGTTTCTTAGGAAAACGCAATGAATCTGCAATGTTTTGTGTTTTGTTGTAAATGTCATTTAAGAGGTTGTGTTCCCATCTAGGAGGGCAGAATTTGCAGGTTGTTAATAGTCTTGTTTCAAAAAATCTGTGAGGACTATATCAAGTGGAAATCATCTTTTCACAACTAATGCAAAGTATGTAGGGAGTGGTAGAGTAGAGAAATTGAGTACACTCATTGATATCAACCAGGTGGATAATTTTTACAAGGATTGGAGCGAGTTCTGCCACCTCTCTGGTTAGCACGGCTGATCCAATCGTAGTAAAAAATCTTTATACAGTGTTTTTAAATGCTGGAATGAGCATCTTGACCTAGTCCCTCACAAATAATTCACGACACTGGGAAGACTTTTGAAAGAGGGCTTCTATGTGATCTTTACTCTCCAACAAACTTAAGACAGAGAAGAAGGGTTTAGAATTGATAGATTGATTTGATAGGACAAGGGGTAATGGTTTTAAAATAGAGGGAGGTAGATTCAGGTTGGATATTAGGAAAAAACTTTTTACCATGAGAGTTGTAGAACACTGGAACAGGTTGCCCAGAGAGGTGGTGGATGCTCCATCCCTGGAGACGTTCAAGGCCCGGTTGGATGAGGCCCTGAGCAACCTGATCTAGTTGGAGATATCCCTGTTCCTTGCAGGGGGGTTGGACTAGATGACCTTTGAAGGTCCCTTCCAGCCCTAACGATTCTATGATTCTATGATTCTAATTATGTTTTCTTTGATGGTTGTATAGCTGCCAGCTGAAACCAGTACTTACCTGTGTCATAAAACAAGACAGTGCATTTAGCCTTACTTTTCTTTTTCTCCTCCTTCCCCAGTGGGTGGTGAACAAATAAGTTCAATAGGACGAGGTCTCTGTGTGCTGCTGGGCATTTCTTTGGAAGACACGCAAAGAGAACTGGAGCACATGTAAGTCACATATTTCCTTTTGCCTTGTACTCTTTTATTTGTGCGTTTCTGACACCGAATCAGTAATACCTGTGCAGTAGCCAAACAAATGGGGCGCTCCTGTTGGGAAACTCAGGTTTGCCTATTAGTTCCTCTTCATATTTTACCTTGAATACAGATTCCTTAGAGTTTTCTTTTTTATTTTCCATTGAGAAAAATCTGGTTTTGTTCCCTGTCTATGTGTTTCTATCAAGAACAGACTCAAAAAGGAAGAATCGACGTGTTGGGTTCTTCTAATATCCCTTTTTTAAATGTCTGTTCTTTTTACTGTATGAATTTATCCTGAAGGACTCAATCCTTCAAGGATGGGATGTATCAGAAACATCGAACTCTCATTTTTAACTTGTCCATGAGAAGTTTTGTTCTTCCAAAAGGTGACACAGTCTCATCCGTTACTTTTCTGTAAAAGTGAATCAATTTTGGCAGCCTGGAGGGCTGGCTCTGGCCATCTGTTCCATGGCCACAAAATAGTGTGATTTGGCTGGCAAACACGTGCAAGAGAGAGTTCTGTAGGGGCTTCTTCTGTCCCTTTTGGACTGTTCGTTGTTCTAGGGCTGACCTCAGTTTTTACAAAGGCAAGGAAGAAACAGGTAATAGAGCTAACTGATGTCAAGAAGAGGAAAGGCTGAAGCAGTGAAGAGAGAAGAATGTGAGCGAGAGTGAAAACAACCTTTAGCACATGTGGAAGAGAAAGTAGAGAGTGGAGATGTGAACTACAGGTCACCAAAGAGCTCACATAAACATGTGAAAATTGTAGACAATTACTGCAAAGCTGAAGGTGTTTGTATTATGACATGCTCCATTGGCTTGCCTTACTGTTTGCCTACTCAGTGTGCAACATTTGTGCTATTGTTTCTCTTTCCTACCTTGGTGAATGTGAAAGATGATTCTGAATATTGCTCTCAACACCAGGTTGTTTGGATTATTGACACAGGAAAGGCAGGAAGCCGGCATCCGAAAAAAAGGAATGAAAGAAATCAGCTTATCCAGGCTCTTCAAGTGGTATTAAAGGAAACTTTAGTAATCCTGTAAATGAAACAACAGACATCTTTATTATTAAAACACAGCGGTGATGATGATTTAAGCCTATGTGCTGGGGCCTTCCGAGGCTTTTAATCAACCACTTAATTTAGGAGTCAATTTTGTTTGTCTTTATGCACAAAATGGCAAGGATGGTTTTTGTAACTGTGCCTTAGTGGGGGCAAAGCCCTGAAGCTTGACCATAACAAAGTCTCAGCTTTATTTTATACTAACTGCTTCACTTCTGGTGCAACGTACAATAGTCTGGCTGATGGCTGCAGTTGAAATGCTTTGCACTTGATATGCTCCCTTGTTTATAGATGCTGCAGATTTGTAGAAGCTGAAAGAAGAAACCAAAGACAGGAAAGTGGCGTGCATGCCGTCTTGTTATCATTCAAAGTCCAGTCATACACTGGGTTGCAAATCTGCCTGCTGCTTTTCAGGATCCATTTGTGAAAGTCTCCTTGTCCTCTCTGAATATTCAAACCAGTGAGTTCTGCCCCCCAGCTCTAAAAATCAGCCTTAATACAAATACAAACAAGTCCCAGTCACCACTTTGCTGCCAGCTGCAGTTCTGCACTGTTCCCTGCCTTCCTTCTCTCATCCTGATGAAAATGTGCTGTCCTCATCTGGCTTGTGGGGTTGGGTTTGGGAAGAGTGCTAGGAGGTAACAAAGCTGGAGAAATATAGAATCATAGAATGGTTAGAGTTGGAAGAGACCTCAAAGATCATCTAGTTCCAACCCCCCTGCCATGGGCAGGGAAACCCTCCACTACACCAGGTTGCCCAAAGCCTCATCCAACCCGGCCTTGAACACTTCCAGGGATGGGGCATCTACAACTCTCTGGGCAACCTGTTCCAGTGCCTCACCACCCTCAGAGTGAAGAATTTCTTCCTTATATCTAATCAAAACCTGCCCCCTTTCAGTTTAAATGCATTGCCCCTTGTCCTATCACTACTTGCCCTTGTAAAAAGTGCCTCTCCAGCTTTCCTGTAGGCCCCCTTTAAGTACTGGAAAGCAATATATGTGAATCGTGTTTGGAAACAACCTTAGTTGGGGATGATCTCATTTCGTACTGAGTGTGATTTCCCAGTGTGGTGGGAGGATTTAAATTCCCAAAGCTATTCACGTGTTAAATAATGTTGTGACACATAAAATCAGATAGTAAAGAGTAAGCTTTCTTACCTTCTATGCCATCTCTATGTTACCCTGTAGCTTGCAGTTATTCTGTCCTGATCTCATGCTCTGTAACATGATGATGTTAATTGATGATCTGACAGTGTTATGTGTAAGGGCTTTCTTGGTTATGGCTCTGCCTAATGTGACGAGATTCTCGTGGTTTAGGAAGGAAGGGACAAAGGGATACGTTGTTATGTGGAGGCAGATATATTTGATATCAATATTCATCTGCCTTCCCTTTTATCTCATCCTGTGTGGTAGGCTTTAAATTGTACCTCTTGATCCTGCATGGGACAATTTAGGAATTCTCTTTTTCTCCTCCTAGGGTTCGAAAGATCTTGAACTTGCGAGTATTTGAAGATGAAAGTGGGAAGCACTGGTCCAAAAGTGTGATGGATAAACAGTATGAAGTGTTGTGTGTGAGCCAATTTACTCTGCAGTGCATCCTGAAAGGAAACAAGCCCGACTACCATATGGCAATGCCTACAGAGCAGGCAGAGTGTTTTTATAACAACTTCCTAGAGCAGCTAAGAAAAGCCTACAAACCAGAGCTTATTAAAGGTAAGGGCAAAGGTTGGTAAGATCCTTGATGTGACTAGTGGGCCTTGTTTGTACCTGCTCTTCCCTGATTGCTACTTTCTTTATTCTGTGATTTTTCTGTCTGTGTTGCAAAGGAGCTGTCTTTTCATGACAGTAGATGAGGGAATGTTATGGTATTTTCACTGTCAGCTCAGCAGGGTGATCACTTCAGTCTTTCTCTAGTCGTTTCCTGGTGTTCCTCTGGAATAGTTTGACCTGTAGATGTTCTTGTACTGTTATTGGCTGTGCAATGTGGGCAATGGCTCTGAGAATGTAACTCACAGAGACTGCAGCCATAGAATGAGCTCTGAGGTCAGGCTCCCTCAGAGGCTGGATGTTTTGTGCTGTGTGGTTGGATTAACCCAGGAGGAACGTTTTTCCTGAGGCATATGTGGTTAGTCAGGCTCGAAGCGTCACCAGTGTGCGATGGGCAACGTAGTTCCATCTGTCACTTTAGTTTCACATTCTGTTCAATGGTAATGATGACAGGAGGAGATGTACTGTGTTACTTGAGAACAGTGTTTGATTTAGACTCTCTTTCCTCAACTCTATGCCATGTACGCAACAGTTTTCTCTTTAGCAGAAAAGGCTTGGCTTCCCTTTGTGCTCTGTCCACCCTTAATCTTTTCTGTTTTCTTTTCCGTTTGCTTTCTGGCCATTTTCATCTTTAGACTTGAATTTTTGATACACTTGCCCAGAAGACAAGTGTCTAGAAAAGACTGTTTTTTAAATGGAGGCTATTAATAGATAATAGTCAGCATTACTTTCCTTACGAGGAAAAAAAGGAAAATTGTTAGCTGTGGAAAGCTTTAGAGGCTAATCTCTATATTGACTGCAGATGAAGGTAACTATCTCAGTGCTTTCCAAGGAAGTGCAGTGAAATGCATGCATGAAATGTCCATCTTGTGTCAGCTCTCCAGTAGTTTGATGTGTTCTTTCAAACAGTGTTTGTTGATGATAAGGAGTGCATTTCTGATACCCCTTCCCTGCATCCCTTTCGGTCTGTAACAGAGAAAACTTTTAACGAATTCAGAGTATGTGCTTTTTGAATCTTTATCTTTGTTGAGTTGTGACTAAGTTAGGACCTGTTCCTGTGCTTCTGAAACTGGCAACAGAACTTCCTGGGAAGTCAATGGGAATAAGACTTGCTCTAGTAAGATTTGATTGAGTTGAACGCTCATGTCCTGGTAAACTAAAAGCAAGTATGGAATTTCTTCTCTCACTTAAATGAGGTGTGGAAAAATTGATATATTTCTGTGTATCTATATCTTTATCCTTGGACTTTGGAAAATGGTCTGTTTCTGAAACACTTTCTATCATTTTCTGTTTTGACAGCAGCTTTTTGAAATTCTCTTTTCAGTGAATAACAGTTATACGCCTGAAATGAATAGCCGCAGTTGTTAACTGTCCATATTTTGGCACTCGTTTGCCAATGCTTTCTGCAAAAGAGCTTTCACTTCTGCATTTTTTTTTTTGTGCTGAAAACATAGATTTAGAAACCTAAGAGTGAGTGCCTGTGCTATTCTGTCAGATAACACATGCATTTGAAACTGCTGGCAGCACTGGAACCCCCTGTTAATTTATAATTTTGCTTTCTTTTTAGGCTGTGCCAGTCTACGTTGTGCTGCATCCAAGTCCGTTGGACTTCTATGATTGAAATTTCTGTTGTGCCAATTGCTTTGCCAGTGGTTTTTTGTTTATTTGCTTGTTTTATCTATTTATTTTTGTGCATACAAAGTTCCTGAAGCTTGGTGGTTTCATGGGTAGTAGGCTAAGTCCTGGGTTGCATCAGCAGAGTTTACAGTTTCCCTGAGCTGAGGCGTGTTAGAGCACAGAACCTTTACACACTGGCAGGCTGTATGTGAGCAGGACTGCTTGAATGTGAGTATAACTTTGTGAAATTGTAATACCTGGACTGTAATTTAGTGTGGCACGCAAACATACTGAATTCTGCCCTGAGAAAGTCCTGAGGAAATCAGAACCTGACCTGCTGGGGCCTGTCCTACGTGCTACTGTGTTAAAAAGGGTGATGGGAGGGCCCTGGGAAGGAGCACTGGTGAATGTGCTGCTGGGCTATTAAAGCCGGTTTAGTGTATCAGCATGAGGTTCCACCTCTATCTTCAAAATCTGTACGCATGTGTTTCTGCTAGACACACACACACATGCAGTTGTAGTTATTGAGAGATTAGAGTTTGGTTCTGTGGGTTGCTGTAGGTGCCCTCCCCTTTGATTCTACAAATTGCTTAACGCATTTTAGAGGAACAACCTAATCGTTTGAAGTGGAATTTGTGTAGCTGAGTCAAAGACAGATCGATAAATGTCTTGCCATGTTGTGTAAGAGCCTTGTGTTTTCTAGTTCCTGTATTTTGTCAGTTGACTAATTTGGCTGTTGGAAGTTGAGCTACTACGTGTGCCACTGTTGTAGGTGCTGGGCAGGCAGCTCTTCCATCTAGTACCTGGTCTAGCTGGAGCTTGCCAGCTCTACCTGGAGCTCAGAGTGTAAGTGTTCCCCAAAGAGAAGAGCAAACCGTTCTTTCACACCCAGAGCAGGGGGACGTTTGACAAATAAAATCTTGGAGAAGGCCCAGAGCCATGGCTCCTAGTTTAACACAGGTGTCTTAAGACTGCAGATGGACACCCATGTCTAGGAAAGAGGTTTCATCAGAAGTCCTTGCTTGTCTTGCTTCAGTGCTTTCTTGTTGTAAAATTCATTCTTAAACACCTCACTCCACTCTGAGAAGCAGAACTGGTGAATGCAGGTCGGCCTACTCTGTTGTGGAAGATAACATCCAAAAACTAGGCCTACCAAGGCTTCTCCTTGTGTGTCAGGACCTTCGCTCTCTGTCTTGAATGTGGATTTAGTCTTCTGAGACTAAAGAGATATGAGAGGACTGTTTCACAAGGAGTTTAATTCAGATTAAGGCTTGATGCAAGTCGAAAGCAGAATTATTCTCTCTGATTAATTCCCTTTGTGAGTGTTGTCACTGTGGAATAAGCGCTCTTATCGGGAGCAAGAGTACCCACGTGGAGTTAATTAGGAACGACTTTCCAAGGAGACAAGCTTAGAAGTAACTTCTGAATAAAAGCACTGTGAAGTTCCTAGGTCTCATGAGGCTTGAGATATGTCCAAAACATATTCTGAAAATAAATGATATCTCATTTTCAAGTCCTTACATCTCAGAGGTGGCTTGTCTATCTCACCTCAGATAAAGATCTTTGCCTCTAAGGAAGGCATGCATGCCGGATAAGGGAAAAGGAATTCAAAGAGATGATGGGTGTCCAGCAGAATAAACTTGTCACTTTAAGTGTACTTGTAGGATCCAGTTTTATTGCAGAGGATGTTGCAAGGAGGTGACTTGATCAGTCAAGAAGTCTTAAAGTTACTACATTGTGGTATAAAAAGCAGGAAAAGAAATAGTATTTAAGGGTAAGTTGCTAGTGTCTCCTGTGGATAGTACAGGGTCATGTGATAAATTTACTCAAAGGTGCTGGAGTAACAAGCAACATCCAAGGAGGGTGGATTCTTTTTCCTCCTTTCCTTCTGACTGCAAAATGAAAATCAATCCAGACAGACTCTTGGGACAGAGAGATGGAAGAGCTGATATCTTCAGTTTCTTTGCAGTCCTGTGCAGAAGAGGAATTGGTCTGCATCAGAGTTTGAGAAGTTGCGTTCACGGGCAGAACGATCAACTCTTTTGCAGCCTGTCTGCCCGAGTGCCGCAGAGGTGATGTGTTCTGCTGGTGTGCTCTTAGGTGAATGCAAAATGCAGTGGTACCACAGATGTCAGTGTGTTCTAGAAGAGTCAGGCTTGTCTCTCAACTTACCTCTTCAGGAAGCCATGACACGTGAATGAAAAATGCCTTCTCTGAAAGGTTATGTGATTCGCCATATACTGACAGTATGGTAGACACTGGAACAAGGGAAGGAAGGCAGGAGCATGTTTTTGAGGCAGGCAGCCAACATTGAGGGAGATTCTGCTGAAGAAGCATCTCTTCCTAAGGAGACATTAGGCATTGATTTAAGAAGAAATTGTGAAACTAGGTTTTAGCTTTCCCTTTTTCTTTCAGGCAGGACCAGACCCTGAAGCTGCAGAGAAGAAAGCTGTGTTACAGTGAGGCCGCTTCTTGAAAAGAGCTGTGAGGACTAATGGGCCACTAGAACCCTTTGGTTTTGTTGTATAAGGGAGCTACCAGCACAAAAATCCAGAAGCTTCCCATGAGGAAAACACATTGTGCAGAAACCATTGTCCCTGAAACTACAGGACATGTCAGTTTGCGATAAGGGAGGGTGGCAGCTGCTTCTGACAACATCACCAGTGCAGTATGTTTGAAAGCTTGAAGATGAGGGTGCGTAGTGGTCCACGAGATGTTTTGGGTTAAGACCAGTAACGGGATTTTGGAATGTGTGAAGAAATTCTCCCTCAGTTGGCTTTGAGAGAATGAGGTTGCTGAGGCTGAAACCTGCGCTGCCTTTTGTATTGTGGTGGTTGCAAGGTGTTGAGACCCTTCCTGTCTTTGAGAGGAAGGGCTGCAAGAGAGAGGCTGTAGAGGAGGGCAGCATTAGCAGGCATTTCTGGTTTAAGTACTGTTGCCATTCGCTCTAAATCTTAAAGTTTCTGAGCTGTGATTCACCTTGGTCTGGGGTGACTTTGGGTCAAAAGACTGGAAGTTTAAGTGTGAGGAGAATGGGAGGGAGCTGTTGTAGAAGGATGTTCCTCGACAGTAGTTCTGATGCTGAAACAAGATAGAAGGTGCTTGTGACTGGGAGCGCCTTGAGTGTTCTGGTAAAGGTGGGGGCTTATTCGACCACTTTATCAGCCCTTGAAAAAAGGGGTCTGGGAACTTTTTTTTTTTTTTTTTTTAATGTCTATACATATATGGGAAGTGCAAAAGGCAGTTCTTTTCTATGAATAAAGCACAGCAGAGGGATGATACAAGTTTAAGATGGTATTTTTTGTTTATTATTTTGTTAACGAAACGTGGCAGGGGAGTTGGAACTAGATGATCTTTGAGATCCCTTCCAACCCAAACCATTCTATGTGATCTGCTTATGGGTACATCTCTTTCCATATACACTGTACATACAACCACCCTTCTAGGAGCAGCAGCTCAAGTAGGATCTGCTTGATCTTCCTGAAGGAGCGATATAACTGTTTTCTAAGCATGTCTGTAGATCCTTCCCTCATTGCCTGCATGAAGGTGTGGAATGTTGTTTTGTTGTGCTTATCAGATGCAGAAACTGTCTGTTTGTGCTTATGAGATGCAGATTAGATGTCTGTTTCTGTACAGGAACCAACTCAGATTCCTGTGCTGTAGTTGATATTTGGTCTCCAAGAGACTCTTACACATTATGGTAGCTAGATTTCAGGTGTGCAGATACAGCTAACCAAAAGTAAGCATTCTTCAAGCTTTCATTTCTCAACTGAGAGTCATTTATAGGCATCTGTGAAAACTTGTGTCTGCAGATTCTCCAGTGAAACCATAAGCTACAGGTTTAGGGAAAAACTGTCTGGGTTTTCTCTGCAGGTCCTCATCTATCATGGGTGGCGAAGGGTTTGAAAACTGTGCTGGAAGATTATAATCACTATTTTTTTGATTGCTCTGACATCTTTTCTCAGTGTAGCGCTTTACATATTCCAGGCTCCTGCAAATTTATAAAATGAGAACAGGTCTCTCTGATTTTTTATTTTTAACTCGCTTTGTAATACTTTTGTCTTGTAAATTTTCTGTTATTTTCCATAATTATTTAGTAACTCTCTTCTTTTTTCTTTTGCGCTGTTAGCTAGCATTCAGAACACATTGATACTTTCCTGAAATACTGATAGCTTCATGGTATCTCTATTTACTTGATTTACCCAGTCACATCAGCTGCGCCTTTTTAAAGCAGTAACCGTTGATGTGCCATTCTTTGATGCCACCACAGCCTCAGTTGTCCCCTCCCTCCAGAGGGTACTGACCCTACAGTGGAGTTGTCAGATGGGAAGATGTTTTCGCTCCTGCTGTAGTAGTTCTTGTTAGGTTGTGTGGTTCAAAGCTGGTCTGCAGACACACAAAGGAGCAGAGAGCAGGCAGAGGAACTCAGATTCTGGACTCAGAGGATCGCAAACCCTGGCCAGGCCCCTCCCTGGGCTGTCATGGGGGAACCTCAGTCCCATGGTCCAGGGTGGTGCCCATCCTAGGGAGTCAACAGGAGTGGCTCTCTGGAGCGCCTTTCAGACTGAGGTGGGTCACTGCCTGGCGACATGGGATGCATGCAGGGGAAGAGCATTTCAAAGTGGCACAAGACGTATTATGGGATGTTTAGATGAGGAAGCAAAGGCAGGGAAAGGGGTGGATCTAAGTGATTTGAGGAGGAACAAGCATGGGAGAATAAAGGGATATGGGTATAAAAAGGGCCAGCCACATGTAAGCAATGGCTGGTCAGTGTGCTTGTGGTTATGCCCTGCACCTGATCAGCACAGTCTGCCTTGTCTTCTTACTGAAGTCCATTGTTAACTATTTTCCTGGGTGAGGGACCCACTGTTTTGTGAGCATGTGTGTAAATGGAGTGCAGCACCTGGAGTGGGATCATGGATCTGTGAGTGAGGGTCTGTGAGTGAGCACATACCCAGTAGGATGAACTGATGAGGAGCTGTGGTGGTCAGAGCTGGGTCCGGGTGTGTGTCTCTGAGTGTGAGACCACAGGAGAAGCTGGCTCTTGGAGGGACTAGAGGAGTCCTGGCCAGCTGCTGGAGAGACCAGGGGTCTTTCTGTCTGTGTGTCTCTAAAGGGTAAGACTAGGAGGGGCCAGCAAAGTGCTGGAGAGATGGGGGTAGGGGGGGGTGTGTGTGTGTGTGTACATGTGTGCGAGAGGTTCTGTGACAACAACTGGAGCAGGGCTGCAGGCCTCAGGGACTTGTCTACCCAGGTGCCAGCATCTGGGGAGGCCAAGATCCACGGGCAGCTACTGGGCACACTGAGTGTCTAAGGGAGGGATCCACATTGTATACATGTACGTATTTCCTACTAATGGACCTTGGTCTTGGTCAGCCAGCAACAGGTCCAGGGTGAGGCTGTAGGTGGTATTCGTGTTCATGTGAGTGCTGAATGTGTCCGTGTTGATATCTGTGCAGCTGGCTGGCTGTGTGTATATGTGTGTGGTTGTGTAGCATGCGTGTTTGTATATGTGCCTACTGGGAATACTTAATCTTGTTTGTGTTTGGACGTGGGGTTGTGCAGCTGTGGCAGCCTTGCCTTTGTCAGGTTTCTAGATTCAACACCTGTAACATTTCTCTGCCCACATGAAACATTGAAGAAGGTCAGTTTGATCAAAGGAGCCTGGGTAGAGGCAGCAAGCTGGGACACTAGGCGTGTGTTCTCTTCTGCCACCTCCTCTGTGGGGCAGAACACATCTGAGGAGTGCACCTGGTAAAACTGTGTAGCTTTCTGTTCAGTAAATCACATTCCTTTTCATAGAAATATTTGCTTGAATCATGCTCTTGCCCCCTTCCCATTGGCATTTCTGTTGCTGTGGCTCTTTGGTGGTCACTCACTCTACGGACCTTTTCCTTGGCCGCTGGACTATTGGCAGCAGTCTCTTGTGCAGTGCTGTAGTGTTTGGCTTTGCCAGAGCTTGTATCTCTAGCTCATGGTATGGCTTGTGGCATACAGCCTTTGGAAAAGCTATTGGGCAGTAGATCTGTTGTGATATTCCTTTTTCCTTTAAGCAAATACCAGACTTCCGTCTGATTCACAGGAGGTTCCAGGGAGAGACTGAAAACTCTTCCAGAGCTCTTTGTCCCCAGTAACATGTTCATGAAGGATCAGGACACTTTGGTTTGACCTCTGTTCAGCCAGGGCCACCACATGTTGCAATGGAAAGCTATACAAAGTCACATGCAAATATTCTCAGTGAGTGGTTGCTCCATTGAAGTTTGAGCCTACTGCTTTCAGCATCTTCTGGCTCACTGTCCAAGGTGGTACTGGAAGAGGTGTTGGTTGTGTTGCTGAGCAGGCTTCAGCCTGCCTTCGCAGTAAGTGAGGCTGTTCAGTCTCTGGATAACTGCTCTCTGCTTGCTGCACTACACCTCTTCTTTCATACATTTTTATTTATATGATAGTATCTGTTCTTTTTGCTATCCCTGCCAGAAAGGTCTAGAAAGGCTACTCAGGTGTGTGGGGCAGGAGAAGAGAGTATGTGGGAGTGAGCAGTCGAGTAGGCTCAGCCAGGGGTGGGGTGAGTTTGAGGAGTATCAAACTGGACTAGAGGAAACGGAGCAAGGAAGC
Source organism: Tauraco erythrolophus (assembly GCF_009769465.1). NCBI lineage: Eukaryota > Metazoa > Chordata > Aves > Musophagiformes > Musophagidae > Tauraco > Tauraco erythrolophus. Next base: position 118,397,432 of record NC_141466.1, on the reverse strand, counting down.
TTGCACAGATTAGAATGAGATGTGAGGAGAAGGTGGCAGGATGGCTTTTGTAGACTGTACAGGATAAAAATGTCGTGGGTCTGTTGTGATGGAAACTTCTTAAATGCTTACCAGAAGTGTGCTCTGTGCCTCAACTGGTGTGCTAGTAAATGCTATTGATGACAAATGACCTACACATCTCTGATTTCAGAAGTGTATTCCTTTGAAGTAGGCAGGGTTGAGGGAGTAGACACAATCTTTTTTGCCAAACTCTGACAAAGAATGGCCTACATTGCCATTTTGCAGGAATGTTGAAATTGCTGTAGCAGACTGGGACTGGGCTGTATACCAGTGTCCCCTTCTCTGGAGTATTCAGTGTCAAATGCTTCAGAATAGACTTTGGGACATTTTATCTTTTGCCCATTTATAAGATTTCTTCCAAAGATCAGCTAGTTAGCTGGACTGGACCCCTAGGCTTAGCCATTACATCCTTGAAAATTTCATCTGCTTGTGAGAACTATCCTGCCCATCCTGAATTTTAATAACCTTGTTTTGCAGACATCTCTGTACTTAGCTGTGTACTTATCACCTCTGAATGTTAGACCACAGAGCTGGATGCACACAGACTGTTTTATCCCTAGTAGCTTTCTGCAGTTTGCTAGTTGGTAGTCCTTTTATGTTTGTGGTTTTTTTTTTTTTCTTTTTTCCTCTTTTTAGTAGCACATTTGGGAAAGATTTTGGTATATGTGATTCTTTCAAGAGCCCTCAGCACTTCTCGTCTCTTCCCTTTTCAGATGGCAAGTTTGGTGCCTACATGCAGGTACACATCCAGAATGATGGTCCTGTAACAATAGAACTGGAGTCCCCGGCTGCCACTGTCGACCCTAAACAGGTAAGTGAGCCAGAGGGTCTGTCTGGAAAGGGTGGACGTATAGGCTGTGCCTCTGCGAAAGTGTAGCGTTCCTCTCATGAAGATTTCCTTGGGCGTGAGGACCTCGTGCTTCCTGTGCAGCCTCTGAAATGTTAAATAATTGCCATGTTTTCTTCAGCTCCCTGGCCTGCTGATAGCTGCTTGCTGCCCTGGTAAAGGTCGTGCATGTGTAATGCAAAACAGCTTTTTACGGTTTATTCTTCCTCATCATTAAAGCGGCTGTTTAATCATGGCTCATTAGCTATATTTTTAATGTGTCTGACTCCCCCTTTTTTTTTTAGTGAAGTTTCTTGACATTTAGGGGCTTCTGCATGTGGGTGGCTGAATGGAACTGGAGAGCTGCCTCTTCCTCAGAAACAAGAGAACAGCAAGTTTAAGTCCTGAATTTTAAGCCTGGAGTGGAGAGGAGAGTTAGCTCTGCTGAGGAACATCACAGGCTATGCTGAAAACCAAATCTAACAATGGGGTTTTCTTGTCCTCTAAACACAAGAGTGACCAACGTTTCCAGACTGAAAGAGAAGGGGGAGGGATTGTTATTCTCAGCTGTGTTTCAGCGAGGCCGCTCCAACCCTATTTGTTTAACACGTTACTTAACCTTATTAAAATCATTATTCCCATTTATAAGAAGGACGTGAGGGAAGACCCAAGTAACTACAGACTGGTTAGTCTAACCTCAGTACCTTGAAAAATTTTGGAGAAGATCATACTGGGTGGTGTTGAAAGGTCTTTAAAGGACAATGCGATCATCAGGCACAGTCAACACGGGTTCATGACGGAAAGGTCCTATCTAACTGATTTGCTGTCCTTGTACAATAAGGTCACCCTGTTGGTGGCTGAAGGGAAGGTGACAGATGTAGTGTTTCTGGATTTTAGTAAGGCTTTTGATACTGTCCCTCACAGCATCCTCCTGAACAAGATGTCCAGCTGTGACATGAGCAGGTACACGGTGCAGTGCATGAAAAACTGGCCAAAGGGCAAAGCTCAGAGGGTTGTTGTGAATGAGGCTGCATCTCGTTGGCAACCGGTCACCAGTGTTGTTCCTCAGGGCTCAATTCTAGGACCAGTTCTGTTCCAGATTTTAATCAATTATCTAGATGCAGGATTTGAATGCCTCGTTAGTAAGGCTGCAGATGATACCAGACTGCAAGGTGCTTTTGATTCTCATGAGGGACAAGAGGTCTTGCAGAGGGATCTGGATAGATTGGCGCACTAGGCAATCATCAATGGCATGAAATTTGACAAGAACAAGTGCCAGATTCTGCACCTGGGATGAACTAATGCTGGACACAAGTATAGGTTGGGGGAGGAGTGGCTGGAGAGCAGCCCTGCAGAAAGGAATCTGGGGGTGCTGGCCAACAGCAGACTCAGTATGAGTCAGTAGTGTGCCCTGGCAGCCAAGGGGGCAAACCACATCCTGGGGTGCTTCAAACAGCGTAACCAGCAGGTCAAAAGAGGTGGTTATCCTGCTGTACTTAATGTTGATGCAGCCTCACCTTGAGTACTGCGTGCAGTTCTGGGCACCACGATTTAAGAAGGATATGAAGGTCCTTGAATATGTCCAGAGGAGGGCAACAAAGCTGGTGAAAGGCCTGGAAGGAATGTCCTTTAAGGAGCAGCTAAGGACTTTGGGCTTGTCTAGTTTGGAGAAAAAGAGGCTGAGATGATATGCATGGACGATAACTTCCTTCTCCAAGTGGTAGAGGAACCAATGAGGAGAGGTGCTTTGCTGGACCTTGTTCTCACCAACAAAGAAGCGCTGCTGGGGAACGTGATGCTCAAGACAGCCTTGGCTGCAGTGATCATGAAATGGTGGAATTCAAGATTCTTAGGGAAGGAAGGAGGGTGCACAGCAAACTGACTACCCTGGATTTCAGGAGAGCAGACTTTGGCCTCTTCAGGGATCTCCTCGCTAGAGTACAATGGGCTGAAGCCCTGGAGGGAAGAGGGGCACAAGAAAGCTGGTTAATATTCAAGGATCACCTCCTCCAAGCTCAGGAGCAGTGCATCCCAACAAAGAGAAAGTTAGGTAGGAACACTAGGAGGCCTGCATGGATGAACAAGGAGTTCCTGGACCAACTCAGGCACAAAAAGAAGGCCTGCAGAGGGTGGAAACAAGGACACGTAGCCTGGGAAGAATACAGAGAATTTGTCCGAGCAACCAGAGATCAGGTTAGGAAAGCTAAAGCCCTGATAGAGTTAAATCTGGCCAGGGACATCAAGGGCAACAAGAAAAACTTCTGTAGATACATCAGTGATAAAAAGAGATCTAGGTAAAATGCAGGCCCTCTCCGGAAGGAAATGGGGGACCTGGCTACCCGGGATATGGAGAAGGCTGAGGTTCTCAATGACTTCATTGCCTCAGTCTTCACTGGCAAGAGCTCCAGCTGCACAGCCCAAGCCACAGAAGGCAAAGGCAGGGACTGGGAGAATGAAGAACCACCCACTGTAGGAGATCATGTCCGAGACCATCTTAAGAACCTGAAAGTGGACAAGTCCATGGGACCTGATGAGGTGCATCCGCAGGTCCTGAGGGAGCTGGCAGATGAAGTTGCTAAGCCACTATCCATCATATTTCAGAAGTCGTGGCAATCTGGTGAAGTTCCCAATGACTGGAAAAGGGGAAACATAGCCCCCATCTTTAAAAAGGGGAAAAAAGAAGACCCAGGGAACTACGGGCCAGTCAGTCTCACCTCTGTGCCCGGCAAGATCATGGAGCAGATCCTCCTGGTGACTATGCTAAGGCACATAGAAAATAAGGAGGTGATTGGTGACAGCCAACATGGCTTCACTAAGGGCAAATCCTGCCTGACTAATTCGATGGCCTTCTATGATGAGGTTACAGCATTGATGGATAGGGGAAGAGCAACTGACATCGTGTACTTGGACTTATCCAAAGCATTTGATACTATCCCACCCGACATCCTTGTCTCTAAACTGGAAAGACATGGTTTTGATGGATGGACCACTCGGTGGATAAGGAATTGGCTGGATGGTCGCACTCAAAGAGTTGTGGTCAACGGTTCAATGTCCAAGTGGAGACCAGTGACGAGTGGTGTTCCTCAGGGGTCAGTACTGGGGCCAGTGCTATTTAACATCTTTGTTGGAGACGTGGACAGTGGGATTGATTGCACCCTCAGCAAGTTTGCAGATGACACCAAGTTGTGTGGTGTTGTGGACACGCTGGAGGGAAGGGATGCCATCCAGAGGGACCTGGACAGGCTGGAGAGGTGGGCCTGTGAGAACCTCATGAAGTTCAACAAGGCCAAGTGCAAGGTCCTGCATATGGGTCGGATCAATCTCAAGCACAAGTACAGGCTGGGTGGAGAATGGATTGAGAGCAGCCCTGAGGAACAGGACTTGGGAGTGCTGGTGGATGAGAAGCTCAACATGAGCCGGCAATGTGCGCTGGCAGCCCAGAAAGTGAACCGTATCCTGGGCTCCATCAATAGGAGCGTGGCCAGCAGGTCGTGGGAGGTGATTCTGCCCCTCTACTCTGCTCTCGTGGGACCCCATCTGGAATACTGTGTTCAGCTCTGGAGTCCTCAGCACAAGAAGGACATGGAGCTGCTGGAGCGGGTCCAGAGGAGGGCCACGAAGATGATCCGAGGGCTGGAGCACCTCTGCTATGAAGACAGGCTGAGAGAGTTGGGGTTGCTCAGCCTGGAGGAGAGAAGGCTCTGGGGCGATCTTATTGCAGCTTTCCAGTACTTAAAGGGGGCCTACAGGAAAGCTGGAGAGGCACTTTTTACAAGGGTGTGTAGTGATAGGACAAGGGGCAATGGATTTAAACTGAAGGAGGGGAGATTTAGATTAGATGTAAGGAAGAAATTTTTCACTCTGAGAGTGGTGAGGCACTGGAACAGGTTGCCCAGAGAAGTTGTGGATGCCTCATCCCTAGAAGTGTTCAAGGCCAGGTTGGGTGAGGCTTTGGGCAACCTGGTGTAGTGGAGGGTTTCCTTGCCCATGGCAGGGGGGTTGGAACTAGATGATCTTTGAGGTCCCTTCCAACCCGAACCATTCTATGATTCTATGAGGGGCAACCTCATTGCTCTCTAAAGCTTCCTGAGGAGGGGATGTGGAGAGGGAGGTGCTGAGCTCTTCTCTCTGGTACCCAGTGACAAGATGTGTGGGGATGGTTCAAAGCTGCGTCAGGGTAGTTTCAGACTTGACATAGAGAGTGGTGAGACACTGGAACAGGCTTCCTAGAGGGGTGGGCAATGCACCAGGCCTATTTATTTTTAAGAGGCATTTGGACAATACCCTTGATAATATGCTTTAACTCTTGGGCAGCCCTCAAGTCTTCAGGCAGTTGGACTAGATGATCGTTGTAGGTCCCTTCCAACGGGAACTATTCTATTCTATTCTATTCTATTCTATTCTATTCTATTCTATTCTATTCTATTCTATTCTATTCTATTCTATTCTATTCTATTCTATTCTATTCTATTCTATTCTATTCTATTCTATTCTATTCTATTCTATTTCCTTCCAGCCCTGGTTTGTCATAAGTACTGTGATCCTACCAACTAACCTGGCCAGTTGATGAGCAAGACAAAATCACTTTGCTGATGGGGTCTGTCCTTGAGTCACTACTGTGTGACCATCACTCTTACTGAATTAAAAATCAGACATTTGGATTTTTCAGCCAGCCATGTATGTTTATGGCTGCTCTTTTAAAGCCTGCTTATAGGTTCTGTGACAACTGCAGTGCAACTGGTGGCTGTAATTGGTGGAAATTCTGCATATCTCAAGATATCATGCTAAAGGCGTTGGGAGCCTAATGGGAAAAGAGCATGGGAAAGCCCAAAGAAGCATCTCTTGTTGCCTTAAATAGCTAAGGTATATTGGTTTGGAGTCGGTTTTGTTTTACCTCCAAATTCTGTTCTGTATCCTTTTGTGATGTTTTAGCCCTTGAAAGAACTGCATCCGCTTCTGGTTTTTCTTTCTGTACCCTCACAGATTTAGCAGAAAGAGTTCTCAGCCCAACCGTCTATAATTAGCAGCAGCAGCTCTGTCTGGAGTGAGGAATGATTGTCAACATAAGCACTCACATCCCCACTTTGAGGAATTAAGCTGCTGCCTGATTTGCCTGGGAAATAGAGTCTGCAGAAAGCTGGATGGCACAGAAATGGAGTGCTCTGATGTCCCCTTTGAACTGTTCATTAACCCTCCAGAGAGTTACGGCCCTCTGTTTTCAGGTGACATGTTTATGGTATAGATTCTTTAAGGCTGAGGTTTAGTTGTGGTCCTTGTGGCAGTATCAACCCTCTGCTTTGCCACTCTAGCTCTTTGTGGAATAGGAAAGGACATGTTCCCTCCATACCACCAAGCAATGTTTACTGCACAAATTCTCCATGCTCTTGCATGGCTCTCTCTCAGGTGCAGGTGGCTATATCCTTTGAAAAGCAGCATTTATTGTAGCCTGCAGTTGAGGATATTAGTGGCAGGATGGGTGGCAGCATTATGTCCTGCTGTCTGTGACTATGAGATGGAGCCTCAGAGTGTCTTGGTCTTTAGAGCAAAACTGGTGACCAATCTTTTTTGCTCAAGCAGTCAGTGGGAATCATTGGAGTAAGGGTAGGTGGATGACTGAAGGATGACATGGTGCAGTTTCTGACTGAAACGGAGAGCACTGAGAGAACTTTTACCCCTGCTGTCCTGTGTGTATATGTGAAATAATCCAAGAGGAGTCACCAGGGAGTGCGGGATTCTGAAAGGTTCCATCTCTTTCTTGGGAAATATTGACTGGTTTCATCTCAGCTGACAACACCTTCCTGGTGGCCACAGTATGGGCTGAAGACTGGGAAGGATGCTGCTTTTCAAACGTTCTCTGGCATGAAATCTTTGTTTAATGTGAATGTCTGGTTCTGCTTCAGTCTTGCTTGCTGATTGCCTTCCTTTCCTCCTTAAACCTCATTTCATCAGCGAAGAGGAGGCTTGTGCAGGATGTGCATAGAACACTGTCATTTGTCCGAAGGTGAGGTTACACCAAGTGTCTTCTTACTGAGTCTGTGCTTGGACCCTATGAAAAGGAGGGCAGAGCCCTTGGTGTGGGCTATGTGAGTGAGGACTGGACAGTCCACAATAAGAGTTGTCTGAGTTTACATGCCTACCTTCTGCTATGTGTTGTCCACGCACATTGATGAGCCACCTTGAGTTCCAGCTCATCGCGAGTCCTGATTCTTGTTTGTCACAGAAATAGATGAGCTCTACAGTGGCACAGACACTGAAAAAACAACCGAGCCATGTATGCTTTGGATGCACCAAGAGTTTAATCTATGCCGTGTTCAAAGAACCCCATTTTCTTGAAATTGGCAGCTCTTTTAACTGTTACTGGGGATATTTTCTTGCTCATACTGGGACCTTAACACACACTGTTGGAGGCCACTGCTGTTTTTGACACTCCTAAGCATCCTTTCGTGATATTTTTTGACATGTGTGCCATCATCTCTCACCCATCATACAAGATGTGTGATGAGCAAGGACCAATTTGAATTTGTCATTCTCTTTCCTCTTCCTTGCCTGTTGCATTTTTTTTGCTGCCATACAGTCTGTTGATTTGCTTGTAGCATGGGAAGTAAGGCTTAGAGATGGTGTGGTTTTTATCTTTTTGCTTTCTACTTTAGCAAGAAGAGATAAATAAACCATCCAACAATGTTTAATGTGATGTTAATAAAAAGATATCAGACAAATAGTTGCTGATGAATAGTTCTTTTAAGTCATTGGATGTGACTGTGAAATAAATCTTTTTTTTTTTATGAGTGATTCTGTGATTGTAATTGGTAATCTGATCTTTATAATTCCTTAGCGATGTAATTAGTAAAAATACATTTGGATTAATCCAAATATATTTTTATATTCTTTGTGCTAGAGAGGTATAAATAAATCACTTACAGAATTAATAAAAAAGTTAATCAAAGAAATAGCTGTGTCCTTCTCATACAACAAATATGTGCGTGTGTATATATATATATAAAATATGTGTGTGTGTGTGTGTGTATATCTCTCTCTAAAAGAGAATATCCCAGCTATTTATGAAACTCCAGTAAGCAGGGGAAGCTACTACATTTCGATTTGTTGTGAGCTGTTCGGTTCCATTGTGGTCTGATTTAATAGTAAGCAAATTATTTGAAAGCATGAAGTAAATCAAAAGAGTCTTACACCAGTAGTAGTTAGTGATTGCCAGGCCTTTTCTGAAGATTTGTGATTTATTTTTTTTTTTTTTAATTTTGGACATGTGAATGGAATAACAGAAATAGAAAAAATATCTGGCATTTAATTGAGCTCTTAAAGCGCCTTTTTGGTAAGTCTGATGTGCAATAAATTTTGCTTGAAAGGCAAAACAAAGCCACTGATTAGAAACTGGATAAGAAATGTGAAAACAAAAAGGCATGAAATGGATGAAGGTGAATATATACATGCAGTGATTCTCTTCCGAGTTCAATAATAGCAACTACATTTCCTACATAGTCTTTGAGAGTGAGGATAGATCCAGTATTTCTCTTCACTTTTGGCTGTGATGCAGAAAACAAAAGGATTTTTCCTGATGTTCTAGTACAAATCACAAGCATGGTCATTTCCAGCCTTAACCAGTGAAGCAATTTTGGGTAATTCCTTCTGAACTTGCGTGCACCTGTTTGGATAATTATAGAGGTCAGCTTCAAAAGCATAGCAAATTTCTGTGCTGTCTTGATGAAGTTTGTTGTGATCATTGCTGAGATGAGGTTAGATATGCCCAGAATGCTTTGCATGTTTACATCTTGTTTTGGGGAAGGTAGAGGAGATACACTTTGTATTTTTTCATAGGAATTCGTAGCTAGTAGCAGTAGCCTGACAGAAATGGAGCAGAAAAAGGTTTTAGAGGCTGCCTGGAGAGGTGACTTGGTGACAACTCAAAAAAAGCCCCTTGAACTTTGAAAGCATTATGGATAATTATGGAACTCAGATTGGAAGTATTCTGTGCAGTTTTATTTCTTCTGCTAGGGGAAGTGGCATAGCAGTTTCAGTGTTTAATGCTTATATTCCAATTAGACACTGAGCTGATCTCTGTAGGCCTGTTTGTTCCAGTACTGTCCAGAATGAAATAAACTGCATTGTGTTTTAAACCATATTTTGGAACTGGACACGCTGTAATGGGAAGGACAACAAGAATGAAAGAATTGGAGTGGATCTTTGTTACTGAACCTGCCTGTATCAGTGCTGCAGAGCAGCACACTTGGTCAGTGAGGAGTAAATAATAATGTAATGTCCCTTGGAAATACCAGTGTTTTGAATGAGAGGAACTTCTAAAGGCTGACATTTAAGTAACTTAATGTTTTTAAATGGCAGGAGGATCTTGATTATAGAAAATCCATTAACGAATTCCACATAAACATTAAAAAACTTCTCATAACTGTGTAGCCAAAAGTGATTTCTCTGCTGAATGTGAAGAAAACTCAAATCTAGTATTTTAACTTTTCTGTCACTTTTCAGTTAGAACATTTTAATATAATGTAGCTGAAGGTGTTTTCAGTTTGCCAAGTATGGTATTTCAGCTTGCATTTTCATTTTAAGGGGGGATGGGGATTGTCTTGGAATTACGTGATCAGTAGCACAGTCCTGAGGCAGCTGGTGTCAAATATTTTATTATACCAGACTATGGTAAATGGCTGTACAGTGAGGTCCTCCATCTGCAGCAAAGGGATTTTTGCTGTTGTCTTTCACTTTGCTTTTTGTCAACTAATTTTATTTCCTTCCCATGTGAACATGTGCACCATTATGAGAAATAAACTACAGTCCTCTCCTTGGCACCGTTAGCTGACATTTTTTCTAGATGCTGTGTTGCCAGCTTTGATGTTCCTTTTCTTCCAGTTGTACTGTTTTTACTTCCAGTCGTACTTACTTTGAAGAAACAAATCCAAAACCTGTGAGTTCATGTTCTTGTACTGAAAGTTTTGCTGAGGAAAACTAACCAAAAGGAGCTCAACTTGTTATATATATCTCTGGTGATAAAGAGCAGTTGAGGAAAATGAGTGGGGAAGCCATGCAGCTGATAAACAGCGTGGCTAGGGAATTTTTCCAAGACCCTAGGCAGCAAGTTAGACCAGGCTGACTGATGAAGGGCTGGTGGCACTTTTCTTGCCTCTGGGCTTTGGGCCTATATAGTGTAACTTCATTGGGTGCTGCTCACGTTTCTTCTAGGAGCAAAATGAAGTGTTTAATTCCTTGCATGAGCTGCTCGTTGGCCAAAAGGATTGTGTTCTCTTCTCAAAGAGAAAAAAGCTCCGGAAAACACTTGTCTGAGGTGTAGATACATGTGGAAAGGAAAAGGAAAAAGTCAGATAATCTACCATCTCCTTAACAGATTGTGAAGACTAGCCTTCTTCTGTCATGACCTTTCCATTGATTTATTTTTGCAGTAGACTTGTGATAATTATTTTATCTCAGTGCTATTGTTTGCTTAGTGGCATTACTATTAAAGTGCTAGATTCGTGATGCCCTACGGCATTTTAAAGGATTGGTCTCTTCCTGAAGTGTAACCTGTCCTTAAATTTGTTGTGATTTACTTTTTTTTTTTAGATACGAAATTGTAGCAGTGTGGCACACCACTACTGGAATTTAAACCATACATCTGCAGCTCTTGTTGTGGTTTTAGGTTCCAGAAACATGAACACTGCTGCTGATTTTCCGGCAGACTGCTAACAAAATAATTCTCTTGTTGGTGTCATTCACTTCTTCCTGGTGTTATTCGTGGCTATTGCAAAGGAAAAGCTGTCGCTGTCTCTAGAGCAGCAATCAACCTCTGTGTGTGCGCTGATCACAGAGGAAGAGGAAAACAAAGGATATGTTTCTATATTCAAGAAGGTAGAACTTCAAGGAAGACTGACACTAAGGCATTTCAGGTGTGGAAGATTAACTTTTGCAAAACAAACAACCTGGAGAATTATTACCGTTTTCAAGTGAGGGACTTGGTGTGCCAGTTTGTTTGCATATTTTTGCTACAGCAAATTGATTGCAAAAGTGATGTGACATAATGGCAGACATTTCTGCCTTGGTGAAACCTTCTTTCACAGTGCAGTCAAGCGTTCCACTGTGATTATTCAGTTTTTAGAATTTCATGTATGTGGTGTACTGTTAAATTACATCACGCTAGAATTTGTCAAAGAAAGTGTCAACCACAACGTGAATTTTGACCTTTTTCAAAAGTGTGAACTTTTTCAAAAACTTTTTGAACTTTTTCAAAACTTTTTCTCTGTGTTGGTCTATCTGTTGGGGACAAAGCAGTGTCCATCCACATAGAGAGATTGTTAGTTCATGGGTAGTGGCTCAGCAATGTGAAATTATCTGTATTACGATGGGAGAAAAGAAAAGTTGCCTTCTGTGAACTGAGGACTGGTGCATTTTTCAGCATGATCATGAGAGAGATGGTCTTAAACACTTGAGATGTTTCAAGACTTTTCTGACTTCTTTTGTGCTTCAGAAATTCAGCAGTTGGGTCAGACCAGATATTGATCCCCAAAGCACAGCTTTTGATTGCTGGCAAGGGACCATAAAAGACTTCTGAACAGCCCATCGATTTGTGGGGTTTGGTTCTGGCCAAAGTCGTAACACAAAGTGGTTCCAGGGTACTGTGGCTTAAGATGAAAGGATTGACATGTGCAGGTTTACATTCTTTTCCATGTAAGTTTTCAGACTTAGTTACTCCTGTTATGTCTATACTTAAGACTGTCTTAATGGATTGAGGGGCACCGGTTCTAATCCTGTGCATGAATTTTTGCCTGTATGCAGCGTGTCGTAGCTCAGCACACAGGGTGTCTGGTCTTGTGTTACAGACGTGAATATTTCAGTGCTTGTGCAGATGTAACTGCTTGTGAGGTCCTTTGTGATAAATACACGTATTGTAACTTTGGAGACCATCTGTGGCATACTGCTTGCTCTAGGATATGAAAGCTACTCCTGTTTCAACAGAGAATATGGTCCTCTTGTGCATCAGGCTATATGTACATATATATACATATATTTATAAAACTGTGTATATAACTATATATAATTCAGAAGTTTTAGTGAGAATCCTGTTTGCCCCCCAAGACCGTATTAGAAAATGGCCAGTATAGGCATGCTTGAAATGTCAATACCACATGCTATCATATATTGAGTAATTTCTGCCTCTATATGTAAATTATACATGAACAAATATACATTATGGATGTGGATTCTGTATTGCATAACACAAGATTCACAGCGTGAATACGCTACTGTTTTTCATGTTTTGAAAATCCGGGGTGAGCTTTATTGAGTTAGCTCGCAGCCTTCTCAAAGGTAAAGGTAACTCAATTTCAACTACCGGTGTCATGTGTCTTAGGCTTTTTCTTCTTCACGTAATAAGAAACACTAGTTAAGGAAGAGATATCATGTCATTCTGTAATCACATTATTTACAGAAACCATGAAGTTCCGTGGAGTTATAAGTTACAGAACTATGAGGTGATGGAAATTGGTTTTGGTGTCATTGTCAAAAACAAGTCCCTGCTAGGAGCCTCCATGCTGCAGTAGAAGAGAAGGGTACAGATTGCAACAGCTGTATTAACGGTTTGTTCTGGTGGGTTTGACTGGTTTGGCTCGGTGTTGGGGTACTTTGTAATTGTTGACTGCTATGTTGAGGGCCAGCAAGGAATGATAAATATGCACTCACATAGTTACTTAAATGTGCTTAAATCTATATTTTGAAACCTAAGAACTGTGCTTTCGGGTCTCTGCAGCCTGAAGCTAAAGGAGCATGCCTTCCCTCTTTTGATACATTTTTGTACCATGACGTTCACTGAAACCCCAATTTCAGCATCTGGATGACCCCAATACCATTGGCAAAAGTAAAACCCAACTCCACAGAGACCATGGGAGTACCATTAACTGAGTACCTCGAATAGTGCAGACTCACAAACTTTTGTTTCCCTTTCTGCAGTTGCACTCACTTTCTTGATTACCGTTAACATTCATGTGCTGTGTGTATAAGAGTGTTGGCAGAAGAGTGGTGCATGTTGTCAGACGTGAGTTAAAATATTGCCTGCATCATGCCCAACATGTTTGTTGCACATAAGCATGCGACTTGAGGGCTGGATCATGCTAGACAAACAGATCATTGCACTTTGTCATTTCACATAGTAAAAATAAACTATTTTTAGTTGTGAAATAGCTAGCTAAGAATATTCTGTGTCAGACTAGAAGTCCATGTATACTGGTGTTCAGGGAGCGTGTATATATGGGGATAAAGTACAAGGGGGTGCTGTGCATCCTCCCAAGGCTCTGCAGTCTGCACTCTTAGCTCTTACTGAGTTGGGGCTCAGATTTACGTCTTTGTATGCGTCTTCCATAAGCCTATCTGATTTGTGATTGACACACCTAATCTATCTTATTTGATTCTATGAAGATTTCACCTCAGAAGAGAGATGTCTGGCCAGGAAATTATGATTGATGATGAATATGCTTTATCTTGGGGGAATTGTTGTGGAAGCATTGCGAAAATCAGTAGATTATAGCTACGCGAAGTGCAGTGATTTAAGTAGCTGTCACCTTGTAGTGTCCTCAGAACTTAGTGCAACCTGCTTCTCTGAAAATGAGAAGGAGATGTAGAAGTGACAGCTATGTGCAACTTCGTTTTACTCTTTTAGTAGCATTGAAAGCATTTCTACTGAGAGGTGGCAAGGCAGTGTTAGCTGAGGGTTTTGTCCAAGGTTTATGCGTTTCTTTCTCTGAATAAAGAATACATTTATCCTTGTGTGCTGTTCGGCCGAACTTGGGACACATCTGTTGTCGGCAACTTTGAAACTTCAAAACTGCCACTTAAGACGCAAAACAGAAGTGGAGTTTGGTGGAATCCAGCTCCCCCTTTTGGTCCTTGTGTTGTATTATTTTCCATGTGGGCAGATTGTGTTGGGCAGAGGAGCTCGGAAAAGTAGAAGGTAGTCCTTTGAATGTGCACGCTTCTCTTTTATACTCAGAGGGATGATTGTCTTAACAGACGGTAACTCAGTGTGAAACGATTTTATTCTAGTAAGTGTTTTCTCTTTCTCCTTACTTTGTGAATAGCTGACAAAACTTGAAAAACAGCAACAAAGAAAAGAGAAGACCAGAACCAAGGTTCCCTCTGAGTCAAGTAGAGAAAGAAATGCCCCCCGTAACAAGGATGACCCCAGCGCAAGCAGTGGAGCAGAAGGAGATGTGTCTTCAGAAAGAGAGCCTTAGCTCATCCAGAGCAGGCCTCAGGTTTGGCTTTTCCACTCCTCTGTAAAGCTGTGTCATCCTGCTGGGCAGTCTGTAACCCTGGGTGCTTTACTGGAGCAGTGCATGCAGAGAGATGCATTGGAAGTGCTGAAAAGTGAAATGCTGATAGTCTTACTGGTGGGTAAAGTCCGCTTCTATCTGCAGTCAACATACCAGAATGCAGAAGTGAGTGAAAATGTCTTCCCAGCTGTAAGCTTGGCTGGAGGTGTGTGTATCTGTGAGTCTAGCCCAGCCATAACTATTTCCAGGTCGACTCAGGAAATCTAAAATTTTGGTCTTACAACACAGGAGTGGCTTAACTCAGAAACCTGCTTTGTATTCTTTCAGAGTGGGGATGCATGGTTGTGTTTCTCTGCCTGTCTTTACCTAGCAGGCAGGTCACTCTGGAACAGCCCCCACCATTGGTAATACCTGAATAACACATAGTCCCGAGCAATGGAAAAGAAAAACGTTTTAGAAGCTGGAGACAGGCCAGAAATGCAACTTCCTATCATGGTTCCTACCACCCCCCCGCCCCGTTCTTTCCCAGAATGACTTGATAACAGGTGGTTTCACATACCTTTGCAATCTGATGAGAGCATTAGGCCAGGCATTGAGAGCCAACCCTGCTGCTTGAATTCCATATGAGAAGTGGGATTTCCTCTCCCTCCAGGCACTTGACCCGCAGGACATGACTGGACCTGCATGAATTGGATTAGTCTGTCTGAATATAGACCTGAATCCTTTTTCATGGATTATCTACGTGTGTGGATATGTATTTATCATACTCTTCCAGTCAGTTTTAAGTCCTCTGGACACAACTTGCATTGCCTTCCTTCCCCCCGCCCTCCCAAAGAGCTACATTGCTGATTTTGAACTTTGAAACACGTCCAGGCTCTCAAGATAGTATTATTTGAGCTGACTATGCAGTTCAGTTAACAGCTTTGCAAAGTTACGGTCTAACTTTTCTCTCTTCCCCATCTCTAGAGTTGAGTCTGACTTGTGATTTATACAATTCAGTATCATGCATTGCTCAGAAGGTTCCGTGGTACTAAAATAAATGAATTTGCAA
This sequence comes from Tauraco erythrolophus, assembly GCF_009769465.1. Classification (NCBI taxonomy): domain Eukaryota; kingdom Metazoa; phylum Chordata; class Aves; order Musophagiformes; family Musophagidae; genus Tauraco; species Tauraco erythrolophus. The sequence continues at coordinate 118,382,215 of NC_141466.1, read as the reverse complement.
AAGGCATTAAATAGATTTCTGGAAATACGCCAATTTATCTTGGATTGACCTGGAAAAGGGATCAAAGAAAATTTCAAGTCCATGCCTTCCAAGGGTTTTTTTCACTGGCCTTATTGAGAAGCTTCAAGGCTGGTGTGAAATGGTTCTGTTCATGACTTGGGTTGCAGTCGAAGTACAACATAGCTGGAGTCACACAAGATCTGCTTTATGCTCGGTGCGGCTTCGTGTTTTAATATTGGAGATGAGGAGCTGCACTAGGGAGGAGAATGTGTTCTTTAAAAATAAGGTGAGGATGTGCTGTTTCTCAGCAGCTGTCCGCCTCGCTGCTACGCCTTGTAGGAGTACAATGTTTCTCCCACTGTTTCTGAGTCCTGTGTTGAAGTAAGAACGTTTAGAGAGCAGGAGATGGCAGGCTTTGGTCAGTCTGACCTTTCCAGTCGCATTTGAGATTCTAGGGAGCTGAGCATTTGTAAAACATGATATATTGATAACCTAGCATTCATTTTCATGCTGTATCAATAAGTAAAGATACTTTTCTCTATAGGATTTGAAGGAATCATACTCTCTTTCTACGCTACTTATAGTAATGTTCCGTTTGTTTTCCTTCCACAGTTTCTCGTACAAAAGCTACACTGCATTCTTGAAGAGAGACCCAACAGACATTCACCTCAGCACCACTCTTCAACAGCTTTGGAAAAGAATGGAAAATGGGAAAACAGCTAAGACATTAGAGACCTGTATCGTTCGATATTGAAACAACCAAAGCAATGCTATCAGATTCAGTTGTTAATGTGTAGTATCAGTAGTGAGAAGGACTTGTAACATTTTTGTGTATGTGTTTTCACATGACTGCTGAATAAAGGGTGACTGTAGGCAGATTGTAGCAGAACATTCACTTTCAGTACATAAGCTCCATTTCGAATATAAATCAGGGTTTTTCCTTAAACTTACACTTGAATTCTGAAAGCTATCCAAGCAGGCTTGTATTTTGATTCTCACTCTGTGGTGTCATGTGCTACCTGTTTCCATGGCAGCATGTAGATCTCTGTATATTTTGGTACATCGTTCAGCTGCTCTGTATCACCAAGTTAGGCAGTCCAGTCTTTCTGCATGGGTTAAGTTATTAAAAGGAAAGATCAGCCGCTCGTTGTTTAACATGTGGAACACATCTGTCTTGTAAACTTTTTTAAAAACAGAAAAGACTTTATTAAACAAATGATGCTAGCTGAGCGCCTGTTGGTGTTTGTGTATTGCATTCGCCAAGGTACAGCAATGTGTTTAACAGTGTGAGTGACACAAAGCAAAAGCTACAAGCTGGGAAACACCTCCTCTGGAAGTTTGGAAGTCAGGTTGCTGACCTGAAATCTCTGCTCTTTCCAGCACCTCTAAATCCTTCAGTTACTTTATGGTGGCCATCAAAGTGCTACAGCGGCTGCTCCATGTACCACATCGTGCACCTGCTGACACTTCTGTCTGATTCATCACCGGCAGAACAGCGTTTGGAAGCTGCCGGCAACCAACGAGAGCTGAGAAGCAGCTGCAGAACTACTCTTCTGTGGGTGTTAAAGCCAAGGAAATTTGGGGAACTTCAGGGGAAATGAAAGATGGCAGATAGTTAGTTACACCTTGGACTTCTTTCAGAGGTGGTGGTGGTACCACCTTTCATACAGGGTATTCTCCAGGCCTGCCTTGGCTTTATGGTCTTCACTAGCCATTTGCCATGGCCACCATCAGCGCCAGGATGCTTACTGCACGGCTGTCTTTACCTGATTCTAGAGCTAACTCACTGATGGTAGTTGTTGGTAATTCAAATGGAAATCATATTTACCGTACTGCAGACCATGCAACCACTGTGGTGGTGTTTTTTTTAAAAAAAAAACTTTTCTCTTGGAGCTTTTTGCTTCTAACTGCTTGTTTATTAAACTGTTGGTCAGGAGAGTTTCAGAACTGCACCCTGACACGGCTTTTTAAAATATGTGGAGCTTAAGTAAAGAGCATAAAGCTTAAGTAAAGATTTAGCAAGCCACACTTAGTGCTTATCACGAATGGTGAGTAGCCAGGATAGGTTGAAATGTTACGCTTAGTCTTGCCTTTAAGAATTTACATTGTTTTTCTTCTAGCCTTTACATGCAATTTAGCTTGCCTGAAGTCACAGCCTTGCCACAAACAGTGATTTTTCACCCCCAGGTACACGTGTTGTGTCTTGTCCCTTCAGAGCCTTCCTCACCTGGGACTAGGGCCTGATAGGCTGTTGTGAGATTAGTGCTTAACTGGCTGCAAAGGGCAAATTCAGTCAAGAACACAGCAAGTGCCTGCTTCTCAGGTGTTCTATGGTTGTTGACCAACCCACCCTCAGACCTATCTCATCTAGCTTAAGTGTCATGCTTGCTCCAGCATGTTTGAAATCTTGTTTTCTGCTTTGCAACTTTTTCTTAAGAAGATGTGAAGAAAGTCCCACAGTCTCTTTGCATCCTAAAAGGTAAGCTGGTAGAAGCCAAATTAAAACAGAATAACAAAGGTTGAAAAGTATTATAAATACATCTCAGGGGAGGCAAGAGGTGGTATTCTAGCTATGTTTAAGCCAAAATAAAGGGCAAAGAAGTGGTGGCTGTTGGTCAAAGATGAGGTGCCCTGATGCTTGGCTCCCTGCTCAGCCACGCTTTCTCTGAGTGACTGGGACACATGGTCTTTCTGAGTCTCTCTTTAATCAACAGCATTTTCCTGACTCACGTGAGAGATGTGAGGATAAGCTCATTGTAAGTTGGGATGTGGTCATGGCCTGCGGTGATGGAAGTCTGGGAACTGGAAATACCCAGGAAAGCTGTATGCTTCAGACAGATGCTTCCTGCTGTCCTGTGCCCAGCCTATTTTCATGCACCATAATTTGTTTCAGGATTCAAGAAAAACCCAACTAGCCAAGCCACTTTGTTAAAAGTGCTGTTTACTTTAACAAAAGCTATTGCCCTTTCTACTGGCAGCAAAACTTGAGAAAGGCCACTTTTCCGAGTGCATTAAATGGCTTAGAAACTCCGTGTCTGTCTCATGACTTTTACTGCTTACAGCGAGCTGTAAGGAAAAGCCGGGAGACTTGAATTCCTGTTTCGGTTGCTCTGTCTGGTGTTAGGCTTGGTTGGTTTCTAGTGCCTTAGTGAGCTTTTGTTGTCTGTTTGTGAAACAGATGAGGGGTTTTAGTTGGAAGGAATGTTATTTGCATTATCCTAAATGCTGAAAATGACCTTATTTAACAAAAAGGCATGTTTGTTTCATATGTTTATTAAATGTTAAGGGACAGTATTAATAAGTGATAATTTGCTGTTCATTATTCCCTTTTCTACAGATTTAGACTTACAGATTTTTCTCCATTTTCCTGTCCTACCTCACAGAGCAGTTTTGCCAGAGTTCACTTCTTTGTGATTTATGGGCTAGAGACAGAAGGTGACCATCTAATGTTTGCTAGCTATAATAAACCAGCTCCCCATTCAGAGATCCTGCAATGTCTGAGCTCCAGCTGCACGCTGGCTGCTCTCAGGTTAAAGTCCTGCGGGGAGGACCTGTAGGGTGGACGTTTTGGGGAGCACCCCAAAAATCAACAACCTGTGGCCGTTTGTCTTTGTGATAATGCTTCAAAGATCCTGGTCAAACCTTTTGGATTCCTTTCTGCGTCCTGCTGTGTTGGTGCTGGTATCGCTTTGCCTTGTGCTGTCTCGTGAACTCGGGCAAAAGTCACCCTCTTCAGTGAAATGCCTGGGGAACCTCTGAGCACCATGAAAATAATGAAGATGACAAGCGAGGGTCAGAATTACAGTTCCAAGCAAAGGAACCGCATCAGTCTGTCGTTTCGTTGTGGCTTCAGTTGTTCACAATTCCATACAGTTTTTACAGTCTCTGCACACCTACGATGTGTTCAACAAGCAGGTCTGCCTTTACAACAAACGCGCGTAATATTACAGAAAACATTCTTGGTAGGATTTCTGCAAACACCTGGTAGTGTTTGTATGTGAGCGAGGTCTGCAAGAAAGTCATGGTGGGTTTTCCCATTTGAAATTCTCAGCAGGTACCTGGGAGACAATCTAAATCAGAATAGAGATATTTTCCGTAACTGTTTAAAGTACTAGCTAACAAGAGAGTGTCCGCAAACCATTCTGTGTCGAAGCTCACTTAGTCACCCCGCTTCAGGTCCAATTTTTCTTCCAACCTTATTTTCTCAACAGAAGGCTCCCCAAGGAAGTCTCCCTGGTGAGCAGAAATTACGCTGGGACTCCTTTGAAAATTTACATCTGACTTGCATTGACTTCTACAACCGGAAAAGACAGTAATTGTAACAGTAAAAAACTGTTTTGCAGGTGTTTTGCAAACGTCGCGATTCAGATACTGAATCTGTGGGCTGTGCTGCTTTAAAAAGTAGGATTTTAAGAATGGATCAGTCAGAGTAAGCGATGCTCCTACAAAGCTATTTTGAAAAATGATTGGATAATTTTAATTTGGTGTGTAAATGCAAATGACTTAAAGGCAAAATAACTTATGACTATTAATGTACATGCTCAATGGATAAGCTCACAGTTTCAATTTTGGAAGCTAGTGTGGACGATGAATTAAAAATATTCTGATTTACAGAGATGCTAGTTCCTGGAGAATCCTTGTTTGAAGATGTCAGCAGTAGCTCCCTCTTTCCGCTCTGATCTGGTGGCCATGTGATGACGGGTTTCAGTCTCAAAATAATTTACTGCCCTATGGTAAAATACAGATTCCTATGAGAACTGCCCCTCTCATCTCTTGTTCCCCCTGGCACAAACGGCTCCAAGCTGAAGTCTTTTAAAGGGATAAGGAGTCAGGCTGAAGACTGATGACAATGTCCTTGTCCCTGAGAATGGATCATGGAAATGCTGAACTTCGGCTGAGAGAATGGATCATGGAAATGCTGAGCTGCAGCTGACCTTGGATTCCCACACCCAGCATGGAAGGGCTGATGGAGCAGGTATAAACCCAGCCCAAGCCTCCCTCTTTTCCTTGTAACTACATCATGCAAGTTATTGGCATGGGGTGTTTTAGGAAGCCGCAGATGTAAATGGGACTGAGATCATGGCAGCGTAGCTGTGGTGGATAAGAGATGTCAGGGGCCGGTGACAGCCCATGGCTTAGCAGGGTCCGAGCATCTCTGCTTGCACCATCTGGGACAGATGGTGAGGGCAGGAGGTCTCCATGTGTGCTAACACCCTCCCGTGCAGGCTTGTGTGTTCATCTCAGCCCCTCGAGAGCGGGGCGTGCTGCCGGACACCTGAATTTTGGTGTGGGCTCAGTAACCTGACGTTATTCACGCGTTTGCACCCCCCTTACCTCACACTCCTGCTGATTCTCTGTGCTTGTGGTGCTCATTGCAAGGACCTGTGCTGGGCCTGCTGATGCTGTAGGTCTCCTGCTCTTCCTTCAAAGCTTCCAGGTTTTATCATTGCCACTCAAACAAATTGTTCCCAGTGTCTCAACAGAGACCTGATGCAATTTCAGCGTAGGGGACAGCTTCAGTATTTGAGTCTGGATAACGCCCGTGAAACAGCAGGATTTAGAGAGAAGGAGGCAGCGGATCTATGGGTGAAACACCCGTGACTTGGGTGCCGTGAGCAAGTCAGTGGCACCTGCTTTGCCCCTGTGCTGGGTTTTCAGGGGAAGAAAGCAGGAAAGCAGAGTGCCTTTGTCCAGGCCTTCTCTCAAGCCTGGCTCTTCACAATTCCCTGGAGGCTTTTGGTCTCTAAGTTGTGTACACTCTGTTCAGTATCATCATTAACCTACTGATCTTTGTTAAAGGAATGCTTGGTAATTGTAGTTAACATCAAGTGCTTGCACAGGCCAGGCTGGACCAGGGAACGGTCCTGGGGTTGCATTGCCAAGAGATTTTAAAAAAGGAAAAAATGCGTGGTCAGGTTTTCCAGGCTGCAGCACGTCTCTGTGCTGGACACCCAGTGCTACGGCTGTGTGGGCCGGTGCACTGGGGTCTGGAAGTGACACGGAGGGATGGTCACAGCTGTTGTAGCAGGCATTCGTCTTTACACAAGAAATGTGTCTTGGTGGGTTGGCTGGTGTCAAAACCCTGAGGATGAATCAGGATGTTACGGGTGGCCCTTTCAAGAAATGTGGAAATGAAAAAATTAGTGTACACATAAAAAAGTAAATCTGAGATATTGGTGTTGAAAAGAAGCTTTGTGAATAATGTCAGAGTTGCTCATAAACCCTTATACTGCTGAAGTCTTAATGAGATTGCTGAATTGCAAGTGCCTGTTTTGTGGTCGGGAATGCGTTGTTGAGAGTCACACAAAAACACACTGCAAGTAATCTTATAAAATATTTATTGAATAAATGCACGGTAGTGTTGCTGAAGGCATTTGTGTACCAAGTAAATATGTTTTCAAAGTAGTCAAATATTTTATTTTTCCATGCTAATTTGTTTCAAAGTGCTCCTCTGCTTTAATACTTCAATACTTGCAGTCGACATCGTACCCACAATGTTTTAGAGTTGCTCCATTTATTGCATTGACAACAAAATATTCCTGTTGCTACAACAGGTATGTTGTAACACTGGTGTGCAGGGAGTGTGGCTCAATTGCGACATACGGTGAGGAGATTTACTCTTTGGGTAAAAGAGTACTTTGCTCTCCATGCCTGCTTAGTTTTTTTCCTCTTGTGTGTAGGTTATCTGGTGGATGTTAACCAGGGCCAGCTGAGGTACGATGGAAAACTTCTTTTTCTTATTAAGAACTGAAATTTATTTCATACGGGTGGTTGAAAAGTTTGTGGCTCTATGGAGTGAGTAGATATCTTTTTTAATCCTTTTGCAGTAACACAAGTCTATGCAGAAGATCGAAGTACTTGGGGGCGACCAGTTTATATGGTGGGTGTTACTATGTTCAGGTTGAACCTGTAAAAGACTTCCATGGCAGCTCTTCTACAACTTTGGTTACATTGGCTTGCAGTGCTAGAAATGCCAAGTCATTCATCAGCGACGTTAAGGTGTGATGTACCTGGTGGAGCAGGCGCACGTATATAGTTATTGCTTTAAGACTCGTTTCCTCTATGCCACCAGGTGTCAGCAAAACCTAAGAAACCGAAAATGACTGCGGTCTTCATCGACATCTCCCTCCTTCAGGGGAAATAGTGATTTTGGCTATAATTGAGATAGTCGTTTTCTTTAAAGTGTATGTATTTGCCTACAAGTGGCATTTGTATCCTTCTCCAGATAGCTGCTCTCCTCAAAAACTGTAAAATATAAATTTTTTTTCAAGGTTTTGTTTTTTTTTTTTTTTTGCGTTGCATTTGTTGAAAAACCCTCAGCCTTGCAGAGGTGCCTTAGGGCGAATGAGCAGCACCGGGGTCAGAGGCGCCGGGTCCCCACCCCTCCCCCAGTTACCGTGATTTAGACCGCCCTGGTGCTGGTGACGGTATTTTCTCTGCTACCTTTACGGAAGGCTTTGTGGAAGACTCCGAGTTGTCGTCAGTTTAAAGCGTTTGTTAAGACAGACGGCAGTGATTTGGGCACCGCCAACGGATGTGGCACAGGTTTAGAGGCAGGAGGTGTTTTTTCCTGAGATGAATTCAGTGCCTACAAATACTGGAAGTGCTCCTTATGACTGAGAAATTACCTGCCGACAAAAGCAGGAGCGTGCCTTTTGGATAAAAGCAGAGTAAGATCGTCCTCAAATACATGTGTACAAGTTCCCTGCCCATGGCAGGGGGGTTGGAACTAGATGGTCTTTGAGGTCCCTTCCAATCCAAACCATTCTATGATTCTATGATTCTAAAAGTTCTCTGTTAGGGGAGGAGGTTGCCTTTGCTCCAGGAAATCTTTGGGCATTTTATTTTGCCTCTGCTTGCGCAGATACAGTGCAGTTTAAATTTGTCTACAAACACGTCTTTCATTGTTGCTTGAGAGTTTGAGATGCTCTCGCTCCTCAGAAGCCAGACATGCTGTACAATGGATTTTATTTATAAAAATATAATTAATTAATATAAAGAGCAAACGCATTTGTTGTTAATCCTAAAACATATCCATGTTTTAAAAGTCATAATTTCAGGATAATACTTCAAAAGAGAAGCTAGATAGAATGCTTCTTTCTATCTAGAGAAGTTAATTGCTATACTCTTTGGGATGTTTTGTCATGGTCTCACAACGCCGGGGTTTGCTATTCTTGAAGCAGGCATGTTGTAGAGTGGTGGAGCAGTATAGGCAACAACCTTGTGAAGCCTGGCCCAACCAAGGAAATACTGACCGGTGTGGAAAATTTCCAAGAAGTTGATAAATGTTCTTAAAAAAGGAACCCTGAACAAAAATCCCAAACCTGCTAAAATAATTTCTCATATGCTAATGCATGGTGGGGGCTCTGTGAAAGCAGAGGGAGGCTGGAGCAATAAGGATATTTATTTTTTTATATGTGTTAAAAAGAGTAATAATGAAAAGTTTAAGTTTTAGGGAATTTGTTGGAACATAGCCAATGGGCTTCATAAGCTCAGGTGTTCACTGCAACCATCAAGTCTACTGGCTGCAAAACTGCCTTTGTGTTTCAGGGGAAGATACTGGTGAGAAACTCACTTTTATTTTCTCTAAGTTTAAAGTAGGTAGATTTTTAGCAGGTCTAACTAAAAATTTAATGACTGAATGTCCATTTTTTCACCTCTGTTTCAGGGAAATCCATGTTGGTCTGCTATAAAAACTGATTAGAAATATTACATATGGTAGAGGGAATTACATATTTTCCATCATGTTCCTTTCTTAAAAGCACATTGAGCTAAGCAGAATGTTCCTACAAATAATTACGGTGACATATCATGCATTATTGATTAAAAACCCATAAAGAAAAATGATCAGAGTATTTCTCTCCAGACTGATGTCCTCTGCCTAACAGAAACTATTGTTGAGAAGTTCATAGAGCATGTAGTTATATGCTGGTAAATAAACTGTCTGGAAGAGCAGCACTGTGCATTTTTGCAAAAGCAAAAAATGCTGCGATTAAATCTGGAACTGATTATATTGAACATGATTTAGGAAAAAGGTTTCGAAATTAGCCCAGAAATTTTGGCTACGACCTCTTAACTTCAACTACAAAACTTGTTTGCTGTCTTTTGCACTGGCGTTTACACTGTGCTCTGCGTTCCTGTGGTTTCACTTGTTTCTTCACCTGTACCAGCTCTAGAAACCTTTGATGGTGAAGAGGATCTCAGGCCAGGAGAAGCAGTGCTGCTTCTGATGCAAGTACCACTGTTGGTTATCCTCCGATCTACACTGGAAAAGGCAGAAAGATTTTGCATGTCTTAACATGAGGGAAGTCAGCGTTTTTTTTCCCAAGTATTTCCTACTCGAAATACTTGTAAAGCTAAACACAGAATACATTTAATTCCTGTGTCATGCCTAGTGCTTCACAGGGAAGGTCCCAGATACATGGATTTTGAGTACATTTTATCTTGCCTTCCAGAATCCCTTCCTTCCCCACAATCAAGCTGATCGGCTCCTGTTCCTCCATAGCGCCGCATCTATTGTAATCCCACGCTGAAAGGTTGACCCCTCCCACCGAGGCTCCTGTGTAAGTGCAATTTCCAGCACAGCTTGCAAAGTGGTTGTTGTGTTTGTTTTGGAAATATTTAGAAGGATCTAAAAATAACATAAAAGGGGCTGTGAAGGAAGAAAAGCCGCTTACCTGTGCAGTCATGAATCATTTTGATGCCTCGGTGGGGTAATGAGGAGTAAGGGGAAAGGGAAGCAACTGGAAGCTCGAGCAGTATCCATGAAGTTTTTCTTTGGAGGGAACCAAGTGGAGTAAAAGATGCCTCGTGTACGAACTTAATGTTTCTAAACTAATGGCAGCATGCCCAGTACTGCCCAGCGTAAAGGCCATAGGAGATGAATTAGATGTACTATAATGGTGTTCCTAGAACGGCTGTTATAAATAAAGTATAAAATACATTGACCTGTGGCCTGAAGATCTCTGCAGTGGAGTCTGTAGGTTGACCATCTGTTAGTCTCCAATTGTACATGCATCAAGAATCTGGAGTATCAACATTTTTTCGTGTCTGGCTAGAATGCTAGTTTAATGTGACGCCATCATTTTCAGCATCACATTAAACTAAACATTACTGGGACGTAACTGGATGTCTCTGAAGTGTAATATTTGAGCTCTGAGGTTTGCCCACAGTCCCATCTGTGCTGCTCTTGTTAAGTCTATTTTATATCAAGCCCCAGCCTTACTTAGGACATGTACGCTTTCTATGGAGGCCAAAAATTTTCGTGGTGAACTGGTGACTCCTCAGTGATGCCAAAAGGATGAGGAAGAACATACGTGTCCTGACCTTTCATCCCCAGTGTCCTGTGCAGGTTCTGCTATTGTATTCCTGTTCAGAAAGCACAGGAGATGCTGATGAAGACCTCTTGGGCCATGGTATTATTTGCATGATAATGATTCTTACTTCTAGCTATTCTGGTCATCCGATTCTGTTAGCCCAGTTTTCTTGTGTCACCAGCATCTAGGCAAAGTGGGAATTTACTTCCTAAGTGTGGGCTGGCAGAGGATGAATTTAAATAAAATGAAAATGTTGCTCCTAATGGGGAAATTCAGAGACGCTGGTGCGACTGGAACCATTCTTCGTATTCAGGAATTGCGCTGTGCCTTTGTCAAATCAGCCTGGGTTACGAAACGTAAGGTGTCTCTTGGATCTTCATGGCAGCAGGGTTTCATGCAGTGTTTCTCTTTGTGATTGGTTTGAGAGTTGACAACTTTTCTCCTTCCAGCAGATCTTGCTGGAAGATGCATATGTATGTGCATCTGTCACCTCCAGACAGGGATACTCTGGTACTTTCTTGTTAAGAACAGCTTTAAAGATCACTTGGCAGCTTCAATTTGTGCTGACTGCCTTAGAGATGTGCTTGTGTAAGAGACATGAGCAGCTCCAGCAGGTTTTTGCTTCACACAGTGTGCTGAACTCTGTCTATTTCTGTTTTCCAGTCTGATTTGATCAACAAAATCCTCTCTCAGAGAATTTACTTCTGCCCTTACTGGAGTCCTCCAAGATGTGTTGCTCAGCACAGGGGTTTCCCTGGAGTTACACTGCTATTCCTTGGGAGCACTGCCTTCAGCTCACCCCGTCTTATCTGCTTCTCAAAGAGAAACCAAAAATGTACTGCATAATATAACGTAATATAATAATACTCCAAGAGATTTTGACCTAGACCTATACTCCCACCTATAAAAACACTGTTTACAGAAATACTGAATAGCTTTTTCTGTAACAAAGCGGAATATATGGAACACATTTAGGCCCTTTACATTTTATTATAGTAGCTTCCTTTATGGGAGAGCCCATAGAAGCAGTTTTACTTGTTCCTTCACTCCAAAGGCTCTAGAACTTGGTCTCCTTGAGAGGCGTAGTGCATATCAAAGTTTGAAACATCTCATTTTATTTTATAATTGTTCTGGTTGTCGCTCATTAAAACTCTAGTGTTGCTCAGGTGGGCTGCCAGCTTTTGACTCTGCGTCGTGCACCGTGCTGATCCCTTGCTTTCCCAATTCGACACAACAGATTAAAGGGAGAGATTTAAAATGACTGAGGAAACAATTGCAGTTTCTGTATAAAAATGGGTATTTTTTGCACGTTGACTTTCCAAGACAGTTGTGTGGGCCCTTAGGAGGCTCTGGTCCACGGTGGGGGACCCTGGCTACTAGACTGAGCTGCTCATCAGGGCTGGTTGGGTTGGACTCAGCACTGTGCCAGGACGATGCTTTGAGATCGGTGCTTAGTCACGTTTGCCTACTGATGCCTCTTCAGGCATCTCAATACGGCTCAAATTAGACTCGTGGGCCAAGAGTTATGATGTTTTCATGCAATGAACGATACCTTTAATGTTTATTGGTTTCTCTGGGAAAGCCTTCAGTGTCTAGGAAATGTCTTACCAGACTCTTTAAGAAGGCTGTGTCTTCATTGAGTCTGATCCTTTGCCTCAGCCCTAAGGTTTTGCCTTTTTAATCTCTCCTAGGAGGTCCATGAGAGCTTGAACGGCTGTGGGAGTGGAGAGTCTGTTACTGTCCACAATTGTTAATGCTCCTTGTGTTACACAAGGCACATTTTTTGACAAACCTCAGGGTCAAATGACATAGTTTTTCCTTCTTTTCTTTTTTTTCCGCCTGTTAATTGATCCTTGGCTTTACACATGTTTGATAAAGGCTCACATCAGTGAGCATGTGAGTGAGCAGCTTCGCTAGAACACCTGCAGGAGCTCCAGCTTTTGGGAGGACATGGTTCTGGAAGCAAAATTGAAGAAGGAGAAATGTTACATCAGGATAAATTAATTTTAGATAATTTCCGGATGGTTATACATACACTTGTATTTTTTTCTAATTCCTCTCTGTTGATTCCACAGTGAAACCTAACCCTGTCTTGGTACCTGTCCTGAAAATCTCTTGGTGTCACAAGGCTTCTTCCATGCAATTGTTTCTTTAGTTTCCTCACAGGCTACTTTTGATGAATTCCTTGCCACTTACTTTGGCTGCCAGTACTTTGAAATTTTTTTCTAATGTAAACGTTTCTAACAGATTTTTCTCCCCCAAACATGTGCTTATACAAATTCCAGAAATGCAGCATACTAAACCAAAACGGTAGTTAGCTTTCCATCATTTTAACAGTCCCATTAAAATATTCGCTTTCCTTTGTAGTAATCATAGAATCATAGAATGGTTAGGGTTGGAAGGGACCTCAAAGATCATCTAATTCCAACCCCCCTGCCATGGGCAGGGAAATCCTCCACTACACCAGGTTGCCCAAAGCCTCATCCAACCTGGCCTTGAACATTTCCAGGGATGAGGCATCCACAACTTCTCTGGGCAACCTGTTCCACCCTCAATGTAAAGAATTTCTTTCTTATATCTAGCCTAAATCTGCCCTCTTTCAGTTTAAATCCGTTGCCCCTTGTGCTATCACTACACACCCTTGTAAAAAGTCCCTCTCCAGCTTTCCTGTAGGCCCCCTTTAGGTACCGGAACGCTGCTATAAGATCACGCTGGAGCCTTCTCTTCTCCAGGCTGCACAGCCCCGACTCTCTCAGCCTGTCTTCATAGCAGAGGTGCTCCAGCCCTCGGATCATCTTCATGGCCCTCCTCTGGACTCGTTCCAGTCTTAGCTCATTATCACGTAATGCGTGCTAATGAGCTGAGATACGAGAAAGATGACTATCTTAGCATTGTTGGGGTTCAGAGCATCTTAAGACAAAGACACATCTTGTGAAATGGCATTTACCAGGGCAATCCTGTGATGTCCAATGTGGACTTGGCGGATGAAGTTGCCAAGCCACTGGCCATTGTATTTGAGAAGTCGTGGCGGTCTGGCGAGGTCCCCGATGACTGGAAGAGAGGGAACATAACCCCCGTTTTTAAAAAGGGGAACAAGGAGGACCCGGGCAACTACAGGCCGGTCAGCCTCACCTCTGTGCCTGGCAAGGTCATGGAGCAGATTCTCCTGGGAACCATGCTAAGGCACATGGAGAGCAAGGAGGTGGTGGGTGACAGCCAACATGGCTTCACCAAAGGCAGATCGTGCCTGACCAACTTGGTGGCCTTTTATGATGGGGTGACAGCATCGGTGGACAAGGGTCGACCAATGGATATCATCTACCTGGACTTGTGCAAAGCTTTTGACACTGTCCCGCACGACATTCTTCTCTCTAAACTAGAGAGGCATGGGTTTGATGGATGGACCACTCGGTGGATAAGTAATTGGCTCAATGGCCGCACTCAGAGAGTAGTGGTCAACGGCTCGATGTCCAAGTGGAGACCGGTCACGAGTGGTGTCCCTCAGGGGTCCGTGTTGGGCCCGACCCTCTTCAACATCTTTGTCGGTGATGTGGACAGTGGCATGGAGTGCACCCTCAGCAAGTTCGCCGATGACACCAAGCTGTGTGGTGCTGTTGACACGCTGGAAGGGAGGGATGCCATCCAGAGGGACCTCGACAGGCTGGAGAGGTGGGCCCGTGTCAACCTCATGAAGTTCAACCAGGCCAAATGCAAGGTCCTACATCTGGGTCGTGGCAATCCCAGGCACAAATACAGACTGGGCGGAGAATGGATCGAGAGCAGCCCTGAGGAGAAGGACTTGGGAGTACTGGTGGACGAGAAGCTCAATATGAGCCGGCAATGTGCTCTTGCGGCCCAGAAGGCCAACCGCGTCCTGGGCTGCATCAAGAGGAGCGTGGCCAGCAGGTCGAGAGAGGTGATTCTCCCCCTCTACTCTGCCCTCGTGAGACCTCACCTGGAGTACTGCTTCCAGTTCTGGAGCCCCCAACATAAGAAGGACATGGACCAGTTGGAGAGGGTCCAGAGGAGGGCCACGAAGATGATAAGAGGGCTGGAGCACCTTTCCTATAAGGACAGGCTGAAAGAGTTGGGGCTGTTCAGCCTGGAGAAGAGGAGGCTCCGGGGTGACCTGATAGCGGTCTTCCAGTACCTCAAGGGGGCCTACAGGAAAGATGGGGAGAGGCTATTCAGGAGGGCCAGTTGTGATAGGACAAGGGGTAATGGTTTTAAAATAGAGGGAGGTAGATTCAGATTGGATATTAGGAAAAAATTTTTTACCATGAGAGTTGTAGAACACTGGAACAGGTTGCCCAGAGAGGTGGTGGATGCTCCATCCCTGGAGATGTTCAAGGCCAGGTTGGACGAGGCCCTGAGCAACCTGATCTAGTTGGAGATATCCCTGTTCCTTGCAGGGGGGTTGGACTAGATGACCTTTGAAGGTCCCTTCCAGCCCTAACCATTCTATGATTCTATGACTTCTTGCAAGTCCTGTTGCTTTCCATTTTCAGGCCTTCCGAAGAGCTCCATAAAGTTTGTTATGCCTTATACACCAACAAATATATCTTACATTTGCATGTTCACAGTGTCTGACAGTGTGAGTCAGTAGTAGATATAATGAGACAAGGATCTCCTCTTCTTTCTGTGATCACCTTTTGAGGACTTCACAGTCAGCTGGTTTCTCTATTGATCTGTATCTCAATTTGTATTGGTAAAAGATGCAGTTACATTTTACACAGACTCTTCAATATGAGATTAAATAATAATTTCTAGTGCTAATAGGACTGATTCTGTACTTGTCACCTGTGATGTAAATCAGAAGTAAAACCCCTTGTTACTTGCAGTTTGCACTGGCAAGATCGAGGTCGGGCGTGATGGACATGGGGAAGCTGGCTGATTGGAATGGTTGCTCATGTACATATTCGGACCATTGCATCCCA
Source organism: Tauraco erythrolophus (assembly GCF_009769465.1). Classification (NCBI taxonomy): domain Eukaryota; kingdom Metazoa; phylum Chordata; class Aves; order Musophagiformes; family Musophagidae; genus Tauraco; species Tauraco erythrolophus. Next base: position 118,366,962 of record NC_141466.1, on the reverse strand, counting down.
TGCCTAAACTTAAGGAAGTTCCTATAGTTTCAAATTACTTTTCACACTGGTCTGATGAAATTCTAATTAAGCAGAAAAATAGCATTTTCTTATAAATACACAGAGATAATGTTCTTCTAAGCACTTAGATATCATCAATTGATAAGCTTAACGCTAATTCTGACTGCTTTGCACAAGTGATTGCCTCTTTTTATTTGCCATAACCTCCACATTTAAATGTTATGTGTGTGGGTAATGAGTGTTTTTAAAGGAAAGTTCCTTAATTCTGAGGGTAAGAAATAAGGTACTGATAAGTTTACTTGACTATGATTTCTATTGCTGTGCTTCCTGAAGAAAGGGAATGTATTCGTCTTTTCTCCATTCACTGACGGTACCTTTATTTTCATCTCAGAGCCTGAAATATTTTGTCCTGTCTCTAAGCAATGTAGTAAATAATTTGTTTTACATGAAACACAATAGAAGGCAGGGTGTGTGTGTGTTTGATTTTTAGGCCAGACTACAAACATCCAGGTAATCAATGCTGCGTGATCGTTTAGGATGAATTAGTTTTGGTTTTGAGAAGGGAGGGTAAAAGCAGAAGAATTATGATTACTGCAGCGAGAATTTAGTGATGAAACCATTGAGTTGTGCACTGAATTCTTTAACTATATCAATTATATCTCCTTATTAGGAATGATATTTTTTTCCCCTCTTGTGTTTGAAGGTGCTGGAAATGGATGTGCAGGCATTACAAAGTTTCTGTTCCAACATGGAGCGAATATTAATAGACACCATCCTTGGTATGGATGAAATTCTTTACACCAAGCTTCATTTCAGGTAAGCACTAAGTCTATCATCTCATTTCCATGTACTGCTGTATTCTGAATGCTAATTTGTATACTTTTTGCATTGTTATCAGGTGATTTTTTCCTAAGCTATCCTGACAGCCATAAGGCAGTCTAAATGCTAATGGAGCTGAAATGCACTAAGAGAGCGTCTGGAGACTACATCAACTCTTAGGAAGCAATAATTATTTAAGTACTATAAATATTGCATGTACTTATGAGTTCATTTATTGTGTTTGGGAAGTGAATATGTCATGAGATTTTTTTGAGAAAGGGTTCTGTTTAGTATCTCTTCATAAGTGAGATATATGACCTATTTCCAGGACAGAAATATATTAGTTTAATTGTTCTAATAAACTAATTCTATTTCCATTTCTATTTATTAGGTAAATGAGCAAATGTGAAAAATTAAATTAAAACTGTCTAATTTGTTCCACTATTAATTTTTCAGCTTATGTTTAAAGTATTGAATATATTGCATTTTTCTGATTTCTCTTCTGAATGTGTGGGAGAAAATAGGCTATGTCAGTTCCCCAGTGTTTTTCAAGAGCAAAAAAGTATTTGTTTCGGAGATACACTAAAAAATTAAAAATACCTCTCAAGAAAAAACAAGCAAGGAATGCGAGCATGATTTTGAATTACACCTTTGTTTGTTGCTGCTCAAGCTGGAGAATTTAAAAAAGCTTCTATCACACAGCAAGGATCATCATTCATTTAGCTTGGGTTTTTAAACTTGCATTGAATTGTCATCAGATACAGTTTTACAGTTTTAATTCTACTTTTGGATGTTGTAATGTCAAATTTCAGTATTTTCAATTTAATTTTAGTTGCAAGTAGGTGCGTAAGAGCATTATTAATTATTTAAATCTTTGTATTTAAGTAATTTGGTATATTTTCCCTTAAGTAATATCAAGAAATATGAAATCAAACCTGTGAATAGATTAAAGGCCAAATTTCACAGTGTTATTAATCATCCTTAGTAGAACTAGCAAAGTGGTTTGATTCTGATGACATTGCTCCTGTAATAGGATATTGTTCAGTGAAGATAATCTCTCTCTGGTCCGTAAATGACAGCAATAGTTTCATTCGCATAGACATATAAAACTCATTAAGTGCAATTGTTCCTTTCAACCGAAACTAAGTGTATTGCTATTAAATCTGAGGGTGCCTTAAGCTAACCAGAGAAATCATACAAACTGGTCTGTCAATACCTATGAGGGAATATATATGAAAAAAAATAAGTATGGCAGAGAAACACCATCCATCCGACTGCCTTTTCTCCAGCATGTTTGCCAGTTGTTTATCAGCTGTTGCCCTGATTTTTCAGGGAGTGGGACCAGTGACCCTCTGGTCTCTCTTCTTTCACAGCAGGAGTAGAAAACCGCACCTAATGCTTTAGTAGGATTGTAGATAGCAATAAGCAGTGACTGTGACTTAATAGTTTCACTTCTTACATATGTATTTATTAGAGTACAATATAATGCTAGTAATTTGCTGCTAGATGAACCTAACAATGTGTCAGCTGAGGAAGATTATTGACATATTGAATAATGGCAGTGTCCTCTACATGGAGAAAGTGGTTCTCCTCTGTAGTGTGTTATTTTAGTGCAATTTTAATAGTGCAGCATAAATAACTAATATCTGAGGATTACGTTTGTTTGCTGCACTGCATTTTTTGGTATGTTATGATTAACTTAAAACCAGGGTGATCAGTATGGTGTGCCATCAGCAGACCATTGTGCTGGTCTGAAGAAGGTATACAGCCCCAAGTCTTCTTTAAAATACTGGTTTTTGAAGATAAGTAGGTTAATTGTTTCCTATTTAGGAAAGAGGAATCCCATTGCCCCAGTCCACACGTATAGAAGTCAAGAAGGTCACTCGCTATGCTGTTACGTCATGGCAGTGACAGCTTGAACAGCAGCAACCTACTAATGGTTCCCTTATTACCATGGATGAAAACTGCTACATGGTGAGGCCACTCTGTGAAGTCACTAACTACCAATTAAGGGTAATTTGTTGTCCATTTTGTGCTGTGTAACGATAGTGATCTACCGTGCAGCCTGTCAGCTGTTTTGTCAAGTGCAAACATCAACTGCCAAGCCAAGGAAAAAGCCACCGCCCTACGGACTGCGGCATGGGATGGCCATGCCAAGGGACAGATCCAGACCCCCACTGTATTTACGGATGTGCCCAACACCTATGAAATAAGTAGCTTTTGCGGCAGAAAACCAAGAGAGGAAAGCAATTCCCAGGGTAGCAGGTCACTGAAAAGAAGTCCTTCCCAGGGACTCCATGATTAGGAACAAAGATATTTAAGACAGGCTGCTATCTGCAAAATTATCAGCAGATGCTTGATCTTAACAGTTAGCGAAAGGGGATCATCATCTGAACCATCACTGAAGCTGTGTGTTAGACTGAGGGCTCGTCTCAGGCTGATGAGAAGGTCAGGCTGCAGCAGATATGGAGCACGCTGCTTTTCTCCTTCAACTTTTCAGGAATGAAAGATGGATTGACAAAGTCGTCAGTACTAGAAACCTCCTTAAATCAAATACTGCCTTCATAGCCCTTCCAACAATGCAGAGCTTGCAATCTCTGAGCAGCATTGATAAACCCACGTATCAAAGGAACCGGTGTTTGTCCACTAATCCTCGTTAGCTGGGAAGGATGCAGGTCAGAGGGGCAAGTTATGAAATAAGATTATTTTTCTGCTTCAGTATCTCGGTGAGCACTGTTCAACAGATGGAAATATTCATTTTGTCTGCAGCTCGCATGTTCGCTACCTCCAGGCGCCAGAGAAACCTGGATCTAAATGCACGTCACGGGCACTCAGTGCTGCTGTAAAAGGGATCGCTGGGTAATATCAAATATCTGTCTCTGGTTCTAATTAAAACACGTTTATTGCTTGCCTACTTAGAATAATGGAATACAAGATTTTAGAGGCACCTGAGCCTGTATGTGGCAATGTAATTTATACAGCCAGTCAACGATGTGCATCAGTGCCAAAGCACACTGTTTCTTATGATTGTGTTATTGAATGATAAATGCTGTTCATTTAAGAAAAAACCCAGTAGTGGAAAAAATAGGTAGAATTTTGTTCTTCAGGTAGGATTTTGTTCTTAATGACTGTATGAGGAATGTTCAGAAAATTAAAATGTAATTGTTCCATAACCTCACAAATAATTGGTGGCTTTAAATATTTGCAGGATTCTGGAGATATTAATGCTGATGGGATCTGCGACAAGAGAGCAGACAAAGTAATCCCCATGTGTTCAGCAGTGGTGATGAAAAATGTTTGGAAATGTTACTTAAAGAAGGCTACAGCCCAGATTCTCAGAAGTGCCTAACATTTGGCTGGAGATCACACACTCAGGTGTGTGGTCTTCCAAAGTGAGTAAGTTTACCTCTTACATTTTGAAATTATTCATTACTATGTTGACCTTTATTTATTTTTTTGTTTTGCTTTGTTTTGATTGATGTGCAGAGTTTTCCTACCCTCCTTCCTCAACTCTTGAGATGACAGGGCTACACCATTAGTAGATGGATGATGTGCGGTGTTGGGGTCACATGCAGGAGCTAAGCAACCTTGCTGAAACCCCCTCTGGGAGGCTCAGGTCTTTGAAGAGGAGTCTTGTAGAACATAATTGCAGTCTAGTTTTTGTGCTTTCAAAGGCCTTATCAATCCATCTCTGTCTTCTGGGAACTTGGCTTGATGCTCTAATTGAATCAAACAGACTCGTAATTAGTTAGATCCTTTTCAGTAAGGATGAATTATTGGAAAATTCTGATTTACTTTCTCTGCATGCCAGTGTCGTGCATGAAAACAAAGCCACATAAGTTTTAGACATACTTTTGTAATTAAAGTGTCCCCCCCCATTTCATACCTTAGAATCATAGAATCATAGAATGGTTAGGGTTGGAAGGGACCTTAAAGATAATCTAGTTCCAACCCCCTGCCATGGGCGGAGAAATCCTCCACTACACTGGGTTGCCCAAAGCCTCATCCAACCTGGCCTTGAACACTGCCAGGGATGGGGCATCCACAACTTCTCTGGGCAACCTGTTCCAGTGCCTCACCACCCTCAATGTAAAAAATTTCTTCCTTATATCTAGTCGAAATCTCCCCTCTTTCGGTTTGAATCCATTGCCCTCTGTCCTATCACTACACACCCTTGTAAAAAGTCCCTCTCCAGCTTTCCTGTAGACCCCCTTTAGGTACTGGAAAGCTGCTATAAGATCACCCTGGAGCCTTCTCTTCTCCAGGCTGAACAGCCCCGACTCTCTCAGCCTGTCTTCATAGCAGAGTGCTCCAGCCCTCGGATCATCTTCGTGGCCCTCCCCTGGACCCGCTCCAGTAGCTCCATGTCCTTCTTGTGTTGGGGACTCCAGAGCTGAGCACAGTATTCTAGGTGGGGTCTCATGAGAGCTGAGTAGAGGGACAGAATCACCTCCTTCGACCTGCTGGCCACACTCCTTTTGATACAGCCCAGGATACGGTTGGCTTTCTGGGCTGCCAGCACACATTGCTGGCTCATGTTGAGCTTCTCATCCACCAGCACTCCCAAGTCTTTTTCCTCAGGGCTGCTCTCAATCCATTCTCCACCCAGCCTGTACTTGTGCTTGGGATTGCCCTGACCCACATGCAGGACCTTGCACTTGGCCTTGTTGAACTTCATGAGGTTCTCACAGGCCCACCTCTCCAGCCTGTCAAGGTCCCTCTGGATGGCATCCCTTCCCTCCAGCGTGTCCACAACACCACACAACTTGGTGTCATCTGCAAACTTGCTGAGGGTGCACTCAGTCCCACTGTCCATGTCTCCAACAAAGATGTTAAATAACACTGGTCCCAACACGGACCCCTGAGGAACACCACTCGTCACAGGCTTCCACGTGGACATTGAACCGTTGACCACAACTCTTTGAGTGCGACCATCCATCCAATTCCTTATCCACGGAGTGGTCCATCCATCAAAACCATGTCTTTCCAGTTTAGAGATAAGGATGTCGTGTGGGACAGTATCAAATGCTTTGGATAAGTCCAGGTAGCTGATGTCAGTTGCTTTTCCCCTATCCATCAATGCTGTAACCTCATCATAGAAGGCCACCAAATTAGTCAGTCATGATCTGCCCTTAGTGAAGCCATGTTGGCTGTCACCAATCACCTCTCTGTTTTCTATGTGCCTTAGCATAGTCGCCAGGAGGATCTGCTCCATGATCTTGCCAGGCACAGAGGTGAGACTGACTGGCCTGTAGTTCCCTGGGTCTTCTTTTTTCCCCTTTTTAAAGATGGGGGCTATGTTTCCCCTTTTCCAGTCATTGGGAACGTCACCAGATTGCCACAACTTCTGTAATATGATGGATAGTGGCTTAGCAACTTCATCTGCCAGTTCCCTCAGCACCCGTGGATGCACCTCATCTGGTCCCATGGACTTGTCCACTTTCAGGTTCTTAAGATGGTCTTGGACCTGATCTTCTCCTACAGTGGGCGGTTCTTCATTCTCCCAGTCCCTGCCTTTGCCTTCTGTGACTTGGGCTGTGCAGCTGGAGCTCTTGCCAGTGAAGACTGAGGCAAAGAAGTCATTGAGAACCTCAGCCTTCTCCATATCCCGGGTAGCCAGGTCCCCTGTTTCCTTCCAGAGAGGGCCTGCATTTTCCCTAGATCTCTGTTTATCACTGACATATCTACAGAAGTTTTTCTTGTTGCCCTTGCTGTCCCTGGCCAGATTTAACTCTATCAGGGCTTTAGCTTTCCTAACCTGATCTCTGGTTGCTTGGACAATCGCTCTGTATTCTTCCCAGGCTACCTGCCCTTGTTTCCACCCTCTGCAGGCCTTCTTTTTGTGCCTGAGTTGGTCCATGAACTCCTTGTTCATCCATGCAGGCCTCCTGGTGTTCCTGCCTGACTTTCTCTTTGTTGGGATGCACTGCTTCTGAGCTTGGAGGAGGTGATCCTTGAATATTAACCAGCTTTCTTGTGCCCCTCTTCCCTCCAGGGCCTCATCCCATGCTTCATTACCTTCCCTGCTTCATTATTCTTGCAACAAGACCACCATGCCATGAAAGCAGGATATCAGTTCAACACAATAGCTCTAATGAGGACTTAAAATTATTGAATGATAAACTCTTCTAGATCATGGCCCAAGTCATTTTTTGCATGGCATGTTCTATATGCACCCCTGTTATACAACAGAAAATAAAATAATGGTTGTTTTATAATGCAATGCTTGCAATTGCAGAGGAATAAGAATATAAAATCCTTACTCTTGAATATGCATATATACATATGATAGGTCAGTGAGCTGCCTTCCCATTCGTATCATTGGCTTTTCCTTTAGTAGCACAGATTTTCATTCCTAATTATACAGGAATTAATTCATGGCAAACTACAGTATTATTCTACAAAAATTGTTACAGTCTTTGAGATCTCCTTGTCCTCCTGCCAAATAGATTCAATGCATAAAACATTATTCAAAAGATTCAATATTGTCATAGCTTGGATCAAGATGTAGGATCAAATCTCAGCTACTTCTTGGGAGTTTTGAGCTTTACATACTATCTAGAGCTATAGCATCAGTGAGTTTACAGATTTTGATGGTGACTCGCGTCCATGCACACGAGACTGCTTTATGCTGGAAAAGAACAGAGAAACCAAGAACTTTCGTGTGGTAGAGAATATATTTGAAAAATAACTTTTGGGGTTGTCCTGGTTTTAGCTGGGATAGTTAGCTCTTCTTTTTAGCAGCTAGAAGAGCTCCGTGTTTTGGTTTTACTCAGAGGCTCGCTCTGAGAAGAATGTTGATAGCAAGTTGCTCCAAGGACTTTTCATTGTGCCGGAGTGCAGAAGCACGGCAGGATAAGGGGGGAGCATAGCTGGGACAAGGGGGACACGATTCCCCTTGTGATTTGTGGTGGAACTTAAGATTGAGGGCCAAACTGGCCAATTAGTATTCCATATCATGCAGCGTCATGCCCAGTATAAAAGTGAGGGTCAGCCGGACAGAAGGGCTTTTGCGCTTTGGCTCTTTCGCCGCTTTTGCTCTTTTGTGCTTCTGTGCTTTTGCTCTATTGCCTTTTTTTTTCTCTCTCTCCCAGTACTCCCACTCTTGGAGTACTATCTCTCTCTCTGCCCCTCTCTATTTCGGGGCCTCGCATTCGTCCGGGATTGCAGCTTCGGGACGAGACGGGCTTCGCATACGAGGGGGTGGTGAGCATCTACACTGTGTATTAAATCATCTGTATTAAATTGTCCTTATCTCAACCCATAGGTATCCCATTTATCCTTTAATTCTCTCCCTCATCCCTGGGGCTGGGGGAGGGTGAGTCAATGACTGTGGGAGGGGGTGGTTTAGTTGCTGGAGCAGCCTAACCCACAACAGGGGTCTTCGGCTACTTGCTGTCTTTCATCTAATATTTTGACAGAATTCCATTTAGTTCACCCTTTACAGACTTTTCTTCTCAGCATTATGAAGTGAAGTAACACAAGTGGCTAGTCTGCCTCATGAAGAAAAGCATCTTCATAAAGGCTTTTAAATCTTCTTTAAAATAAAATTCTAACACTGCATCTCATGAATTTGTGATAGCAGTGAATTTAATTCATCCCCATTTATTAAAAAAACAACAAGTTATCCACTTGATCCAAAAATGTAGCTCTCAAGGCCGGCTTATATTTGTGAATCCTGATTTCAATGTTTTATTTTTGTCTTCTTGTTTTCCACGTATGACTGGCTCTAATTTCCTTTATTTAAGGAAGAAAAATCAAATTAAGCAACATTTTAAGCGTGATTAGATTCCGGAACATTTTTACCTGCAAAGCTTCTTAGTCAAAATACTACAATTTAAAGTAAACGCCTCTTGCAACCTGACTCCTGTAACCAAGTGAGGCCTGAATATAGTAAATGTGGAGAAGCTGTTTGAGAAATTACCTGGTATGAGAAAACCTGTTCTCATTAAAAATGGTGGTCTTGAGGTGGTGCACTTCTTTTCCCTGAGGAAAGCATTTGAAAGGTTTAGTGTGACTGGGACATCCTTTACTGAAGTTTTCAGTTGCTGTTGAAGTTTCTTTAGTGGATGTGGATATCGAGTACGTATTGGTCTCAAGTGTTAAATGAGACAAAGCACTTATAAATAAGCCTGTTTGCAAAGTGACTGTGTTTCACTCAAATATTTTTGAGAATTACCTGCCAGTAATTGATAGGATTGCACACTCTTACACTTGGTTTAGAAAGCATTTTAAAAATGCTACCAAACGTCTGCCATCAGTCTAGGGATGGTACCTGAATTTAGTAAAGAACCTGCCACTTTTGCAGTTTTCCTAAAAGGAAAGAGACTGCAGTCATACTTTGCTTGAATATAACTTACTTCAATTTAAAGGGCTTATTTCAAGGGAGAAAATCAGCAAGGGGACAGTGCAGGTTTTTTGTTTTTTAAGAGACGCGTTTTCCCATGACTGTGCCTATAGCAGCCCAGAGCATCCGAGGTCAGGCTGCGAGTGACAGCAGGTTGCTTCAGGCAGCATCTGGGTAATAACCAGAATGGGCTTTACCACATCTCCTATAAATTATATATAAGGTTTGCAGTGAAATGAAGGCTTAGGATTTATTGATAATGATTTTCACTGCGAACTCCTAGAAAGTGTCTTTAAACATCCCTGGACATCATGTTCTGTCCTATTCTTGGTGTATGATACAATAATTTAGGAAAGACAGACCCGATAACCGTACTAAAAATGTGCTATAGATGAGGCAGGTAGCTTCCAAATTACTTCATAGAAGTCATGTGCAGTGAAGCTACTAAGTAAAAATGAACACACAAATTACTGGTGAGAAATTCATCCATTATTGTATTATAATTAATGCAGAATAATGAACAAAATGTTGAAATATGATTTGTGGCTAATTGCAATGAGGGCAAAGGAAAGCAAATTATTTCAGCAACACCCTTCTGTCTTTCATTGGGCACAAAAGAAGGCGTTACTATGTGAGTTGAAATAGACTCTGTGGATTCAGTGGCCTTGTGGGTGCGTATGACCTTCTACTCTGTAGGCCTGGTCATAAAATTTAGAGCAGAAAGAAATAGTACTTAAAATCAACCTCTTGCTTGACAGCTCTTGAGTGCTGAAACAACATCACTTTCATTGTGTCCTGTAAAATTATTTCAATATTTTTTAAAGTCTAAAAGTAGTAATTAAAGCTTTTAGATAAAAGTTCAGTGGATAGCAACGCCTCCAACAGATATAGCTGAATGTGATTCTTAAAAAAGTTCCCAGTATTAGGATAATTCTGAGATGCAGTGCTTTGATGTTTCAAGTGGCACAGATTTAAGGTGAAACCTAAGCAAACAGGTACTGCGTTGTCTAAGACAAGCCCGCAGCAGGCGAGGATCACAGTAGCATCTCTGGGTCATGGCCACAGATGTTTGCTGGTAAAGGAGGACTCCACATCGCTTCTGTTCTCCATGCATCCGACATGAAGAGTGGGAATTTTGGTAGCTCACCTAGACGGCCGCGCTCAGACACTGAGATAGCACGACTGGGGGCTGCATCCCTACAGAGGCAAAGAAACAAAGAATAGAAGGGATTTTTTTTCTGGAAAAAAAAACAACAAATGTGTTCAATTGGGATCTTCGAAGCTAGTTTGTCATTTTAAGCTGATGCTGCCTGGAAATAACTGCAGTCAGTTATTCACCAACTCCAAGTCATGAGGGCTTGGTGGGTTTTTCTATGGTTTGTGGGAATCTTTAGTAAAGGAAATTTGCTGTCTTGGCGGTAATTAGCAGAAGTGAAGCGGCAGATGCTTTCTGTGATACACCAAGAGGACGTGCCGTCCCTTGTGTTTCTGGGCTTCTAGGCTTTTGATTTAATTAATATACTGCTGAAACATGCTATCACCCTGCTTTGGATTAATTTAGGATATTCCTTGTAATGTGAAATTTTACTCTGTTTTGATGCCTCTCAAGTTATGCAGTTGAAGCACACGAGCAGCACGAGCCTTATGTACTGTCGGGTGGTTTTAATCCGGTGAATTTACTGTGCAGATTCTGGTAAGCAGATAATACTATGTTGCTTATTTAAACATGGTATGTTAATCTCCAAAGCTCTTGCCTGGCTAGTTTAACATGTGCTTTCAAAGGATGGTACATGGTAATTAGTTACTAGAACCAGGCATAGCGAGGGTTATAGAAAACATGGAATACAAAAGACATAGTTTTTAAATATTGATTAGTTTTTCAGATGCCATGAAGATGTCAAAATGTATTTCAACAGAAACTTTTAAAGCTAAAAGCAGCATTTCAAAATGTTTATAAAAGTTCAGTCTTATGTGCTTTGCCGTTTTAACTGCATTTGTTTTCAATTTAGTGAAATCCTGTCATTTATTGGCATTCACACCTTTCTAAGCAGCAGTTAGGAGAGCATGCCTAATGCTCAGGATATCTGTGACTCTGTAAATCGTATTTATATACAGAAGGCTAAATGTAATTGCAAAAGTAAGCATACTACACAACTGCAATTCCACAACAAACATACCTGGCTGTCCATTTATATAATATATAATGCTTTTTAATATTTTGTTATGTAATCCACAAATGTTTTTATGCGGATTGCTTGCCTTGTTGAAAAATATGCTTTTAAAAATAGTGCTTATCATATTATAATCTACAAAACTGATGTTTTTGTAAACTCAACTGCAATATTAGCTGTATCATCCTGGAAGATAACAGGACAATTACAGATGATAAGTGACATTTATGCATATGGCTGATTAACTGTCTCTGGCTTATTGTGCAAAACAGTTGTATAATCACGTGCTGGTCAACCTGATGTGCTGAGAATTTTAATAGCACTCTTACCAGTGACAAAGCAAAATCACCATTTGCTTAAAGAAAGCTAGGCAATCAGATCTCTCCCCTATATGGGTTTTGCTAATTGTATAAAAAATGATTTTCTGCTGATTGCAGTCAAACTTGAAGTCCCTTAATGTTGAAAAAAGGAAATAATTTTTGAAAACCACACTAGTAAGTGCATAAAACAACCTTTGACATGAACCTCTTGAAAAAAGCAAATTATTAAAGATTTCTAGTCCGGTATTTTTGTGCACTTAGAACATTTAGTTTCCAATTTAGATGGAAATTCAGGAAGGTATACTTCTAGGCAGGAGGCTATTCTGGGAAATAACAGGGCTTTTTATCATACATAGTATTGTAACAGTTGCTCATACCTGCTGCGTTACCCACTTACCCAATTAAACTATAGTTAAAAGTTTTTCACACATTGTAAAGATTAGAAATGTAAGTCAGACTGATTTCTGAATATGCATAAATGCAATCTGCTATTATGTAGAATGTTAAAATTTTAGAGGAGTGTTGTTTGGTGGTTGTGTTTTGTTTTTTATTTTTTATTTTTTTATTTTTATGTAGGATTTATCCTGTGAATGAGGATGCCCTTAATTTTATTCTGGAATTAATGAACTGGAAGGGACTCCCTCCAGCTGTGGAGCAAAACTTTTCAGGCCACAAAGAGAATGCCACTGGGGTTGCCATCAGCCCTTTTGATAAGCAGCGCAATTAGCAAAAAACCCTCTGCTTACACTGGTTTCCAGAATTTAAGTGGAAAACAGCTCTTTGTGCTAATGAGTGATAGCAACAGAGGTCAAGTAGTCAATGGTAATTTCATGTCCAGAAACTAGGAAGCAGAAATAGTAGTTACCTTTGTAGAAAAAAATATATTTGAACTTATTTCACACATCGTGGTGTTTAAGGCCCACTTGGCATTTTTCAAGGAGGTATTTTTAACATGGACTGTCGTGTCCACTTCAAATTAACAAGGCCACACCATGTTGAATGCTATGGAAAGTCACTGAGATGATAATCTCTTGTGAGCCCCCGTACTCGTGAGCACAAGGGGATGGTGTGGTTGTAAGCATGTCTGTACGAGTATGCACACAAACACAGGCTCCAAGTGAGATTCTCCAAGCCTAGATGAGGTGAGGAACTGGGAGATGGTGAAGTGGCCTTGCTCTTTATCGGCTCCCTTTGGTACCCGAAGGAAGATGGGGCTGCCATGGAAGCACAATGGGAGCTAGGTGGAGGAGTTAAGGTGGGAAACACAAAGTATGGGCAGCGAATGTAAATTAGTACGGCACCTTCCTAACATGATTTGTTCAGCCTCTTGGAAGAGTTAAGAGAAGACAATGAATATTATTTGATTACTATTTCTAGACAGTATCCTGCTGACTTTGTTTATTAGTTTTGAAATTTGATTTCTATTTCCAACAAAGTGGCTACCCTGCTATCTTAGCACTTGATAGTAATTAAAATACAAACCACATAAATTATTCTAACAAGTATTTACAGCTTATTGTCACTGCTATAAACAAAATGGGATCAGCCAAAAAAAATTCAATAGCTGTTTGTCTGCAAATGCCACCCTCCAGAAACACAGCTTTAATGTATAGACTTTGCTATAAGACATATGTGTTGTTATTGAACAATTGCACTCAAATGTCTTTGGTACTGACTCATTTCTAACAAAATTCTTCTTTGAAAGGTGCTAAACTTGTGTTAATGTTATCAGAGTTTATTTGAAATACTATATTTAATGCTAATTAGCATAAGGTTTTTGGAGTGAAAAAGAAGTTTCCTTGGGGAAATTTAATTGGAGTTCGTTCTGTGTTTCCTTTGCTATTTGAAACTCTATATGAGAAAAGTATGGTTATATATATTCATTTTTTGTGTGTGTGCAAGTCGCTCACCTTGGTGGACAAAAGCCACGAAAGTGAGTCTGTAATCAACATTGTCGAAGGAACATGTTCCACGAGAAGCAGGGATGTGGTGGGCAGCTGTTGTTGCCCAGGCATTTGGGAACCATCTTGGATAGTCTTGTGGGAACTATAGCAGATGAGCAGCTACATCCTTTCACAGTGAACTGAGTATTCAGTAGCCAAACATGAAGAGAGGAGACAGAGGGGAAGGGGTGGGAAAAAAGTCAAATAAGTTTTCACCTTTTTATCCTTTCAGCCAAGAGCAATCAGGGTAGGCAGGCCAGCTGCTGTGCTGAGATACAGCTTTTCCCACTTGAAAAGTACTAGGCACTTGAGATAAACTCATCACGTGGCTGAACATAGGAAATTAAAAACGAAGGGTTCATGCTGATGCCTGCCCCTGGCATACCAGATTTACAGCCCTGTGGAGCTGTGCACCTGCCGTCGTGACCTCTCCATTCTGAATGAGCAGCTGCTGTTCACCAGCTCCTTGCACCAGCTTGAAACCGAGTTGCTCACGGCCAGCCCGGGCTCTGCTGTCAGCGAGAACATCCGCAGCTCTCTGCGTACATATTTCAGGTTGCTGCAGCCTTTTCTGCCCAGCCTTGGCACCCAGCCTCTACCACCTGGGAAAATGGGAAGACTGTGACCCTCAGGAGATGTGGGTCCTCCAACAAGCTAAGGAGCTGTGTGTAGCCAAACGGCTCTGCACGCAGCCAGCTCAGATCCTGCTTTGCTTGTTAGCTCTTGAGCGTGGCAGGCACTGACAACCCCGTCCTGGCTCCTGCAGAGCTACCCAGCGTGTCTGCTTCATCAGGTGTGCGTGGAGCAAGCAAACATCCCTGCTAGCCAGATGCGGTGCAGATGCTCACCCTCTGTCACGCAGCAGGAGCAAGGTCTCAGACAGTTGCTCACTTGAGGATCAGTACATGTAAGATAACCCATGGAAGAATGGTGATACTGATGCCTAATTTTCTTTCTTATTTTTTTTTTAATTTTCTTTCTGGAACGTGATGTCCATGTTAATAGTTGGTAGGTGTTGCTTGTGGCTTGCGGGCGCTGGAGTACGTACCAAAGAGGACAGAGTACAGGTAGAGTTTAATAGTAAACCCTCATCCAAAGTTAGAACTGAATGGTTATTTACCATTTTAAAAAGGGAAAAATCAAGTTCTAAAAGTAAGCAATTGAGAAATATTTCAGAAATGTGATTTCTCAGTTTGAGGAGCTATTTAGGGCATTTATGTGTGGCATTACTAGTTGTTAAATTTTCCTTTTCTTCTTTAAGTCTGACTTTCTTAGCATTGCTCATCAGAGATGATAAATAAATCTTTGTCTTACAACACAAGGAAGTTACTACAGAATCTGCAGTACTTTTGTTTTGCTTCTCCATCAAGTTGCCTGGAAGCAGGCTCTTGTCTTCATAACGGAAAATACCATTTTGTTTCATATGTGTACTGTGCTATGCTTCGTGTCTGTCTTTCTCTATCCTGAAGGTAATTCAGTGAGGTTTGGGGATAAAAGATGACATAATAAGTTGATTTTTTTTTTTTTTTTGAGAAAAGTTTAAGCTTTTTCTTTGAATCCTTGCAATACTGTAAAAAAAAAGAGAAAAGTTTTACTTCAAGAAGACACTGACTTTTTGCAGCTGTTACATAGCTCACCATTGTCCTTGTAAGAGTGAGTTAATTTTCTTGACTTTGAGCTTTTTAAGGAAGTGGGGCCTGTGTTGTTACTGGAAAAGAAAAAGAGTGAATCTCTTCTCTTCCTATTTAGTGTAACTTCTAGTGCAAACTCCAGGTTATTTCCTGCCTTAAAGGAACAGTGTTTAGTGACTTAATTTTTTTTTTTTAATAGGCTGGAAGGGACCTTAGAGATCATCTAATCCAACCTCCCTGTCATGGGCAGGGATGCCTCTCAACTAGATCAGGCTACTCAAGGCTCCGTCCAACCTGGCCTTGAACACCTCCAGGGAGGGGGCATCCACAGCTTCTCTGGGCAATCTATTCCAAAGTCTCACCACCCTCGTACTGAAGAATTTCTTCCTAAGATCTAATTTAAATCTGTTCTCCTTCAACTTAAACCCATTTCCCCTTGTCCTATCAGTGGACACTCTTGTAAAAAGTCCCTCCCCAGCCTTCCTGTAGGTTCCCTTCAGGTATTGGAAGGCAGCTATTAGGTCCCTCCGAAATCTTTTCCTTTCAAGGCTGAACAATCCCAGCTCCCGCAACCTGTCCTCATAGCAGAGGTGCTCCAGCCCCTGGATCATCTTTGTGGCCTCCTCTGAACATGCTCCAACAGATCTAGGCTGCCCGGGGAGGTGGTTGAGTCCCCATCCCTGGATGTGTTTAAGAATAGGGTGGATGATCTACTTAGCGATATGGTTTAATGGGGATTAGGGATGGTTGGACTCAATGATCTCTAAGGTCTTTTCCAACCTAGAAATCTATGAAAACTATGTCTCTCTCATGGTGGGGACACAAGAACTGGATGCAGTATTTGAGGTGGGGTCTCACAAGAGCAGAGTAAAGGGGGAGAATCACCTCTCTTGACCTGCTGACCACGCTTCTCTTGATACATCCCAGGATGCAGTTGGCCTTCTGGGCCGCATGAGCGCACTGCCAGCTCATGTTGAGCTTCTCATCTATAAACACCCCCAAATCCTTCTCTTCAGGGCTACTCTCAACCCACTCTGTGCCCAGTTTGTATTTGTGCCTAGGACTGGCCTGACCCAGGTGAAGGACCTTGCATTTTGACTTGTTGAAGCTCATGCAGTTTGCACTGGCCCATTTCTCAAGCCTATTAAGGTCCTTCTGGATGGCATCTCTTCCCTCAAGTGAGTCCGCGGCACCACACAACTCGGTGTCGTTGGCAAACTTACTGAGGGTGCACTTAATGCCGTCATCCATGTCGCTGACAAAGATGTTGAACAGCACTGGACTCAGAACAGACCCTGAGGGACACCGCTTGATATGTGTGTGCAACATATGTATGCAGTTGTCTTCAAAGTACACTATTATGATATGGAATAACTGCTGCAGACCAAAGTAGGCCTTCCATTTTACAGCACAAAATGTACTGTAAAACATATGAATATTATAATTGAAGTAGGTGAAACAAACATCACTTTTAAAAACCTTTACTCATGTTTTTGACTGCAATTACAACTGAATTGTAAATGACCCACATTCAGCGAATAAAGCGAATAAAGCTGAATGTGGGTCATTAGGGTGGTAGGCTGGAGCTAAGATTTACATTTGGAAAGCTGCTGCCTTTTTGTTTGAAAACAGCATAAAAGCTGCAAAAGTGCAATAGACTTCAGTGCTTTTTGGAGACTACTGTGATGGTTTGATGTAAAGGGGTTCTGGTGGCAGGAGAGGGGATTTGCTCCCTGTGACTTCCCTGGTTTTGGGACTAGGTCAGACCCGGTTCTGGCCACCGGATCGGACTCCGATCCCCCTCGGGGTTGAGCCAATTGATGCCTCTGCAAATTGCCCTATTTCAGTTGGGACAAAGGAACCGGAAAAGGTGCTTTTCCCAGGAACGAGGAGAGAAGGGAGGAGGGCGCTGCCCCCGTTCCCCGGCTCCTGGCTGGGGGCTGCCCACGCCGGGCCGGCACCCCCACTCAAGATGGCCGTGGTGGAACTGCTGGGGGAACTCAGAGAGCGCCCCGCTCCCGGGGTGCCCACTGGGCTGAGTTCACCCAGAGAGGACTGAGATCTGAGAGAAACAGCCGCACAGACACTGGGTCAGTGAAGATGGAGCGGGACAAGGTGTGCCAGAGCTGAGTTTCCCCTGCAACCGGTGGCGAGATGGCAGGCGGCCCCCCTGCAGCCAGGACAGACTCGGTGGAGCAGAGACCTGCTTGCAGCCCATGGAGAAGCCCACATTGGAGAAGAGATGCCTGAGCCTGAGGATGTTCGTGGAGCATGGGACGCACGACACGGTAGAGAGGCATCTAAAGTCTGTGGGATGACCCACGCCGGAGTGAGTGGCAACAACTCCCTAAGAATCCGTGACTGTGGTAAAGCCCACACTGGGGCAATCCGATGGGGAAGGATTGCATCCTGCGGGTAAGACTCACGCTGGAGAAGTCTGTGGATTTTTCCTTGTGGGTAGGGGATCCACTGGGGTAAGGGAAAAAGGGTGTAAGGACTCCTCCTCCTTTAAGAAAAGGAGAGACAGTAACAACGTGGGATGAACTGACCTGCACTCCCCCATTCCCTGTCCCCCTGCGCTGCTGGGGGAGGAGATAGAGCCAGGAAGAAAAGGAAAAGGGAGGGAGGTGTTGTTTTTAAGATCTGGCCTTGTTTCTTTTTATCCTCTCAAGTAACTGTTAATTTTTCCCTTTACCCTTTCAAGTAACTGTTAGTTGTTTTGCTTTATTCCCAAGCCAGTCTGTTTTGCCTGGGACCATGGTTGGTGGGTGCCTCTGCTCTTGTCGCGACCCTCAGTCCTTTTATTATATTTTTCTCCTCTCCGCTTCACTGGGGAAGGAGTGAGAGAGCAGCTGTGTGGAGTTTAGTTGCTGGATCGGCCTAAACCACGGCAACTACTATAAGAATCCGATTTTTATTGGTGTCAATGTGCTAAAATCCTTAGCTTTTGATTCACAGTATGCTAGTAGTGTAATTATCCTATGCTTCTTACTGAGACCTCTGTACTTTATTGATAAGTGCTATGACTTGGTGTCTGCCACTGGGAGTTCCAGCATTAATCCTCTTGTTCAACGCGGGAAAGTAACCAATCCTTATCTGTAGTTATTGCATAGCATTAAATGTGCAGCATGTATATATAGCTCCTATATGCAATGTTGTATTCAATTACACATCAGGAAAGGTCCTAATCTATGAAACAGACCCTGCCTTGGTTTCTGGGAGCTTGATTATGAGCTGTTGGCCAGCTGGATCAATTGTGCTTTGGTTTCTGTAGCAATAAAAAAAGTTCTTGCTGAAACCAGATTATGTATAATTCAGGTATTGGATATTGCTTGCAATGACAATGCCACCAAGCTTTGTTGAATGTTAAAGTTTTTTCATCAAAAACAAAACAAAACAAAAAACCAAAAAAACCCCAAAAACCTAAAATTCTGTATCATTGGAGTGATGACATTAGATTGGGCTATAGATAACAGTAGATTGTTTCTTTTCCACAAAGAACATAACTATTGCTTACCAAGAGCTATTGTTCTTAGTACTGTGTTGCTTCCAGATAAAAAGTCTTCAGACTTCCTCTACTAATTTTAAATTCAGAAATATTTTGGAACACAGGAGCCATTTGGATGTTAGTTGCAGGCTCTTAGAAGCTGTGAATATTAACTCAAAATTACTCCTTTCTCCCCTGTTTCTCCCTCTTTGTTAGAAAGTTAAATGAAAATTGAGATTTTAGAAACATGAATTGAAGAAATGGGTGATTTTTTTCTTTATACTTTTACTATTTAGAATTTATATTTTCATTTTCTGATTCTAGGAATAGTACTTACTGCCATGTGATCCATCTCAAGAGCTAACATTTTAAAGAATGTATAAACCAAATGTTATAGAACATGCAATAAATGCCATGAGGTTTATCATCATTACAGATAAACTTAGTTTGGATATCAGAAGAATTTGTCTTTTATTTCGTTGAGAGGCATGGCAACTGCTACAATCACGGTTTCTTTTATATAATTAGAATTTCAAAGAATCAGAGGATGTATATGGATTTACAGAAAGTAAGTTTGGGAACGACTGGTTCCCAGCATAGGCAGTAAGTAACATCTTTAACTTCTTAAAAAAACCACCCAAATAAAAAATGCGGAGATGCAGTAAATTAATAAAAAATACTGCTTCCTTTAGAAAGAAAGTCTGCAAAATGGAGACTCTAGATGTCCCTCTGCCCCTCTGTGAAGCACTCTTTGTTGCAGGGAGCATCACTGCAGTGTGCACTGAAGATGCTCATTCCACAGGATGAGATTTCCAACTCTATCAGAAAGACGGACTTGATCATGGCAGTTGCCTCTCTAGCCTGTACCATATAAAAAGCAAACAATCTGAACTAGATTTTTTTCATGAGTAAGGTAGAAATGGTTGCAGTAAATATTTTCAATTTCTCTGGATAATCCAAACGGGGAAGCACTTCTAGAAGGGTTTGGAGGCACTAGAGTGATTGTTGAGGTTAACTGGTGTCCTGAAATATGTAATATCAGGCTTGTGCATGACAAAAGGATATATATACAGTAAACCACAGATGCCATTTTCAAATGAGAATATGCATTAAAAACTGCCAGTTTATTCTTGACTCATGCCATATGCTCTAGATTTTGCTCAGATGCGCGAGTTATTTGTCGTGCCTGGAGTAGTATTTTAGGAATCAGTCTTCTTAATTTTAGATCGCTGTTTTTAATCCCCATTTTGGGAAAGATTGCTAAATTATACATGATTTTGGTCTTGGATGAGCATTTGTGAGGATGATAGCTTGTATACTGAGATTAGAACACTCCTTTGGGAATGGGGTGCAATGACCTTCTGCAGGTGCTCCCCTCGCTTCTCCTCAGTCAGGTCCTTTTGACTCCTGGCTGCTTGCTAGGACAATGGTCGACACAAAATACGTCCAGTTTTGAAAACGACTGCTTCCTTGGGCTGTTGCGCTGTCAAGGGAGGAGGTGCTTTCCCCACCCAGGTAAGCAGGCAAACCAAGGGCCATCAACAAGGGACATGTGTGTAAGTCGTGTTGATCTCGGGAAGAGAGACTAAAGGAAAGGTTGCAGCAAAGGGGAGAAGGACTCCAAAGGCAACATTATTCTAACTATTTTATTTTCCTGTGCTGTGTGTTGGAGACAATGACAGGGGCTTCCCCCCAGCCCGATAGGAATAGATCGAGTCTGCTCAGAGACAAAAGGGGCTTCGTGCTCATTGTATCTGGGCATAGGGGACATATATACAATTTTGTTTTCCAATTAAAGCTCTCAATTACATGCATTGTTGTATTTTATAAATGCTCTTGTTGCTCTGCTGCACTCCTGTTCTTGAAGTAAAGGTCAGCCAATTACTGATGGAAACCACGTAACCACAGACCAGGCATTTCAGGGAACAGATAGTGAAGATGCAGTGTGTGGTCATCAGTTGGTAAATAGACAAACAAGAAGATGAAATACCACCTTTTAATAATGAAAAGGTTATTGTTAAACTCTGATCAGAAATTGTTTTTATTTTCCTGTCGGCCACCAGACATGAAGTAATGTCTGCACCTGAGTATTTTGTTAATTAAATTAACCTTTTCTTCCATAACTTGCCCCTTTGTCAGTTCACCAAAAAGGCAGAAGCTATCCTATGCTACTTTTGACACCTTCTCCTCTAGTTTCCTTCCTTCTTATTTGAACTTTTCTCGCATCCAGGTTCTCTTTTCCAGAAATCTAGCCCCAACACCTTTTGCTGGCTCTGTTGCTTCCCTTCTCTCTCCCATTGAATGTTGTCGGCAGAAAGCCTGGTGCAGATTCCTTTAATGCTTTTCAGCCTGCTTCAGCTTTAGTTCAATCTATGTTCTTTGTTATTGTACTGCACTTATAACATCTAAAGAAACCAAAATGTCCTTTGTAGGTAAGTTTTAAGCAAGCCTCACTTTTTAAATGAGCCTTTTTTTCTTCCTCCTGCAGTCAAATTTAAATCAACTTTCTAAAAGTTATGAGGCTTGACTGTGACATTACAAGGCACATTTAGAAGGAACTTGATATAATCTCTTAGGTATATATTCATTTAAATATATGCATGTTGTAACTGGAGAAAAAGCTTGGCTTAATATTTCTGATTTGGTTTAAACCCTCAGGATATTAAAGGTGCGCTATTATTGTGGGTGACAGCAACCATCCTGTGCTGGCAGAGGGCTGCCAACGGATGTCTCTGTAAATGGGAATGGGGGCAAGGTGTGTTGATATCTAGCAAGAAAATTCTTAAAAGACAGTGAGAAATGAGACTTTTCTGTGAAGAAGTCAAAGGTGTGAGTGGAAGAAGAGAAGTCCTCCTGGAGGCTGCAGTCTGGTGAAGTTTTGCTGACTCTGTCGTCAGGTCTCTCTGACCATATTAGAGACAAAAATGTCAGGCTTGCATTAGGATATGCTACTCCAGAATATTAAAGTTTGATTCTGAGTGAATGCATGTTTATAGACATGGTTTCATATTTTTTAGCACACTGCGTATCCTTTCCCCAATTACTTAGCAATGTTAGATGCAATGAAAACATGGAATCATAGCATGGTTTGGGTTGGAAGGGACTTTCAAGATCACCTAGTTCCAACCCCTTTGCCATGGGCAGGGACACCCTCCACTACACCAGGTTGCTCAAAGCCTCATCCAACCTGGTCTTGAACACTTCCAGGGATGGGGCAGCCACAGCTTCTCAGGGCAACCTGTTCCAGTGTTTCACCACCCTCACTGTAAAAAATTTCTTCCTTAGATCTAATCCAAATCTGCCCTCTTTCAGTTTAAAGCCGTTGCCCATTGTCCTATCACTAGATGCCCTTGCAAAAAGTCCGTCTCCAGCTTTCTTGTAGGCCCCCTTTAGGTACTGGAAGGCTGCTTGCTATAAGATCTCCCCAACTGGCATTATATATCATAATAACATCTGGCATTATATATCATAATATCGAGAGAAAAAAGATTCCTAAGGACCGGTTTCTCACGTCATCTTGGAGCACGCAAGCTAACATGATTTATATGTGTTTTGTACAAAAATGTAATTAGGAGTCTTAGCAGGTTTTAATACATCAAGGTTAAAATAACTCAAACATTAATAGATGACTCAGGCTATTATTTAATATTTATTCTAACAGTCTCTTCCCTCATGTTATCATTTTTTGTTGTTATCGCTTGATTTGCTTCTTTCTAGACTTATTTTTTATTTCTGGTAATGTGGCACAGCTTCTCTCTTCATTAAAGATAAAATGTTTATTTTATTGCTTCCCCGTCTCATCTTTGTTCATTTGAGAGAGCGAGCACCTACGAGGTGACTGGTTGGCCTGGGAACTGCCATTCCTGGCTTGTCTCCAGGACTGCCTTCCCTGCCGGCATTTACCGAGCATAAGCACTGTTCCCCAAGCGGTGGGTTTTTGAGGGATGGAGCAGGCCGTCCTTCTGACCAGCCCTGCCAGCCCTGATGGTACAGAGGAGAGGGAAGTGTGTAATGATGGTGTATGAGGCGATGACACTGCCGGTGACGCAACACTGGGGCTGCAGAAGTCATTATGGCAATTAGCAGACACCAGAGAAAAGCTGCTAGAAATAATTGTTTTTAGTAATGCGTCTTCTCATGCTGCAGTTTCACACCACATCTTGAAGTTCATTGCAAGTTGTACCGTCTACTTGTTTAAAGAGTCTGCTCTAGTTTTCTGAATCTGCAAACGCTTTCTATTCCTGAAGGGAATTTTTTATCCTTCTAACGTGAACTCATGCTGCTTGAAAAGAAACGTGGGTCAGGTTTATACATGTGTATATCGGTGTCTGATATGATGTGTCATTTGTGAATGATTCTACAAAAGAATTTAAGTGCTACAGAATGACTCAGAATTTATAGTTATATAGGCTAAAAAAAAGGATATTTAAATGCTTTTTGAAAGAGTGAAGCAACTAATAGCGAGTCAACCTGTATGTATGTGTATTCTATACAGGTATATCAGTGAAAAAAGACAAAAAACTAACCCATAGGGGTGAATCTTTTGGATGCATCTTTTCCTTTAATTTCATAGCAATTGCAATGTCTGTTCTGAATTGTGATTAGATTAAAAGCTAAGCCAATTTTTTGTATCCTTGGCAAAGTGAGGCCTGTTACCACTTCTTTCACTCCACTATTGCATTTTGTCAACATTTTTATACTTAACAAAGAGCAAATCTTTGTATTTGAACATTATTAATAAATCAGCATGACTGAAAGTCAAGAGGTTTCATTGTCTGTGTTACTCAGTGACTAGTGTATCAGCACCATAATTCCTTCAAAACATTTACAACTTTGGTTGGGAGTAATGATTTTTATAACGAATGCGGTTTGTACCTCAAATACCTAGTTACGGTTCTAAGCAAAGCCTCTATGAGTTGCATCTGTGAACTGGAGAAATGGAATTAAGCCTTGTAACTCACATAATTAAATCCCAGTTTCGAATGTCGCTTTCATCCTGAGTGATATTTTTGTTATTTCATCTTAATGTGACTTTCACTGTGTTGCAAATACCAACTATAAAAGTAACATCTGTAAAAGTTTTGGTCCCTTCCTATACAAAAATCTGTTTTCCGAGTACCCATCATGATAGCTGTGGTCTGTGTCTCTCTTTGCAAGGTGGACAAGGAAGGGACAGAAGACCAGGAATTTCAGAGGTGCAGTAAGCAGAATGTGATTATAAGGTCTTACTCTTGCAGACAACTCCTTGCCATTCAGCCACGCACATACTGCCCCAAAGCTGGACTAGAAAACAAATCTGCACCTTCCTTTTCTTCAAGGGAAAACAACTGATCCAAAATACGGAATATCAAATTACCTGACAGGAACCAGGATCGGGGAGATGTTTGAGACTAATCAAACAGTGTAATGGCTGCATTATGAAAAGTTTCCAAGACAGGTTTATTCTGTTCAAAGGCTGTCATAGAACAATAATTAAGTATATATTTTGCCAGGCTTCTGAAAGCGGTTTTTGTTTTACCTGCTACACTTAAGAATTCATGAAGTGGTGCATTTCATAGCTTTATGGTTTTCTATTCCTGTTTGCTGAGGGAAGGTGGTTCAAAGTTTCTGTTTCCTTCATAAACAGAAAATGAATTATAGAATAAATGGGATCCTCATTTCTATATAAATTGCTGCATAAAATCTGGTTAACTTGTGAATTTTGTATGTTCAAATATTTGCTTATGTACTAAGCTATACCAAACTGCAGATTTTCATTATTAGTGTATAATACTCATTTTGCAGTCATTGACATCAACGAATTTTCGTTGTGCTTGCAACCCCTTTTCTTGACTAATAAACAATGTCAGAGAAAAACTTCATGTTGGAGAGCTCTTATCAGACTGACTATACTTCTATTTTAATGCAGTTTTCATTTTACGCTCC
The DNA here is from genome assembly GCF_009769465.1 of Tauraco erythrolophus. NCBI lineage: Eukaryota > Metazoa > Chordata > Aves > Musophagiformes > Musophagidae > Tauraco > Tauraco erythrolophus. The sequence continues at coordinate 118,342,319 of NC_141466.1, read as the reverse complement.
CCACATTTCTAACTGGAAAAGAGACAGCTCTGAATCCTGTCCAACTGACATGGCTTTGGAAGCTGCATGCTCTGTTCAAGACAGTTGCTTGCGTCTGTCTCTAGCAGGTGGCAAACCCAGAGACATCTCCGTTTAGGACTGACCAATGTACTTCCTGTTCATGGTATTCCTTTTTAGTTGAAGGGATGCCTGGCTACTGGATGCATGAAGTCGGGTGAAACATTGCTAGCAATGCTATTTCATGGATTGATTTATCTTCTTGCTCTATTGTTTGTCCCCATGCTGCTATCCACATATGACACCAGAAAAATGAGAGGAATTTCTTTTGGATGTTCCTTCCTAGTCACCCAAAGCTGGTATGAATTTTCCCTGCACAAAGAAGGGATGCACGCCAGCCGCGTGTCTGAGAGCATTCCTCGTGCTGCTTTGCAGTTCTGACCAGTCTTTCTGGGTGTGTTGTACCTTGTTTATTGATAATCTGTCTAATTTCTTTTTCTTTAAAGCAAGATGATAGAAAACCAAGAAAAGTAATATGCCTCATCAACAGAGAATCAGTGGGAGGGGGATATGAAATTACGTTATTTCTAAATCTTGCAGATTGTCCGATGCTCCAAAATGTGAAGTTCATAGGATCAAAGAATGGTTTGGGTTGGAAGGGACCAAGTTGTGGTAGTTATCTTAATGGTGCTATTATAAATATTACAACTATAATTTTTATTATAAATATTACAACTATAATTATTAGGGACAACATAAAGAAGGAGAACATGCAGGAAGTGAATCTCAAGACAAAACAGGACAGCTGTGATGGTGCACCTGGGCTCTGCATATGCAACCAGTAAAATATGCCTCAGAATCTGCATAACACCGAACTGTGGAGAGATGTCTACTCTTGTCACAGCATTTCTAGTGAATGACTCTAAAGCTTCCCCTTATAATCTTTTCCAGTCCCTAATTGGCATTACATTGCCAATGGCAGGAGTAGTTTTATTTCAAGGTTGAATTGGTGCTGTTTTGTTCTGATTCCAGCCACATGACTTTACTGGCCCTTTGTGATATTAAGAAGTCCCTTGCTATCAGTTAATATTTCTGTACGTAATTACCTATACACAATGACTGAGTCACCTCTCAACCTCCTTTTCAACAAGCTGAATAAATCGAACTTCACTTTGTACGACTGTATTGAAGGAAATCCCTAGAAACCTTTTTTTACACATTTAACAATGTCAGGGCAAACATAAGCTGCTCTGGTTGTCATGAACATGCTTTCTTCTGTGTATTCTTCCCAGCTAGAGTGCTTGTACACACATTTGGAGAGATATAACACACCAGCTACTCACTTTCAGGAACACCCCCTCAGGATATTTAAAAAATATCTTAAAATAGGAGAAAATCTCGCATTGTTCCACTGCACTTCTTGGAGCTGTGTCTCCATCCCCAGTGTTGGGTTGACCTTCTCAGAGCTAGGACCCAACCAATGGTGAGCAGTTTGTCTCAACAGGGGACATAGCGAGCCACTTCCCTGCGGCACCATATGAGCTAGTGTTTCTGGCTTTGCAGAATTTTGCTAAATGGTAATTGCTCCGTTGAGTTCCTGCTTCAGTCGCGTTAATCAGTGGAAATAAAACCAACATTTTGCCATGGCTGAAATTTTGTGGCACATCCCTGGTGGCTCCTCCCTCCTCCTTGCTCTGGGCAAGAAGATGGTGTTTTTGTCAGAGGTAGACAACTTTCTGCTCTGGGGAAAACACTCTCCAAGAACGTGAGAAGTGAAATGCCTTTGAAACACTGCAGTTAGTACAAATAACATAGAGGCTGTTCAGCTTTTAGGAGCTTAATTTCCTGAAGGGTTGCCTGGACTGAGCATGTTCTGCTTGGGACAGAGCTGGATCTTTCCTGTGATTATGGTGGCTCTAGCATCTGGCCATCCAAACTGGAAACCGGGAATCTCCCTTGTGGTTTCAGTGAAACTTTCCAAGGAAGGAGAAGCTGCTGGGCACACCATGGAAGGAAGGACCAGACAGATAAAGGTCTATGGCATGAGTTCAAAGATTTCAACACTGCTGGTTGTCCATATGAAAACTGATGGAATTTAGTTTTGACTTTTTATTAAAATCTCAAGAGAATTACACCCACACGAATGTATTAAAAATAGTTGAGGGTGAAGGGAGGGAGAGAGTAAGATAGTAAAATCAAATATTCAAGATACTGGGAAGGGGTAAACCCTGTCTACTCTATGCCTAATTCCTCTGTAGTTTCTCAGTAGAAGGCAAGTTTCTTTTTCCACTCTATTTTCTTTGGAGCTCTGTTCTCTTCCTTCAGCTACCCAGGGTTTGAGCCCTGCGTATCACTCTGAGGTTTTTTTCTTCTGTTATTAGAAAAGCAACAAAGCTGATCCAGGCAGGAGCACTACAGAAACTAAGCAACAGGAAAAAGAGACCCTACTGTAGACAACCAAAAATAACATGCGTATATGCAGACATTGGCAGCAGGTGTGAATAAAATTCCTAGTCAAATGTCACAAGGAACAATGTCAACCTTATGGAGCCAACAAAAGGCAAAACCTGTTTCTACTAATACTCCTTAGAGCAACTCCACCTGAGCCTGTTATTAATCCTTGTGAGCGTCCTCAGTTTTTATTCTCTCAGTCTTCAGCTGTCTTCCTGCAAAAGATGGTTTGCATCTCAAACTAGCAGAGACTTCGCTACTACAGAGCAGTCATCTTACAGTAAGGTATTACCCTGGGAAGGAATTGCAATGTCTGCAGCTTTACTCTAACAAGAGCATGGACTTCAGATTTGGGAAGAGGTGGGGAGACTGGAAGAATGGAGGAAACTGTATGGGGAGAATTTTAACCTTCAGAGCATGTTGTGTAGAGTTTCCTGATGTTGCAGAAACTCTGATGTAAGTCTGACTTCTGTGCCTGAAAAGAACAAATTTAAAGGTGTTGTCTCATGTTATAACCTGGCAATGTATAATCATATCAGCAGAAGTTTCAGGGTCAGAAAAAAGAGTGAAAACCACATTTATGTTCTCACTCGACACCGACCGTAAGCTCGCGTACTGTCTCTCTAGCTCCGAGGGGCCAGTAGAGCTGTGATGGGACCATGCCTGCCTCTCTGGGAGTGCAGGGGGAAGCTGTGGGATGGCAGAACTAATTTGGAGCTGGACCAGACTTCTGAATACAAGTACAATCTTCACTTTTTTCTTTTTTGCTATCTCCAATATCTTCATTGTGATCACTCCAAACTCAGGCAGCTCTCACTTATCTATTAGCAGAAACTGTGAGCAAGAGATGTTCTGCAGAAGGGGAAGTCCTGTGCCTGCCAGTAGAGCATTTAAAACTAATACAAGTGTTATGACTGTCTCAGTAATAAAAATGATATGGCTTGCTAGCTGTTAAAATTGCATACTACCAAATTTGTATGAGCCCTTATAGCTGGGTGCTATTAAAAGGCAGCGGCTATTCTGTGTGTGATCCCTCCTGGTACCAGGGCTTGGTTCAGCTTGCTAACTTCACCAGGAGTCTTACCTGTATGCCCAGCTGGGCTCAAAAGGGAAAGAAGAAAGCCCACTAATGCTAACCTGACCTCCTTAATAACCAGCTGCCCCGTAAGCTGAGCTCAAATGAAGACTGTAGGATTTGGCCCTTGGTCTCAGAGCAGACGCTACAATGCCCATACAAACGGCTACAGTCGGGGATGGAGATGGTCACTGATGCTCTGGTGTCACACTGTGCTAGGGCACCTTCAGACAGCTTTGCCGTGCTTCTAATTATCTCCTATGAGGAGCTGGTGGGGTCAAAAGTGAACGACTTCTGAGGGCAGAAGAAGGGACTGAAGCATACAGCCATATGCTGCAGGAAAGAAAGAAAGCACAGACCAGGGTGTCCAAAACTCTATTCAATCCTGATAAGTGACAATAAAATAATCTTCAAAGAGACAGGCTGACGGGGCCCTTACCTATGGTGTTCAAACTGCAGCAGGCAAAGTGAAGTGAGGTTTCATAGGAGAAATACGTGTAGGTAGGGATTTGAGCAAAGAGCCCATCCCATTCTGCGGAGGGGTCAGCTCCAGCCTCCAAACTCTGCAGCCGGTTTGCCATACAGAAAGGTGCCTTCTGAAAAACATGAGTGACGTCCCAACCCTGTTGAAATCCAGGAGGTTTTTCCACTCATAATAGGATCTCAGAGTTCATTCCGGGTTTCTCCATGACAGGGCCACTGCCTGTCTGTGGAGGAGTACAACGAAAGTGAACTCAGTTCAAACAGCTTTCACACAACAGCGGTTATCAAATAGAGCAGAGAGGATTAAAGATCAGCAGCATTAACTCTAGGTAACTTTAATGAGCTCTGTTAATTCTAGAAACAGTGAGGAGCTTGGTGTTGTTCATTACTGGGGTAGACAGAATAACAGTGTTTGCAGAAAAAATTAGCACCTTCTTAGACAGGAGGACAAAAGGCTAAGGAGAATGGCTGTGCATATCTTTTACTCTTCCCAGCTCTATGCCTCATTCTTATCCACAAAATCTTAAACGGCTTTAAGTTCCTGCTATTTTTTTTTGTGTGTTTTAAATGCCACGTTAATATTTTTCTGTGTCACTCTCTTGACCTTTCATATTTTCAGAGAAGGAAGACACACTTTTCTGAATCGGGATGAAAACTGTGCTAACCTGCAGCAGGCAAAACTACAGCAAAATTTTGGAAAACAGAGGGCAGCTGTGCCATGCCCTTGTAGCAGAGAGTACCTTGGAGCATTTGGCCCTGGGAACATGTCTGCGTGGGAAATAATTTTTCCCTTCTCTTTTCTGCTCAGACAGCTTTGGTGTGAAGGATCACTCCTACATAGCTAGGAGGGTAATCTGTCTTCTAGGGTCTGAGCTAACTGTGGGCAGGACCCTACTGATTTCTATGGGAGCTGGATGGGCTCAGAAAGGCACCTGTGTAAACATGATTGGCTACTCTCAGCTCTGGTCACTGCTTTCAAATACTTGACTTTCATTAAATCAAGAGGGCTTTTGAAGAGGAGATAGTCCTTACTAGTTCTGGCCTCATTTCTGGCTGCATGATCCTGAACAAATCATGCAGGTCGGAACCTCCTATTTTATGTTTTTTGGTCCATTTTCAGGTGACATCAACGAATTGTTTGACTTTCCAAGGTGTCGAACACCCACAGGGTAAGAATTCCACACTTTAAAACCAGGAAAGTATATCTTTGCTAAGCAGACACTGAGTTTGACTGACTGTCCTATGTGCTCCATGCTGCATGCATCCTAAGGTTATAGTGGTAAGTAAAGACACGGAGAAAGAGCGCATCCTTTGCAAAGGGACTGCACTGAGACTCTCCACTTGGCAGACAGGGATGGTATGCATTTAAGATGGGAGCACCTGTGTGTTGTTAGGAGATGAGATACTACACTGCAATGGCCTTGGGAGCAATTTGATGCTCTGGGGGGAAATCTGGGACCCTGCACCCACAGCCAAGGGTGTGCTGCAGGAAACAGCGGCAAGCTTCCATTGTGCTGTGCGGTGCTTTGCACTGTTGGGAAACCAGAGTGATATGCCTGTGCTGCACACAGGCTTTGCCCTATGACAATGGCCAGAAAGTTGCTGCTTCTCTAGTTGGCCAAGGAGAGGAAGGTGGAGGTCAGCAGTTCAACTGAAGGCATCTGCACCCCCTCTTCAAGCAATGTACATGAGGAGGAGGCTTTGAAGAAGCGTGGCAGCAGCTGACAAAAAAAAAACTGTCTCTGCAGGACTGCAAGAAATGTCTCTATTTTAGCTTATTTTAGTGGGTCAACCTTGTTGGAAGAAGCCAGCTGAGAGATCTCACAGGTGCTACACCTCTAGAATATGCAAACAGCCCTTTACCTCAGAGCAAAACCACCAGAGAGGGTCCGTGGTTTCTGGAGACTTGTAGCTAGTTTTTAGCCCTTTTAGGTCATAGGAGGGTTGCTGCAGATCTCCCCTTCCCTAGGAAGATAGTTATACCATTTCACAGCTGTCATCTGTTAAGCAGAACTAGAGCTCTCTCTACTTTCTTCTATCACTCATTAGTGAAATGAGCATTAAATACATAAGCACACACAGCTGTAGCAGCTCTTATTTCCACGTGCCAGTAAGCAGTACCTCTGGTGGCTGCTGTGGTTGCTCTCACTAGAAGGTGAGATAAGTTCCCCTGGTCTCCACAAGCTGCCCCATGGCTAGACGACCTCTATGTCTTGGCTTTCCAGGAGGTGAAAGGTGCTGGCATTTTATGAGGTGCCTCTGTGGGCTCTGCAGAAAATAGTGAGTAGCTGCTGTAAAAGATGCTGTACAGTGCAGAGTCCTTGGTGGGAGGAGATGGAGGAAACCTTCTGTGTTTGAAGTCAATGCTAAAGCTCAGCTTATGTGGTGCTGGGAGAGCAGCCTCATCTGCCTTGCTGGGCACTGGAACCGTACTGACCTTCTCCTCCGTGTTATGTTTGAGTAATTGGGAACAGATGGGAGTTGTATTAAGAGGGTTCCTGAAGTGTGAACCGTGTGCTGTTTGCAGCAGATGTTGGGTCTGCAAATGTGTCTGGACTTAGAAACTTTGCTGGATTCAAGGTTAAAGTTAGGTAACGCTCATGCAAGATTACTGAGTCTCGGAAGGAAAGCCCCTCGAAAATGGTTGTACTTTAAATGTGACTGTACAGTGCCTGCGGTTATGGCTCTGTGTGTGTAAATGTTCCTCAATATAAGTGTGGTTTTGACAGCTCAGCGTTGTATAGGGAAGAATTGCAGCACGTGTCTTATAGTTGGTTAGAAAATGTAGTAAACTTTATAGGTTCTTTTATTAAGTTGTAACTGTTCTACTGGGGGGATAAGAATGTAACTCTCTGACTTGTGGCACAGACTTCTATGAAATCTTTCTAGAGATCTGGTATGACTTTCCTCTATTCTGTGTTGGATAAAAAGACAGCGATAAGCAAATCTGCACAACAGGCAAACATGACATACCTTGTTTCAAGTGGATGTATGGGGATGAATACCAAACCAAGACCACTCAGAAGAGAAGCAAAACCAACGTTTTTTCAATTTTCGTTCTTCTGGTCAAAATCTACCTCTGTATAAATGGTTATTACACAGTCCATGTGTAACCCCCAGCCCCATATTTGAGGTGCATCGTGGCAGTGAGGGTGCAGGTATGCTATGGCTGAGCAAGATACAGCAGTGTTTCCAGCCCGTGCTCCATTAAGCTGGAGTAAGGGCTCCAGAGTTTGCCTGCAAAGCCATGTAAAAGAACAGCTTCAAAAGCATTTCTGATTGCAAACTTAGAGGAGAGGAAGGCCTGCAAAATATTTGGAGGGCTGATGGTAAAGGAGAAAATACAAGCTCTGCTGTTGGATGGCGGTAGGCAATTTCCAGAGAATGGTAGGAGGTCCTTCTTTTTAGTTTCTTGGTGTTAATTTTCCAGGGTTTGATGAGATGCCAGTCATCGCACAAGTGTTGGCAACTTGTCTGAAGTGGTTAATGGACTTTATGCTCTTTAATATCAAAATGTCACTAAACTTGTGTGAAAATAGTATCATGTGGATTACTTGTAATAAAAGAAAAAAGAACATGCCTTAGCAATAAGAATAATAAGAAAGGAGTGGAAATGAGGTACCAAGCAAACCAAGAGGTTTTTTTGAACAGATAAATAAAGTTCTTGGGAATCTTAGCAATTCAGATCTTTCCGTTTGGGAAAAATGTATCTGCTTTTACTAAGAAAAAACAAACCCCAAGCCAGAAAGAAACCAGTGTGAACCTCCTGCCCTACCACATGGGTTGTCCTGAATCAGACAAGTCCTTTGTAGGTGCCCTCCTACTGATGTCGGCAGGGAAAAGCTCACAGCTCAGGAGGGCACATCAGTCCACGTGTTTGAATCTGTCTCAATTTAGCCAGGCCCACTATGGATTTAGCTTTAAACATGTGCTCAAAGTCCTGTTGAGGCTTCACGTTGGCATGAGTGTAAGTACTGCTGGGATTTTAGCTTATGTTAAAATTGGTGCTGGAGCTCCTGGCTACATGGGTGTATTTGAATTGTGGCTTCTGAAAGAGCATGTTGAGATAACGTCATATTCTGATTTATGAGAGGAAGGGACATAATATTTATCTGGATATTGCAGGATTCAGGTGAATCTTTGTGCATCCTTAAATTCTTCTATGAATCTTTGTAAGACTTTAGGCTGAAAGATCCCTGTGCTCAGTCTGTAAGAGTGCTGCCATGTGAAGACAATCATCTATGAAGTCTTTTTATTTATGTTAGGGAGTTCATTTCAGAAAATGATGTACTTAGAAAAGTAACAGAAAACCTAAGTTTATGCAGCATAGCAGTTTTGAAGTAAGCAGGGAGTCTAGATGTCTACAACCGTTACGTAAGGATACATTGAGGGCTCATTAATGTTTCACAAAACAATGAAACGTTTTATATTAAAGTATTAAAATATAATGTTAGCCATTTAGCTGCCTTGCCATAGAAAACAAACTGCGAGAAGACATCTTGTAGGAAAAAAAGTCAAGGTAGACTTGTGACTTAGATTACATGTGAGGCTTTGGTATAAAAAGGTGTTAGACAGGAGAAGGGAAACAATTTTCAGGGTCTCTTTTAGTTTTACAACCATACACGTATTTAAACTATACGTCATACCCTGGATAAACCCACAACAACTTATTTGTGTGTGTTCACACCAGCTATGACAGTCATGTTCAGAGACCCGTTGCTGGCCTCCTGAAGGCAGAATTACACGCTCGTTTTCAGAGCTGTTGGCTCCGTGAGCACGCGTGGCTGCTCAGCAGCTGAAAATGAAGACCCTTTAGCAGGATGCTGATATTCCAGCTGCTGAGTAGTAACTGAAGCCAATGGGGTTACTCGTGTGAGTGACTGCTCCCTGCGTGAAGCTTTGGGCAGGGAAGGCTGAGCAGGTTGTCTCTGTCCTTTATGAGACACCAGCAGTAGCATAAACCAAGCTTCATCCCGAGCATCGGCACCTCTTCAGACTACTGTGGCAAACGTGTGCCACTTTGGGAACAAAATACCTTAAGCTGCTGTGGCCTCCTCCTGTCCCTAAGGCAGGGAAAGTGACTGGGGAAAATATAGGGTTTCTTGCTTATTTTTGCTTTACTGGTGATTCACAACTGAGATTTGTCAAGAAAGACTGATAAAATTAATCACTGTCTGTGGCACTCACTTTGTCCTGAAGTTAGACCTCTAATTTAAAGCCTAGGGGGTTAGATTTAGGCTACTGGCTTTAAAAACAATGTTTTCTTTTGTCCTAGGCACATAAATAAGACAAGAGCCTATGCTGTATACCGTTATTAAATATGAGATTCCATCCCTGCAGTCTTCAGGGCATTTAAAGTCCAGATCTGATTTTTTGCGGCATTGACCTATATCTAATACCAATTCCTGTCACTTGCTTGCTTTCCCTAGTACTGATGGAGGGAGAGTAATGAAATATTAAATGTTTCATTAAGTTTTGGGCAGCCTAAGGTTTTTAAATTTTAGGGTTTTTTTTAAACATTGATTCAGTTCAAAACTATCAGGGGATACTGACCATGTCATATTTATAGTGGTGTGCGTGAGTGCCACACACAAACAGCTGTCCCCACCTGAAGGGTGTGGAGAAATCATCAGCTGAGACCTACAGTTTTTGTTTCATTCAGATACACAGAACTGTCGGTTTTATGTAGAGGTCTGGGAAGAGTTATCCTATATTTGTTGCTAAACGATATGTTTGTTTCTTAGTCAAATGAATTTTTTTAAGCGCAGTTGTAAGTTTGGAATAAAACAGCTGCAGACTGTGATGTCTGGAGGAATCCAGTGCTCGGCTTGCTCTCCCTTCTATCTCTCTTTGAAAAGCCAGACATGTAGGAAGATGTTTGAACATATATCTCTTCATACACACAAGTTACATTTAACTCCATCTGAAAAACAAAACAAAACCAAACAACCACCACAAAACAAACCACCAGAGAACATGGTTAAAAAGCAATTTCTCTTTTTTGGCTTTGGAAACCCACTCTGTAGGCAGTTAAGAAGAATAGCAGCCTCTTAAATAGGCCTTTTCTCAATAGGTCCTGAAAGACTATATTAAAAAGGTTCAATGTCATCAACTTTTTCCATAGGTAGAGAAACTAAGGCAGTGCAACCTCTTCACCTGCTGGTTGCAGCTATTGCTGGATGTAGGGGTGAGGGATATGATGACTGTGGCTATAGGTGACTTGGCCAACAGAAGTATGCTAGGCTGTATGTCAGGCCCCACAAACAGGAGTGCTGACTGTCAGTATATTATTTTGATTTATATTAACAGTTCCAAATAAACCCAAAAAAGCTAAAGCCAGCCTCTCAATTTGGCGAAACGATGGAATTGCTAAACTGTGATACGCTTCTAGTTTTACTGGGAACAGCTACACTGAAATCTTCTAGGTTAAATGTGTGTAAAATGAGATTAATGCAGGGGTGAGCCAGCCTTTAAAGAATTTTCATGGAGGGAAAACAATGTGTCTTAGATTTTGATAATGAGTTCCTTTGAAATGGTGGAAGCATTTATATTATTTTGTTATTATAGCTCTTATAAGGTGCTTTTTATCAGTGTTTCAGAGTAAAAGTGTTCTATACAGTGCTTACACAGACAACTAATATTGATTACAACCAAAGTCTCTTGTTTGAAGTTGATTTAAGTCATGCCAAATATGACAAGAGACTGTTACTCTGTGATTGATAGATGTTTTTCAATGGCCAACATTGGCCTATAGCTGTTAAGGAATTTGGTCTTATAAATAGAGTGCATAAATGTTTTATATGACCCATGACCACATTCTAGATAACTCAGTAATATTAATTTATTGTTGTTTACATTTTGTGATAATGGAGATAAGGTTGTGTTGGATTTAATATACAAGCAGCTTGTGAATAGGTAGGTCTACTGTTTATAGATATGGAGGTATTAGTATATTTTTAATTTCACTTCATACATCTTCTGAACTAGTGCCGTGCATATGTATGTACATTTAAAGGCCGATGTAGGTTGTGCTTAAAACTGCTAGGTAGACAAATGAGGATTTCAACACTTAATTCTTGTAGAAGATGTCCCTCACATAATTAAATCTGATCTCTCTTAACTTGCAGACAAATGAATAATTCATGGAGTTTAGGCATAATCAGGTTATGTGCTTTCTGAAATTCTCAGATGATGTGCAAAGGTTAATTTTTTTATAGATATATAAAAAAAGAAAAGCTTGGATGGTTCTACCTCCAACATGAAAATGCAGGTTGCCTAGGATACCATATTGAAGGGGCAGAAAGGTCCAGGGTAGGTATGCATCCTCTTTACGCAGCCAAACACATCCTAGTATTTATTTAATCCAATAGATGTATAGATTTTTATGTCTGAATAACTCATTATGTTCTCTTGAAAAACAAGACATACAGTGAGGAGAAAAGGATGAGGCTTGGGGGGGAGGGGGCTGAAGGGAGAGCGACAGGCGCTTGGAACTGAAAAGCTGAGAAATGGCAAACGCCCAAGAAGGCAGACGGAGTAAGAAAGAGAAAATGATAAGGCTGGGAGGAGCAGCAGATGCCTGGCAGGGTTGAAGAAACCTGATGTAGATAAAGAGGAATCAAACCGATCAGCCGGTTGTAGACATGTGGCAAACAAGAATTACAAGGGCTGACAGCGATTTTTTTTTTTTTTTTTTTGTTCCCCCCCGCCGTGTGCTGCCAGGAGGAACAGCCAGATGTTTTGGAAAGGCTGCGGTATGTTCCGCCCCCGCTGCCCGGAGGTGGGGGGGATGCGGCCGGACCCGCGGCAGCTTGGGGGAGCTCTTGGCCCGTCGGAAAAGTCACAAGCCGCCGGGGCCAGTCGCCCCGTTGGCTTGCGCCGAGGCAGGGGCAGGGTGTGGGGCCGTACACCGCCGCCAGATGTTCCAGCGGTAGCCGTGTGCTTTTATGTATCCCGTGTCCAGCATTACCCCTCTCCCTCCCGGTGTCTTTACTCGGCTTCTCTGCTGCTCGGTGTTTCACCCTGCATCTTGGCTTCCTTTTGCTCTCCTCGCTGCTCTGAGGAATCGGTACGCTTCAGGGAGCCCTTTCCACCACGGACTGGATTTTTAAAAATATTTAAGCGAGCCCTCAGTGTAAAAGAAATCAGTGAGCTTGCTCAGCTGAGAAATAAATGGGTCTTCCTTCTATTAGTAATGCACAATAAACGTGGAAGAAATGATTCTTTTTGTTCTGGCCTGTACTGTCTCTGGGATACTTGCTTGCAATAGCAGCTCACTTAGTATTTTAACAGAGGGGAAACCAGGCTTTGCAATGGCGAGTCTTAGCGTGGAGCTCAGGCAGTTCTTGCCATGCGTGTTAGGAAAATCCCAGTTTTTTTAATGCACCATATTAATTGTGCTGTGAGAACCACCAGTGCAGCCCAGTCTGGGATCTCCAGTTATGCATGGGGACCTTGGCCTGAAATTAATCCGGCCTCGTTTATGCTCAGGAACATACTGGCATTTAATCCCTGGAGGGGAGCATGTTCCGGTTTTCCCACCTGCTGGCTTAAGAGGGTTGCCTGTTATGTGTGCAGATGTTATGGGTGCTAATGTGACGTCTTTTCTTCCCCTGTCATCAAATAGGCCAGGAGTAACAAGAGGCTGCAACTGAGAATGGTTTTAACCATCCGGTCACCAATATGGTTTTATGTAAATAATTATTTTTTTTTTGGCTGCTGCCATCAATATGTTGGGAGTGTCTGATGCCATCTTCTATTTCCAACATCAGTGTATTTTTAGGATAAGTCTTTATTTCTGCCTGCAGACTCTTGCTAGCTGAAGCTGGCAGCATCCAGCCATCCACAGAATACTGCTCAGAGTGATATTTGTGCTTGATATATTTGCCCAATTCAGCTGAGTTCCATAGTAAGGAGCGCTGTCGTCCTTAGGTCCAGCATGGTCTATCTTAGTTTTCACGAAATGCACTTGTACTGATGGACTCCATCTTTATGACAGCTTCTTACTGATGAAAGCTGATGTCTCAAATCCCTTTCTAACTGGATAATTTCCTGGGTGTATGTTGTGCTAACAAGGGGTTGGGGAAGGGCAAATGCCTGCTTTGTAGTTCGGTTACTCAATTACCCTAATAGTTGGGGTTTTTTTTCATTTCTTACGTCTCTTGTCCTCTTTCCCATCAGCCTGAGTCTTTTGATAACGAGACCAGGTTCTTGAGCATGTATTGCTATTCGGAGTAAAGCTTACTGTTTGTACCTTGACTGAGTAGAGCCGTAGGAGTGTTCAGTGTAATGCTGGAGAAAAGAGAAGCAGTAAATGCATTTGTCATGGGTTTGTCTTTCTGCTTGCTGGATGGGTGTTTCATGTCAAAAAATGCTACATCTGTGAGACACATGGCAGAACAATTCTCCCCAAAATATACCATCCACATTAGTATTGCAGTTGCTTCCTTCTGACATAATACCACCAGATCTACCAAAAACATTCCTTGGATTTTTATCTTTTGCATATTGTAGATTTCTGTGAACGTGATTTTTTTTTTTTCTGTGGGTGTGATTTGTGTTGTTCCAAATACCCAGGATGCCACTACTGAAGCACAGCATACCCATTCTCTGAAGTTATGGGCCTGAAGCTTGAGGCTGACCCTGGGGAAAGGTTGAGTGCTGGCAAATCAGGCTGAATACAGCTCCTATTCTTGCAAAACTTATTTGGATGACTAGTCATGATGACCGCATGAACTACAGCCCGTGCACAGTCACTTCTGCTTTACATTGCACGGGGTAACACAAACATGATAAATACCTTTTTTCATGATGTTATCTTTCCCTTATGGTAGGGCTAACAGCAGCCAGCCCAAAACTCGTTTTATTGCTGATAATGTTGCGACAGGGGGTTTGTGCACAGCCTCTCATTCTATGGGAGTGCTTCTGGAGTGCTTTTTTCCCCAAAAAACCAAGCCACAAAACCCCATAAAAAACTCCAATCCCTGAACCCAAAACAAAATACGAAGGAATATGATGAAAAGAGAGAATAGTTTAATGCCTGATTCCTAAATGTGTTTTGTATTTTTTTCCCCAAGATATTGGCATTTTATAATCGGCCAGTGTTAAAACTGAAAACTTATTATGGAGAGGTGGAGCAGGATAACTCAGTGAATTGTCTGGTGTTGCTAATCCAGGTGAGTGTCAGTCATGGGTGAAAGTTGTTGCATTGATCATCCATCCGAGCAATGCTAGTGTCTCATCTGGATCGCTTTCACTTTCAACATCTGGCCATGTGCACCTGGACCTTCCTGGTCGTTTCTCCCCATGGGGTTTGATGTGCTCCTTTTAAGATTGCGTTTACTGTTATCAATGACTCTTCTCCTGCCTGAGTGGAAATTCTGTGTTTTAATGGCCTGGTGCCTTACTGTCACTGCTTTTTCCATGACTAACTGAATCTTTCTCCTGGCAGAGCTTAGTGGCTGTAATGAATAAGGCATGTAAACTGTTAGCCTGTCAGGTATCCCATACCATTGTAAGAAATCATTTAGTGCCTTGCATTTGTGCTGTTACTGCCTTCTGCAGCAGAAGTGAAACCATAGAGGAGGCTGGAGATCAAAACTTTGTTTCCCGCTACATGTATGCTGAATAACACTACCCTAATATCTTGCACAAAAGGGAGAAACTACCTCAAATGAAAATCTCATGTAATCTGTTCACATGGGCATATGATGGAGTTATGACAATAAAAAGAACTGAAAGCTTCCCTGCAGCAGCTTAGCTTTCCGATCAGCAGACATGTACTACAAATGAGCACACAGTCAGGGAACATCTTTTCCATTTCTTTTTGGAGAGCAGCATCAAATTTCTTTTTTGTATCAATTTTTTCTCACTAGCAGGAAATATATTTCTTTGCTTAGGAAACAAATACATCTCCACAAAGAGTTAGATTATGATGGTCCAAAATGAAAACACCTTTGAAGGCTTAATTAAGTTAATAAGATTCCTAGTTGGACTTTTCCATTTTGATTCCCTTTCTTAGAAAGGCACGTCACAAATACCCCTTTGGTTGCTGCTATGGGATGGCGTTAGTTGTTCTTTGGCAGGAAAGGGAATGAAGGGAGGAAAGTGAAGGATATTAAGATTGCAAAGCCAAGAATGCTAAAGAGAGGAAGCTTGTCTTCACAGTCCTTGTGTGTCACAATGTTCTCTTGTTAGTCGTAGTCTAATGCAAATGTTTGTCCTGCTCAACCTGAGAGTAATTATTTAATATTCCTTTTTGTTTTCCTCATTCAGTTGTGATTCAAGGCCTTTTTGTGTTGCAAGTCTATGCCCTGGCAAAATAGGTTTTCATGGTACCCTAAGATGCTGCAGAGTTGCACAAACATTAGGGTATGCGTCTTCAGTACAACCCTGTGAAACAACACAGTCCTGCATTCAGGAGACTTAGGGGCTGTCGTTGCTTGCTAGGTTAGGGTGCTGAGCTTTAGATTTCCAAAGTTTTGTAAGTTAGAAATTGTGCTGAAAGCATAGTATCTAGCAAGTGTGAGTGTTTAATTGTTCCTCTGCCATGTGGGCATCTAGACAGGGGTCCGTTGAGTCTCCTCCCCATTCATTAACCAATTTCTGAGTTTAGCTAGCAAGAGACAGCAGAGCAACTCCTCAGTTATGCAGGAGCCTTACTGAAAAAGAGAGTGTGGTGTAATATGAGCTGTGGTGTCATGCATACACACTAAGGGGCTTTGTCATCTTTTAATGTTGGTCTTAAACTCTGATGCTTGTTTAAGTTCAGACTTTTGATCTGGACAGAATTTCCAAAATTAAAAAAAAAAAAAAGAGAAAATCAGCAAAACAAAATAATGGAAAAACTGTGTTGGGTCAGGAGGTTCTTGCCCCTGTGGTCATATTGTAACTGAAGAGCTGTTTGAAAAACAAATAATGGTAACAGAATATTAAATCACTATATTTGACTCTAACTAGAGGAAGAGAAAATATGATCCCTTCCTGCCAGTATGTTTTTTACCGGTTTATTCTGAGTAAAAGGAAACAGACTTAGTGGTCTGTAGACTTTGGAAGGGAGTGTGTCTAAGCTGTCAGACCCTTATAGTATCATAATCGGTCCCTCCTGTGCATCCTGTCTCCACAATCCTCCAGCAGGTGAAGCAGTCTGCATTTCCACCTGTCTCCTGACATGGATCTCCATCTGAAGTTGCCCTCAGCTTGTCTACTCAGTCAGCTTCTATCTCCATGGCAAGAATGTCCTGTGGTCTTCCCCAGGAGCTTGTATCCAGCAGCTGCTCTCTCATTTGCCTTGCGCCATTCATTCATGTCTTCCCTCTTGCCAGCCTGGAGCATTCACCTTCCCGCTGTCCCCAGCTGCAGCTGCCAGCCCTTTGGCTTCATATCCCAGTCAATGCTGGGGTATGTGACCATGAGCTTTAGTATATGAGGTGTTTGCAAATGATTGCACTGTGTGCCCCTTCCCCCCAATAATAGGCATAAAATGCCACCTGCAAATGAAGTAGGACAATGTGTGTTTGAGGGACACTGGTCCTGGAGCTTGAGGGAGGCAGAGAGAACTGTCTGTTCTTGCCTGAAAGGAGGGAAAGGACAATCATGGCTCAATCTGAATGACAGAACAACCCCGGAGAGCGACCAAGATCACTGAAGTTAGGGGATGGATTACATGGAGTGCTGTAGGGTTAGCGAAATGTAAGGAGAAAGCTGCCCAGTGTTTTGAGCCTGAGGAAGCACTGTGAGGACGATGCAGCCATGTGAATGCTTTTCTCCTTGGAAAAGTAGCTTAAAGTTGAGTCTTGGACCAAGGATCTTGGATGAAACTCTTTATGGTTTAGCCTTGGAGGAAGCTGGAAAGGATGTGGACACTGTAAGCAGTGTTCATATTCTGTATATCATAGAATCGTAGAATGGCATAGGCTGGAAAGGACCTCAGAGATCATCTAATCCAACCTCCCTGTCATGGGCAAGGATGCCTCTCAACTAGACCAGGCTACTCAAGGCACCGTCCAACTTGGCCTTGAACACCTCCAGAGAGGGGCTATCCACACCTTCTCTGGGCAATCTATTCCAAAGTCTTAACACCCTCGTACTGAAGAATTTCTTCCTAAGATCTAATCTAAACCTGTTCTCCTTCAACTTAAACCAATTTCCCCTTGTCCTATCAGTGGACACTCTTATAAAAAGTCCCTCCCCAGCCTTCCTGTAAGTTCCCTTCAGGTATTGGAAGGCAGCTATTAGGTCCCCCCAAAGTCTTCTCTTTTCAAGGCTGAACAATCCTAGCTCCCGCAACCTGTCCTCGTAGCAGAGGTGCTCCAGCCCCTGGATCATCTTTGTGGCCTCCTCTGAACACGCTCCAACAGATCTATGTGTCACTTAGGGTGGGGACACCGGAACTGGATGCAGTATTCGAGGTGGGGTCTCACGAGCAGAGTAAAGGGGGAGAATCACCTCTCTTGACCTGCTGACCACGCTTCTCTTGATACATCCCAGGATGCAGTTGGCCTTCTGGGCCACATGAGCGCACTGCCGGCACATGTTGAGCTTCTCATCTATAAACACCCCCAAATCCTTCTCTTCAGGGCCACTCTCAACCCACTCTGTGCCCAGTTTGTGTTTGTGCCTAGGATTGGCCCGACCCAGGTGAAGGACCTTGTGTTTTGACTTGTTGAAGCTCATGCAGTTTGCACTGGCCCGTTTCTCAAGCCTATCAAGGTCCCTCTGGATGACATCTAAGAGGGCTGGAGCACCTTTCCTATGAGGACAGGCTGAAAGAGTTGGGGCTCTTCAGCCTGGAGAAGAGGAGGCTCCGGGGTGACCTTATAGCGGTCTTCCAGTACCTCAAGGGGGCCTACAAGAAAGATGGGGAGAGGCTGTTCAGGAGGGCCAGTTGTGATACAACAAGGGGTAATGGTTTTAAAATAGAGGGAGGTAGATTCAGGTTGGATATTAGGAAAAAATTTTTTACCGTGAGAGTTGTAGAACACTGGAACAGGTTGCCCAGAGAGGTGGTGGATGCTCCATCCCTGGAGACGTTCAAGGCCAGGTTGGACGAGGCCCTGAGCAACCTGATCTAGTTGGAGATATCCCTGTTCCTTGCAGGGGGGTTGGACTAGATGACCTTTGAAGGTCCCTTCCAGCCCTAACCATTCTATGATTCTGATTCTATCATCTCTTCCCTCAAGTGAGTCCACGTCACCACACAACTCGGTGTCATCGGCAAACTTACTGAGGGTACACTCAATGCTGTCATCCATGTTGCTGACAAAGATGTTGAACAGCACTGGACCCACAACAGATCCCTGAGGGACACTGCTTGACACTGGTCTCCATGTAGACATCGCACCATTGAACACAACTCTTTGAGTGCGACCATCCAGCCAGTTCTTTATCCATCAAGTGGTCCATCTGTCAAATCCATGTCTCACCATTTTAGAGACAAGGATGTCATGTGGGACAGTGTCTAACACCTTGCACAAGTCCAGGAAAATGACATGCGTTGCTTTACCCACGTCAAGCAGCGCTGTAGCTTTGTTGTAGAAGGCCACTAAATTAGTCAGGCATGACTTGCCCCTAGTGAAGCCATGTTGGCTGTCACCAACCACTTGGTTATTTTTTATGTGCCTTAGTACAGCTACCAGGAGAATCTGTTCCATGATTTTACTTGGCACAGAGGTAAGGTTGACTGGTCCGTAGTTTCCTGGGTTGTCCTTGGTCCCTTTTTTAAAGATGGGGGTTACGTCTGCCCTTTTCCAATCTGTAGGAACCTCACCAGACTGCCAGGACCTCTCAAATATGATGGCTAGTGGCCTAGCAACTTCAGCCGCCAGTTCCTTCAGGACCCGTGGATGTAACTCATCAGGTCCCATGGACTTGTGCACCTTCAGGATCTCTAGGTGTTTCCAGACCTGACCTACTCCTACTCTGGGTGGTTCTTCACTCTGCCAGACCCAGCCCCATCCTCTGTGATTTGGGTGGTGTGGTTCAAGTGGTTGCCAGTGAAGACTGAGGCAAAAAAGCTGTTGAAAAATTCAGCCTTCTCCATGTCCTCAGTAACCAGGTCATGTGTATCCTTCTGGAGAGGCCCCACATTCTCTCTCATTTTCCTTTTTTCTCTCACATACCTATAAAATCCTTTTCTGTTATTTCTAATATCGCTGGCCAGATTTGACTCTGTCAGGGCCTTAGCTTTTCTAACCTGGTCTCTGAGTACATGAGCAACTTCCCTGTAATCATCCCAGGTTACCAGTCCCTGCTTCCATGCTTTGTGTAATCCCCTTTTGTGTTTGATTTTAGCCAGGAGTTCTTTGTTTATCCATATAGGTCTCCTGGTGTTTTTGCCTGATTGCTTCTTTTTAGGGATGCAGTGCCTTTGAACTTGGAGGAGATGATCCTTGAAAGTCAACCAGCAATCTTGGGCTCCTAGTCCCTCCAGGGCTTTATCCCATGGCACACTACCAAGGAGGTTCCTGAAGCAGCAAAAGTCAGCTCTTCTGAAATCAAGGGTTTCAAGCTTGCTGAGCTTCCCCCTCTTAGCTGCCCTTAGGATCTCAAACTCCACCATCTCATGGTCACTGCAGCCAAGGCTACTCATGAGTTCAACATTACCTACCAGCCCTTCCCTATTGACAAAAATGAGGTCTAACATGGCACCTCTCCTTGTTGGTTCCTCTATCACTTGGATAAGGAAGTTATGGTTAATGCATTCCAGGAATCCCCTGGATTGCTTCTTCCCCACTGTGTTGTTTTTCCAACTGATATAAGGGTGGTTAAAATCCCCCATGAGGACCAGGGCTTGTGAACGAGCAGCAGCTCCTATCTGCCTATGAAAGGCCTCATCCACTTGGTCCTCCTGATTGGGTGGTCTGTAACACACTCCCACTGTAAAGTCTCCTACCCTTCCTTTCACCCTGGCCCACAGGCACTCTGTTCTATTGTCATCACTTGCCAGGTGGAGCTCCATGCATTCTAGCTGTTTGTTGACATAGAGGGCAACACCCCCTCCTCGTCTTCCCTGCCTGTCCTTCCTGAACAGTTTATACCCCTCTAGTCCAACACACCAATCGCAGGAGTCATTCCACCATGTCTCTGTGATGCCGATCAGGTCATAGCGCTGCAGGCTCACAAGCATCTCCAGCTCCTCTTGTTTATTGCCCAAAGTGCGGGCATTCATATAGAGACATTTGAGTTGGGTCCCTGATGAGGTACTTGGAGCCCCCTGATGATGCTCAGATGTTTCCACAGTAACCAACCCCTCAACAACCCCTGTGCTCTGTCCGTAACCTGGAATGACACCTTGATCCCTTGCTAATTCACAAGACTGTGCGATCTTGCTAGTGCATTCCTCCCCCACAAGCACTGGCATACTGCATTCCGGCTCCCTTCCAGTGATCCTGATTTCACCCCCACCCCCTTTCATACCTAGTTTAAAGCTCTGTCTATGAGCCCTGCCAATCCCCTTCCCAAAACTCTTCTCCCTCTGTGGGACAGGCTATTACCATGCCTTTCGAACAGACCTAGCCTCTTGCAGATCCAGCCTCTGTCAAAAAACCCAAACCCCTGCCAGACACACCAGGCTCAGAGCCAGGTGTTAATCTCCTGGTACTTCCTGCCTAATCCCTCATCTTTGCCCACAGCTGGAGGGATAGAGGAGAACACAACCTGTGCTCCTGATTCCTTGACCAGGTGCCCCAAGGCTCTGAAGTCCTTCTTCATTGTCTTTGGAGTGGTTCTTACTAATTCCTCACTACCTACCTGAAACAACAAAAGAGGGTAATAGCCTGAGGGCCATACTAGGGAAGGAAGCTTCTTCCTGACCTATTTAACTCTGACCCCTGGGAGGCAACAGACCTCCCTGTGCAGCAGGTCCCATCTGCATATCGGGCCTTCTGCTCCCTTAAGCAGTGAGTCACCAATGACAATGACCCGTCTTTTATTCCTTACTGATGAGGTTTTAATGCCGATGGCAGTCTGACTAGGCTTTGGTGACACCTCCAAGCAGGGAGAACCATCATCCTCACTGTTATCCAGTTCCCCGAATTCAAGTCACCCGTGATGGTTGCAATGAAGTATGTGGGGCAGACGATGCCTACCAAGTCCCTGAGTTAGGCAGACAAGAGGAACAAAAAGCTTTCTGTAGCATGTCCAGAAAAACACGTAACTTTGTCCAAATCTACACAGATGCCAAGGATATTTGTGAGGGAGAATCAGTTGAATCGGAGGTATGTGTTACTACTGAAGGATCTGAGGCCAGTTTCAATACAGACTGATGTCTTTGAGGTGTGGTGGCTGCTGAATGGCCCTGGGAGAGCAGAGCAGAACAGGCAGACTTAGACAGGAGCGTTGCTGATAGCACGGAGCTGATGGTCCATGGCATCACATCGTTTTCTTTGGGTGATTCTCTTTCTCTCTTCTACCATGATGTTACTTCAGCAGAGAAAGGCTTTTTGTAGTCTTTATTGAAGGAACTGGAGTCCCTTATTTGAAAGGGAAGACAGAAAAGCCATGTTAGCAGCTGCTTGGTGAGAGAAGAGAACTTGCAAGTGGAAGGTTTGGCTTTCACTTGACACAAGAAGGTGGAGCTGTTGATGCAGGGAAGCTGGACATGAAAACAGGCTCTTGCTGCTGTGCAAAGCTGATCGATGGGGTGGGGAAAAGGAGAACAAGCAAGAGTGACTTTAGTCAAGCACGACCTAGTGAGGATAAGAGATCATTGTTTAATACTGCTGAGTAGTGGCTGGGGAGGTGGGAGAGATGGATTTGTGTGATGCTACCATTTGGGTGAAGGCTCTTTGAAGCTGGGCCCAGGTGCCAGTTTCAGCATAACTCTAGACCGGTTGCATGGATCGCAGATGCCCTCCTGTGTTGGCTTCTCATGATTGCTGCACTGTATGCAGCATAACAGATGCTTACAGAAGGAATTTGTTGTAAGAGCTTCCAGGAGGTGCCCTGCTGCATGTAAAACATGCGCGTAAAACCTACAAATTACAATTTAGTGGTGAAGTGTAGTCATTACCTCTAATGAGCTGGCATTAAATAACAAACACTGTTCACGCCTTGTATAGGAAGAAAGTGATATCCCAGAGTCCTCTGTGTGTTAAAGGTTGGCAAATAATGGCTTTACAGAGCTGATCTATGCACTGCTGTAAGAGGCAGGTATGTTTTAGCATATGTTATGGACATACACTACACTAGAAGAAGCAAGGAAGCAGGTTAACTTTTGGGGTCATGTATGTGAAAGAAACAAATTTCCCCCTGTTAATAGTATTTTTGGAAATAAATAAATAAATAAAACAGTGGCAAAACCATGTTTATGATTTGAGAGGAGATGACTAGGCATGTGCATGTATCAAAGCTTTATTCCAGACTTGAAAGCAATTTGAATTCGGTATACAATAAGCATTGTTCTTACAGTCCTCATACACAGAATCCTGTGACCCTAGTGCAGGGTCTATTTGGTAGATACTATAAGGATAAAAATACCTTGTTGTTCTCTAGTTGTAAAGAATTTATGATGCAGTTCACTTAAAATACTTATGAAATAACAAGAATAATCTCTTGATCTATTAAATCAATATACTGTATAAAAATTAATTTATTGTTTTTAAAAAAGAAACAACAAACCATTTGAAAACCTGACTCTGAGAAATTAGAAGGTCTAACAGGCAAAGATGGAGACATGAAAATCTGCTTGTGTGAAAGTTGTTTTGCCTCTGTGCTCATGGTATATTTGTGTGTGTGTGTGTTTTTTTTTTTTTTGTCAAAGTGCTTGTTTAGGGAGCTTGTATTGTGGATCTGTAAAACCATGTTTCCTGTATTTACCTGGCAAAAAACTTCATTAAAAAAAGTCTTCTCCTAGGTATCCAGGATAGCTGGATGTAAAACCCTGAGACAATTTTTTGTGCTTGCAACCAAGAGAAGCAGGCATTAAATTGGCATGTTATTTGTTTACATTATCTAGGGTCTCTGAAGCAATTACTTTTGCATATGTTAGCAAGTCTGGAAGTCTTTCAGTTTGCATATTTACAGAGCAGAGACAATAGCTGCGAGGTCTGATCCTTGAAGCAGCTGAATTAGTACAAAATTAACCAGATCAAGCCTCTGCTGATGCCTACAGTGAACACACTTGTCAGAATTTTTTTTTTGCCATTGAAAGCTACTTTACTTCCAGTGATGGCCCTTTCACCTCACTTATCTGGCGGTAAGGCTTGTGCATAACTGTTGTCTCTTGCAGCCTCTGAGAATTTAATACTTATTTCACCTGGGTAGTTTCACTGCCTAGACTGGTAATAGTTCATTATAACTATTTTCCCCTTTGGTCCAGAGATTGTTCTGGCTGTTTTTTCTGCACAATAAAAGTTTTGTTTATTTTATAAGTGGCTGATAACAAACTAGATATTGTGTTTGGGTGATTATATGTGTATGATACAGAAGCTCTCCTTCCATCTGCCCTCATTTCTTCATTGCAATACACAGCAGGTAGAGCATTCAGCCAGTGAAGGCAGTCCTAGGATTTAATTTTCTTTCTCCTGGAGGACTCTGAACGAATGTTTTTCATTTCTAAATGAACCTAGCCGTAAGGAGTCCTGAGACAGACTTTTCATACTCCTTCTATTGCTGAGAAGAGCTCTTTCTATAGGATACTTAAGTACCAATTGCTCCAAATAGCAAGAGAATGACTACATACCTGGATCACTCAGGTGCTTCCTAGAGAAAGAAAAGCCTTGGGTCAAGTCCATCAGTATGTCCTCTAACGAATAGGTGAGTGTTATGGGAATAGGCCACAGGTGTCCCATCCTTCCCAGTAAGAGGACCACAATCACTAGTCATCAGAGTTAGGTTTCCCCTCCCAGTGAGGGAGGAACTGATGACTGGTGTCTCACGTCCTCACTAAGCACAGCAAGGACCGGCCTCTGGATGGAGGGCAGAGCTGGCTGAAGTGTGGGAGGAGTCAGATAGTTCAGTCTTTATCACTGGTGTTTTAGTCTGTGGATAAAAAAAAAGTGAGAAAAAGGGGAAAAAAAAATCCAGTTTAGAGAAAAAGGAATTGTAGGAAGGCACTGTAGGCAGGTAGATGCAACAGCACTCTGGTGCTTTCTACCCTGCAATAGGGTCATCTGCCCTCATTTGAAATAATGATCTTTATTCTGAGTTTCAGATGGAATAAGCCAACTAGCATGCAGCGTGCAATCAATTGAGAAAAGATACAGTTTGCATCTGCAGGTGTGTTTTGCACAGGCAAACCTGTGGGCGTCAATATTTCATTAAATCAAGACCAGTGTTTGTATGGATGCTTTGATTACAGACATTATTCAGTTCAGAGGGTTTTTTCTGGGGGATGGAGGGTTCTTTCTCTTAGTATATGCTGCTGTGAGCACACGTGAGCACAGGCAGTCCCTCAGGAGAGGGAAGGTTTAGAGGACTGTTCCTACACTTATTTTAGTATGGTACAGAAGTGAAGCAAATTCTGGGGCAATGAAAAAGAAAAGTGCGAGGCTGTGACATCCTGTACCCTACCAGAGGTGTGACTCGGGTCCCCTTGGGTGAAGGAGAAACGTGGTTCTTGCATGCTAAAGAAATGAGGGCGATGGTCTGACTTAAGTAAAGGATCCATGGCTGTGGATCCCAAGCAGAAATGGTTGCTTCCCGCTGGTCCAGGGTTAATTCCTTAACTCTGATCCTCATGCCTCTTCTGTGTCTGTCTTTATGAACAGCCAAGGTAACTTGTTTGCAAAGTTTTATGGATTCTACATACTGACAACCAACTTTCCATGTCCATTGGGAACAGGATTTGGCATACAAAGTGGGATTTTAGGTTATCCTATGGTCCTTGTGGGGTTTAGTATTCTTTTAAAGAATAAATTGGTGCTTTCAAGTCTTGTGGATTGGACCATGGGGTAACGATGTTCTTGACAAGCACGAAGCAAGTTGAAACCTCATCTCTTTGCAGCATGTCTCACCAGCTCTCTTCTTAAGATGAAAAGATGGTGGTAAATGTAAGGGCAAGAGATGCAGGATGTGCTGTGCACACAGCCCCGATCTCACATCCATCCACTCGCTCTTACAGCCTTTTAGTACCACAGGAGACCATGGGATGACTTTTTGGCAGAAAGGAGGTTAGTCTTGCTAGTACCTACTTTTCCACAATATTAGAGTCAAAACCACTCATTTGCTGATGAAAGCAGTAGGGAAAAGATGCTCTGACATGATAATGTTGGTCATTAGCTGCAGACAGTACGTGGATAAGTGGACTATCCAGTTTCTTGCTGAGATAGCTGAAAAGAAAGGTGACCCCAGTGAAAGGTGCCCTGCTATGCCTGGAAGGAAAGGGAGTAGGAATTTGGAAGAATCGTTTAAAGTCTTTTATCTCTGAGCCCAGAAAGCTGAGGGTCTGAGGTCAGCTAAGCCAGCCAAGTGATGAGACAGTTTGGCACCAAATCCTGGTGCTTTAATTTAATGCTGAGCCTATCACAGTACGAAGCCTGGTACCCACTTCTTTTTCAAGGAGCACAGAGAGGTATTACTCAGGATACCACCCACAGGGTGATGGAGAGTAGATTCAGCAGGCGTGGGGAGTACGAGTGGATGAGCTGATCTCATTGCTTTCTCTCCCCTCTCTGGGGGTGCTGCTGCTATGTGCTAAATCAATTATTCAGGTTTCATGAATTAGTGATTGATTAATTAAGAGCCTTATTGAGAGTCCAGGAGTTCACTAAAACCCACAGCCCTTTCTTGGCTGAAATACTGGTATAAGGAATGAAGTCTATTTTCTTTGTAATTTCTGTTAAAGAAGCTTTGTCCCTTCCCCTCTCTGCAGACCAGAGATTTGGGATGGAAACGGAATAAAGAATAACCTCTCTTCTGCAGATATCTTCATATGAGAGGCCTGGAACAAAATTGTTCTGGCCTGTTAGCAAATGCAGCTATATGTTATATAGGGTTATGCTTACTTTTGCTGCTATTGGTGCTTGCTTATGTACTGGGGGGGGGGTGGAAATATTATCCGTTAAATTAATTTACTACAGTCTCGATAGACTATTTCTAAATGTGACATACTTAATAGCCTGAAATTCTTCCTTTTTGTTACAAGTCTCCTAGTTTCAAAATGTGACGTTAACGTTTTCACAGCTATAGCACATACAGCGTTTTAGCTTGTTAGGAAGTATGCAAGACTTCTAGAGGTCCAAATGATGTTTCAGCCAAGTGTCTCAACAGAGACACGAATAACATGTAATTACCAACCTGAAGATTGTTCCAACACAATGAATTATTCTGAGGTGTGTTTTTGGCACTAGATCTCCCAGTATGTTCAGTTCTGGTTTATTCTGCGTGTGATTTAGCTGCAGTTGTAACTTACTGAACTTGATGACACTGTCAGGGTTTGACGGAAACTCTGGAGCTGTTTTGTGTGGCCCCTCTGGCGTGCCTCTGGTCTTCAGTCTCTGCAAGTGGAGCAGCTTGGGTGCTTCTTGCTCACTCTGAGGGAGTCCAACTCGTATCGCTACTGGCCTGGCTGGGGCTGAGGAGTGGATGATGTGTCCTAGCCTAGATGGGACCAGGGAGGACTTTGGGGCTATTATCTCCTCCTTGGTCGCAAGTTCTCTGTCCATGAGGTCAGCCCCATGGATCAGGTGGGAACTGGGAAAGTTGAGAAGACCATGCATGGTGGTTTTCTCGTGGTGTGTTGTGGTTTTGCTTTTTTTTTTTTTTTCCTCAAGTCCTACGACCCAGGGGTGTTTTGCTGCTGTTTTGGAACTATCTGTTCTTTAGGATTTTATTATCTTGTATTTTGTTTGCTTAGCCATGCTTGCTTCAGGAACAGCTTTGTAGCTAACCTTCAGCTCAGAGCAGCCTCAGTGCAGGACAGGCATCCTGTTGTTTATCTGTCTTCCAGATGTAACAGGTTCTGAAACTGGCTATGTAGTTTACATTTTATCCTCTGGCTTTAGCATTCACAAGATAATTTAAACCAGAATCATTCTAAATCCCAAATATTAGGAAGGGAAAGATGCATCTAGGCCATGTTTGTTTTCTGGAGTCCAGTGATTTCTGTCTTGGACTGAATTTTAAATACATATAAATCAGCAACGCTGGTGGTGCAATACACTGACCGTTTGTCTGAAGTGCAGAGTAGAGTTGTGTCTGAGGAAAATAACTTTATGGGAGGGAGGCCAGGAGCAGCCATGAATAAATGCTTCGATGTGTTTCTGGAGTAGGATATTTACTGTATAATGACTCTATTCTATACTGAAAAGGAGTATGCGATAAATAACTTCTGCCAGTAAGCACAAGTGCTTCAAAACCAGCTACTCTACTGATTCTCAAAAGTAAGAATATGCCTTCTTGTTCATACTAGCTTATTTTTCTAGGACTGTATACACTTAGTGGTGACCAGCCATACATAGCAAGAAACATATTTCTCATCTTGTCAAGTCTTCTCTTCCTGGCCTCTTGGAGCTAGGATTTCAGAACCATTGTGCTTGGCAGGTTCTTGAATTTGTTATGGTGTTTTTTGTGCCTGGCATTGCATTTTTAATGTCTTGGCAGATGGTGTTCAAACACTTATGAATTTTACACCCACGGTTTCCCTGGTGCCAGTTGGGCGTTGCTTCTGAGGAACATTTTTCTTTTCTTATTACACCATACTGCAAGATTTTTTTCCCGCTCCTCTGGCAGCAGCATGTTTTGCAGTTTTGGGTGTGTTACTACTGTCCCACGGTTTGGAAGGTGGAAAGCACCAACCTTCAAAATTGTTGCCCCTGTCCTCTCTCCCCCTTAGTTTCCACCTACGTAAGACTCTGACATTAATGCTTTGCACCCTGGGATGCGTCTCCAAGTGGTTCATAGTTACAATAGAGGGGAAGGGATCGGAGATACTGTAACTGTATTTGATGGACAAAGTCTCAGTTGTATAGCTTGCCCACTGAATAAATAAGCCCACCAGCTAAATCTATCAGTGGCTATTTAAATATGAGAACAGGGTGGGAAAGAAGGGTTTATGTTGGAATATAAAGAATATAGAAATGAGGACATCATTTTTCTAAAGGTTAATGGGAGCCAGATAATGTCACTGTCATATTAAGGGACTTTCATGTGAAGAAAAATGGATTTTCCTCTGCTTCAGCGTACTAGAAGACAGTCTGATGTTTGAGTCACCTATAGGAAATGTTTTTCTGTATCAGTTTGAAAGTCCAAAGCAGTGATTTGGCAGGTGGATAGAATTATCGTAGTGCTGCTCTGTGCTCTGATTTAGAAACAGGAAAGCAGAAGCTGCAGAGCAATAGCCTGGATTTTTCCATTGCCTATCCCTCCCCTAGTCGCTCCCACCTGTCAGTGCCTTTAGTGCTTGCCTCACTGTATTTTAGTGTGGATTACTGCCGAGACTGCTAAGCAGTGGAGCACACTTGGAGAAACCCTGGTATTTTCAGGCTACAACAGCCAGATCTCATAAGGACCTGGGAGAGCATCTCGATTCTCAAGATGTAGCTCCAATCACTAGAGAAGTCACAGATAACAATACTTGGATATCATCCAGGTGTTTCAAAATTCAGTTATTTTTCCAAATAGCAGCTGTATGCTTAAGGACAGGGAGGAAGCAACACAGGAAATAAAACATATGGGAACTGTAGGTAGGATGGCACTGTCTTGAAGCAAGGTTGGAAGAGTAGCCTGATGAGGGAACTTGCTGGTTGAACTTACGTAGAGTTGTCTGCAAAGCAGCCTCACACAGATGGCATGACCTAGCTCTAAATGTTCTGGAACCACGTTGTTCAGCTGCCCCAAGCCATTAGCTACAAAATGTCTCATCTCGGCACCAAGGGCTGTCTAGCCATCAGGGCTGTCTCTAGGATGATGACGACTGCAGTCCAGGGACAGCTGGTGCTATGTAAAGCTTATACCTGCCTCCTTCTCTGCTTCTTTGAGCTATGACCACAGAATCCAGGTGCAAGGCTGGGCAGTAGATGTTCCTGCAAAAGAACTGCAGCCATAGGGACATCTGTAATGGCTGGCTGTGAGCTCCGTTCTGCTGGTGAAGAAAATGCCCTTTGTTTCTAGATTAGTACCCCAGTTGTGTCTTCAAAAGAACATAAAAAACCTTGTTTATAATGCGCCTTTTGTAGATTATGTGATAAGCACAGTTGATGGTAAAAAACCCCGTTTTACCACAAACGGAAAAATTTAAATACACATGGATTTTTTTCCTCCCTTAGTGTTTGCGTTTTTTGCTGCTACATCTTTCCTCTTGTAGCTTCATTTAAGTCATTCCCAAATAAGATTATGCATGTTAGAAGTAGGAGGTTAAAGCTGTGCTATGTTTGCCTGGTTTTATTTATTCTGGATTTAGAAAAAAAACAACCTACCCCTTTCGATAAAGGCAGTATATCCAGGGCTTCTTGTTTCATCTTATAAAGTATGTTGTTATGCATCAGTCTTTCTATTAAAAATTCAAATTAAAACTTCAAGCTGGGGTCGCTCAGTGTGGACCTTGGGAAATGTTCCTGGATTTCTTGCTAACTGTAGAACTTCCTTGAGCAATAGATGTGGAGGACTGAAAAGCTTTAAAAGGATCTAGGTGGAGTTACTTAGCGTCATGGTCACTCGGCTTTTGTTACTTGTGTATTTGTGCTACTGTTTGGTTCTGGAACTGCTGTACCATATTAGGGACTGAGGGAGATAAAATAGCAATGATGGCTTCAGGGGAGGACGTGTATGTTTACACATGTTTTTTCTCTGAAATGCTCTCCTAGCACCTCAGCTGCTATGAAGCAGGAGAAACATGCATTTCTTCTCTTGTAGGGTTTTGGTGGTAACTTAAAAATGTATGATAATAGTAATTCTTTTCAAGTATGGGGCCAATATGTGCTGGGTCTCACCAATGCATCTTTTCATCATGAATGGATCTATTCGATTAACTGTTTTCCATAAGTAAAACTTTGCAGTAGTGCCACTATAGTGTTCTGATCTTGTACATTATTGAAATATTTCAGTGTTCTTTTACAAAGGCATGGCCCAACTGTGGTGCAAAGTGTGACCCACCTTTGTTGTAGCAGGAACTATGAAAAGTACTGTTTTTTTAAGAACCAGTAAACATCATGCAGCATTTCCTTCTCTACATTACAGGGATAGACTAAAAAGACAAAACTGAGCAGAAGAATCTTTGGCTTTTTTTCTGTATGTGAATCTCTTTGAGGGTGTTTAAAACCTTTGCTGCCTTGATCTGGTAGCTAAGATTTGTTACACGGAGAAACCTTAACACTGTGACTCTTGTCTCTTGATTCTGAATGGTAGGGTGTTGAAACACTGGAACAAGTTTCCCAGAGAAGTTGTAGATGCCCCATCCTTGGAAGTGTTCAAGGCCAGGTTGGATGAGGCTTTGAGCAACCTGATGTAGTGGAAGGTGTCCCTGTCCATGGCAGAGGACTTGGAACTAGATGATCTTTGAGATCCCTTCTAACCCAAACCATTCTATGATAAGATGGTGTCAACCTGGGAGCTGCTGCAGAATAAATATTTTGGCCACCTTCTCCTCTCAGAGAAGTACTTTTAGACACAAGACACTAATGAATGATACTATCTGCTCAAATAAAAGAAATACTAAAATGTGCGAATGTCTGCTTGCAGGGTCGGGATTTGGAAAGGTAACCTTTGACAGGGGCTCTGCAACCAGTTACGTGCTCTTGAATATAGTATTTGTTTTGGAGCTTTCGTGGATGTTTTCAAATGCTTGCCTATCAAGCCTTGAAAGTAAAATACTTAAAATAAATACATAGACAGCACTAGTAGAATGTGTCCCCAGTTACATGAGCAAAGTTATCCTATGCAGTGTCACTCTAACAAATACTTTCTCTTTTGCTCAAAGTATGCTTGGTATATCAGTGTTTTCCTACACTTGCAACTTCTGATACATTGCGTTTTGCTTTAGTTCTCATTTTTGCTTTTCTGAAGATTGTCTTGCAGTTACCCCTGAGAAGAGAGTATCCTGAGAGGGCAGAAGAACCTCTGACCTCTACAGCTTTGCCACTGTTGGAATCAGATTTTTCACCTCTTCACAGTGGTGTGAATGAAGTGCCTTTCTAGTGCAGCCTTCAACCTGTGCTTGCTTGAAGTAAGAAATCCTCAATGTGACTGACAGGTGTATTGGTTGTGGATATCTAAGTGTGAAAAAAAATTGGTGGCAATGTACCTTCCTCTTTGTTCTTAAAACCTGAAAGACGTGATCCCAAGTCAGGGTAAAGGTTCTTGATGGTTTCATCATTCAACCACAGTCTTGAAGGTTTTTCTAACTTCTTTCCACATCCAATTTATCTGTGGAACATAAACCAGAACAGGATCTCAACTCTTTTTTTTCATCACTGAGGTGATTAGTTCTCCTTTTCAGTCAGACCTCATTCCTCTTCAGAACTTGGCAGTGACTTCTCTATCTTCCTTTCAAAGATGCTTTTCCTGCTAGAGAACTCACTAATGGATCCTGATTTACACCAATTTCTACTGCTTCCTTGTGGAAGAAATCTCAGCGACTTCTGGAGCTGGAGGGTACATGTTACAGTATGTGTTTGTCCAAAACAGCTGGGAGTTAGTTACACCATGGCCTGTCCTATCATGACCTTAGTGTTTTCATTCTTGTTAAGAGTGGGGAATAATTTACATTGATGCTGAGAAGTAGGACTTCTGTGTGTCTCCTCCGTTACCTCCTGCTGGCAGTTGTTCAGTTACTTATTTTATTTCGACGCTTTAGCAGCTGAAGTGCAGAAACTTAAGTGAAATCTACGTGAAGAAGGATTTGGAGGTAATTAAAATGAAGATGATGCAGAAGAACAGGACAGGAGTGAGAAGGAGCAGATGACAGTAGGGAAAATTCTCCTAGTTGGGAGCATGACACCCTCACTTGATCTTGCTGACTATGATGCTCAGGTACTGGGCCAACTTCTGAAGGGAAAAAAGGGCTAAAGATCTCTGTTACTACAGAGACTCTGCTCAAACTACTTGTAGGCTGGCTGCTAGGGTTCCTCTGCAATTTGAAAGTGGTCTAGGATCCTAAGCTTCAAGCCAGACACATCGGCCATTCTAGGAAGAGAGATTTTTGGTCTCTGTGAATGAGTTACTGCACCTCATCTGTTAGCGGTGATTTGAATTCCCAAGCACTTTGTGGAATTTATTGCATGCTTATTCTAGAAGAACGATTTCTTTGTGCCTGGCCAATTTATTGCTCCTGCTGCAGACTTAGCATCACTTATTTTAAAACCAGGCACTTTCCTTAAGCATAAATGTCTTTAGAAAATAATCACAGGGAAATGTTTGAGAGATGTAAAATATAATGCCATGTTATCATTATTTTGTGGCATTTTCCTGCCAGTTTTATTTCTGTAATATAGTTTGTTCCTTTTGTAAGACTCTGGTGAGCATAAATAGAGCAGAATCAACAGATGTAATTCAGTATAGTTCTTCCATAACTCAAATAACTCAAATTTAAACAATGCTAACTTACATTTGTAGCCATGTATGTTTATATGTTCCTGTTCAGAATGAATAAACTATAAAATCTAACTACTGCATCCCTTTCAAGCCTCTGCTAATTGTCTGAAACAAAAGAAGCATCTACATTGGTCTCTTTGCACTTTCAACAGAAAGTTGGGCATTTGTGAGTGAATGACATGCATTTGACAAGTAAGCAAGCTGAAAACAAAAGATGTAAAAACCTTGCTATCTAATGTTAATAATACAGAAACTCTCCTTCCCTGTGACTTAGAATACTTTGTAAAAACCAGTTTCACCTTTATGTTATATTATGGCTTTTCATTGGTACTGTCTCTTATTGGGGAGTGTGTATAAATGTTGTCTCTTAGCACAAAAATAAAATTAAAACTGTGATAACATGGATTTAATGATGCAGACTAAATTCTAATGTATCCAAGAGTAGGCATTACTTTGAGAAATCAGGTCTTGTAGTTATTGCAGACCTGGTTTCCAGTCCTTGGACTAACACAGGTGTTGTTTGAGTCTTGCTGTGTATTACTTGGGTCCAAACTTTTCAAAACAGGAGTTGAAATTAGTAATGTGACACAGTTCCACAGTGACTGATTGACAAGACCAAGTGCAAGGTCCTCCACGTGGGTCGGGGCAATCCCATGGACAAGTACAGGCTGGGCGGAGAATGGATTGAGAGCAGCCCTGAGGAAAAGGACTTGGGAGTGCTGGTGGATGAGAAGCTCAACATGAGCCAGCAATGTGCACTGGCAGCCCAGAAAGCCAACCGTATCCTGGGCTGCATCAAAAGGAGCGTGGCCAGCAGGTCGAAGGAAGTGATTCTGCCCCTCTACTCAGCTCTCGTGAGACCCCACCTGGAATACTGTGTTCAGCTCTGGAGTCCCCAACACAAGAAGGACATGGAGCTACTGGAATGAGTCCAGAGGAGGACCACGAAGATGATCAGAGGGCTGGAGCACTTCTGCTATGAAGACAGGCTGAGAGAGTTGGGGCTGTGCAGCCTGGAGGAGGGGAGGCTCTGGGGTGATCTTATAGCAGCTTTCCAGTACCTAAAGGGGGCCTCCAGGAAAGCTGGAGAGGGACTTTTTACAAGGGTGTGTAGTGATAGGACAAGGGGCAACAGATTTAAACTGAAAGGGGACAGATTTAGGTTAGATATAAGAAAGAAATTCTTTACATTGAGGGTGGTGAGGTACTGGAACAGGTTGCCCAGAGAAGTTGTGGATGCCCCATCCCTGGCAGTGTTGAAGGCCAGGTTGGATGAGGCTTTGGGCAACCTGGTGTTAGTGGAGGATTTTTCTACCCATGGCAGGGGGGTTGGAACTAGATGATCTTTGAGGTCCCTTCCAACCATTCTATGATTCTATGCATAGGGAATTGCTCCTGGTTTCAACACTCTGCATAAGCTTGACTTCTAGGGAAAAGCCTGTGAAAGAGACTGCATAGACATCCTTTTATGAC
Organism: Tauraco erythrolophus; assembly: GCF_009769465.1. Lineage (NCBI taxonomy): Eukaryota > Metazoa > Chordata > Aves > Musophagiformes > Musophagidae > Tauraco > Tauraco erythrolophus. The sequence goes on along the minus strand of NC_141466.1, from coordinate 118,308,373 downwards.
CTGCTAATGACAAAATGTGACAATGATTATACTTGCATGATGACTTAGACCAGTCCTGAGCTTGAAGAGCCTTAAAATGCCTGGTGGCCACACAGGGCAATCCCTCGCCCTCCGCAAGTTTCATCCCACTGCTTCAGCTCTGCCTCCCTGGGAACACGAGGCTGGCACTTGAGCGTGTAGAGCTGTGTTCCACAGAGCACTCTATAGGTGTCAAACATAGTCAGGATAGAAGTCCTGAGCAGGAGCTTTCCTGATTGGTGCTGTGTTTGTGTGAAGATCGCTGAGGCAGAGCGCTGGTGCTGCTCTGTTCCCCATGGGCCAACACTGCTCTCCACTGTTGGCCAGGAGCCCAAGGCGAGCATAGAAAGTGAAGGAGTGTGATTGAATCTACGTTTCAGAAAGTAATTCAGTAGAACAATTTTGGAATCTGATTTTTAAAAAAATATTATTATTTTCCTGTAGGGACTGTTTAATCCTAAAATTACTTGTATATACTTATGTATGATACCTTCTTTTAAAAGATAAGTCATTGTCAGCAGCTCATTGTGGAGGTATGAGAGGTAAGGAAGGTGCTTCATCAACACTAGAGCATTCAGTACCTGCCATGCAATTGGACTTACGCAGTATAAAATGTAAGGCTGAGAAACAAATTCATAGTGCTCGATTGAAAGTTCAAGCTGAATTACTTACAGGCATGTCCAAGTAGAGGCAGTCAGTGTACTGATGTGTGGCTGCTATTTGTACTGGGGAGGAAAAGATAAACTTGTGTGAGCAGTCAGCATTTCAGCAAATCTCTTCACCTGTGAAATGTCATTGCTAAATATGCTTGCCAGTGCTCCCTTTGTAATCTTGCAAATACCAGACTGCCAAATTAGAAGGGGATTTTTTTGACTGAAGGAAAGGGAAGGAGAGACATTCTGGAGATATGTTTTTATGCTTCGTAACTTCCTGGTCTACTCCTGGGAAAGGACACTGATACCAGGTATGTTTTAAGACACTTTTTTTTTTACTGTTCCCCCCACTCTGTTTTATTACTTTCTAGTTCTGTACTTTAATTTCCTTTTCTGCTTTGCTAAAACCAAGTTCGCTGTTTTTTTTGTTGTTGTCTATGTTTCTCTGATATTTGAAGTAAATTTAAGGAGATCTGCCAGCTTTGAGTGCTCTTGCTGTCAAAGACATAAATTTTCCAAATGGAGGTGTTAATAACTCCTTGAAATGCCTGCTGTGCTGGACAGGTATGAAGGGGTCAGCAGTGACGGTGCTTTTCTCATGGTGCAAGACTGACCAACACCATCAGATGTCGATCGTCGGGTGAAATGTTCCTATAGTGATTAAGCTGGAGCTTTGTGTAGGAGCAGATGGTAGAGAGACCCCACAATCATACCAACTTGTTCTAGGTATCCAAAGAGCAGCACGTTTTTCCCTCGAGTGCTCACAGTCTGTCTCAGTGGGAACCGGTGTGATTTTTTTCTATTTTTTTCTGATCCAGCAGCTGTGGAAGATTAGGTTAATAGTGCAACTTCCATGCTGTAGCACCACTAAGATGAAAGCAGTGTCTAAGACCCATTGCAATGAAACGTGCCACTAGCAGATGCTGCATATGGCACTTGTGTGGATTCAAGGTGCCTGTGGAGTCAGGCCTTGCAATCTTTCTGATACTGCAATATGTGGAGCTCTAGGAGGCATGATGATTTTATTATGAAAGAACAAATAAGACGACATACTATTTCTCAACCTGTCCTATGAAGCTCCAGTGGAACAAAACACCTGTCTCTATTTCTAGGGAGCCTGACACTTGGTGCTTTTGAAATGTCCAGGAAACAAAACTGCCTTCCCTCCAGTTTTCTCGCTGCTGGCTGTTTTTGGTGGATGTGTTCCTCGTTTGTGCTAGGGCAAGAGCAGACTAGGTCATTGCCTAAATATGTAAGATGAATGCTGGTTGCCAGTGCCTCCGTTTCTTGTTGCCATATCAAGTCAAAGGACAGCCTCTCAACAGCAGAGAGGACGTGGATGCTTCTCCTAAAATGACATAGAAATATGTGTATCCATTCCCTTTGCAATGAAGACTACTGAAATGCTCTTTTTACTGGTGACTTTTTGCAGCAACCTTATGTGGGGTTACCTGTGGTTCTGTGGTGCTGTAGTTTTTCCACTATGAAATACATTATGTCTGTTACACTTTAACACACATGGATTGCTGCAGCAATCAACCTTAAACAGAATTAGAATTTCTTTTTTAGTTTAGGAATCATTTATATCACTGACTCTGAAACTGTCTTGCACAACCTTGTCCGCTACATCTAACAGACCAGAGACTGCTGCTACTCTTGAACCATTTTTGCTGTTCAGGAAAGTACCATTCTCATGCTTAGCATATTTCTCTGCTGTCATTAATTTATGTCCTGTTGAAATGAGGTATCAGAACGTGAGAAGTTGTTTTGGGTTTGGCCTGATGGGTTCTGTAGGTTTTAGCATCTGGGAAGTTTCATAGTACAGAATCTGCTTCACTTGATACACTTATTTTAATTTGTAAACAGATAGTTGAGTTTTATGGCAAATGCATTCCAGTTGTAACTGGAAAACTTGATAGTAATATTCATAATAAGGGGTAGATATGCTACCTAGATGGATTTTTTTGTAGTTCTCTTCCCACCCCTTCTTTCCTTCCACAAAATGACCTTACAGAACCCCCGCTTTGTTACTGTATGAAAGCTGAAAAGCAAAGAGAGAACTCTGGTTCTCGTCATGATAGTATGTCTGCTTAGCCCAGCTCTGAGAATTCGTTGCTCTACTGTAAGCAAATGCCTTCTTTTTTTGTTATTGATTTCTTTTTTTTTTTCTCCCTCCAGTGAATGTACTTACTCAGCCTGTTTGCTGTTGCTTTGAAATGTCAAGAGATGCCATTTGGAGATTACTTTGCAGGAAAACGATGACAGGTCAAGAAATGCATAGGTTTTAAAGAAGCAGAGCTCCAGTATGGTTCAATGTATCTCAACATCTAAATGACATCAGATATCAAGTTAGACAAGGATATACCTTTCACAGTAACAAAGATGAAATGGCTGAGCCAGATTGTGCTTGCTGCTTGGGAATGTAGCGTGCTACCTATTTAAACAATTTCTCATTCCATATTCAGGTTGAAGAATAGTTCATGGCATGAATATTACCTTTCGTCAGTAAATCAGAAGCACTCTGAAAGTTATTACTAAAAATGTTAACTTCTGCTTTTTAAGTAGGGTAGACCCCCCTACTCCCAATTGGTTGATAACTATATAATAGGTGCAATCTTTACAAGAAAGGTATGATGCTTATAACTGTTCTCTGAAAATAAAGCATAGAAGTATGTAAGCTTACATAGCAAGAAATAATAAGAATTTTTAGTCTCTATAATAATTTTCGCTTATTTCTATGGGGCTCCAAACAGGTTTAAGTAGATTATTAAAATTATAGTATACAATGGTACTGAAATTCCTGCTTTGTAGCTTTGGAGGCAACCTTTGAACCTGCTACTAACTAAACACATGTAGTCTGATTGTATACTCCCTCCCTGGGATCTGAGTTTCGCAGCTTTGATTTTTCGCATAGCAGAATAACAGTGCCAGTGTCAGTGGTGGTCAGTCTTGCAGTGGAGAAAGTAACTATGTGGGTCACAAGGGAACAGAGAACTGAGCCTTGAATATTTCCTTCTTTGCTGGAATTAGGAGTTTATGTTGCTCTGTCCCCATGTGCACCCTTTGCAAACAGAACTGAGAAACCTACTGAAATGTTGCAGACATGAGGTGGTGCTTTCAACCTCGCAGTGAGGTGCTCGGCAGGCAGCAGAAGGACTTGAGAGTGCTGCAAATCCTACCAGCCCCTGGTCTGGGAGGCTGGAGGTTGGACGGTTAATGTAGCTTGATGCCTCTTTTAAAAACCCTCGCTGGTGTCCTGGGCTTAAGCAGAGTTTCCTCCTGTCCTCCCCTTCTTAAGAAGATGCTCGTGGCTGCTGCCCCTGTTGGCAGATGAGGATGGAGATTAAAGCACACTCTGATCCTCTGAAGATGATCCTTTCAGTTTATTTTGGAGTCCTGGGAGCGTTATCCCTTCAGATTTGCCACCACACTGTCCTGCATGACATCCTTGTCTTTAAATTGGAGAGACATGTATTTGACAGGTGGACCACTTGGTGGATAAGGAATTGGCTGGATGGTTGCGCTCAGAGTTGTGATCAATGGCACAATGTCTACCTGGAGACCAATGATGAGTGGTATTCCTCAGGGGTCAGTACTAGGGCTGGTGCCATTTGACATCTTTGCTGGCGGCATGGACAGTGGGATCAAATGCACCCTCAGCAAGTTTGCTGATGACACCAAGCTGTGTGGTGTTGTGGACATGCTGGAGGGAAGGGATGCCATCCAGAGGGACCTTGACAGGCTGGAGAGATGGGTGTGTGCAAACCTCATGAAGTCTGACAAAGCCAAGTGCAAGGTCCTGCACATGGGTTGGGGCAATCCCAAGCACAAACACAGGCTGAGTGGAGAATGGATTGAGAGCAGCCCTGAGGAGAAGGACTTGGGAGTGCTGGTTGATGAGAAGCTCAACATGAGCTGGCAATGTGCACTGGCTGCCCAGAAAGCCAACTGTGTCCTGGGCTGCATCCAAAGAAGTGTGGCCAGCAGGTTGAGGGAGGTGATTCTGCCCCTCTACTCTGCTGTCGTGAGACCCAACCTGGAGCACTGTGTTCAGCTCTGGGGCCCCCAACACAAGAAGGACATGGAGCTGCTGGAGTGAGCCCAGAGGAGGGCTCTGATCTGAGGGCTGGAGCATGTCTCCTATGAAGACAGGCTGAGATAGTTGGGGTCGTTCAGCCTGGAGAAGACAAGGTTCCAGAGAGACCTTCTAGGAGCCTTCCAATACTTAAACGGGGCCTAGAAGAAAGCTGGAAACAGGCTTTTTAAAAGGGTGTGTGGTGATAGGACAAGGGGTGATGGCTTTAAACTGAAAGAGGGTAGATTTCGACTAGATCTAAGGAAATTCTTCATTCTGAGGGTGCTGAGGCACTGGTGCAGGTTGCCCTGAGAAGTTGTCACTGCTTCATCCCTGGAAGTGTTCAAGGCCAGGCTGGATGAGGCTTTGAGCAACCTGGTGTAGTGGAAGGTGTCCCTGCCCATGGCAGGGGAGTTGGAAATAGATAATCTTTAAGGTCCCTTCCAACCCAAGCCATTGTATGATTCTATGATCTCTTCCTTGTGGAATCATACACACAGTTACCGTTGGGGCCCAGCCTTGATGATTTAAGCCTGTGTTATTGAAGAAGCTGGAAAACACTGATAAAGAGGATGAGAAAGAAAAGGGAGTGTGAACAGCTGGTGCAGGGAGTGTGAGAAGCTAGCACAGGAGTGTGAGAAGCTGACATGGGGAGTATGGGAAGATGATATAGAGTGTGTGAGAAAATGATGTTTAGTTTAGCAGGTGGAAAATAGCCCCTTTTTAGGCATAGCCAATAGTAAAGTTAAAATAGGTGCGTGCACTATTGTTTGTGACCAGTCACAGCTGGGTGAGGGGCGCGTGGACACATCGTGGCTAGAGTAATAATCTATAAAAGCTGCCTGTATAACAATAATAATGGTCACTCTGTTATCACATCTATGGAGTCCGTGCACTTAACTGCCGCACTTCCTTGCTTACATCACACTGGCTTTCTAGATAACTGAATGTAAGCTGTTTTTCTCTGAAAAGGCTTTTCACATCTTCAAATTGAAAATTCAGTATAGCTCAGGTTCATTTCAAAGGGTGGTTCCAGTGGGCTTTCCTCTTCCACTAAGACCTGCTGCCCATACAACACAGGTCTGACTTTGGCTGACGCAATGTTTGTTGCGGGTGGTTAAACAACCAGTTATACTTGTGGAATAAAGCATTTTTAAAAAATTATGTTCATCTATAGAAGGAAGAAAAACTATTGAAACTATAGATGGACTTGAAGACTGAACACGGCAACCTCCAGCTGGAAGTCTGTTATAAGTGACAGTGCAATGCACGTTTTGGAGCAGCAATGACACATTGTCAGTGACAGCAAATTAGTAACGCTATGTTGTCAAGATTCCCTTTACTAATACTCTAGAAGACCAAAATATGGCAGCTTTCACTTTAGTACTAGCATATGGCTGTTGGTTTGCTTTCACCTCTTATTTTGAAAGGACTTGCCATGCGTGTTTGAGGCCAACAGTCACGGTCTAATTTTTAGTGACAGAAGTGAGCTACGAATGCAAAATACATGTTTTGATCCCCAGTATGTGATGGAAGCTGATGTGCATAGCCTTGGGAGAGATGCACGAGGCTTTTCTATTTAAGCCAAGGACTTTGAGTGACTTTCGAGTGTTGTTTGAGAGTGCGAAGCTAGGATCGTGCTTGGAGAAAACTGGTTTTCCAGGAGCTGATCAGCAATAACCTGCTGAAATTCAGACTCCTCAAATGTGTCTGAAATCGAGTGCTAAAGTTGCTGCCTTAAAAAAACTCAGATGTGGTGTTTTCATTTTTAGTGATTCAGAATGATCACATTTTGGTTTTGCTCCTAAGCTCCAAAACTCATTTCATGTGTGTTTCTTGAATTGGTTTGAAAGAGTTCTTGACCTCTTCAGGTCAGATCTCACTTTCTCTGTTGTGTGAGAAGAGTCAATGGCTTAGGCTTAGAGTCTGAAACTTATACTGACTGGCTAAGACTTCTGATTTTTGGAGAGCAGAAAAGTTTCCATTACTGAGTTACTTCTGGCACTCACTGCATGAGTTTTGAACCAGCATCAAAATGTGCTTTAGTAAATATCTGAGCGTAAAAATACATTTGTCATATATTCACAATTACCACTAATTTAATGAAAAGAAATATTAAGAATTATGACATGAAAGAAGAAAAGGCATACTTCTAAACATGGATAGGTATTCCTGTCCTTGTCGCTTTGCTTTGCATTATCAAATACCTTCGAAAGTCTTTCAGTGTCTTTAAAATCTTTTCTTTTTAACCTAAGCCCGAAATAGGAAGTGAGTGCCCACGAGTAAATGAGTGGCCAGGTAGAGAGCAATTACATATATAATTTTTTTTTCAAGAAGTGGCTAGGTGTAACTCATGGTGCTTGTGAGGAGTTTGAAGCCTGCAGTGCTTGTCTCTGTGACTGGGTGCAGGTAGGTCACTGTATGGCACTAAAAAGTAAAGCAAAGTTAGGATTCAAAGAGAGGACATGTTTGCTTGCCTGGCCCCATGGCTTCTCCTCACATGAGAATCCTTTCTAACCTTCTTATTATCTATTAAAAGAGGAAAAAAAACCAAAACAAAACAAATTGAAGTTCTTGAAAGCAGAAGAGAATTTTTGCTTGGAGGGGAGGAGGGGAAATGTGTTTGACAGCTGTTTGAAGTCCTGGTATTAGAAGTGGTGATGCCTAACCTTTGTCTGCAGAGGCGCTGAGAAGTAAAAGAGAGCTGACGTGCCTGCTGTTAAAGTCTCACCTTGTGATTCTGAGACCAAAACAAGAGAAACTGCTGAAAGAAGAGGGAGCTAAAGGATAAGTCAAAGGTAGAAAGGGGAGCTTCTGTCTTTGTCGCCACCTGCGTGCTGGCAGAGGGCTGGTGACACCGGAGCTCTGACCAGCCTCCCCATGGCATCGCAGCAGCGGTGCTGGTCTACCAGGGGCTCTGCTCTGGGCTGTGATAGCAGGCTTTCTCAGCTAGGGCAAGAGAGACAGTCTTGGTCAGCTAAGCTGGTCTTCTATGACATTTAAATGAGAAAAAAGGGAAGAAACAAAAAATGAAGCAAGGAAAAGTTGCTCCTCTGAAGGTGCTGGGGTGACTGTGTGAGTACATATCTCCTGTGGCAAGTTGTGCCGGAGGTCTGGCAGCAGATAGTGGAGGTGGGATGATTTCTGGGTCTGTGTCTGGCCTGGCTATGCTGGAACATCTTTAATGATCGGGATGAGAAGGTGTCGTAGTAAATCTTTGATTTCAGTGAGTCATGAATGAAGTGGCAAACAGTGATTAAAAACTGCTCCTCTCGTTCCATCTGATCTCCTGAATGATTTGGCACAGCCCTTCTTTCCCTCAAGCTTTTCTTTCTGTTTGCCAAAAGACCTTCCAAAGGTGGGAGGGGCCCAGAGGTTCTTTTTGGTTAGCAATGAGGTCTAATGTCTGATTCACAAATTGTAGTCTCTGAATTTTCATTCTCTTGTATTTCATGTTTTCAGGGGCTATATTAATGTAATGCAGCAGTAAACCTTTTGTCTGGACTAATTTAATCATCTGGTCTTCTTTACATAACTTCTGTGGTGCTCACTTGTTACAATTATCTGTGGTGCCCTAGGAAATAACTTTTGTTTTCAATGCTACAGCTGCTACACTTTATTTTTGCAATGGTAGAATGGGTTTTGTTTAAATAGAACTGTTGATTCACCTCATTTACTCCTCGCTTCCATCAATTTCTCCCTGTTGCATCTGGAGCTCAGTAACTTAATTTAGCTAAAAGCTATCATTGGGAAAGCACACTGCTTTCTGGTGCTGGTCTTAATTTTGGTTATTCCTTGGTATAAGCTTTTTCCAGTGGATAATTACCCTCTCTGTAAAAAATGCCTTATCTGTAATCTGAATAATTAGAGTTAAACTTTGGCCTGTTGATTTTTGGTTTATTTATCTCTTCTAGATGGAAAAAAAATGTTAATTTCTAGTATCCTTCAGAAGAGACAGTTTTGGAACTGGGGGCTAAGGGTCGTTATTGGCCTGAGAAGTAGGGATGGGACAGCCATGTAGGCTGGAACATGGGTGGTGAGGGCTTGTGCTCAGTGCAGTGCTGCACATGCAGCTTCTGGCGACAAAGCAGACAGTGTTTCACCTACAGTGCAAGGTGAAACTTTTGCCTTTTATCCATCTGCCATAATTAGTTTTCTTGTCAAAATTGTAGTAGGTAGTAAGACAAATATGCCTGGACTAGTGCTTATGCAAGTTATCAGCCTTCCAGCAGACAAGTTCTTATCCTAAGCTTCGTAGATACTCCTAGAAAATGGAAAGATCAAGTCTTGGTTTTGTTATTGATATCTTAATTTTTCACGACTTACATTTTCAACCAGTGACCATGTTTCTTTTCTTTGTGCTTGTGAGGAGATCTCTGCTAACAGCTGTGCCTTGTTTAGCTTCTTTCTGACTTTTCCTAATGATATGTGCAAAAAATATGGCTAAGTGCAGGTGATTGGTGAACTGAATTCATATTTTATTTAAACTAAGGTAAATACCATTTTTATCACACTACTGATACTGCCGTGCTGGTTGCACTATATGCATATTGCAGCTCTGCTCTTCTGTGAAATGCAGATGATATCCTCATGCTGGTCAAACATCTATTTACATCCTGTTGGAGACAAAAGGTGCTTCCTATCTTTTGCTAAGGATAGATGAATTTACTTTCTGAAATTAGGCTTAGATTTAAGTGCAGGTGAATTGTCCTGAGTATCTAAAATGGTTGGGGTAAGACTTCTAGAGCAGGTGGTTATAATCTCTGTAGCACCTGTGAAATCTGGTGATGTTTTCTTCTGTAAAGGGCATACAACTTTCTGGAAAGTTCACTGCTGACTTTGAGGCTCTGCCTGTGAGGGAGCTGCAGCACAAGGCAGGGGATGCTCTGGGAGGCAAGGGAAATCCCAATACCTGCACTGGCCAGGGTGCAGCCTCACAGGACCCGGGCAGGGTGGGCAGAGAAAGGAGCTGGTAGCGCACAAAGCCGGGAGGGGGGTTGTAGTTCAGCCCAGCTGGCAGCTCAGCTAACACAAGGCCGCTTGCTCACTCCTCTCCCTCCGTGGGGTGGAGAAGAGAAAAGTGTAACAAAAGCGTAACAAAAGGACTGAGGGTCGAGATAAGAGGGAGGGATCACCCACCAACCATGGCCCTGGGCAAAACAGACTCAGCTTGGGCACAAATCAACTGAATTTATTAACAGTTACTTGAGAGGATAACAAGAAACAAAGCCAGATCTTAAAAAAAACCCAACACCTTCCCCCCCACCCCGCCTTCCTTTCTTCCTGGCTCTACCTCTTCCCCCAGCAGCACAGGGGGACAGGGAATGGGGGGCTGCAGGGCAGTTCATTACACGCTGTTTCCGCCGCTCCTTTCTCAAAAGAGGAGGATTACTCACACTCTTTTCTCTGCTCCAGTGGATCCTCTCCTCACGGGACAGTCCTCAGACTTCTGCAACGTTGAGTCCTTCCCGCAGGATGCAATCCTGACCCATTGGATTGCTCCAGTGCAGGCTTTTCCCACAAAGTCACGGCTTCTTAGGGAGCTGCCACTCGCTCTGGCGTGGGTCTTTCTACGGACTTTAAATGCGTCTCTACTTCGTCGTGAGTCTCATTCTCCATGACCTCTCTCAGGCTCAGGCATCTCTGCTCCAGTGTGGGCTTCTCCCTGGGCTGCAGGTGGCTCTCTGCTCCACGGGGTCTGCCATGGCTGCAGAGGGGCCGCTGCCGTCTCACCACGGGCTGAGGGCAATCCCTGCTCTGGCACCTCCTCCCGCTCCATCCGCACTGACCGGGTGTCCATGTGGCTGTTTCTCTCGGATCTCAGCCCTCTCTGGATGCACTCGGCCCAGCGGCACCCCGGCACGGGGTGCTTCCCAGTTCTCCCAGTCACACTGTCGCGGCCATCTCCAGCTGGTGGCTCGGGCAGTCGCCACCCTGGGAGGTGGGGAGGGGGGGCAGCCCCCGCCTCCCCTCTCTCTTCCCTGCAGGTCCAAAATCATGTTTCCGGCTCCTTTGTTCCCGTCTTAAACAGGACATTCGCAGAGGCACCGACTGGCTCGACCTGAGGGGATGGGGGGGTCCGACCTGGGCAGAGATGGGTCTGACCAGTTTTGAAGCCTGGGAAGTTACAGGAGATGAAGGTCCTCTCCTGCTACCAGAACCCTTTCTCATAAACCCATCACAGGAATGAACCATACTGGGGTCCATCCAGGGCATCAGCAGCAGGAGGCAGGGACAGGAGCAGTGAGGTGGGGACGACGAGGTGGATGTACCTACTGTCATGGACCTACCACTGTAGGTCCAAGGTCTGTGCAGGAGATGGGGATGTAGACAGGCAACAACACAGCTCAGGTGAGGAGTGGGGGTGCAGCCTGAGCTTATCCAGAGCTTCTGCACTGCGGGTGAAGGTTTGGTTGGAGGTCCCAGGTGAGGCTGGTCAGGATGATTGAGGTCCTGCTAGTGCCCTCAGGGTTCTAAGGCTTTTTAGTTGCACTGTGTGTGTATGCATATGCATGTGTGTAGGGAGATGCTTTTGTTAGATCGTTATTTGTGATCGATTTTCTGATTGCATTTAAGAAAAGATAACTCTTTTAAAAGGAGCTAAACAGATACAGGCTCTTCCTTCACAGGGGACATGCAGGTCTTGCTGGCTGGCTTCCAGGCACCAACTCACCCACCTCCCATTGGTCGGCCGCTGGCTGCAGCCACTGAACTCCCTGGCTGGCACAGTACCTGCAAGGTAAGTGCTGGGACTAGGTAGAAAAAGAGATTCAGCGTGAAGCTGGGTGAAAGAAATAATATTTTGAGCAAAGCGAATCTCTGAGTCTAAGGATATGGGTAGGAGAGGAAATAGTATTTGAAGTTGAGTGGAAAAAGGAGGGTGTATGCAGTGCAGAAGTACTAATTTGGCTCGTAACTACAGTGGGTATATCTTGTACTGCTTCTTACTCTTTGATTTATTGTTTGTAATTACAAGCTGAGGTTAACGATTTTAGGTTATTTTGCATGCACGATTCCAACCAGAGCAAAGGGCTTGCCTTTGTGGAGTCTGACGGAATAGGTAATTACTTGGGTCATCCATATTCCAAAGAACAAAGTACAGGCAAGGAAAGAACAAAGTCATTTTGGTTATCACTAGTACAATGTAATCTCTCCTACAAATAATTACTGATTTTCACCTGCTTCTCTTGGGGCTTAAACTAATTGCTGTGTTAGCAGACTACAGGCTGAGTTCAAAAGGCTAGTGCTTATGCAGCTGATTCTGGAGGGAAGGAATAACAAGAAACTCAAAGGCAATGATAGGAAAGGAAGGAATTTTGGGATTATATTGCCCTGAACACTTGACATGAGAGGTTTGGTTGATTCTGAAATGAATGACTCTTGCAGATTATTGCTGGCTTCCTTTTTTTTGGTTTGTCAGCCATTTTCAGCAACCAGTAAAGCATTGCTTCTTGCTGTCCTTCTGCATAGCTACTGCCAGACATATTACTGCTTGTTTTCAGCTCCCCAATAAATATCTGCTGAGCTTTAGTGACATTCTAAAATTTTACAGGCGTGTTGCTCATTTGTGAAGCAAGAAATAAGCTCCAAGCTTTGCTGTTGAAGGGACGATGTATGCTGCAAAAGCAGGGAGCAAAGAAAATGTACAGAAGAAGCAGCAAAGATTCAAAGATGAGCATATGGTATAAAATAATCTAGCCTTAGCTGATGCTGTCGTGAAATTCTCAGCAGTGTGGTTATGCTGAGAGTTTTGGGATGCAGGGAATAATGATATGCACAAGGGGCACTCTGATTTAGTGTCACATCCATGCTTGACATGCAGGGTAAATATTCCCCAAGAATCCAGCACTACTTCTGTAGTCACAAAGGGCTCTGGAAATGGTAATGCACCACCAACACAGATCAACAGTTGTGTTTGCTTTAATTTAAATTAATTTGGGAAAAGTTAGAATACTGTGGTAACTTGGGAACTATTTTGGACTCTTAGATAAACACCGTTTAAACTTGTGTAAATTCATAGAAGTTATTTTGACAAAAGTACTATTTACCCAAGTTGATGAGTGCTTTATTTTTGGTGCATGCTCTATATGTATCTGATCAGTCTGCATACTGTTTACTTAGACTGTACCTCTAATGCTTTCAAGACATTTAGACCACTGGATATAGTATATTTTTGGTTTGATCTCTGACTTGGATTTAAGACAGTGCTAATGGATTTAAATCATCTGACATGAGTAATTTTGAGTGACATATTGCCTGATCTATTTCTTCCTAGAGTCAGGATAATCATACAGGAGAGACTCCTTAGATGTTCATCCATTAGGTTAGAGTCTCTCTGCTGAAGGAGAGAAGTAAATATGTCTGGGGTAATGTTTTCCTCCTTTTAATATATTATTTGTTCCCTGGGACTGTTGATAATTTAAAGTTGTAATTTAGGGAGAGCTTCATAAGAAAACTTTATAAGATAGGTAAAAGAGCTTGGTAAGATAGATGAGGAACATGTCCTGCCCCAGAGAGCAAGCAGAAGTCAGTACAGGTGTTGCAGACCGAGTGGGAGGTGTGTTCTGGGATGTTAGAGATGTAAGGATGCAGAGAGTTTAAGCATGGAAGGGGAACAGGTAAGAACAGCTAAAAGATTAGAAACATGAAGGAAACAAATAAACTGTGCAAAATCTGAGTGGTTTCTTGTTTAAGCTGTTATGTCTTCAAAGTGCCTGTGCACAGCACAGCAGACCCTTACTTGGATAAGTGCTTGTGATACTGCCCTTCACATACACATTAAAAAGCTTCTGCTAATATTTCTGACAGGTGCTGCTCCTCTGCTTTATTTTACTGGAAGTACATTTCCTAGTGGTGGCCTTTGGATCCCCAGAGAGTCAGGAGTAGTCTGTTTAATATCCAATAAATATTCTTCACAGTATAAAACTTACCAGTGTCATCTGTCTTGCAAGACAATCTTGACAAGCCATCTATGAATATAGCTTCGTAGACTATTAATTATAGGTCAGAAAGAGATGGGAAATAATGGAGAAATTCACACTTACTCTTTTGGTTTTGGATTGTTTTTGTGTGTGCCAGTGAATGGGAGAATAAGGGACACCAGAATAGTCCTGGCATGTGGTGTCCTTCACCCTGTCCCACCCCTCACTATTCATCCCACTTCTGTATAGAAAAGGACATTATCTTTTTCTTCCAAGTAACTTTGGAAAGTTTCAGTTTTGTCCTGGTTTTGCAAGAAGTTGCTTGGGAAATGCTTAGCAATTTTTGGTTGAACTAAATTGTTTTCATTTAGCCCAAGATCTTTGAGACTTCTTCACCTAGCTACTAATTTTAGATCTTGCTTGTCAGTTAGTCCCATTTGTTTGTTTTTCTGCATCTATTCCTCTTTTCATTGGTTAAACTAATTTTGGAGTGATTGCGATGGGACTAGAATGAGGGCTGGTAGGCAATGCCATAGCAAACTGTTCCTTTGAATGACTCTGCTTTATATAATTTACTGCTTTTCAAGTGTTGTGTGCGTGTGAGAGATGAAATGCTATGTGGGCTGTTTTATTGCTCTGTTTGCAAAGAGAAGAATTCAGTTCAAAAGGAAAAGATATAGTTAGCCTATCGCGAAAGCATCCAATATTAGCAGGTGATGACAGGTAAGGAATCAGCAAATGTTTATCTACCATAATTAGTAGGTACTAATTCCTACTGTTTTAAGCAGTCATTTCTTTGCTTATTCCCTCTATCGACATGATGAGACAAATCCCAGTAGACCTTACTGTTCCTGCTTAAGGCTGTGTCAACATCTAGCGATGAGACTCCGAAGGTACGCTCTCTTCCAGGATGCAATTACATTAAAAATCACTGTCAGAGTTGTCTTTTAGTGAGCCGTGTTGTTGTTGATGCAGCGGCTGGTGCTCTGGTTTCTCAGAGCATGACACTGCGAGAGGTCGTTCTTGTACGAGATATGATGGCAGGCTTTCACAAACTGGGAAACCCTGAGCTGTCTTGCACCACACTGAGTTCTTGGAATGCCCTTTTTTGATGATCGGTACGACTTCATGCTCACTGCTGATAATGCTGATGTGGGGTTTGCAACTCCTGAGAAGCAGACATGACTAAGAGACACCAAACACAGGGAAAGAGTCAAATTTCAGCCAATGTCTGTTAAACAATGGGATAAATCTCACCCTGACAACTCTTTTGCTCATGAGAAAGCAAAACAGTTGCCTAACTGTGCAGCTGTCAAGTAATGTACTAAATAGCTACCAGAATAGTTATGTAGTCTTCTGAGCCTCAGCAGAGAGGATGACATGTCATAGCGTGTGCTGAAGCTATTAGGCACTGAACCAGGAGGTTGATGAATATATCTGATGCCTCACACTGGCTGATGAGGGGAAGAGCACACAGCGAACGCAGAGACAGTGATGCTCTGGCTGTGGGTGTTGGTCAGATGCCACAACTGAATTTTTATGGTGTTGATATGGCTTCAGGTGTGCCAGCTCCCTCTGAACCCCACCTTGGAGGCAGACTTGAGATGGTGGAATAGCTTCTCTAATTCTTGCTTTAAAACATCAGGTTACTTAGTCAAGGCTTTGCCTGTAGTATGACTGTCTGGTTGCTAATACTATGCTCCTGGATCTGAGTGGTATTTTTTCATCAAAATTAGCTCTTCAGATAGGGCCTTGTTTCACGATTATTTCACGATCTCCTTTATAGTACTTCAGGCAAGCTGGAAGGTCGTGTTTATCTTAACTCTGTGGCCTAAATAGTGCTGCTAGAGGTACTGGCATTAACCTTGTGATCCACGGTCTTTCAGCAGAAACACCAGGTTGAAGGACCACCTTTACTGGATACACAGCCAAATACTAGGATCAAGCTACTACTTACCATCAATTTCTCTTGAGTAAAATCTTCCCTCTTTTAGACTTAGTTATTTCAGCCTGCACCCAGGGGTGCCCTTCTCCATCCTCTTTGAGTTAAGCTTTCCCTGCCCTACTTCTCTGATGGTACCCAGCAAATCTCCACGTTCCCTGTGCTCTCAAACCCTTGAGCCTCTCCTAGCTCACTGTTAAGTTTTTAACAGTGCAGAACTGGCACATTCCCTCCTTTTAAAAAAACTGTTAGTAGGGACCATGAAGGATGTCTTCTGATCTCAAGGTGAGATGCAGAGGGGTAAAAGCAATGGGTAACCATCTCTCAGGTGAGTGCATCCTTGCTGGACGTGTTTCCGTGTGCCATTGAGTAGTTGCAGAGTAGCTAATGGAAGGCTGTTACCCAGGGCTTGATAGTAGCTTGCAAGGCTGATTAAAGGCTGAACTGTGAGAGTTTAATACTGTGTGTTAATTTGAAATGCAGGGTTAGTGCAGGGGCTCATCAGAGGCATCTATATGTGTCCCACCGCATGCTGGGGAATGGAGCAGGGATTAGCCCATGGCTCCCTCTGAAAAAATTTCTTATATATCCACACAATTCAGAGGTCAGAGAGCTGTTTCTTCCAGAGCCACGTGAGCATAAGGCTGTGCCAGAGCTGATAAACCCAGTCTTTTAGCAGAGCAAATTAGATCTTCTATATTAACCAGGCTGAAAGGGCTGTACTGTTCTCCTCTGCTAACCCAAACCTGCTTGCTGTCCCATCTGAACAAAGGATTGTGATGTGCTGGGCAAGGAGAGGGATGAGGCAGGGCAGGAGGGTGGCGTGGGGAGGGAGTGCTGGAGGAGTAGGGTACGGAGGCGTGGGAAGGGGCTGCACTGCGCCTTGGGGCATCGTTGCCATATCAACCAAAGCTTCTTGGGCCACAGTGTCCTTAGTTGAGCACACTCCTAGCTCAAGAGTTTCTCTCTACGGATGAACAAACACAGAGATGCTGGCTATTCTATTCTTCTGCCAGGGCCCTTCTGGTCTTACACCTCTGTGCACGTAAGAAAGTTCTTGGATTATGAATGCAGTTGGTGGTTTTTCCCCAAACTTTGTTTTTCCTGTTCTAGTGTCCCTAAAGCATCAGGAACAGGAAACTTTACTGTTTTCAATTGGTCCTTTTTAAGTAGGAAAACTTGATTCTTTTTGCATGCTTTTGTAACTTAACAGCAATTTATATGTATATTTACTTCTTTAGTGATATCTGTTACAAGGGGAGACCCAAAGCTGTTTTTCATGGTATATAATCTTATTGTTCCATATCATAGTGTGTACATGGCAGAGCTATGAAGTGGATATTAGGCCACACGGTATCTTGTAAATCAGATTAGGTGAAAAGAAATATGGAGATGGAAATGTCTTAAATTTCAGACTTGTTCTGGCTCAAGCTTCATTTATAAATCTGTTCTTGTTAATGACAGACATTGACAACGCTGTATTTTAATTATATTAATTTAGTATAGTTTGTCTACATTTATAGCTGAAACTATCAAACCCCAAAGGGAGCTAAATGCCTGTCTTGTGTGAAACTTGTAAGTGATTTAATTACAAGTTTTCTTTAACCTTAACCTAGGCTTCTAACTGCAGTTTTATCTGTTCTTATGCGAGCTCTGATTAGTAACTCAGCTTGTCATTTGTATAATACTGTCAATTATCTTTTCTTCTTGAAAGAAGCCAAGCAATAAATCAAGCTGCTTTGCTTGTAGAGAAATGGATTAACTAAAGCTTTCTTTAGCATAGAAGTTATTTATTTTAGGGACGTATGTATATTGCCCTTGGTATACCTCAGCCTTTGTGGTGTTGTCCCTCTTGAAAGCTAAGTGAAACTATTGTGAACCAGATTTTCAAAACTAACATATTGGAGGAAACTGGTGGGAGCAGTGTGCTCAGAAATATTGTAGCTGTTTTGATCTTTTAGTATGTCATTAAATGCAGAATAATTGAAGCCTAATCCAAGTAATTTTCAAGATCAGTTAGTCCAAGTTCTCATATTTTTTTTTTCAGAGGGAGAGGGAAATGAGGGGTAGAGGAGGGAAGCCATGCTGATGTGAATGATAGTGGAGGCTGGCATTTGCTAGAGGTCTAAATGTAGGATATAAAAAGATCTAAAGGGACAAACTTTTCTAAAGTCTATAAATCTCTACTATTTATACACAAACTGTGTTATAGATACCAGTCTGTGTCCTGGTGACAGCACGGTAGAAAATAATGGCAGTTTTTCAGATTTTATGGAGTACACAGAATGGCGCATCATGTTTCTGTGATTCTCCGGCAGTTTTTTTCCTTGTGTCCAAACACTGTATTTCCTGATCCACTGCCAACTGTGTTTTTGCAGAACTTTGCCTGGGCAGGCTAAGGGAGGCTTTGGAAAAGGAGGAACGTGATCTGAAAGGCAGGTGCACAGAATTTTAGACAAAAGGATGAGGCAAGGTGGAATTCTGGCTCATGATGGCTGTTAGGTGAGACACAGCTCTGGTCAAAAGTGTGGGCAGTGCCAGCTGAGACCAAAAGGCGTGAGACGGCTTCAAGAGTCTGGATCAGAGGCAGAAGGGAGGGAGTGTCTTGGAGAGAGGACCAAGGGCTCTGGGTCAAACAACAAGTGGGTTTGGGAGCCTGAGCTGCCAGGGGTTGGGTGGAAAGAGCTTGGAAAGAAAGAGCAGACCAGGTTTACCTTTTTCTGTGTTTGCCTGGCCTTCAGGGGGTGGTGTTGAGAAGCTGTGAAACAGGTGGTGAAGAAATGGAGTTGTGGGCATGGGGGATAGTTTGGAAAAGTTGCAGAAGTGTGGATGATATTCAGGTTTTAGTTTAAGCTAGGTGCCGAAGTGCCAAACTGAATTCCAGGTCAGGTTAAATGCTGTGTGTGGCCACCACATTTGCTGCTCCTATAGGATAGTCTAAGGGTCCTGGGAAACCTTTCAAATCCAAGACCTGTGAACATAAATACTGAGAACAAATTTTAAGAAGCAGTTGTCTGGCTTGTTTTGGAAAACTTTGTAATTTCACTGGTCCCATTGCAGTGTTTAAACTGTATTAGTCGATACAGCCTCTCTGATGTCCTTGTGTGCTGCGTGCCAACGCAGGTGGTCTCTAACCTTCTCGGACCAAACCAGCTGTTGTAAGGGCACTGTGTACAGAGGTACTGGTTTCAAACAGCACTGCAGCCCTGTGCACACAGGCAGCTGTCCTGATGCCCTGCCAAATTCACCGCTTTGGTGTCATGGTTCTTCCTCCTGCAACTGCTGCAGGTTGCTGGGGATGCGGCATCTTCCCACAGAAGGTTTTTTTAAACTCCAGCCTCTCTAGCAGAGGCTTGTGAGAGTCTTAAATGACATATCTCTGTCCCAGCTGGATCAATATTTGAGTTGCTTTTAGGTCTACCTGTCACAGAAGAACAGGTAGATAAATGGCATGAATTTCTGAGGAATATTCACAATACCAGCTGCCAAGGATGTCAGTTCTAAACATAGCATCTGCTTGAGTGCGATGCCTCCCTTGGAGACCTCTGAGATGTGAGATGTGTGTTTAGGCTGGTGGGAGCTCCTGATTCTGAGGTGCATGTTTCAAGTGAATGAGTGACACCTTCAGGGCATTGCAGAGCCGGTGGAGACAGGGTTTTCTTTCATCTGCGAGCCTTAGCTGCAATCTGCAAATAAAAAAATATCCTCACAGGGAGAGAAAAAACAAACACCTGCTAGGTCTGCATCTGCTTTCCCTGATAATTTGCAAGATATTAGACCTTCTATGGAGGAAAAAAGTCCTCAAAGCCGTCTGTGATGCTGGGCTATAGCACTTCAACTCATGTATGACGGTCTTCAAAAGTGATGTGTGACGGCGTTTTTTGGTTTGTGTGTAGGGATTTTTTTGTGTGGGTGTGTGTGGTGTGTTTTTTTTACAGTATCACTGTAATATTCTGTTGGTGAGGCTACTTTGGACAGTTTCTTATGCTCACTTGACCTATTCTCCAAGGAGAAGGTTTTGTGGTCTGGCAGAGGGGAAGCACAGACTTGCCCAAAGCTTGCTGAGCTCAGTGGGAAGCCCCATGTTGTTTGGTGTGCGTGTGAGGTGCTGGGTAAGGGCAAACCTTGGTGAGATGCCTGATGAGCCACATCTCTGCCTGCTGGTGGGAGCTCCTATGCTGGAGGGCCTCTGCTCCTGAAACCAGTGTTGTCTTAAGTCTCTTCCTACTGAGAGCCCAGAGGTGTGACTTCCCCTCTTCTCAAGCAGTTATAAGGAGTCGAGACCACTCATAGCCAGAGGCAGACCAAAGAGCAACTGGGAACAGGGGAGAGGTGGGCAGCAGACAGGCAGACAAGGGACAGGGAGACATAGGATTTGCTTGCCTATCCATCCTTCGCAGGATGCTGCAGTGTGGTTTAGATTAGGATTGCACAGATTTATATGGACACCTACACCTTAGAAGCTGCCTGACAGCTTGATTAACTTTAGTCCCTGATGTGGTTGTGTGTCACGTTAAACCAATGGCATTTTGGCTGGAAAATGCCCTAAAACACGCAACTACATTTATATCTCCCTGCTTAGGAAATATGAATCAATTTGAATTTGAAATCTGGGAAGACTCATCTGCATTTATCCTGACAGGTGACACAGTGTTGCTTGAAATAGACTTCATGATGAATAAAATGTGTTTGGAAATGAACAGATCACCATCTGGTTTGACTTTTGGAGTCTGACACATATTCCAAGTGGAAAGTGGATGCTGTCCTTCAGGTTTGATGCCTTAATTATATCTGCGTGGCGAGGTGAGCTCTGAACTTCTGGTCAGCTTGTGCTGAATTGCCCTCCCCTGACCTTCATCTGCGCTAGCAAACGGATACAGGAGGAAAGAAGTACCAATAGAAAAGAACTGAGCCTGGAGTAGCTGTAGGGGAAGGAATTCTAAATGATGCCACAGGCACTGTGCGTTTGCAGTGGGGCTTACGGCAGACCTGTTTCTCAGAAGTGCTCTCCCTTCACATCTAACACTTCTGCACTTGTGGTGGCCTGGCTGCCTATTTATCACCTCTCTATCAAAGAGCTAAAGATGATTTCAAATTGAGGTTAAGCCTACCAGCTGCTGCCTAAGAGTGCAATAGCCTTATCTGTGGAGCATGCATTTACTTATTTTCTTTTAGCAGATTTAAGGCTCGATCTTTCCTGAGCAGGGGAAGAAGAGAAATGTTGTGTCCTTGCTGTATCTCTACATGCAAGGAGGTTGCTCATCTATTGTAGCAAGCTGCTTTCTCCTTTGGTTTCTTTCCATAGCCGATGTGTGCGGCAGGATGTTTGGAGGGCCAAAATGATGATGGATGGGAGGGATGTTTTGGATGTTAGGATATCGAGGCTGGTTTAGTTTTGGTCACTATGGGGGGCAATCATTGCTGCTACTGTGCAGCCATAGCATCCGAATCAAGCAGGGGAAGCATATTCTTCAGTGGTCCTCAGGAGAGCAGCAAGGGCTGGCTGCTGTGCAAGGGGAGGTGACCTGGGAGCCGGGTGCAGGCTACTAACCAAGCAGAGCAGACCATGAGGCTCAGGCAAGAGTCAAGATTGCCAGGGGAAGTCACTGGTGGTAAGGTGAGCCCAAAGTTGAGCTGGGAAGCTGGGTCTGCAGGCTAGGATCTGGATGAATGGGGCACTTGCTTAAGGTGCAGGCATGGTTGCAGTGCCTTAGCTCAGGTGGGGATCAAAGGCATGCACCTCAGCGTTAGAGCAGTTCCCAAGCAAAAAGGAGAGAGTCCCTACTGGGGCATCTCCCAGCACTTTCTGCAGAACAGCTTTTACCAGGGAGCTCATCTTGGGCAGTGTTCTGGGCCATGAGTGAGCTCTGGACTCTGGTAACCGGGGAGGACTGTCAGGTTGTGCAGCTCTTGTGTCTGTCTCAAAAAGGATATGCCTTTTAAATATATCCTTAATAGATCTGTTTACTGTTTTTGTATCTCTGTGTTCAGTCTACTTTCTTACACTTAGCTGATGTATGTAATAAAGGTAGTAGTAGTGCTTCTGAGAGTGATTTGGTCCTGGCTCCCAGCATTTTTCCTTACTGCTGCACATCAGATCTACTCATGTCTCAAAAAGTCATGACGTACTGCTCTGTATGACAAAGGCAGAGGTTTCTTCTTGAAAACAGGTGATTTTTATACTCACCAGGCTGATTTGTCGTGCATTACTGGAAGACAGTATGTAAGAGAAAGGAACAAAATTCTGCTCATCTTTGTCTACTTGCATGTTAAAACATTTGTTTTCTGTTTTTTAAATATTTTTTGTCTTTTAAGCATAAAACCAAGAGTAAACTACTTACAGGCTGACCTAGAAGGCTGTAGCTATTAGACAGTCATTAATATTCCATTTATTTTATTCTTTTTGAGCAACTGCAGTATCTTACTGGGACTATCAGTTTTGCAGTAATTTCGTGACTCAAACTACTATTTCTCTGTTCAGGCATGTTCATTGCATATATTAAAGAATTTGTAATTGTTAGAAAAGCAGACAGTGTCACTTGCTCAGCATTGTACTTTTCATTGCATTTTTTTCCTTGGTAGTTACAAATTATTACACTACTTGAAGCAATTATTTAAGGGTTGCTTTCCATTCAAAGCTGACTGACTTCTTGTGCAGCTTGTTCATTTAGCTATAGAAATTCCACCCATCTACTGAGTCTCCTGCTTCACAAACTGCCTGTCCTGGTATTCCCAGGGCACAACTGTCTCACTACTTTGTAAATATAGTATGGGTGAAATTACTGGGGAGAGTCTCTCAGGGAGCAGGAAAATGGGGCCTACTATATAGCAGAAAACAAGATGTCTCTTCTAAATTGCTAGAAAGCAAATTAGAGAAAACCAGAAACAAGTTTACTAAACTTTTTTCCTTCTGATTCCTTATAATTGTTCTTCCTGCGGAACAGCCTCCTCAACAGTCAATATTAGGAGTGGATACCTCCTATACTGTGCATTTTTCACAGTAAACATTTGAGATGAATGTCACTTAGCATCTGTTTAGGAGCTGGAGACACTATTCCAGCTGCCTCAGGGAGAAACATGAACACAGACCGAGCCCTCTGGTGTCTCCTGAAGCTGCATGGGGCTTGTTGTGGGCTCAGCCCGTCCTCGGGGAGAGGAAAATGGAGACAGCCATTAGGAGCTCCACACTTTGACTCTCAGCAGTTTTCCAGGACATCTTTCAGGTATATCCTGGGTTTGATGGTTCTCTAACTGCTGCTGAGATTTTCTTGGCTTTCCATCCTTCAGTCACTGCCAGAGCCATTGGCAGAGATCCTGCCCTCCTCTGTATCGTTTTCCTTTTTGTTTCCTCATTCCTCTCTCATCGCCACTTAATGCCTCACTCTCCAAAACCCAGCTATATCAATGTTTTTGAGCCTTTAAGAACATAAATGTTTTATTGTACATGCTTATAGCTTCTACATAACTATATAATATGTAATATTAATTGCAAAATATAATATTAGTATAATTACATAGTATGTAATATCCTATAGTATGTAGACTGTAAAAGCATGAACACAATGAGGTTATGTTCTTTGAGACTGTTCTTTGGCTTCAGCATTTTGTTATGATATGGCTTTATTCAAAGGTCCTCATCCAGAGACTTGTAGGAGTGGACACTTCTTTTTCTCCCATTTTCTGTTTAATTGCAAGGAAAAAGTGATTGAAATCCTTGTTTGGAGCCAAGGTTTGAGTCTGTAGTTTTAGTAGGGGAGAATAGTGTGGGTAGTTCCTTCTGTAAGTCTGAAAGGCGTCTGTCCTAGTCTGAGTCATGTGGTAACAAAAACAAGTGTAAAATTGTGATGTGCAATAAGGTGCCGATTGCATTATTTTGTTATACCTTGCTGCCTGTGGAGGGTGCTTGATGACTTCATCTTGGAAACATCCCTGCTAGCCAGCCCACGAAGAGAGTTCCAACCTAACAGAAATGGTAAGCAAAACACGCACAAAAATGGAATTGTTTTCCTCTTGTTGTTTTAGCCTCCCCATTTCTGTGGAACCAGTTATTCCACCCTGGACCAACCATTTAGTAACTAGAAAGCACACAGAGACCTCTGTAAAACTTCATGACACCTCAGATGTATGGTTATAAGCTGGCTTTCAAAGCACTGGTTACAGTCTAGATGTGGCAGCATGGAGCTCTGAGGGGGCTGGTTGGGCATTTATCTCAGATGGTTTTTGTAGTTTGTGCTGAATCCAGTGCTGCATGGCCAGGCTGCTGAATTTTGGATGGATTTCCACTGCATTTGCAGTGTTTTATTGCAGTGTGGAATTGCTCTCCATTAGCTTGGCTTGTTTTCTTAAATGTCTAACTTTGTTTTTTACGTGCGGTAGTCTCAGGAAACTCAAGTCAAAAAGTCTACCCTGGTGTATGGTTGGCTGTTTCTTTCTTTTTTTCTTTTTTTGTGGACTTCAGTTGAAACCATAGACTCATCTGAAGAGCTGGGGTACCATCCTGCTGCTTGTGTCCCTGCCAGCACTGTCCATGACCGTATATGACTGAAAAAGCTGTGGATCTTTGCCTGAAGCTGACAGGGTTCTCATTCAGGTGGAACTGAATTTATTTCTTTCAAGGATGATCTGTTACTGATGATAAATTAACATATGATAATTTTCAATTTTCAGCATCTTTTACTGTAATTTATTAATTTTTTTAGAGATCTGCTGTTCAAGGTGATGTGTTGGAACTAATTATTTTGTTGAAATAATTCTTGTATTTCTCGAGCTGCTAAGTTTCTTTGAACTATCCAACTTGATACTAGCTTGTCTTTCCAGTTTATAGTTGTTTGGTAGTCTAATCTTTCTGAAATCTGTGCCTACAATATATCTAATGATGAACATGGTATGAACAGTTTGTGTCTTTCTGAGGAAACATGGCAAATTATTTTTTTTTCTTTAAGGCATCAATTCTATAGCTGCAGAAAACAACATCATAATTCATTATCCTTTAAAAGAAAAAATAAAATTGAGAGGTCCTGTGTTATACTTCTCTCGTTCAGGGTTGAAGAGATTGTCACTTTTATAAGAATATTTCTATACTTCTACTCTGACTGAAGTACAAATGGAGTTGAAGGACTAGTTTGTTTAGCAAAAATGAAGGAGGAATTTGGTCTTTGCAGATAAAAATGATTTGTCTACTACATGGAATAATTTCAAGTTGAGTTTCATAATGCTTATTTTCAAAATTTCATTTAAATGTAATAGGACTTGGTCCCTCTCATATCACCAAAGCCTCATCTCCTCCGTGGTGTGAACTCAAATCTTCTGTGCTAGCTACAGTAAAGGAGATATTAGTTGTTGTAGACAACTATTTCTGATTTCAAAATGGGCAGTTGGGGTGGGGAGGTAAGTCCTACATAAGTAAGATGCTTTCCGAGGTTAAACTGATGTTTAATCATTCTGCCTGTTGCAATAAAGAATAAAAACACTAAGCCTTTATAAAAGATATCCAGGTTGGCTTTAAAGATTCTCTTGAGGAGTCCTTGTAATGTGTAAATGCCAAGTACCTGCTTTGTGCTCATCCTGGCTTAGGAGTTTGTCTGGCACATGCATCGCTTATGCAAGCTATGGAAAGAGGCACATGTGCAGAAAAAGGTGAGTCTTGCTGGGCTATTCCAGATCAGCTTGTTAATTGTCAAAGAGTTGAGCCTTTACATTTTCTCTAAATTAAGCCCTGTGACAAAGTGATGGGTTAATCTATAGCCAGTTTGGTAAGTGATACTGTACAGATCCAGCAGTTTGCAGCAGTGATGTACATCATTTTTTTTCCTTGAGTAACCTATTATCACTTTAGCAGCATATTCTGTGGTACCAGTTTATCCATGAGAAAAACCATTGATCATGACCTAGTGTAAACACCTCAGTATACCACTCATGTTTATTCATCCAAAACATCTTTTGGAATTTGCAGTATTTGCTTTGAAGTTAGAAGTAGATTATAGTAAGTATCTCTTGTGCAGAGAGTTGAATTGAAGATATTTTGTACTGACTATGCTGAAAGAGAATACATCACCCATGTCTCCAAGGCAGAGAGATTATACAAATAAAGGGAGTAGGCAGTGAAGCTCAGGCTGTTGTATGGTAATTTATTAGTGAGTGAAGACGTGAACAACAAAAGCCACAGGAACCCTCTTCATGGAGAGTGTGCAACACCTGAAAGACAAATGCTGACCGAAGATTTTCTGTTCTGTTAACAGAAAACATCCAGGCTTTTAGGATGATCCATGGATGTCTTCAAGACATATAAAACTCCTCAAACTTCTTGCTAGCTTCCTTCCTAATTTTTTAATACAAATTGATTTTACTGTTCTGTAAATGACTGCTTTATTGCAGCAGCAGGAGTTGCACAGTGTTATACTGAATTTCTTTGAGTGAAAAACAGGCTTTGTTGTCACAACAGTAAACTGTAAAAATGCACATAGAACTGATTTTGTAAAGACACACATGGAACTGCCTTTAGCTAAAGTAAGCCAAATATTTGTTGGAAATGATTGTTTCCTCTGATACTATTTACAAGAGTCATAGAAAAAAAGCGTGCAAAAAAAAAATCATTTTTAGGGATTAAGTGAAACCTGGCAGTTAGTTGATCTCTGTGACCCACACCAGGCAGGATTTGGGCACGGGGCTATTTAGTGCCTTGCATGAGGTTGTCCTGCTGAGCTTGAGGCCAGTCCGAGCAGTACAGCTCAAGTATGGAACAGCTGTGTGATGTGTCGTGCTACCACCTCCTGCACGCTGCCTCGCAGCATTTCTTGGGAACCCCTGAGAAGACGTTGCCTCACACTGTTAATGTCAGAAGACACTCCTAGCACAGATATGGTTGCTCCTAACATTGCACCTTTGCCTGGAGGTTCTGGGAGAGCTATGAATGCTGAAAAATGGAAAAAGGTAACAGAGAGGTAAGGTAGTTCCTTAAATAATTAATCAGGAGGCTTAGAAGGAGAACAGGTAAGAGAGTCTCTTCTCCTTCAAGGTGAATTATGTGAATTCTCCTCTGTGGTTGCAGATTTAATGAAATGGTGACTCATTTCTGCCTTACTAGTGCTTAGAACAGGTCCTGTCTCAAGCACAAGCTGAAATAGAGGTCTGTGGGTGGTCAGTTATCACAAGATCACCAATCGACTGAAAAAAATTAAAATGTTTAAGTATAGTATTAGTGTCCATGGATTTGACACACTCTGGCTATGACAGTGTTTTACCAATTGGAAAGTGTGGAGTTCCTGCTCTGGTGAGTGACCTGTTTGATTGGTGTTTTTCTCTCCTGTCCTTTGTTTGGTGTGTGTGTTTTTTCCTTTTTTTTTTAACAATCGTTTCCCAAATGACGCTCCGTACCCATAGCACGCAAAGTGGAAACAAACCATAAACCAGTTTTATTACATAACCTGAAACTCTGTGCCAGTGTCCTCTGGGTTTGATGCATATTGTTGCCCACCCCAGCACCACTAAGAACCAGGAGAAGACACTGGTGACCCCACACAGCTGCCAAGGCAGCTGGAGAGGAGCCCTGACCTCCTCAGCCAAACCTCTGCCAAGTATCTCTAATGGCAATTAATTGATTAACCATCACAGTTCAGGCAGTTGTGTTGCAGTGAACTAGTGACTTCGCAGGTGAATGAACAAGTTAATAAGACTGCTTGATTTATGTATTTGGCGGTGTGTTTTAAGTAGGAGCCTTTATGTCACGGTGTTTGAGTTGCCTTGAAACAGCACTATTTCCCATCCTGTATTTACTGCCATCTAATTAGCGTAGGACATGTGGAACTTACAAGGTAACTGAAATATCACTTCTGTCCTTACTGACTTTGCAGAGCTACTTAGGCAGGCGTACTTAGGTTGCACTTGTGGATATGACCATATATTTCAGAGATGACAATTTTCATTATAAAAGTTGGAAGTTCTTGCAGCTCTGAGCTCTCCTAAAGAGACTTGAAGCATCTACTGATCTACTCAACCACTAATACCACCAGCTTGAAGGTTTTTTCAAATGTGAAGACATACCCCCTTCATGCACTGTGCTGTTTCATGCTCGTGGTATGGCAGTACTAATTACATAACATTACCGTAACTTTCACTTAAGCTAAGTAGTATCGCTGTATCTTTAGGGAAAATCCGAATTTGGGTTTCACTTTGTCGGTTAAGATGAAGCTGGGCCTGTGAGCGCCTTCTAACACCCACAATACCTACAGGTGCTGACTAGTGCCCAGGTAGCTTTGCTTGCATGTTTAAAAAAACAACGATGCCAACATACCGAGATTTCAGGGATGCTGACTGTGAGGCTTCTCTAGTGTATTTTTTCATTTGAATATAGTGTCATATGAGCAGAGATTTAATTGCTAGGAATCTCAGTTTCTGCAGAGCTGATCTTATTATATACACCTCTCAAATGGATTGTCATGTCCATGTCTCCCCCTCATCCCCGATAAGGTGCAAATAGCAGAATGATTGAGAGCTCTGCAGAACAAAACCACACCTTTTTGCCTCCATCAAATAAAAGTAAAGAGGGGAGAGATCTGAAATTACTCTCAAATGTAAACTTTTCTTTATGACTTTAAGTCACTTGTTTCTTTGTTTTAAACAGAAGTTTATTTGCAATTTTTACAGTTTTAGAGGGGAGGAAAAAAAGCAAGGCTAAAAGCTTTCTTTCAGGAAGCAACTCTCTTTGGATGCCATTACCTGATTATAGGGGAAAAGTTGGCGAGAGAGTATCTGTGATTATAATACTAATTCTTGCAAGGCAATGTCGATTTCCCTTACATCCTCTTCTCTTTCCCTGCTTTCCTACTCTCCTTTTCTAGAAGGAACTAAAGCTGTTGACAGAGCTGGAGAGTGAACCTTCAAGAGCTCCAGTTCACCAATTTCCTTAGGGTGCAGGTCCACAGATACCCTGAAGCTAAGAAGCGAGGTGCTAATTTAAAGCTAATTAAAAAAAACAGACTAATAGCTATCAGAGGTTGTGTGGTAAAGCATTAACTTGCTCCTGTGATGTTGGTGGAGGAACTTCTGCTCACGGGGGAGGCAGCAACCATGGGAACTGACCAGAGGGAAGCAGCAGCAAAAAAAACTCTGTAAAACAAAGAAAAACCTGAACAAAACCACAACAACCAAATACTAAACACTGAAGTGCTGTCTATTCTGGGTTGAATATTCTTTGATTCAAAAATTCTGTTTTCCTGACAGATGCTAGTTCATGAGAATGTCTTAATGTTTCAATGTGGAGTCTGATTCTGTTTCTGCATAGCTGCTTTTGGGCAAATGTTTTTAGAGACGTATCTGAATTTCACCTCTAAAATGTATTTCCTAGAGATGAGAGGGGATGAAAGCAGGAACAAAGGATGTGGGTTGGAATAGGAGCCCATCTGGAGTTTGAGATGAGGATTATAGTTTCTCATGTCCTTTATGTGAACTCCTGTGCATCCTCTGAGTTAGGATTGGACTGGTCCCTGTGCGCCTCTGCATTGTGTGTATTTTGACAAACCTGAATGGGGTTCGGGTTGTGTGGGTGCTGTACCCTTCCTCATTCCTTGGAAACACCATCCTACTGCCTGGAGCAAGGACCTCCTCCCCTCTGCACTGTGGGATTATTTTAACAGCATCTTTATTTCATGTCCCCAGCACACAGCCCCTTGAGCAGGGTAAGGATCAAAGGACTGTCTGTGATGAGCTACAGAGATGTTCCCAGATAAAAAGCTACTGGACAGGGAGGTTCTGGCATGGATTAGGCTCTCTGCATGCTAGTAGCTTGCCTGGGCAAGGGGGAAGATGGGTGTGAAGACAGCGCTTGCTGAGCTGCAGGCTGGGGAGGAACAGTGGCAAGGCTAGCAACAGTTTGTTAAAGGTGAACCTTAATAGCCAGTGTTACCAAAAAAGGCTAATCCACCTTTCTCCTGCTCGTATTGTATGTCTAGCAGGAGACATAGTGGGCTTTTTGATTTTTTTTTTTTTTTTTTTTTTTTTACACTTCAATTTGGGATTTTGAAGGTTTGGTGCTAGAAAGGATGTAACTGCTCAGTTACCTGTTTGCAGCTATTGCAGTTTTTTTTTTAAATGCTGATCTGCTGTGGAGTAACCCTCTCTGCACACAGTGCCTAGTGTAACTTGTTCAGGATTCCTGGCAGGTCTGTCCTGCCTGAGGTACACTCTCAGTTATTTTATATTTACCAGCACTAACATCACTTTAAGATGTGCTACCTGAATTTCTCAGACTGAAATAGTTAAAGTGATCCTATGCTGTGGCACCTTATCTATTTGCAATAGCTCATCTAAAACTATCCCTGTTTACAAGCCACGTTGCTTTCCAGTGCTGCAAACCTAAGATGAGAGCAAAAATTAAGCAATTAAAAAAATTCCTATTCCTGATGTCATCCTGGTAGCAAAGACTGTCACCCATTCCCCATGTGCCACCTGAGGCAGGAGAGTTCAGGTGGGTTCAGAAACGCAGGGTTTTGCCTTGTCAGTCTGTCCTCATGTCTGAAAGATTGATAGCTTATGGTGATGAATAAGCATGTGGCATTTATATGTAGTCTGCTATAAATATAAAGCATGGAAGTTGATCCTGAAATGAAACAGAAGTGTGGAAGGGGGAAGATCATAGAATCAGAATCATAGAATGGTTAGGGTTGGAAGGGACCTCAAAGATCATCTAGTTCCAACTCCCCTGCCATGGGCAGGGAAATCCTCCACTACACCAGGTTGCCCAAAGCCTCATCCAACCTGGCCTTGAACACTGCCAGGGATGGGGCATCCACAACTTCTCTGGGCAACCTGTTCCAGTACCTCACCACCCTCAAT
Source organism: Tauraco erythrolophus (assembly GCF_009769465.1). NCBI lineage: Eukaryota > Metazoa > Chordata > Aves > Musophagiformes > Musophagidae > Tauraco > Tauraco erythrolophus. Next base: position 118,277,935 of record NC_141466.1, on the reverse strand, counting down.
GTAAAGAATTTCTTCCTTATATCTAACCTAAATCTACCCTCTTTCAGTTTAAATCCATTGCCCCTTGTCCTATCACTACACACCCTTGTAAAAAGTCCCTCTCCAGCTTTCCTGTAGGCCCCCTTTAGGTACTGGAAAGCTGCTATAAGATCACCCCAGAGCCTCCTCTTCTCCAGGCTGCACAGCCCCAACTCTCTCAGCCTATCTTGATAGCAGAGGTGCTCCAGCCCTCGGATCATCTTTGTGGCCCTCCTCTGGACTCATTCCAGTAGCTCCATGTCCTTCTTGTGTTGGAGACTCCAGAGCTGAACACAGTATTCCAGGTGGGGTCTCACGAGAGCTGAGTAAAGGGGCAGAATCACTTCCCTCGACCTGCTGGCCATGCTCCTTTTGATGCAGCCCAGGATACGGTTGGCTTTCTGGGCTGCCAGTGCACATTGCCGGCTCATGTTGAGCTTCTCATCCACCAGCACTCCCAAGTCCTTTTCCTCAGGGCTGCTCTCAATCCATTCTCCGCCCAGCCTGTACTTGTCCATGGGATTGCCCCGACCCACGTGCAGGACCTTGCACTTGGCCTTGTTGAACTTCATGAGGTTCTCACAAGTCCATCTCTCCAGCCTGTCAAAGTCCCTCTGGATGGCATCCCTTCCCTCCAGCGTGTCCACAACACCACACAACTTGGTGTCATCTGCAAACTTGCTGAGGGTGCACTCAATCCCACTGTCCATGTCTCCAACAAAGATGTTAAATAACACTGGTCCCAGTACCGACCCCTGAGGAACACCACTCGTCACTGGCCTCCACGTGGACGTTGAACCGTTGACCACAACTCTTTGAGAGCAACCATCCAGCCAATTCCTTATCCACCGAGTGGTTCATCCATCAAAACCATGTCTTTCCAGTTTAGAGACAAGGATGTCGTGTGGGACAGTATCAAGTGCTTTGGATAAGTGCAGGTAGATGATGTCAGTTGCTCTTCCCCTATCCATCAATGCTGTAACCTCATCGTAGAAGGCAACCAAATTAGTCAGGCAGGATTTTCCCTTAGTGAAGCCATGGTGGCTGTCACCAATCACCTCCCTGTTTTCTATGTGCCTTAGCATAGTCACCAGGAGGATCTGCTCCATGATCTTGCCAGGCACAGAGGTGAGACTGACTGGCCTGTAGTTCCCTGGGTCTTCTTTTTTCCCCTTTTTAAAGATGGGGGCTATGTTTCCCCTTTTCCAGTCATTGGGAACTTCACCAGATTGCCATGACTTCTGAAATATGACGGACAGTGGCTTAGCAACTTCATCTGCCAGTTCCCTCAGCACCCGTGGATGCACCTCATCCGGTCCCATGGACTTGTCCACCTTCAGGTTCTTTAGATGGTCTCGAACCTGATCTTCTCCTACAGTGGGCGATTCTTCATTCTCCCAGTCCCTGCCTTTGCCTTCTATGACTTGGGCCATGCCGCTAGAGCTCTTGCCAGTGAAGACTGAGGCAAAGATGTCGTTGAGAATCTCAGCCTTCTCCATATCCTGGGTGGCCAGGTCCCCTGTTTCCTTCCAGAGAGGGCCTACATTTTCCCTGGATCTCTTTTTATCACTGACATTTCTATAGAAGTTTTTCTTGTTGCCCTTGATGTCCCTGGCCAGATTGAACTCTATCAGGGCTTTGGCTTTCCTAACCTGATCTCTGGTTGCTCGGACAATTTCTCTGTATTCTTCCCAGGCTACCTGTCCTTGCTTCCACCCCCTATAGGCTTTCTTTTTGTGCCCGAGTTGGTCCAGGAGCTCCTTATTCATCCATGCAGGCCTCCTGGTGTTCCTACCTGACTTTCTCTTTGTCGGGATGCACCGCTCCTGAGCTTGGAGGAGGTGATCCTTGAATATTAACCAGCTTTCTTGTGCCCCTCTTCCCTCCAGGGCCTCATCCCATTGCACTCTAGCGAGGAGATCCCTGAAGAGGTCAAAGTCTGCTTGCCTGAAATCCAGGGTAGTGAGCCTGCTATGATGGGAAAGTCAAATCCTGGCTTAGAAGAGTTCATTTCCTTTGGAATGGAACTAGCCACTATGTAAATAAAGGCAAAGGTGGGTAATGAACCAAAAATGGACAAACAATCTAGCTCTTTTGTGGGTTTTGTGGCAAGACTCTGATTGATGTCTATGGGAGGTGGATAGGTCTACTAGACCAGCACTGAAGCCTTGTGATGCCTCAGTAACTGAGGATGTCGCCTCACTTCCATCAAAGGTTTAGCCTGTGGCTCAGGGAACCAAAAACTTGATTAATAACTTCTCCCCAAGCAATGAGGAATCACGTTTTTCTCTTATCTATTTTACACTTAATGATAAAAGTGGTGATAGCTACTTTGCTCTGTTTCAACTTGGAGTAGTAGTTTATATAAAATATAAAGATTAATAGCTGGATAAGTGTGTTTGTTTTTAGCAGAAATCACCCCACATGTTAACACAGAAGGCTGCTGAGTAATCCCTTACAGGCACACAGAGAGGACTCATAAAATAACATGGGCAACCCTCTGCGTATACGTTCTGACTTTCCTATAAAAATCTGTTCTCTTTTAATTTCCCCAGTGTTTGCAGGTGCACTGGCATTTTCTGGAGATAAGCCTACACAACTGTTCAAGAAGGAATTGTTGGTGGAGGTAAAATGTTGTGTGGTGAGCTTCTCAAAATCTGCTATGCGTGACTTTTTTTTATCTTTAGAGGTGGATTCAAGCTCTGAACTTTCCGTCCAACCCTCAACTTCTCTGAAGTTCAATAATTTTCGCAGTTCAAAGGTATAGGGGTTTGGCCTGAGCTGTTTTCTGTTGATACTACTTTAAATGCACGCTTCAGAGGTCTCTCTGGCATAAGAGTCCCACTGAGAAAGGCAGGTATAGTGTGGAAAAGGTCTTGTCTTGCAGCTTGAATGTTGCTTCTCCTGCAAAATTAAGAATACTTTCTCTGTAATGTTTTCTAGAAGCGTTAGGGGAAGCATTCTCTGATTTTGCTTTCTTTTAGGATGACAAACCCCTTCTGTCTTCTATTCTACAAACCCTCCCCTATTTGCTTTCTAGGGACTGTATGGAGTTTTTTTTAGAAGTTGCCCTTTAATACTTTCTAGGACTCCATCTGTTTTGGTTTCTAGGAATTTTTCACAGTTTGTAGGAACTCATCCTTTTTGCTTTCTAGGAATTCTCTAATTTTGCTTTTAAGTACTGCTCCTTGGTGCTTTCTAGGAATAATCCAGGTTTTCTAGGACTCCTGTGATTTGTCCATGTTTTCTCAGACTCCACCAGTTTAATTTCTAAGACATCCACCCCTCTTTCTTTCTAGGAACTTCCCAGTGTCTTTGAGTGCACCCATTTTATTTTCTAGAAATAGCCTCTTGCTTTCCAGAGTTTGTCCCTTAATGCTTCCTAGGGCTTTTCTGCACTTAATAGGAATACTCACCAAAACTTTCCCTAGGAATCTTCCAGTTTCCTTTCTAGGAATTACCACTTTTTCTGGTCTATATATACCTTTCCAAGGAATATCATCCTTAAGGTTTTCTATTAATCCTACCCTTTAATGCTTTCCAAAAGTGCCCAATATTTTCTAGGAATTCCACCCTCTCCTTAATGCTTTCTAGGAATTTCCTGCGTTTCATAGAAATCTCCAAAAGCTTTCTAGGAATTTCCCCTCAATGTTTCCTTGGATTTTTCCAAGTTTTCTGGGAATTCCTTAACACTTTCTAGGATTCCCTCCATTTTGCTTCCTAGGAATCCCCAACATTTTGTACCACCCTTCCCCTACCTTCACTTTCTATGAACCCCCCACACCCAAAGTACATATGGGTTCCAGGAAACTGATGACCTTTTTTTAGGGGACTTCTCCCTAATACTTCTTAAGTATCCTCTTGAAATGTTTCCTAGGAATTTCTTCATATTTTCTAGGAATGTTTTTTCCTTTCTATGAATACTCTCTTTTGGTTTCTATAAATTGTCCATGACTTTTTGGAGCACCTTCTTAAAGTTTTTCTAGGACTTATCTACATATTCTAGGAATACTCCCTTCTGCTTCCTATGAATTGTTAGCATTTTCTAGGAATCCTCCCTTCACATTTGGCTTTCTAGAAGATTATTATTATTTTTTTCCTGGGGATCTCCTGTGAATGCTTTCTGGGAATCTTCCCCTTTTGCTTTCTAGGGATGTTCAACACTTTCTAGGAAACCCTGTCCTCTCAAACGCTTTCTAGGAATAATCTGTGTTTTCTAGGAATCCCCTCTTCCTCCCTGAATATTTTTCAGGAAATCTAGCCCTCAAGATATTTTCTTATAAACCTCCCCACTCCCCACATGCTTTCTAGGCATTTTCCAGAATTGCTAGGGCTTCCTCCCCTCCCCAGTCCTGTTCCTTCCACCTCTCTCTCCCTTGAATTTTTTTTTTAGGAATCCACCTCCCCCACCCATGCTTTCTGGGAATTCTCCAGACTTGCAAAGAATCCAACCTCAATGCCTTCAAGTAGACTTTCAAAATTTCTAGAAATCTCTTCTGGAGTGCCTTCTAGGAATTCCTTCCCCAAAATGCTTTCTAGGAACTGCACCCACACATGTACTTCCGGCGAACTGTTCATATTTTTGGGGAATCCAGTTCTCATGTTCTCTAGGAAAGCTGCAAATTTTTAGGAGCCCTGGCTTCAAGAGCCTTTCTACAAATCTCCTAGGTTTTATAGGAATAAACTCCTTTGCTTTCAAGGAATCTTTCATCAAGTCTTTCTAGCAATCCATTCCCCCTTTTACTTTTTGGCAATAATTCAATTTTACGAACCCTCACTCATGTGCTTCCTAGGAATTCCCCATATTTTCTACAAATAGCCCCCAAATGCTCCTGTCCCCATGTTTCATAGGAAAACCCTGACAAATCTTTAAGAATTTGGTTTGAATCCTCCCTGAATAATTTTTAGAGGTGTTGTGTGTCCTGTCCATTCTGTCCCATCCTGTCCTAGCCCTACTGCTTTTTTGTAGTCCTCCCAGTTACTTTCTAGAGACTCATCCTCCTGCTTGTTATAAACTACTTTCTAGAAACTTTCCACATTTTTTTAGGATATCCTTGATTTTTCTAGGAATCCTTACTTAGTTATTTCTAGGAAACTCCCCTCACCATTGTTATTGTTCCAGGAATCACCCCCTTTCTAGGAATCTTTCTTTTGCTTTGTAAGACACTTCTACATTTTCTAGATCCTACTCCCAGCACATGTTTCCTAGGAGTTTTTCCCCTCGTTCTTCTAAGGAATACCTCCCAAAGAATTGCTGTGATCCTTTCCATATTGCTTTCTAGGAATTTTCTGTATTTTCCAACACTCTGCCCCTTGTTCTGTAGCAGTCTCCCTTCCTGCCCTCTCCAAGTTCCCTTCTGTTGTTCTCTTTGACTTATCCATAGATTTTTTTTGGTGCTCTCAGATCACTTTCCAGGAGGGCATCCTGTTTTCTGGAAGCCACCCCTAGTGATTTCAGCAACCTCTTAAACATTGCTTTCTAGGGTGTCTCCCAGCTGTTTTCCAGGAATCTTCCATGTTTCTTTGTAGGTAATGTTCTTCTATGGATTTCTAGGAAATGCTCTGTGGAGGCTGTAGGAAATGCCTCAGTAGTGGTTTGTAGGAAGCTTTTGTTTGTTTTTCTGCATATTTCCCCTATATTTTTTTTTTTTCTTGGATTTACCCTATTGGGTTTTGACAACACCCCTCAATATTGCTCCCTTTTTTTGTGCCCTGGTAACATTGGTTTGTAGGATCCTTTCTCCCCATCATTGCTTTCTAGGTTTCTCCCTAAAAGCTTTTGAGGAATCGCCCCATAATATTCTTGGAAACACAGTTACAGCTTTCTAGGTAGTAAATCCTCTTGCTTACTATGAATACTTTCCAGAAACACTCCATAATTTCTAGCAATCCCTCCTTTTTGCATTCTAAGAATCTCCCACCCATTGCTTTCTAGGGATTATTTGTATTTCCTGGAAATGCCCTCCCCTACTTCCTACTTTCTAGGACAACCACTCCTCTTCTTGCTTTTGAGAAATTTTCCGCATTTCCTAGGGATTCTCTGCTTTCCTTTCAGGAATGCTCACCTTTCAGTCCCATGCCCTGTCCCCCAGTATTTGTAGAATTATAGAATGAATCATAGAATGGCATAGGCTGGAAGGGACCTCAGAGATCACGTAATCCAACCTCCCTGTCATAGGCAGGGACGCCTCTCAACTAGATCAGGCTACTCAAGGCACCGTCCAACTTGACCTTGAACACCTCCAGGAAGGGGGCATCCACAACTTCTCTGGGCAATTTATTCCAAAGTCTTAACATCCTCGTACTGAAGAATTTCTTCCTAAGATCTAATCTAAATCTGTTCTCCTTCAACTTAAACCCATTTCCCCTTGTCCTATCAGTGGACACTCTTGTAAAAAGTCCCTCCCCAGTCTTCCTGTAGGTTCCCTCCAGGTATTGGAAGGCAGCTATTAGGTCCCCCCGAAGTCTTCTCTTTTCAAGGCTGAACAATCCCAGCTCCCACAACCTACCTGTCCTCATAGCAGAGGTGCTCCAGCCCCTGGATCTTTGTGGCCCTCCTCTGAACACGCACCAACAGATCTATGTCACTCTTACGGTGGGACACCAGAACTGGATGCAGTGTTTGAGGTGGGGTCTCACAAGAGCAGAGTAAAGGGGGAGAATCACCTCTCTTGACCTGCTGACCATGCTTCTCTTGATACATCCCAGGATGCGGTTGGCCTTCTGGGCTGCATGAGCGCACTGCTGGCTCTTGTTGAGCTTCTCATCTATAAACACCCCCAAATTATTCCCTCTATAGTTCACTCAAATGATATCAACGACTTTTCTGTTCATTTGTCATTGATTCCTAAGATTCACTTCAGCAGCCTTCCTGGAATTCCCTCTATTACTTACTAGGAATCCATCTTCCCAATCATTATGAATCCTTTTCCAGAAAACTTCCACTCTTTCCTAGGATTTTGCCTCACCACTTTTTAATGGTATTTTGGAATTCTTTACATTAGCTAGGAATCTCTGTGTTGCTTTCTGGGAATTTTTCACATTTACTATGAATACTCTATTTTGCTTTGGATGTCCCCTTGTTATCTTTCTGGGTAGTCCCCTTGTTATCTTTCTGGGTAGTCCCCTTGTTATCTTTCTGGGTAGTCCCCTTGTTTTCTAGGATTTTTACCAACTGCTTTCCAGGAATATCCCCTTTTATTTTTCATTAAAATATCTCCATTGCTTTTTAGGAGCATTGCATATTGTTTTCCCATGATTTTCTCCTTTTTTCCTTTTAGGAATTCTCCCAGCTGCTTTCTAGAGATTCTCCCATTGCTGATAGCAAACCGCTACTGCTTATTAGGAAACGTTCCTGTGCTGCTCTTCGAGGAAACCCTTCCTGCTCTGTTGTACTTCTCAAGGACACCCTCACATACCCTCCCACTCCCTGCTCCATTTCTTTCCAGCATTAGAATCATAGAATACCTCAATTTAGAAGGGACATGTAAGGACCATTAATTCCCTGCTCCTCACAGTACGATTTAAAACTAAACCATATGACTAAGTGCGTCATCCAGGCTTTCCTTGAGCTCTGACAGGTTTGGTGCCGTGACCATTTCCTTTGGGAGCCTCGTCCAGTGACTGAGAATATACCCCCCGTCTCCTCTTCTTGTTTTCTGGCCATTTAACAGCTATGCTTTTGGGAAAATACCTTCTCAGCTCACTAGCAGTGTCCCCTCTCTGCTTTCTAGGAGTAACACTACAAGTGACTTTGGTAGCAACATGCCCAATTTCCTTTCTAGGAATATCAAGCCTCATTTGCTGTTTTGGAATATTGACAGGTTTTGGTTTCCAGGCACTTTTGTTTTTCCAGGAATATACCCCTTCTGCTTTCTAAGAGTGTGTCTTATTTGCCTTCTAGGCATATTACCCCTCTGCTTTCTAGGAATATTCCCTTTTGCTTTCTGAGGCTCTTCTCCCCTTTGCTTTCTAGGAACAAACCCATACCCTTTCAAGAAAAAAAAAATCTTGTTTTCTGGGAATGTTTTCTGGTTTGGCTTTTTAAAAATAGATCTCTCTCTAATTTCTAGGCAATGTCTTTTTAGGAATATTCCCCCATCTCCTTCTTGGGAATGCTTCCTAGGAATATAACCCTCTGTGTGCTTTCTAGGAATAATCCTCCTTCCCTCATTTTGCCTCTGGAAATACCCTGTGTTTGCTCTAGGTGGATAACTCCACTTTTCTCTCTCTGAGTCCCCTTTTGCTCTCTAGAAATAATGGTTCTTCACTCTTTTTAGAGGAAAAAAAAAGTCCTCTGCTCTCTTCAAATAATCCTTTGAGTTTTTTCCCTTTACTTCCTTGCAAAATTTTTTTTCTGCTTTCAACAAATCTCCTCCTTTTTCTCCAGGAATATACTCCATACTCCATTTGCTTTCCAGATGTATTTTTCCTCTGCTTTCTAGGAATATCTTTACTCTAGAGGGTTGTAGGAGTAGTCTGCCTTTCCTTTCTGTGACAATTTCGTCTGTTTTTAAAGGAATATCCCCTCTCTAGTTTCTTTGAAGAACTTCCCATTTACGTTCTAGCTATCACTCCCTCACTTTTTCCTGGGAGTAAGGTCCTTTTGTGTTCTGCCTCTGTCTGCTTTCTGGGACTGTCTTTTTTTGCTTACTAGGAACATCTTACCTCTGTTTTCTATGAATGTCCTCTTTTTATTTCCAGTAATATCTTCTAGCTGCTTTTTTAGGAACATTCACCCTTTAGATTTCTAGCAGTAACCTGTCTCAGCTGCCTCAGAACAATATTTCTCTGCTTTCTAAGAAAATTCCTTCTGCTTTTCAGAAGCTATTACCTTATCTGCTTCCTAGGAATAGTTCCTTTCTGCTTCTTAGGAATATTCCCTGCTCCTTGTTTTCTAGGAATATTCTGCTACCTTTTGCTTTCAAGGAGTGTTCCTCCTGCTTTCCAGACATCTCCTATCTGCTTTCAAGCTTGCATTTGTTTTCTGGGTCTATCCTGTGGCTTCTAGAATTCTGCCCCACTCTGCTTTTCCAAGAGTTTCCTGCAGTTTTCCTGGAGTTTTGCATGTGGTTTTGCATTTCCTTTGAGAAACATTCCCTCTCACTCTCTGACTGCTATGTAGGCTTTCTGTCAAGTCCCCTCTGAGTTCTGGGGTCACTACAACCAGCTTTTAAGGAGCTTCTCCTTTCCTCTCTAGGAGTGCCTCTAAGGGTGTTGCAAGGAGCTGCTGAATTCCACAGCCTTTGTGATCCAGGGATTCCTCTTTCTAGGAGACTGAAGCTGCAGTGGGTGCATTCGAAGGCCCAGGAGATCCTTCCATCCCAGTCTGATGGATGTGGCTGCTGCTTCACTTCTGCAGCACTTAGCAGCATTCAAGTCAATGCAAGTGAAGATAGCAGAATCCTGTTCTTCCTCCACAGCTGATCAGGATTGCAGTTCACTAGCGAAAACGTACACATACTTGTTGGGTAGGTTTGTATTCATCTTCATATCAGCATGGCCTCTAAGTCAGTCTGATATCCATGCCTGGATCCTGGACCTCCTCACATTGGTAGGCGGATCTCCTCCTACTTGTTGGCTTATCCAGTATGATGTTTGCTAGTGAGACAGATGCATGCTGTCACGTGCTTGTCTCAAACACATCTACAATCATGATTCCTTTGAATATCAGTATAGGTTCTGTCTGCCTGACATTCATATCTGGACCCTGGGCTCCTTACTCAACCACTGGCTTGGATCTTGAGTGTTTCCACATGCAGATGTCCTACTCTTTTCTTAGTCCTGTATAAAGCTTGATAGTGAGTTACAGTACTCTTGATAATTGTATTTCTTCATCCTTATAATTATGAAGTTCAGGTTGAACTTTGTAGGTCATTTGTAGCCACCTTCAAGGTATGCCAGAGCAGCTCCTTTAGTGGTTCATCAATGGTGACCGAAGAGTTCTGGTCTGTTACTGTCTCTACTACCTACTCTCTTACTCTGGCTACCCAGGATATGGAGAAGGCTGAGGTTCTCATTGAATTCTTTGCCTCAGTCTTCACTGGCAAGAGCTCCAGCTGCACAGCCCAAGTCACAGAAAGCAAAGGCAGGGACTGGGAGAATGAAGAATCGCCCACTGTAGGTGAAGATCAGGTTCAAGACCATCTAAAGAACCTGAAAGTGGACAAGTCCATGGGACCGGATGAGGTGCATCCGTGGGTCCTGAGGGAACTGGCAGATGAAGTTGCTAAGCCACTATCCATCATATTTCAGAACTCATGGCAGTCTGGTGAAGTTCCCAATGACTGGAAAAAGGGAAACATAGCCCCCATCTTTAAAAAGGGGAAAAAAGAAGACCCAGGGAACTACAGGCCAGTCAGTCTCACCTCTGTGCCTGGCAAGATCATGGAGCAGATCCTCCTGGCGACTATGCTAAGGCACATAGGAAATAAGGAGGTGACTGGTGACAGCCAACATGGCTTCACTAAGGGAAAATCCTGCCTGACTAATTTGGTTGCCTTCTACAATGAGGTTACAGCATTGATGGATAGGGGAAGAGCAACTGACATCGTCTACCTGGACTTATCCAAAGCATTTGATACTGTCCCACACAACATCCTTGTCTGTAAACTGGAAAGATGTGGTTTTGATGGATGGACCACTCAGTGGATAAGGAATTGGCTGGATGGTTGCACTCAAAGAGTTGTGGTCAACGGTTCAATGTCCAAATGGAGACCAGTGACGAGTGGTGGTCCTCAGGGGTCAGTACTGGGGCCAGTGCTGTTTAGCATCTTTGTTGGTGACATTGACAGTGGGATTGAGTGCACTCTCAGCAAGTTTGCAGATGACACCAAGTTGTGTGGTGTTGTGGACATGCTGGAGGGAAGGGATAGCCTCATGAAGTTCAACAAGGCCAAGTGCAAGGTCCTGCATGTGGGTCGGGGCAATCCCAAGCACAAGTACAGGCTGGGCAGAGAATGGATTGAGAACAACCCTGAGGAAAAGGACTTGGGAGTGCTGGAACTCCAGTTGTAGATGCTCCATCCCTGGAGGTGTTCAAGGCCAGGTTGGATGAGGCTTTGGGCAACCTGGTGTAGTGGAGGGTTTCCCTGCCCATGGCAGGGGGATTGGAACTAAATGATCTTTGAGGTCCCTTCTAACCATGACGTTTCTATGACGTTTCTATGACGTTTCTATGACGTTTCTATGACGTTTCTATGACGTTTCTATGACGTTTCTATGACGTTTCTATGACGTTTCTATGACGTTTCTATGACGTTTCTATGACGTTTCTATGACGTTTCTATGACGTTTCTATGACGTTTCTATGACGTTTCTATGACGTTTCTATGACGTTTCTATGACGTTTCTATGACGTTTCTATGACTCATACTCGTTGTGTGTCCATGTGTTTAAATTATTCCTTGTTACTAGTTCTCTTATACTGAATACTCCTTAACCAAACAGCTTAATGGATCAGATGTTCTCATATTGCATACCCTTACCACCTCCTTTGCTTTCTAGGAGCATCTCCTCTGCTTTTGAGGAATATCCTCCTCTGTTTACTTTCTAGGGATGCCATTTTTTGATTTTCTAGGAGTGCCTCCCCCCAGTCTCTAGGAAATCCCCATGTCTTCTTTACATTCCTAGGAATGTCCCTACTTGCTGCATGTGAACTTCTCCTCTGCTTTCCAGCAATTCCCAATTGATTTCTAGGACTGTTCACAATGCAAGAAAGTCCTCTCTGCTTTCTAGGAATTCTTTGGTCACTTCAAAGGAATGTCTTATTTGCTTTCTAGTGATTCATCCTTGTCTTTCTAGGGAATGGTCACTTTGCTTTGAGGAAATCTTGATTGCTTTCTGGCAATTCCCTGTTTACTTTCTCAGAAAGCCCCGTGGCTTTTGAGGGAACTTCCCCTGTGCTTTACAGGAAATCTCCCAGCTGCCTTCTATTTGTTTGCTTTATAGGCATTTGCCTTGTGCTTTCTAGGGAACTCCCACTTGCTTTCTAGAAAAGCTCCCTCTTTTAGACAAATTCAGTCTCCTTTCTGGGAAATTCCTTTCTGCTTTGGGGGAATTTCTTCTTGTGCTTTCAAAGAAAGCCATGCTTGCTTTCAAAGAATCTTTTCATTCCAGCATTTCCCTAGTGCTTTCTTGGAAGGTCCCTGTGTTCTTTCTAGAATTTATAAACAGCCTTTATTTTCGTGTAGACTCTTTTGCCTGCTTGCTGTGAATTTCTCCTCGCTGTCTGGGACATGTTTGTTTCTTTTCTTGGAAATCCTCACCTGTTTGATTTCTAGGAATTTCCCATCTTACCATCTCCTTTCTGTAAATTTTTGTTGTGCTTTCTAGCAATTCAGTCCTTGTTTACCAAGAGTTCTTTACCTGCTTTCTAGGAATTCTGTTTATTTTCTAGATTCCACCCTGCCTCCTCCCCACCCTCCACCCCCCCATCTGGTAATTTTCTATTTGTTTTCCAGGATTTTCTTGTTAGCTTCCTAGAAATGTCACATCTGCTTTCTGTGAGCTCACCATTTTTCTTCTAGAAATTCCCTGATTTCTTTCTAAGAATGTTCCATTTGCTTTCTAGGGACTCTCATGTGCTTTTAAGGAATTCCGTTTGCCTTTTAGGAGCTGTGCAGTGCTTTCTAGGATTTTCCCATGTCTCCTGCATGACTTTTCTGCTCAGCTTTGACAGAATTCTTTATTTTTTTTTTTTTGCCCCGTGACTTTTCATGTTTCTAGGAAATTCTCATCAGTTTTCATGGAAATTTTCTTCTTTCTAAATACCTAGGAATTTTCCACATGTTTCTTACTGAGTTCCCAAATCTGGAATCTTCCTGGAAATGTTGCAGCACTTTTTTAGGACTATCACCTGGGGTTTCTAGAAAGTGAACTCCTTTAGGAATTCTCTGTCTTCTGTATATGCTTTACATAAAGATAGGGAATCTCCTGCTCACATCCCCTCAAAACCCAATGAGTGAAAAAGGCAAGGCCTGGCCTTCCTATATATAGAGTATATGCTATCTTTTTATTGAGGATGAGGTACCTATGTGTATTCCATATATATGACAGGAAGGGCCTATACAAGGCAAAGAGAGGCTTTTCTGTCTGTATGCAGAGTGTATACTCTCTGTGTATACACTACACATGCCTAGAAAAGGTTTGGTGCGTGGAGTCTTTTCTATAGGTAGACAATGTGAGCGGTCAACAAGACGACAAAGTCTTGTTGAGCTGTGATGTGTGAATGGTTATCGATGCATCTTGGTGTTTAAGACATGTCTTCCATTATATGCTTTGTCCATTCTTGGTTTGTGGCATTTGTTATGGCTGTATGGACAGTGCTATAAAGTTGTTCTACTTGTAGACCAAGATGAGGCAGTCATGATATCATGCTAGATAGTATTACTATGGATGGACACCACCTCTTTCTTTTTCCCGGGATCTTGATCATGGGAAAGCTCATGGAAGCTGGTGGTAATCTTGTAGTTGCTGTTATGTTGCTCTAGACCAGATTTCTAACACTCTGCAATGTGTTTGCTGTTAATTTCTGGCCTGGGTGGTTATGGGAATTCACTTATTGTGGCATAGCTGTTACAAGTTCACCTTTTATGCAGTTTATTTTTGAAACAGTAGAACCTCTTTGAGTTAAAGAAGCAGACTTAAAAGTCCATAGTGAGACAACTTGTTTTAAAGTTCCACAGCCATTTGTAATCAAATTGTTTAGGTAAGTCCTGAATACAGTAAGCACTTGAGTCCTTAAGTGTGCTTCTGAGTGTTTGTGGCACACTAGAAACAAATGAACCCCAGAGAACTGTATGAGCTGTTATTGTGGAGCTGTTGGCATGGTTTCCAATGGCAGCCAACAGTGAAAACCAGGGAATGTCACGAGATTTGGATAACTAACCTCTCCAAAGCACATCAGAGAGGGCTGGTTGTCACTACTGTTGAAGGCAGATAATCTTCCATGAAGTGTCCAGGAACAAGGTCGCACTTAGAAATCATTTCTGTTTCTTTTTGTTTCTTTTTGTATTTGAAAGAGCAAAATTGTTTCAAAGACCTTTTTGTTTTATCTTTTAACTCCCTAGCAGTCCTGAACACGTATATGATTTACAGTCTCCTACATATCCTTAGCTGGCTGAAATATCAGTCTTGGTTGTGAACAAGATGCCCTTTCCCTATGGCTTTCTTGGTTTAATTTCATTTCATCAAATGGGTTTTGTGTGTGCATGCAATACAATCAATTGTATTTCTTTTGATGATAAAAGACGTTACTTCTCAGATTCTTCAAAAATGTTTACTATGATCATAAATTATTTAATCAGATCTGCCTAAGACATCATTCAGTACTACTTTTTTCTCTTGGCTGAGAATAGCACCTTACTACTTTCCTTAAAAAAAAAATGCTTTTATGTAATGCACAAGGTATGGCCCATGGCAGGGGGATTGGAACTAGATGATCTTTGAGGTCCCTTCCAAGTCTAACCATTGTGTGAGTGACATGTAGAAACTTCCCTTTACCTGGCAGGTGGACAGTGGAGGGAGTTGGGCTTAGCAGCATGTATTTGAACACTCAGGTAGGCCCAAAGCTTTTATGAAGCATGAGTATTAGCAAGACTTGGTCTCCCAGTCTTTATTCTAAACTCTTGGACATCGAGCATTACTGACTGATACTACTGAAAGCTTTTTATAAGGTGGTATTTTCTGAAATTTTGAAGAACTCTGTCTGTAGCACCAAGTACTGCTTTACCCAGCTGGGTGATCATGCCATGTTAAGTAGTTTCTCTCTCTGGCTGAATTGTTTAAGAGTTATTTTCAGAAGTGTCATCACAGAAGTGTCTTCCTATGCTGTAAAAGAGTAAAAAATGAGCACTGAGGTGTCTTGGGGCCAAGGACACTTCTAGTTTGTTGGGCTGTTGATGTTCATGCAGAGATTCTTGTCCAGGGGCCCTGGCATCTCCTTGACAACATCTGTGAGGTCCATGAAAGGCAAGCAAGCCTATGGGGCTTAGGTTCTTTCAGTGAGAGGTTGGCATCTCCTTAGGAAAGAGGAAACACCATGACTTAAACCAAACATGGCTGTGAAAACTGAAGTAGTTTGATTCACTCTGAGGGATGTATCCTACTTTCACTTTGTCTCTCCAGCTGAATGTGATTGCTTTTTTTGTTGGGCTTAGTCACTTGATTTCCAAGCTTCTCGCTCTCTGAACCCTGCTATCTTGCATTCCTTGTGATGCTGGCTCTTGCTAATAGACAATGCTTTTAACCTCAGGCTGGCTCTTGCTAATAGACAATGCTTTTAACCTCAGGCTGGCTCTGCAGTGACCTTGGATCTTCTGCCCTAGCCTGCTCTTCTTGCTTCATCCCAACAGCTTCATTCTTCCTCACACAGGCAGGGCAGATGATGTCCTTGATGTAGTTCTACTTTTTCTGCCTTACTCCTCCAGTACCTCAATAGGTACCTTCACAGTGTTTTTGTCTAATTTATTTTGAACACTCATTAAGGCCCATAATATTTAACTACAGACTGCATTTCTATTCCATCATCTGCCAACCCCACTGATCAGCCTTGCACCCTCCTTCCCCTCACATCCACAAAATCCCATGGCTTTATGCCATGTGGGAACAAGGAGTGCATCTCTGATGTCAGAGCTTTCCACTGCTTAGAGCCAACCCAGGTGAACTTGATGACAACACCAGAATAGTGAACTAGTGACAGAAAACAGACAAGAAGGAGGGCAGTCAGTGTGACAGCTAATCTTGATGATCTAGGAGGAAAAAAAAGTTTACTTCCATCAGTGTGGAACAAGAGGATGGGCATATCCTGCTGAGACCATAGCACAGGAACACCTTTGTGTACATGGAGAGATGGTAGCCAAAGGTCTTGGGT
Source organism: Tauraco erythrolophus (assembly GCF_009769465.1). Classification (NCBI taxonomy): domain Eukaryota; kingdom Metazoa; phylum Chordata; class Aves; order Musophagiformes; family Musophagidae; genus Tauraco; species Tauraco erythrolophus. Next base: position 118,262,046 of record NC_141466.1, on the reverse strand, counting down.
TTTAGCGAGACCTGCTGTTCATACAAATTAAACCTCCTACCTCAGCCCTAAACAACATGAAAGGATGGATGATGCTATGTCTATCAAAATGAACAGGAAATAATAATTAAAATTGCCTTCAAATGCATTGTGATTCAATGAAAATTAGTTGTGTGCTTCACAGAAAGCAGCAATACCTACTTATCCTGTCTTGTGGCTCTCCTCACGACTTCCAGTAAAACATCTAAATCAAAGAAACAGCCTACCTGCAATGCAATAACGTTCGAAACAGGAACCAGTCCAGGACTCTTTTTTTTTGACAGGTACTGAAGTGATGCTTCTAAGTAACTGACCGGATTTTTCAACCATTTCGTAGCTTTTGGAAAGAAGTATGTAGTATTTTTATAAAAGGTGACTCAGAGCAGTAAAGATCAGGATATCGTGCATTGTGAAACAAGTGACAAAATCTCAAAGATCCTTTTCAAACAGATTTGCAATCATTTTAACTGGAATTTCTTCTTGCCAAAAAAGGTGATGTTCAGTATTTTGCAAGTGTCCAATCTGACTTGAACCTTATCCAGAGCATATTTTCCTGATGGTAGAGTTATGAATACAGCATTTTTAATAAAAAATGGCCTCTCCTCTTTCTTATACAGCTACCTCCCCAAAATAGAGGCTTTTCTGGATTAACGATGTCCACCAAGATGAGAACTTGTTTTTGACACAGGCAGAACTCTGTAGTTTGGACCGAGCCTCGGCTACTCACTGCTTAGTGCTCAGTGACACCAAACACTTTTAGGCTGCTTTAATTTTAGCAGGATTTGTGAAATCTGAGCAACTCCATAAATGAGACTACCGGAGACAAATGCCTTGGGTGGTAATTCTGTAGAAAAGCATAGTATCTTTTCATTTCCTTTTCTGATGAACAATGGTATGTTGTCTTGCTGCAGTGAGAGAGATGTGTAGAAATTGTTCACGAGCCCTGAAACCACAACAGAAGCAGCTTAGGACTTCGCATTTAATCTAATACCAAATTCATAGGTTTTCAAAACCTGTACCTTGTAGTACAAAGCCATAACTAGTTTCAATGTCTTGCTCTCTCATTTCTTTGTCTTTCATTGCTGCAGACATTTGACTTGAAATCGCTGAATGACAAACAGATCAAGGTAACTTTCGCTTGTTGTTTACCTGATGCAATTTTTTGTTGCGTTGACATCATACACTGACCACATTGTAGCTAAAGATAAGTTTTTGCTCATCCACCATTGTCAGCTAAGCATTTCCTTATCATTTTTCTCAGCTATTTGTTTGGTTATTTTTAAATTATTCAGGCTTGGGCTTGTTGAATCTTTCAGGTCACTGCTACAAAAACAGATAAGGAAGTCTATTAAGTGTGCACATACGGTGATGTTGGGGGGGGGGGGGGCGGGGAATAGATGGGAGAGTGTTTGTGTAGTTTATCTTTATTCATGAAGCCCTTGAGGGTGATGGAAAAGGGTACCAGGAATCCACACAGGCTGTCGACTCATCCAGCCGTATTTAACTTTGTTCGTCCTGGCTGCCTCAGCTAATGCACACATGGGGCTGTGCCAAGCCTGGTACTTTGCCTACGTTGCATTATTAATGCTCCCCCAAGGGCTTGCGTTTGTGTGCTGCTGGCCGAGGTGAGACCGGCTCTGCTGAGCGCTGCGTTCGTAGCTGTGACATTGTGGCACTAGGAATGATGTTAGCACTGAGTAAGCACAGCTGGAACAAAGCAGTATCTAGTGTTTTCCAGTGCTGCCAATGGCTGTAAGCCAGAATTACAGGCCTCTCTTCATTCTGATATATTTAATTAGGGAGACAGTGACACATGCACGGATAGAAAAGCAAACCCAACTACTGTTATCCGTAGTGCAATCATACTGTGTGTTTTAGTATCTGCGCCTCTTTCCTTTCTTAAAACTGAAATAAAAAAGTTTGCAAGAGCTTCTAGGCTTGTGTTTTAAGGATAATTTTCTAGTGTTTGTCAGTGCAGAGGAAAACTTGAAATACATATAGGTGCCATGTAGGAACTCAGAGATGAGATAATTCCTCATAATTATTTAAAGCCAGTCTCATGAATTTTTGAACCAGACTCTTCGCTTATTTAGAGCTCGTAACATGACAAATAGATTTATTTCTGTGGCTGTGTGGTTTTGGAGAGTGTATCCCACTCAAAGCAAGGATATCTACCTGCCTGGTGAGACCTGTTCTGCACGTGGTCTTGGCAAGTCCTGCTGGTGGTTGTGTGCCTGTATGCACGCAGGGGCTCTCCTTCTCCAGTGTTTCCAAGTGGAGTGTAGGCTGGCGGAGGCTTATTTTTTCTCTCTCTTTTTCTATTTTTCCTTTTTCATCTGCAGCGTTTGGCCTATTCATGTTAGGGAAGAGACAGCCGATCCTTTGGAAGCTTAAGTATTTATTTCTTCTCCTGCTATATAATACTTTGGAAAAGGTGATAACATTTTGACATGAGGTTTTAATAGCCAGGTTATGCAATGTGTATAATGTGCACATCTAATGTGATATTGCTGTAATAAATTTGTGCAAGTATATTGTGCTTGATTTCATTCTACTAAAGGTAGGTGAGGGAGGCCGTAGTGTAAATCAGAACAATTCCTTCTAATTTAAGAAAAATTTGGATCTGCCGAAAATGCTACCTATCAAAGAGCATATTGCATCTGGGCACAAAGTATGAGCAGGTATATGCAATTGGTTAATGCAAGATAAAACCTTTCCTCTGCAATAAGGGCTAGAAATCTACTCTTTTTCAAAAGAAAAACTGAGATTTGTTGGTAATAGGCCACTAAGGAAGACACAAAATGAGTGTCGTGATTAAAATGGGGTAGCTGGGAATGCGGCTATTATTGGTTTTGCATGTGCATTCTTTTGGGTTGCTGTTGCTTTGTTAGCTACTGTGTTATGGAGGGCTGTTGGCAGGCACATGCACAGGATTATTTCAAGCCCCTTTCTCTAAACCACTGCAATATTAGGTCTTCTAGGTAAAAGAAGCAAATCTTTACTTATCCTTATTTCATTCTTGTCTGTTACAAATGTAAAATAACTGAAAAAGTCAATTTTTAATTAAATTGGAAAAACGACAGGGTCGATACATGTTAAGATGTATTAGGTTTAGGTCACACTTCACCCAGACATCAGCGTTTCATGCTGAATCCTCAGTGGCTACCGTTCTTGAGCAGATCAGCCGTAATTCCACCTAATGAGGTGGATAATTCAGATAAGAGGTAAGTGGTCCACCAGGCAAGTAACACACAGTATTTTTAATTGCCATGAGAAATGTTTACAAGGTTGCATACATAAGAGGGCTATGACATGACAAGATTCTTTAGGTTTGTTTTATTTAGTACACTTCTTTATAGTCTTTTCACAACATCTGATATAGATATATTTTAAAATAGTAAAATAAGGTATCTTTCAGACAGGTGCTAAAGAACATACGGCTGTTGGTCTTTGAAGAGCTTTGTGGAGACGATGCAGCTTGTATATGGAAGTGTTAACTATTACATACCAATGGCATAATTTGTCATTAGGTGATTACTACGATACACCCCTGTAGTGACAACCGGGTGTTTGTCACATCCCCACTAGCAGACTTTTCCTATAAGGTGGCAGGGAGGAAGGGAGAGCAGTGAAACACTGCTGTGGAGGAAAACAGCTACTTGGTGTTAAACAATTATAAACAAACTGTTAGAGAATACATGCCTGTCTCCTGGTTCAGACTGAGCATGCTTCTAAACTGGTGGTACAACGGACTCCCTCCCCATGCCAGATTCTGCGTGTAAATTAAGAGCAGAAGTAGCATTGATTATAGGGAAAATGACAAAGCCTGAAATTACTCTGTTTGGATCTGAGCACTGCTTGCCAGCAGTGAAAATGTTTGTTTCACATTGAATCAGGCCCTTCAGATTCTGACCTGACAATGAAGGACAATGAACAGCTCTACTGTGGGTGACTGTAATCGTTTGGGATAACCTTGATATCCTACTAAACAACTAATATGCTCAAGGCAGGAGAAACGCACTAGGTGACCTCTTAATATCCCTCCCTGCCCAGCAAGGTAATGGCCGTGACCTTTAACTCTCCTTCCGTCTCTGGCACTCGTAAGTTGGCTCTGCAAGGCTGGGAGCTCAGACTTTGGGGGATTGCCAGAGCTCTCGCTGCTGTGACACTATCACTGGTGTAAACGATGGGTGTAGGAAGCGATGGTTGCTCCAATCAGTATTCAAAATGTTTGTCTACAAGCTGAGTGTCTCGTTAATTACAGGCTATAAAATACTACTTTGCTTCTCCCGCCCCCCTCAGTCTAATTTGCAGGCATTTAACTGCAATTATTGCCTTCTCCAGACAATGCATGGATGCAGAAAATGAAAGAATACTCAATGAAATAGCTGGTTTGACTCTTTTTTTACTCCCACCTGTCAGATATTAATAAACATTGCTAAGATTCATACCCGTCCAGCCTTCTCTTTTCCATGTTGAACAGTCCCTAGCTCTCTCAGCTTCTTGCATGGAAGATCCTCCAGTTCTTTTCTCATCTTTGTGGCCCTTGGCAGGACTTGCTCCAGAAAGTTCATGTCTTATACTGGGGAGCCTAGAACTGGACCCAGCGCTTCAGGTGTGGCCCCAGTAGCAGTGGGTGGAGAGAAAGAATCACCTACCTCTTTACCTGCTGGCAACACTCCTAAGGCAGCCTGGGATGCTTCTGGCTGCCTGTGCCACAAGAACGTGTTGCTGGCTCATGGGCAGCATTACTTTCTGGACAAATTCTTTTACTGCTGCTGCTTGTTTCTACTTCTATATCTCTTTCTGGTCTGGATTGAATAGTGGGTGTTGTTTGTTTGTAAATTCCCCGTTCCTCACCCCATCATTCTCATTTTATTTTCTTTTCTGTAAAATTTCTGCAGCTGTTGGGCCTGGTTACCAAACCTGACTGAACTCAACTCGACCAAAGTCAAATCTAGATGTAGGAAGAGTCTAAATGTAGCAGGACACACAGGCAAATAACCATCATTGGGAGAATGGAAAAGGGCAGCTTCTGAGTGATTGTATATTATGCTAATTTTTTTTCTTTCCTGTTAAGTTAATGGAAGTCTACATGATATGCTTAATTAATGCTTATCAAAGTTACTTAAAGAAAAGGGGAGATAATTCTTGTCTTGGAATAGCATCATTACTCAGAAACTTTGAACATTGAAGTTTGTCCTCACAGAAACCTCATCTGACAATATGTGCATGCTGTCTAATGTCAAAAAAGTATATAGAGGTATTGCTACAGTAAACCAAGAAAGTCTAGTCAAAGGTGAATGCTGAGATAAAATATTGCCTTCAAATATTCTTTACAGATTTCTAGAGGAACAAAAGGTACTGAAGTCAGCAAGCCTTTATTTATTACCTCTGATGTACAATTGTGTTAGCTGTGCACAGGAAGAGTTCATGCTGTTAAACCTACAGATTTGGAGCCTCCATCCCCACAGGGCTGTGCTGCTGTGTGTTCAATAGATGTAACTCCCTAAGGTGAAAATTTTTTTTTTTTTTTGAATCTCCAACTTATCAGACAGATCAAAGTAAAACCAGCTTTTCTTAGTCTTTCTTTACTGAAGAACAAAGTGTAGCTGCTTCTCCAGTACCTGCTATGATTTGTCTCAGGTTGCTAGATGTATATAAAATTAGTGTGTCATAGAGAGATAGTGCATCTAGGGTACAAAAGGGATACAGGAACTTGAATGTACCTAACAGACTTCTACCTGGTTCACTGCTTATCCATGAAAAAAAGAGCTCAAGACGGTGCTTGTTTATCTCAGAATCACAGAATTGTTCAGGTTGGAAGGGTCAGCTAGGGCAGATTGCCCAGAACTGTATCTGACTTAGTTTTGAGCAGCTCCACATCCACATATAGGGAATCTATAAGCTGTTTGGGAAACCGTTTCCTATGTTCAACCACACTCACAGTAAAAAAAAAAAAACAACAAAAAACCACACAAAAAAACCCCAAACAAAACAAACACCAAAAACCTTCTGGTTTCTAAGAGGAGGAGAGGGAACCAAGAGACTTTTTTTCTTTGTACTTCCATAGCAGGTTTCTTGTGTTGACAATGTGGTAAGCAATTTGATGTGATGTTTGTTTCTTCAAGTAGGAAACATTACTGTAGACCCACTGACGGTTATTGAAGTATAATTAAAAGGTAGTTAAAAACTCTTAAGGCTTAGAAAAGTGCTTGGAAAACAGTGTGAGAGGTACTACATAGAAATATAAGTGCATGGATTTTTAGAGCTAGATTTAAAGGAACCAGACTGATTTCAGGCCCAGTTGAGCAGAGATTAACAGACTGAACAGATAAACTGTTCATGTCCTTTAAGATAAAGCCATGCAGTGTGCCTGGTAATATTACCTGTAGTTGTAACCTTCAAAGTGGGACAACAACAGATACTTAGAGAAGCTTTTCCAATCTAATTTACTCTCATATGTGTTAATCCCTCTTGTTCACTAACTACTTTAAAAAAAGGTGACTAAAACCATGCAGCTTTCTCCCTGTAAGAAAAGCCGGCTACAACTGAGAAATCCTCAGGTTCTTTAAGGAATAGATCCATATCTTTTGTATTGTTTTGGATTTATAGAACAAGGTATGGTTTGTTTTCATACCCCATTTCCATTCATTGCCTCTCAGTTCCATAAACTTCCAAAGAGGAAAAAATGTAGTTCCCTTCTGTTTAGTCAGGTCATTTTGGACAACAACGTTGAGCTGCGTTAAGCTTCTCATTGAGGATGGCGATGTTCTAATGCATAGGAAATTTATCAGGGCAGATTTTATAAACTTGCACCGCTCCAAGCCAACATAGCCCTGTTGTTGTCAAGGGTGTTGCAGCAGGGATCTACAGCAGCTGAAATCTGGACTTGTCTTTTATTAAATAGACTGCCACATCCCTTGACAATGGCTATCAAAAGCTTATTCTTTGAAAAACAAAACGTAGTGTTGTTTGCATGTCAATGGCAACATATGCTGCCTGCATTTCGAAATCCTCAGAATGCTCAAAGCTGCCACCTTTCTGGGTGAGAAAGCTATGCTGACAAATACAACGCTCTTAAACGTCACTGTCTTGTGGGAAGAACTCAATGTCCTGTATGCAAGGTGTGCTTTTTCCTGTGCTCCTGGTATTGCAAGCCACACCATGTTCCGGCGCTCAGGAATGTCCATGCATGGGAGGAATTTATAGCTTAGGCTGGTTTTGAATGGTAGATAGGCAGCATTAAACAAACTGGTGAGGTGGAGTGAGAATTGACTACCTGGGAATATTTTGAGTGTAAACGTACAGAAAAAAACCCTCAAAACATTTTATGGAGTTTTATTGTTTTTTCTCCTGTATAGGAACAGGACCCAGTTAAAGTCTCTTTACTTAGCAAGTACAGGCATGAATGCCACTGCTGTATTTGCAACAGGACCAGAGAGTCAAATGAAAGATGTAAAACTATCATAAGCTCTACTATAAGGCAGGAAGAATAGGATGACATTTACCAGTAAGACATTGAATTCACACTGATGTCCTCCTTCCTAAGCGAGGCAATTAAAACAGCAAGATTTTTTTCCTTTTGGATTTGTTTTCTTTGCATCCCAGTATTTTAATGTCTGTGCTGATATAGTTTGATAATCTAAAACTTTGATGCAAGCATACTTAGCTATCTGCTAGAACAGATTTTTCTAGTGATGTGCACTTGCTCCCCTTTGTGTTTTTGTGTGGTTTTTCTTTCCTTCCCCCGTTACCCCATGTCAAACTTGTCTTCAGTTTTCGCCCTCATGAACTTTAAGGTGAGAATGGTTTGAGCAAGGCTCATTAGCCAGTTGATTCTAGTAATCTACATTGTTTGTCTTTGGTGGCTCTGCAGCGAATATACGGCTGTGTCACTTCTGTTCTTCTCTGTGCTGACCCTCTTCCTTGCAAGCTGTAAAATCAAAGCAAGCAGACTTCCATCTAGGCTCTAGATGGTTTTCCAAAGAAGTTTTACTGAAGTTAGTGTGTCTAATCACACAGCACTGGTCTGGCAGCCTTTTGCTTTCTGGTCACACCAGTGGAAGAATTTCACCTCCGCCCAGCAAACATCAGTGGGGTTGGATGCAGCAAGGCAGGACTGGGCACAGAATTCTTCCATTTCAGTCAGTTTGACTGAGTCATGTGAAGGCACTGTTCAATTCCCAGCAGGCAGGAGAATTTTCTCGAGCGCAATCATTCTGTTTGTTATACGACATTAAGACTCTATTGATGTAGCTGGCATTATGTTTTCAGAAAGATTCAGGAGTCATAAACTAAAAAGAATGGAAAACATAAGGGCAGGTAAAAGAAGGAAGCTTTCCAGTCTCTGGATCCAGAGGGAGTAATACCTGGGCTGTGTCTTTCCCTGACAGTGTGAACAGTCAGCATAGGTCTCTGTTTGCTGTATTCCAAATACTTATGTCTCTTGTGTAAGACTGAATGGGAACAATGGACACTGAAGCAAGTATTACAGGCATTGAAAAGCTTTTTATTTTGTTTAGAACAGTCTTTCCTATGACATATTCTTGATGTTTTTCTTCCTGTGGGTTGGGCTGAATTTCATCTATAGTTGTACAGAAAAGGAGTGGAAGGGAGCACTGCAATCCTTTAATCCTGCTAGTAAGCCCTGACCTAGAAATTAATGTTGTTCAGAGGCAGGTTAGCTCCCTTTGGTGTCTGCAAGTCAGTGCCTACCTGATGGCTGATCAACTGCATGAAGTCCTTGCTATGAAACAGCAGAAAGTCATGCTGCACACTCAACTTGATTAGTTCAGTTGCTTCCCGTTTACTACAGTGGTAATTTTGCTGAATGCTGATGAAGAACACAACTAGCTTATGCATTCACAGAGAGACATCTTCTAAAAGGCTAATAGATGGATGACAAGGGTAATTCAGCCACTGCTAATAAATGATGTCAGGGCTATAGCGAAATGTATATCAGTCTAATGTATGTATGCTGTTCAACATACGAAATTAAAAAGCGTCACAAAGTCAAGTGTGTGTAGCAGTAAATATGGAGGAGAAAGATGAAGGTTGGGGATACATGAAAGTCAAGTCTCTCTCTGTTTAGTTATAGTCTGGCAGTGCCATTTCCTGAGTGCTTCTGGAGAAAAACCTTGGAAGGAAACAGAGCAGCCAGGGCCTTTGCTGCAGAGCAGGGCTCAGTTTGAGGAACGACAGAGGTATCCAAACGTGCAGCATAAAATCTTTTTTTTTGTGATCTGCATCACATTTAGGAAAATCTTTTGTGTGACTCCTCGTTGTGAACCTCTAGATCATGGCAAGTTGTATTGATATGAAAATGAAAGGCAGAGAACAAAGACAGCGCTGGTGAGAAATGGATGAGAGGGGAACAGCAGATAATGAAGAGGAACACAGCATATAGGAGGCTTTAGATCGTTTAAGGCATAATAGACAAGAAAGATAGCTCCCTGCAGATAAATGTGGAATAATGATGGCTTTGATGAATCCTTTTGACTCCAGACTCTGTGTTTCACAAAACAGGGCTCTAAAAAAATACCCCAAAAACTAGGAGTCAAAAGGCACAGCTATGTGTGCTGTTAATGAATAGCGAGCAGGAGGAAGATGGATGAGGAATGGTACTGCTAGTGGTGATCTTGGCCCAGGATACTCAGGATTAGGGTAAAACACAATGGAAGAAAGAGGAGGAGGGGCAGGGAGTGAACCCGAAAAGCAAAATAAAATGTTTTGACTAAACTACAAAATGAAGAGCTTGGAATAGTGTGCTTGTGTATGTGGACTTTTGATGTCAAGGTAACATACAGAAATTGAGTGAATTGGTCCTAAAAGGGTTTCTTTCAGTTTGTTACTAGTGATTGCATTTGGAAGCAGTGATAGTACGTGTATTTAGAAGGCAGGTTTTGACTTTAATTGTCTATTTTACTAGGATGGGAAGAAAAGTCTCAAACTAGAGGAAGGACACATAACGCTACCACCAATGACCTGTTTTTCCCTTTGCTGATGGCAAGAGTGCAGAGATCCCAGCTGCACCTGTCTGGGTAGGTACTTCTTACTGATGCATGTCAGGAGGAGTTAATGTTGACTTTTTGTACACTACTTTTTTTTTTTTGCCTCCTCCCAAAAGGAGAGTACTTTGCTCCCTGCTAGTGTGCAGGGATTTCGTAGGAGCTGTATTCCAGCAGTGGTGCATAGGTATATGGCAAAATCCTACATTTTTGCTGAGTGTGCGTGTTGCTGTGAGGGAGGTGCTTCCTGCAATATTCACTGCTTTTTCCCGAGGCTTTCTCAGCACAGCAGAGTTGCAGGGATACCGGGTAGAATTGCTCCCTTAGCTGTGGAAGCCAGCATAACTTGGAAAGCTCCCAAACTGAGTTCTCAGCTCAGACTAAGGCTGAAAAGGTTCCTAGGAACTGGGCAGGGAGCCCTTTTTTTGACATTAATTTCTTTAGGGGAAGAGAGGGCTTAGCACAAATCACCAGGAGTTGAAGTAGATGGTGTGGCTTAATTATTATTTTTTTAATTATTTTATTGAGGAGAAGGAACTCTTTAGCCAATTGTGTGTTTTCCCTAGAAACAGCAAATATTCACAGAGAAATATCAATATTTCTAAGCTTTGTTCCAATTTAGAGTACAAGCTGAATTTTGTTCTAAAACACTGAAATTTTCAGAGGAATGAAAATTCTAGGTTTCATAGAGTGCTGGTGCTGTTTTCCATCGGCCGAGCTCATGGCAAGCCCCGTGGGTTCCTGGCAGTCCTTGCACCTCCCTCTCTACTGCTTTCCCCTTTCCTTTCTATTTCAGTGCTGCTCTAACACTTCCTACCATTGCCTAGCATGAGATGCTCTCTTTTCCTTTCAATTTTCTCTGTAGCCTCAACTCCTGCAGATTCAAGCCTTCTATGCCGTCACAAATGGTATGAACTGACCTTGTCCCACTTGGAACTGAAACTCATTTGGATGTGCTCTCACCCCTGCCATTTTCTTATTGCTACCATTCTAAATTTTTTTCCCTACCCTAAATTACACAGTATGTCAATATGTTAATATCCATAAGGAAAATGCTGAGGACTTGCGTACCTGATTATGGTGCTGTGGAGTAATGAGTCAGTATGGCTGTGCACATGTCCATTGCCAGTGTAAGCTAAACCATGTTAAGCACAATTAATTTGATTGCATGTTTGAGAGTAGAAACAACTTATCTTTGCAAACATCCAGGTTGGTTTAAGATGTAATTGCCTCTAGAGCATCTTAAACCATTTGCTGGTTATTCCTAGTCCCGTCATATTAGAGCCGTCTGATCTTTACGACTCTCCCCATCTTTTTCAGGGCAAAATCAGCTACTTTCACCTAACCTCCAATTACACTAAGATAAACTGGATGTCTTTGAGTGAAGTAGGTTCAAGTACAATCACACAACCTAGTGACAAGTGGGGGTGACATTAACTTTTAGGCAATGGTCAGCAATGAACATCTGGGGCACCCAGAAGCAGATATTTCAAGTATTTCTCATTTTCAGACAGATAAGAAAACAGGAATGTAATTTTTTTTTTGTCTGCTTGTATGAATAATTGACAGCTTGGACGCTTGGATAACACCTTGATGACTTGCTGATCTGTGTTTAGAATTGAAAGCCCAGATCTGAAATTTGAGGTATTTATCCAAAAAATAAGTAACAAGATGGATGTTGAGTGTCTTTAAATCTCAAAGTCACTGAATATGTGACCTGTAGTTCTGTCATGCCCAGCTCTGCGATTACTAAAGCTTTCTGCTTGGTGGCAGATTGAAGTTCAGAGCTGAAGCAGAAGAAGGGATCATGTCTTTGCCCTATGTGGAAGCTTACTGACAATAAAAAAAACTTCCCCAGCTCCTACTGAAACAAATTAATTTAGTTGGTAAGTGCAGGAGCAGGCTCTGGAGATGTGTGATCTGGGTTGGGAAGATTTGAAGCCCCATGTCATTCAGTTCACAGTTTAGAAGACTGCATCAAAGTGCTACTATTTAATAATTTTAGGTTCCTCTCTTGAAGTGTACATACTTAATTTGTTCCTGTGGTGTTTTTCACAATAGCAGTATTTTAACTTTGGAGACTGCAGTGCCTACATAAGTGTTCTGGAACAGCATTTGACACTGACTTGAAGGATTCACGGTAACATGGCTTGAGTTCATCTCAAGACTGTGTGTGTGTGTCTGTGGCAAAAGTTCTGAATCTCTTCGGAGTGTGGCTACAATTTGTTCCTGGCCAAACAAACGTTGATAAAACCTCCATCACCATTCTTTGGAAGTAAGAGGTTTTACCTTTTTACATCTAAGCTTGGTTATAATTTTCTATAAAGATGAACCACTGACTGAAAGCAAAGAATGTGGAAGCAAGTATGTATCAAAACTGATATGGCAGGAATCGAGTCATTTGTCCAGGCTTATAATGGCAATGTGAAACAGAGCCTTTTTACCATTTAGTTCAGGTAATAAGTGGAGTTCTAAAAGTAAAATGTCTTGTTTTGGAAATTACAAATTTTGTAGTTACAAATCATGTGATGATGCAGAGTGCCTTTGTGGTTTGCTAGCTAGTCTTTGTTTGAATCAGGCCTGGCTGTGTTACTTACTCTTTGAGCCTGTGAACCACTTAACATCTGTGGTTTTAGTCTTCATCATTGTGCAGGTGTTGAGAGGCTCTAGGAAGTTTTGTAGAGTACTTTGAGGTCTAGACTGCAAGAAGTCTTAGAAAACCACAGTTATTCATAACACTGGCTTGTTAGGTATGCAGTTAAATTCCCGTGTTATCAAATGAATGATGTAGACATAAACTTTTTGTCTAATGCATGTTGTTAGAGTAGAATGATATATCATTATTGTGCTATACAAACAAGGAATGATAGTTTGACAAATTGCAATTCAACCAACCACAGTTCAGTTCATGCATAAATGCATATTGAAAAATATTAACCTTATGATTAAATGCTCCTTATCCTACATGTTGCTTAGTTTGTTAATGGTAACTGCTGTTTATAGATGCTTCTGGCATCAGAGCACTGAGAACCAAATGAAAAGGTTTTCGTATGCCTTTGTGAATCTGACCTGTATGAAAGATGACTTCAAAAGGCACTTCTGTACAGCTGGTAAAAGAACTGCGTGCATTTTTCTAAATCATCCTGGTGTAGTGACTGAGCAAGAATACTTCCCCAAGAGACTGTGATTGAAAGAAGAAACTGTTTAGCTCTGTGTAGACAAGGAAAGCTTGGCCAAGGTCTGACTAAAGCAGAACAACTCTTTAGGATAGCAAGAGGGGAAACTGTTTCCTCCCTCACAAACTTCCAGCTTAATATAATTTAAAAAAAGGAGGTGTGCTTGCTGACTTTCAGTAGGGACTTGAAATCTTTATCAGCAATTGGGTTGATAAAGAGTACGTTTGTACCTACTGAAATTGCAGGTCATATTTCCAAGCATTTTAAATTCACTAAGCACAGTTCTTTCTCTTGCACTTTTTCTTTCTTCATAAAAATTCCATATATATCTATATATCTTCCAGGAAGGTACTGCTTTGTAAGGAAGCTCTATACAACCAGTTGGAGAAAAAGAAGCTTAGCTAAGATGATGTGAGGGAGAAGAAAATGAGGACTGAGCAGATTGCTTCTTTCTGTGGTGAAGAAAATACTGCAGCTGAGAAACTCAAGCTTTTTCTGTTCACGATCCAAATAAAATCTACTTTCCTTCTCCATATGAGCCTAGGTTTGAAGTTGTCTGGAGACATTAAAAAAAGAGGTGCCTACACTACTGCAGGAACATGTATATCAAGTAGCCATGCATCCACACTAGCATTTTTCCCATTTATGTTTTTCGAAAGTCAAAATTGATTTCCTGGGACACGTGTAAGTACACCCACTTTTATTAGACAAACCTTATGCCTTTACACAACAAAGTTTTGGCTTTAAGCATATATTGGTCCTCTGTTCCTTCCTCCTCCTGTCGAATTAGTATTGGTTCATGCAGTCTGTTTTCCTAGATCATGTGATATTAATGTAGAGCCCTCCCATCTTCTGCTTCTTCCCACTTGCTATCATCCTTACTTAATATATATTATTTGTGCAGTATGCTTCTGGCTCATAGGTGTCAGTGTGCCATTCAGTGCCGTAAGCATGTAGCATTAATTCCAGAATAAGCTACTCTGACAAGAAAGAGCTAACTTGCAAGAAGAAATCTAACAAAATAGCTAACTAGTATCGCTAAAGAAAAGTATCAGAATAAAATCTTTTCCAAAGGATCCCAGAGGCCTGGAAGACCCCTATTAAAACACACAGCCTGTAAAATGGAATCAAGAGACGTGTGAATAGCTCCCATAAAACCATGAAAAATAAAGCTGTCAAAAGTACTTGTAGAGGCACTACAAGGGCTTTGTCCCAGGGACTGTATGCTCTTTGCCTGAACTTCATACGCAGGACCTTCAACTGAGAATATTTTGCCTTAATCCAGTCTTGACTGATCCAACAATAGAGTCAAATAAGAAGTATTAGTGAATAATCAAGCAGGGCATGAGGTACAGCTATGTGTAGAGATTTGCTGCTTTGCAATGCAATAGAAATACTGAAGAGTTCAGCAACAAAATAAGATAAACATAATCCTGCATCCTGGAGAAGGCAGAACCTGACAGTGATTTTACCAAAGCATTGTGATTTTTGAAAAGCTTGAAAATGAGAAGTTGAAAGGTTTTGATGATCAGCCACAGTTCATGAATGAGTAAAAGAAAGAGGTCTATTTCTGGTTGTTCTTTCTGCAGGGAGGAAAAGCTCTGATGGTCTCCACTTTTCAGGACAGAGTATTGTTGACAGAAAGATGTGTTCTTTTGGTAGATGTAATAAAAGTGCAACAACTTTATTTCCTATTTGTGTCAATGAAAGTGGAACAGAGAGCTCTGCTCTCTGTACAACATTTGAAGAGTTGATGGTTTTTGAGTTTGGGATTCTCTCTCTTGCACTATGGAGCCTATGTCGCAGTGTGTGCTGTTTCATAAGAGATCTTTAAACTGAGCTGTTAAAATGTCATGTACAGAAAATACACACCTTGATGTCAATGTTTTATAGCCATCTTGAAGGTCAGATGAGATTCTGGTGAGTCTTTTCTGAGCTATTTCTATGCTTCACTGCACAGTACACATAGGCTTATCTTTTTATTATTCTATTATTCTATCATACTGTTATACTATACTATCCTTGGTTGAAATTAGTCACAATAGAAGGGGAAGGGTTTAGTATCCTAAATGCAATCTTTGCAACTTTGATTTTTATACTGATAAAAATGGATCCACAACCATGAATGTCTTTAGAGAATAATGGTGTTCCAGTGGAAGTATCTTTCTATCAAAGGGAAAAACATTGGTATCCATCTCTCAGGATTCCTTATCAGCCTTCAATATTAGCAAACGAGCCAGCACATCTCAAAAAAAAAAAAAAAAAAAAATGCAGGAGGCACGGAAGTGTGAGACCTCTTGGCTCAAAAGGCATTTTCTTTTCCTAATTAATATAAAAGAAACAAAGAAATAAATATTAACAGATAGGCGATAAAAGCAAAGAGGAGATGAAGTTTAGTTGAACTTAGTCCTCATCTCCTCTGAACTGCAGCTACTTGCAGTAACGACCTCTGCTGTGGATGCTGCAGGATTCAGTGTGCCAGGGAGGATGCAGTGCCCTGCTCACAGAATCAGGGAATTGTTTAAGTTCACCACTAAACCATATCCCTAAGCACCACATCTACATGCTGTTTTAATACCTCCAGAGATGGTGACTCAACCACTTCCTTGGGCAGCCTGTTCCAATGCTTGACAACCCT
The DNA here is from genome assembly GCF_009769465.1 of Tauraco erythrolophus. Classification (NCBI taxonomy): domain Eukaryota; kingdom Metazoa; phylum Chordata; class Aves; order Musophagiformes; family Musophagidae; genus Tauraco; species Tauraco erythrolophus. The sequence goes on along the minus strand of NC_141466.1, from coordinate 118,246,204 downwards.
TTCAATGAAGAATTTTTTCCTAATATCCAATCTAAACCTTACCTGGTGCAACTTGAGGCCATTTCCTCTTGTCCTCTTGCTTGTGACTAGGAAGAAGAGACTGACAGCCACCTTGCTGCAACCTCCTTTCAGGTAGTTGTAGAGAGAAATAAGGTCTCCCCTGAGCCTCCTTTTCTCCAGGCTAAACAACCCTGGTTCCTTCAGCTGCTCCTTGTAGGGCTTGTTCTCTAGACCCTTCACCAGCTTCGTTGCTCTTGTAAAGGAAGGTCTGCTCTTCACAGGAAGGCCTTTGGAGTGCTGGCCCCGAGGCAGTTGCTCTGCCCAGGAGGCTGTCTCTGCCCTTGATGGCCGTGCATTGGGCACAGCTGAAACCACCCGGGAATGGTAGTGGTATGAAATTACTGATGAGGTTATTCAGATGCAAAGGAACTTTTTTTTTTTTTCTTTTAAATTACTAAAAAAACCCCATGAAAAACAATCTTCTAGCATATGCTTAGTAATTAGTTGGTCTGCAGAACTGGTGCAATGAGTGCAGAAAGCTGCCAGACGATGTCTATTCAGTTAAAGAATCTCAATGTTTTGATGTCAGCTCCTCGTGAAGAGACAGGCCCTTGCATGTATCCAGACGTGGTTCTGATGGATCAGCAGGCAGAGTGAGGCTAGAGAAGAATTCCCTTGCCAGGAGTGCCCCCTGTCAAGAGGGCTGTTAGGAAAAAGACTGTCAGGAGTAAGGACTTCAAACCATATCTAATTTCTCAGCTAAAATCTGTGTTTTGAGTCATGCTTGGAAACAAACTGGTAGCCACTGCATTTTAAGACCATGCTTTCCTCTTTGCAAAGGACCCTGCAAGGCAAAGGGATACTGAAATAGCACTTCTTGGAATAATTAGCTCTAGCTCTACTAACTGCATTTCCATATAGTGCTGTATCTAGCAGCAATCCAGACCAGAAGTATCAAATTCTTTGATAATTACACTGACTGCCACATCAAAAGACAGGTCATGTCTATTAGCCAATGCTGATGGATGGTTTTTTGGAAGTAGGTGTAATTTGGTTGTCTTCTTGCTTTAATAGTATTTTTTTTTTCCTTTTCTTTTTCCTTTTCCCTTTCTTACTGTGGCCAGATCTTGGGTTTATATCTCATCTCAAGTGCTTTGCAGTCACACTGTACAGAAGACATCTAGAACCTCTCCCTCTGATTCCTCCTCCCACCTCTCCACACTAGTGACACAGCTCTGTCTTTCATGCCATCTGGATTGTTAGGCACTGTGTGAATGCTGATTTAGCCTCTACTGATTATACACTAAGAACAGTGTTTTTCTCTACTTTTACCTGGAATTATAACGGTGCTTCCATACTCCTTGAGTGAGGAAAGACTTCTGAAAAGAGTTACAAAAGAAAGTTGCAACAAAATCCTGTAAACTCAGCTAATAAATATGCATTGAGCGCACTTGCATGGGGGTTCGTATGTACAAATACTCAAAAGTGAGTGGTAACAGGTAATATCATGGCCAAAGCCAACAGGTTCTGTAAACTGTAAAAACAAATATGCAAATGGTCTTAAGACTGCATTTAAGGAATCAAGAGTTGTAACATGGGTCCTTCTCATGCTCACAGCCGAGAGGCACTGTCATGACTGACAATATAAAGGGGCTTTAGTAGAAAGCATGTATTTCTGCTGGCTCTTTTTTCTTGGTATGTGCACATGAACTAGAAGCAAAATGCTTCTGTAAGCTTGCTTGATTTCTAAGAGTGAAGTAACAAGAAGCTTTCAACCAATTCATTCTCTTGGTACATTCAGATGTGATGAACAGCTGTTCAGGCATTAATCTGTGCCAGAGATGTGTTGGGAGCAGAAGTGGAAGTTTCCTTTGAAAGCACTGGATGTAACATTAGTTTGAATGGGACCGAGAATAGCACCTGCTGAGCAGTTAGGAAACTTCTGAAGGATAACAGTGTAGGGTTGCGCTTCTAGATCTTCGTTAGAGCTGTTGGTTCAACCACACTCAGAAAGCATACAAGTGTGTGTGTGTGTTTTGAGGTTGAGAGGCAAAAAATGTTCATACCATCTAAACCTGAAATGTCAGAGTAGGAATCTCTGCCCATTGTAGGAACTGTTGTGATATCTTAATGTCACCTCCTGGTTCCTTTTCGTTGGTTACTATTTCCTCCAGTGTTTGTGAAATGCAAAATATTTAGCATCTTCTTTTGAGTTGGTGGTCTATCCTTTTTTTCTAGTTTTAATTCTCCATGATTTGATATTTTCTCAGAAACACTTTCCCTTATATGCTGATGGTGTCAGTAAGCTCCAATGGAGGAAGTATTTTATGAACACTTGGGTGTCCTCTGTATTGCATCCTTCCAGATGGCTCAAAACCCTGGATGCTGACAGGAAGAACTTTCAGAAAGGAAATTACTTCACTCATCTCATCTTTTCCAGTAATGAATTATATCTAGAGTTACAAGCTGAGAATTGTTTGCCCTGAATAGCCCAAACTCTGACCTTAGGGTTTTTTAGCTCTTATTCCTGTGGAGTGCAGCTGTTTTGCTGCCTCATGCTGATAACCCTGTTTCACATACAGAACACTCATAGGGGTGTGGATACAGGGACACTGTAAATATTTTCCTAGACCCTTGATAAATGAGCATTGCCAGGACAGCTGTGGCGTTTGGTAATATAGCACATGGAATTTGTGTGCTTGGATATATTGATAACCTAGATGGTTACAAAAAAAAATAAAGGAGATATTCATTCATCCTGTAGAAGGGAATTTACTAACCATAATTCAGACTATTTTATCTACTTGAAATAAGACCATGAGATTCTGCTGTCTCCAAGTTTCCATGTTATGACCCAGCTGAAATCTTTGCTCTAGACAGAGAGAGGAGAAGCAGTTATGAGGTAGTTATTCTCTTATCATAGAGCCACACACTAATATTGGATGTTTACCTGAAACACTGCACAGCTAAGAGTGTATTTTTACAAGTGGTACAGCATGGCCTGAAGGATATGCTTTTAAATGACAGAGAGACAGGAGATACTTTCTGGTCTATGAACTGGGGACTATCAGCTGAGCCAAAATTCCCATTTCATTCATGGATGAACGGAGAACAATTTTTTTGGAAGAGGATAGTGATGTATGAATCAAATGTTTTTCTTACAGACAGGACAATCTTTGTAATTACAGACAGCCATGCTTCAGTCACCTTACACTTTCAGCAAATGACACTGAATATTATTCTGCTGTATCTGCAGGAAGTGGTTCGAAGCTGGAATTCTGCAGAATGACTGCATGTTCTGGAGCCTTATGCTGCTAAACTGAAGTCTTTCTGACTTGAAAATTAGATCCCTAGTGCTGCAAGTGATGCAAGAGTGGTTACTGGTACCACAGCAAACTATGAATAAATTTGTGCCAATGTGGTTTCTTTCTCATATTGTCTATATTTATCGATAGCAGCTATTGTAGTATGAAGTATGGCGAAGAATTCGTGACTTTTAGAAAATGCCGATATGTGACGGGGAAGCCTTGGGGGTATTGAAAGGGATACTTTCAATGACAGCAATGCAGTTGTGGGAGAGGCAAGCTAGGTAATGGCAAAACTCTTAAAAGAACAATCCTCCAAAATGAGAAAGGAAGTCTTTCCAAGGGGATTATGAGGGGAATGTTATTAATGTGGATGATCTGTGGTAAACCGTGATCTGTGATGGGCATCAAAAGAGATGCCCTCGTGTAGGGAGCATAGTCCAGGCCCACGAGATGGGAAAAGGAAGATGCAGTGGGAAGACAAGCAGAAAATTTGTTGCTGGTGAGAGACACTATTGCAGCAGGAATAGCGTTGGGCTAGAGCTGTGCAAGTGTCAGCAAGAACCTCTACCAGAGCACTGGACACAGGGGGCTGAGCAGCTGCTAACAACTTGAATATTGACTTTGAACTGCAGCCTTAACATTTCTGTAGAGTGAAGAGAAGTTTGCTTTCTGGCAGTTAAAAAAACCCATGACCTTTTATAAAAAAACCATGACTTTTTATATTTTATAACCTACCTTTAAACTCTGAAAATATAGCATGTGTCCACTTCTACTTTACTATGAGCTGCAGAAGTACTATGCCCTCCCTTTTTTTCTGAGTCTTTTTCATGTTGGAGCCCTCTCTTGTGAACAGACTTTTACCCAAAGCATTGGGGAGCTCCTTGTCACCTCCTTGCTTTACTGCTACCATTGACTATTCTGGGCTCTTTTTTCCAAGCTGCTTGCTGGATCTTTCAGCCACCTGCTTCCTCGTGGGTGATGTCATGACAGGAGAAACAAAGCAGCATTTGATAGAACAAGAACGTAGGTAAAATAAGCAGTAAGGTCTATTGTCCTCTTCAGCCCCTTAATTTTGTTTATTCTCCTTCCCACACAGGAAGTTTGTTTGAATTAATCATCTGAGTCAGCAAAATCTGAGGTTTTTGTTTGTTTTGTTGTTTTCCCCCCACTGGTGTGTTCTGCCCAGCCTGTTGATGGACATGGGGTGGAAGAAAGGACGTGCGCGTAGCTCTTACGCCTGCCTGCTGATTCTTGTTACAAGAGCTGGAGCTCCTGAGCTGTATTTTGGCTTTCCTGATGCGGCTGGAGTGCACGACAGTCCCCGTGTGCTCTTGCACATCAGCAACATCAGTCTACGGAGAGCGGTGCCGCTCGTCAGGCTTGCTGCGCTAGGATCGTCCCAGCTCAAATAGAATTTGGTTCTGGTTAGGAAGCTTTTGTTTGAAAGGGCTACCATATACCTGGTGGCTCCAGAACCAACTGGGAATGCTGAGCATGCTGTGAGCCTGCTCGTAGCCAGCTGGTCACCCTGCATCTGCTTTATGGAATTCTGTTTGGAATATAATAAAGTGTTTGTTTCAGAAAGTACTTCTTAATTACTGATATCCAAATGGTTACGCAGAGTTTTGTATGCGATAAATCTCTCTCTAGCTCCCACAGCTAAGCTTTATTTTAAGTGTATTAAGATGTGTTTGTGCACGTGCGCTCAATTCTAGTAGCTTTAAGAAGCTCTAGTGGAAATGGTTGTTTCTTGTGTTGCAGCGGTTTATTTATTTATTTTTTTAAATCTGCTTTTGTTCCTCCTTCTATCTTTCCCAATAGAAGCGGTGATAACAGGTATGAAAGTGCCCTAAGCATTTGTATAAACCTCACTGCTGACCCTGGGTGAGAGTTGCCTGGCTGCACTGAAGATATTGCTTTCTCATCACCACTGCTTTTAGCTAAACCAGTTAAAAATAAGTATGGAGATGCCAATGCATATTGAAATCAGGAGGTGTGATGATGACGCAGTTCTTGCCCACCTCTCCCACAACATTGTGAACCTGCGTTTTCTCTGCTTGCCTATCATGTCAGCTCCTTTGGATGCACACCATTTATCTCTTACTCTGTGCTGTTTGCTGTGGTTGGTACTCGATAGATGAAATGCACGTTCTTCCCACAGACCGCTACAGAGCAGATCGACAATCACTGCGCAGGATAAGCTCTTCAGGACAAGGACTGGCTTTTTCCTACAGACTCTTCACTGGCAGTAGTAATCTTGCTTCTTGGCATAAAAGCTTTTGGCCTTGTCTTTTGCATGATGATGAGTTATGATAAGGAGCACTTTGCTTCGAGTATAGCACGAAAGGAGAAACGAAGGAGTTTCTCAGAGCTGACTGAGACAAGGTCTAAGTCCTCATGTAAGCATCTCTATGACCATCAAAACCTCTAAGTACACTTTCCTAGTTCATACAGAGTATAATTTTCAAGACACATTTAAGGAGTTAGGAGGACACTCTTGTCTTTATAGAGCAGCACTTCTGAGACGTGAAGGTCAGGACGTTCTGTCGTTGCTTACGAAATATAATAATTCAGCCTTAATGCAGCAACTGGATGCAGAGTATTCAGCTGTACATGCACAGCTGAAGATATGCTACTGCTGCTAGAGTATATGGTTATGGTTTTAGTGCTTACGTGTCATAGAAAGCAGGCTTGTTTGGCATGACTATTTGGAATAGTGGACGATGATAAAGACAAAAGAAATGTTAAGATGTAGAAAATGATGGAAAGGAGGTAACTCAGCTAATTCTTCCTGCTCTGGTTTCTCTCCACTGTCCTGCATTGATTAATCACATTCTGCTCACAACTGCTTCTACCTAGAAGTGAAAAGAATAGAGCTGCTTCTTTGTGACACTTGCAAGTTGCTTGTCTGGCTTAGCAGTCCTTAGGTTTTTATCATCTCTAGAAGTGCGATCTTTGTATTTTATTTTTTCCTCCTCTTCAATGTTACTCCGTTTCCTTCAGGGGTTGACTTTTTTGCCATCTTCTATCTGAGGTGACTGTAGTTCTTAAGATACCTCAACAAGTTAGTTGGAACAGTACTTACAATTTGAAATTCAATATTTCTCTTTATGCTTTTTTCTTTTTTTTATTTTAGAGCTGTCAATTCTACCTGTGAGATTGGTTGTATTTTTGAAGCCGTTTGCTTATTGCTTTTACGTTCCTATTAAACTGCATTGGCTTCTGCTGCCCTTAAACTTAACCAGGATGAATTTCAGTTATACATTTCCTGTCTCTTAAGTATTTCTTCTTTCTCTAGTGGGCTTTTCCTTGCAGTAGTGAGGCAGAATCGTGCTTCCATAGTTGTTTCACATTGGCTCAGAGCTAGGCTTCCAATTGTCAAAATCCTTTGTGCTCTTCCTTCAGTTCTTAGTTTCTTGGAGCGCTTGGTATTAGATAACATCTCTCTATGGGCTCAGTATGATCTCTTACCATCATTATATCGTGCTGTGAGACTAGCAAAATAAACAATATAATTCTTTGGCTACTTTCACATTGCAGACATTGTTTTATTACAGAGACAAGCCAGTGAATGTTCATAAAACACACATACTGTTTATCTACCTATTTTAACAAATGCTGCAAGTGTTACTTTCACATCCAAGGAAACATTTGAGCTTTAAATATTTTCTTGACCCCATTTTGAATTTCCATCTCTAGTGCACGTTTTGCTTCTTTTGGTAGGTTACGATAGGGCATGAACATTCAGAATGTGTGTTTGGGAGGAATGGAGCAGTGAGTATTGCATTGGCTTTAATAGAACAAAACTCCACCCTCTGGCATTTTAACATACTCAGTAAGCCATCTAGTTCATTCTTTTACAAATCCTTAGTGATTAAAACTTTCATGCTCTTTAGACCTTTTCCCTTGCCTTGTGCATCATGATGCATTAAAGTCTCTTTGCAGTTCTTTTTTCCCCCAGGTTTACAGCCCTGGTAATGCATTCTCACTCAGGCCAATTTCAGTTAATACAAGAACTGGGTTTTGCCTGACATTTGTTTCAAATAATTTACCTAAGGAGCAGAAATAATATCTGGAGCTAATTTCACTAATTTCATTGATATTACCCAGGGCTGTATATAAATCACTATGTACATTTCGTTTCCTTGACCACTAATTTTGCTCTTCTCTCTAGAAGCACTGACCAGGGCCAGAGCAACCATTATCCCAGACTTTCATGAGACGCAGTCTGTTATTTTTACTTGAAGCAGGATCTCTGATAAATTAACTTCATTAACTTCAAGCCAGTGCCCAACTCTTGATTTCTAATCAGTTTTTTTTATTTTACTCAGAGATCACTAGCTGTTAAAGCATAACATCGGTCTTCAATCAGAAGTGAAATTAATCTCTCCTTTCAGAGCTTAGAGGCAAAGAGCCTCTTCTGAAGCTTGCTTGAAGGAGGTTTGGCTTCTGTGCCCCTGCTCTTTATAACCCCCCCCTTCCATCAGAAGCTGCTGTCTCCAGAGCCCTCCAGCAAAGCCCGTTGTGCAAGTGTTCCTGAACCTTCTGCAGGCAGAGTCCTCTGAGTTATTTCAAACAGTCTGAAGGGTCTAGACTGATATCTTGGTATTTTGCCTAATGCAGAGGAGGGCAAACTCACAGGATACACCCTAGTAAAGGTGCAGGCGGCAACAGTCTCCAAGCTCTCAGTGGTGGTATGTAACAAAGGTGCAGCTACTGTTGGCAGGTGGACATCTTATTTGTCCTTTGCATGTACTGGACAGTGGAATAGCTGAGCAGAAATGGCCCCAGCCTGAGCTGAGGTTAGCACTGTGACATTCTTCCCATGCTCTCTGGGGCATAATCTGCCTCAAAGAAAACTTGAGAGAGGCAAAGATGCGTCCGTTGCACTGATTATTGATGTGAATTGGTTCAGGCAATGAAGCAAACTTTACAGCCTCAGGATACTCTGGAATATTTATGTGAAATCTACCTACAGGCAGGAGGGCCCAACATGCCCCTTGCTCTCTCAAGGGCAATGCTGCTCCACACTGGTGTTGACCCAGTGCTTCAGTCTCTAGGGTGTGCAGGTCCATCTTGAAGAGCCTGGAGCCAGATCTGGGCAGTCTATCTCAGTAGCACTATGATAGCCAGATGGGTTCAGTTGCACTGTATCAGTAGAGACTTGCTTTGGCTGTAATTTGCACTTAATTAATTAACTTAATGAACTTGAGTTCAGTCCCCTCTTAGCTGGTAACACCTGCACAGATCCGATTTTGAATAGAAAAACTTTCTCAGGACTTTCTTTATCAAACAGCAATTTATTGCAGCTTGGTCGTGTGAAAGAAGCCCAGAGTTCTTGTGGGGAAAGGCTTTGCTTTGCTAAGAAGGTGTTCCTGAAATTGCTATTGGCCCTCACACCTTGTAACCAACAGGCCTTAATGGCTCTGCCCAGCCTCGTCTGGTACCCCTGGCCACATCCTCTGGCTGTGGACTTCATGTAAGCTCAGGCTTAGGGACCCAGTCCTTGCACTACGTTGTAAGTGTAGCTGTTCCTAGATCTGTTCCTGGATTGTTGTTTGGGTTTCCTGAACTGACCTCGGACTTGACTTGGTCCTTTACATCTGCCTGATGGTCACTGGACTGTTGATAGGACACGTTGCTGTCACCACCCAACTCTGCTTGCCCAGCTCTGCCGCTGCTGTGCTGAACCCCATTGGTGAGCTTACTGTCCAGCCTGCGTGGTGGCCGCTGCTAGATCTTGACTCACCATCACCTTAGGGAGCAGGCCCCTGACAGTTATATAGTAATAATAAATAAGATTTTATGCTTTATCCTGTAGGATTTCAAAGTGCATTGTAAGAAGCAGTATGACTTTGTCTACTGAGATAGCGAAGAGATAACCAGGTGGTGGTCATGCAAGTAGAGAATGCTGATCAGCAGCAAGTACCTATTTCTGATTAACAAGTAACAAGACATCCACGATGCCAAGCACATGAGGCTGAGCTTTATTTCTTGTGGCCCTCTGGAAAGGTGGACTCTGACAGGTTTTCACATCCTCATTTGCCTCTTTATTCTCCTTCCCTTTTGGCACAAGAGAGCTGGGATGCTGCTGGGCTCTGTCGTTGCCTGTTTACTGGTCTGCTGGAAGGTGATTTGAGAGACAGAGCCTGTACAAGGCTGTCAGCTCTGTGCCTTGAGCCAAATTCAATTCATTGAGTTTTGGTGCTGCATTCCTTGCTGTTGTAATTTAGCAGGGCTCTGGTGATTTACCAGTAAATTTAGATTTTTGGCCTCTGAAAATCACCATTCCAATACAGGTGAAATTTTTAGGCTGCTGAAAATGACAGTAAAGCAATCTGGTCTGTAGCCCAATCACCAATCCTTGGAAACAAAAGAATCACTATAACTTTCAGTTCTAATAATGGCTTAAATAAAACATCTGTATGCTGTGTCTCTTTAATATTACTATGATTTATCAATAGATGAATGGAAATGGATATATTCAGTATCTTCTGGGATTCATTTGGTACTTTTCATTAATTGAGCTGTATGATTTTGCCCTAGGTTCTGGAGAAGGATTTGCTGACCTTGTAGGATATGAAAGGCCAATAAACCGTCATTGTGCAAGATGTATTCTGTCTTCATGAGGAGCAATGACGCGTCTGAAGGAGGTAAGCCTGAGGGATGGCTGTGTTAGTACAAGCTGCATTGAGTAGTTCTTGCCACCAACTCCTTTGCTGCAGGAGGTTCTAGTTCATTCTGGCAGTGAAGACTAGTGCTTCCAAAAGAATTTCAGGGTGTACGAACTTCCCTGAGGAGATAGTAGACAATACAGACTTGATCCTCAAATTTTTGGAACTGAATGGGAGCTAGATTATCCTGGAGCAACAAGATTTGGTTTGGTTTTGTGGTTTTGGCAATGGATTTAAACCGAAAGAGGGCAGATTTAGGTTAGATATAAGAAAGAAATTTTTCACTCTGAGAGTGGTGAGGCAGTGGAACAGGTTGCCCAGAGAAGTTGCGGATGCCCCATCCCTGGAGGTGTTCAGGGCCAGGTTGGATGAGGCTTTGGGCAACCTGGTGTAGTGGAGGGTTTCCCTGCCCATGGCAGGGGGGTTGGAACTAAATGATCTTTAAGGTCCCTTCCAACCCTAACCATTCTATGATTCTACGATTCTGTGTAAATCCTCAGAGAAATGTTGCTGCCAGAAGTCCTCATCAAGAACAACAGTTGTTTCAAAAATAATTAGATGGCTTCTAGTAACACTCCTGTGCTACAGGATCCGAATGCCCATCATCCAGTAAAAATCATTCAAAAAAAACCTACCGAACCACTTTTAAAATAACATACATAACACAGATCTTAACTAAGAAAGAAATCTTGTTGAGATGCTGGACCTTCCAGGGAGATTCATAGATTCATAGATTTCTAGGTTGGAAAAGACCTTAGAGATCATCGAGTCCAACCATCCCTAATCCCCATTAAACCATATCCTCAAGTAGCTCATCCACCCTATTCTTAAACACATCCAGGGATGGGGACTCAACCACATCCCTGGGCAGCTTATTCCAGTGGCTGACAACCCTTTCAGAGAAGAAATACTTCCTAACATCCAACCTGAATCTCCCCTGACTAAGCTTATGCCCATTTCCTCTTGTTCTATCTCCCATCACTAATGTAAAGAGCCCTTCCCCTACCTCCCCACCATCTTTTCTCAAGTATTTATAGGCCGTAATCAGGTCTCCCCTCAGCCTCCTCTTCTCCAGGCTAAACAGCCCCAACTCCCTCAGCCGCTCCTCATAAGTTTTATTTTCCAGCCCCTTGACCAGTTTAGTTGCCCTTCTTTGGACTCGCTCCAGGAGCTCAATATCTCTCTTAAAGCGAGGGGCCCAAAACTGGACACAATATTCCAGGTGCGGCCTCACCAGTGCCGAGTACAGGGGCAGGATCACTTCCCTGCTCCTGCTGGTCACACTATTCTTGATACATGCCAGTATCCCATTGGCCTTTTTGGCCACCTGGGCACACTGCTGGCTCATATCAAGCCGGTAGTCAACCAACACCCCCAGGTCCTTTTCCGCCAGGCAGCTCTCCAGCCACTCCTCCCCGAGCCTATAGCGATGCTTGGGGTTTTTATACCCCAAGTGAAGGACTCTGCACTTGGCCTTATTAAAGCTCATGCCATTGGCCTCAGCCCAACGATCCAGTCTGTTCAAATCCCTCTGAAGGGCCTCCCTACCCTCGAGCAGATCGACACAGCCTCCCAGCTTGGTGTCGTCCGCAAATTTACTGAGGGTACATTCAATCCCCTCATCCAGGTCATTGATAAAGATGTTAAACAGAACTGGACCCAGCACTGAGCCCTGGGGAACCCCACTGGTGACCGGCCTCCAGCCGGATTTAGCCCCGTTTACCACCACTCTTTGGGCCCGGCCATCCAGCCAGTTTTTAACCCAAAGGAGGGTGTGCCTATCCAGGCCAGCAGTTACCAGTTTCTCCACCAGAACACTATGAGAAACTGTATCAAAGGCTTTACTGAGGTCCAGGAAAACTACATCCACAGCCCTTCCCTCGTCAACCAGGCGGGTCACCCTGTCATAGAAGGTGATCAGGTTTGATTGGCAAGACCTGCCTTTCATAAACCCATGTTGACTGGGCCTGATCACCCGGTTAACCTGTATGTGCTCATTAATAGCACTCAAGATAACCTGTTCCATGACTTTGCCCGTCACCGAGGTCAGACTGACAGGCCTGTAGTTCCCCGGATCCTCCTTCCGCCCTTTTTTGTAAATGAGGGTAACATCCGCCAGCCTCCAGTCCAGCGGAACTTCCCCAGTGAGCCAAGACTGCCCAAAGATAATGGACAGGGGTTTGGCAATGAGATGAGACTGACCTGAGGAGAAAGGTCACTAGTTTTTTTGGTTGGAAGCAATGTAGGTTGTCCTTGTTTTATAGGACTTGTGTTAAGACTGCACCTGTCTTGCAGTCAGGGTGCTGATGAACAGCAAGGGTTGCTGCTCTGGTATCTTCACTACTGCAGCAAGAGCAGGAAAGCGCAGCGAACATGCATCCCTTCTCATCTCAGACTGTGGAAGCTCACTGCAGTCTTGATCATTGAGGCACTTGTGTTAATGTAGTGTGTGTGTGTGAATCAGAGCAAGCTTATTTGTTAAGGTTTCAAACACTTTAAAGTTGTGGGCAGATGAGATCAGGAGAGACTGTTAGGCTTTCATAACTTACAGAAGAGAATTATTTAGGCTATTTGCTAGAAAAGAGGTTTAGATCTTAAACTGCCCGGCAAGTTAAAAGATCTCTGTATCCGAGACAGCCGTAAAATCCTAAGCAGACAGATAAGTTAGACTAATCCTGTGGTGAAGGGCAAGGGACATTTCCTTAATAAAGAGTAAATTTTTTTTTTTTTAGATTTCAGTCATATATTATCAGGGGAACTTAGAAGGACATTGTTAAATTAACCACGTACTTAGTTCTTTGTGCTGAACATTTTTTAAAAGGTCAATCTTTTATTTCTTTTTTATAATGTTTTATGGATTAGCAATGTAAAAAAAAATAATATTGTGACTGTAACAGGACCTTATAATTATCTGCAAAAGCTGGTGGGGAATAGGAAGGCTTAAAATCTGAGTGAGGCTCAGAATTACCTGGGAGAGCTTGGGTCACAGTTGTTTCCATCACTGGTGCTCAACTTCCAGCCTTCCTACTAGCAACTGGGAATCTTTCAACCTTAGCTTACTCTGGAAAGTGTGATTCGCTTAGATCTAAGCTTTCAACAAGCTTTTACAGCCTAATTAAAAGAGATGGGGATATAAAGGCAAAGTAGTGGGATGCCAAGTCAGGGCATTTGTTCAACAGCAAACCACGACCTCAGTGAAAATACAATGTTAAAACTTCACAGTACCTAAATCCCAGCCTCACATTTATTGGGAGTGCGGAGGGAGTTCTTCAGAAAAGCTTTCAAGCCTAGGACGTGTACTCTGTCAGCCATACCAACAAAAAGAAGTGACTCCATCTTCTGGCTGCTGGAGCCACGTTTCCTGGTCTGTTCTCCAGCTGTTACTAATTCCTTTGGATAGGAGCAACTTGTTCCAGGTCCTGGGGAAGTCCCTTATACCTTGTAGTAAGCAGAAGTGCTTTCTCCTAGCGATTGCTGGTGCCTTCCCCCATCAGCATGAAGTGGCAAAGTAGGGGAAGGCACTTTCTCCTGTCAGGATGTGAGTGGACTTTGGGATTGCAAAGGTGGCCTTAATCCAAACTGTCACCCTATTACGTGTCACTCGTCTACAGCTGCCCTGAGTACGTGCTAAAAACAAAGTTTGACCTGCAGTAACAGCAGTAACGTTTTTGGGCATTTCTTGTAAAAGAACCTGCTGTCTCTCAGCTTTTAAAGCTTTACATCCAATGGATCAGACTTGATCAGAACAGTCGCAGTCCAGGGGATAGGACTTTTGTCATTCCTAGTCCGAGGTTGCAGGCTTTGTGTCAACACGGTGCAAGGGACTGTCTGGGCTTGCCCTAGCCAGGCTGATTTTGGCTGTGATTGTCCAGCAGTCAGGTGATCATGGCATTGTTTGGCTTCAGTTTAGCTGTATTTTATAGTAATAGCAACCAACCATCTGTAAAAATCAAAGATTGTGTAGCAGAGTGAAAAGGCAATGTGATTTTGGATGTTCCAGACAGTTAGCAGTCACTACAGGAGAGCTGCCTTGTCATTGGGTAAAGCCAGTGTAGAAGTAACAGAGAATGACAAAAAAAAGCGCAACAAATAATTGGGAACCAAAGGAAAAAAAAATCATATAAACAGACTCTGTCAAGAAAATGTGAAAATGACACTTAGTGGATTTGAGGGCTGAGGAGGAAGAAGGGACTGGCACAGTGAACTCCCACTGGTGAAGACCTCAGGATGTTGATGACTTTTCATCAACTGTACCCTCACTCTGCTTGAGGGAAAACTGAAGCCATCACACAGACGGACATTGGAAGGGTGAATATAATACTGCAGAAAAGGTGCAGATGATAGATATGACTAAGAAGATTTTTTTTGTATATGAAAATTTTAACTTTATGATGCTTTTCCATATTATTGTGGACTATGAGTGTTAGTATTGTTGCAGTTGTGTTAACTGATAAGAAGTAGTGATTTTTAAACTAGTTTGACAAGACATTAATTAAACTCAACAATAAAAACTTAACTCCATGTGTATACTGCAATCCCTGTTGGCCTGTAACCAGATTTTGAGAGTACTAGTCAGAAGAGTTTCCCACAGCCTCCCTTTGCTTGCTGGTACTTCAATTCATCAGAAACTTTTAAACTCATCTCTACTTTGTTGTTTTTTTTTTCCCTAGCCCTGCTACTTAACATGCCTGAGTACAGTTTCTTTTCAAGTGCCTGAACCCTGTGAATCGTATGGGCTGTGGTGTTGTTCCTCCAAAAATAGAAATTCTTCCATAATTAAGATTTGTGGCAACTGCAGAGGCATAAACTTGAAAAACTGTGAAAGTGGTGCAAGGATCCGAGCGACACAGGCCAGGGAATTCTCCTTGCTGTCTTGGCTGTCATACTGTCTTCCTCAGAAGCTGCGTGGTTTGACATATCCTTTGATACTGATCTCAAGTTGCTGCTTTTTCTTTTTTTTTTCTCAGGCTATGCTGCAATAAAGGGGAAAAAAGAGGAAATCAAAATCATGATTTTGTTCTCATTGTTTGGAGTCAGAAGGAGTAGATCTACTGCCCTTCACAGCCACCCTGTAGGTAGAAAGATCTCTCAAATTTTATGAGTCAATTTTCTAATTGTGTCACAGCAGTGTTTTAATGAATTTGGAGGACAGTGTCTCATGGGAGCCATAGAAGACCCAAGTTCTGCCCAGGGCTTTTATGGATGGTATGTATCTGGCAATAGCAGTATAAGTTTCTTCTGCTCATCTGAGGATTGACTTGTGTCAGAGATGCTGCCCCCAATGCAGAGCAGCAGACCAATGCTGAAACACATCTATGCTTTCAGCCGCTACTATGGTTCAAATTCTGTTGCCTCTGTTCAATTCTCTTTTTTGTCTCTGGTGCAGACAGAGATTCTGTGACTTGCGTAGTGGCCACCTGGGCATGGTCACCTGTCCAATGCATCCTTCACTGAGAGGAAGAGCAGATAGCAGTGTCTTAAATTGCCAGAGCAGGGTTCCCCAGGTGCTTACCTGCAAGGGGCCAGGCTTGTGTGGGGCACAGAAGCTCCTGAGGAGCTGCTCCGCTGTCCAGGGCTGCAAAATTTATATCATTCCAGAATTCCAGCAACTGAAAACACCTTTGTGACAGGGTTTCACATGGGACAGATAATGTTTTTTTTCCAGGCTATGAGTCAAGGCTTCTCTTTCTATTCTACCAGAGAGCATGTAGTCACCACAATGAATATATAGTGATAAATACATGTTTTTGTATATTGTCTTTCAGCATAGTAACACTTAAGCAGATAGCCAAAGTATGAAGTTTCTTTATGCTTCTGTCGCTTTGTGCATGTTAGTATGAATGCTTTGAGAGCAAGGAGTGCTGCATTGCACTTCAGGAATTATAGCAGCACAGCTTATGATTTCATTTTCTTTTTATGTCACTTGATTTGCTGACCTTAATTCACAGATTCTGGTTTCTGAATTATCTGTGGAAAAATCTGCAGAAAAGGCCTCTTTCCTTGAAGTAGACTTGGCCCTCATGATATACATTATTCCTTTACCTCCTATCAATGACAGAATCACAAAATTATTCAGAAGCTGAAGGGAAATCTAATGACATCTTCAGTGACTAGTAGGTTGTTTTTTTTCTTTTAATTAAAGAACTATAGGAAGAGTGGACATATCATATTAGCTGCTTGGGACTTCACCAGGTGAATCTGCATATTCCTTTTCTCTTTAATTTGTGGATTACATAAATTGAGGATGTCGTAAAGTGCTCACAGAACTTGGTGTACCTTCGTTCCCTTCCCTTCTTCTTTTGGAGAAGATAAGCTGCTATGCATCTGTCATATTAAAACATACCTTCTGATAATAGCACGAGTGTTGTGAGCTGTCTTAGTGTACCTGCATATTGCTGTGGAGGATTTAAAATACCTCTTTTGAGTGTCTTTGGAGCTTCTTTATTCATTACTGTCAGTAGTGTGGGGAGACTGGTTTGAAAAACTGCTCCAAACAAACATAAGCCAAAGTAGGAGATGCAGGAGGAAAGAAACACGAAATATTAAAATTATATTTTACATTAACTACATTACGGTAGGTTATTGTGAATTTATCATATAAGGTAATGTTTAATCTGTGGGAAAAAACGTAGAACTAGTTTTCACACAAGGGCTTTTTGCCTGTCCTGATACGGATGTCTGCAAAGTGGTGGGTCCTACTCTATGAAAACAAACATGCCTGTAAGTTGTACTTGAACCGAGCTGAACCATCATCAAGGAATGTTTTCTGGGAGCTGGAGTCTTGTAGGAGTAACCCATGCAATCCGTACAGCCCAATATTCAAAGATTCATAGTACTGAGTTGTGGCAAGCACCAACCTCTTTAACAGTGCCAGCCTTGATGATTTGTGTGAGGTCTTACCGCAGACTGAAAAACAGGTCTGGCATTTATATGGAGCTTATGGAGTAGCAGAGACTGTTGTAGGATTATGTCACAGATGGTTTTTCCTGTTGTTTAGTAGTTACAGAGAGATGGTAATTGGTTTTGTGGGCTCACTGTAGTGAGATTTTTTGCAAGGGTTCTCAAAGGCCATAATGTGCCTGGATTTATTTACAGTGTATGATGATGAAGACCAATATTTTTCTTCTAAGTGGCAATGACTAGCAGAAGACATGGAAATATTTGCACTGGATTAGCCATGTGGTCCATTTGCTCCAGTGTTCATATCCAACAGTAATAGGCAGTACCAAGTCCTTCAGATGAACATGTAAGGAAAGGTAACGCCCTCCCTTTTGATGCCATCCTAGTATCTAATTAGTAGAGTCTGGTTTATGCCTTGAGAAGTCAGGGTTTATATCTTTCCTTGTTATTATTTCTGTTGTTGTTGTTTCATTAACTGAGTTAAATAGCAGAGTAACATGTAAAGCCGTGGCATATATGCTTAAAAATCCTGGACTCCTTTTGCCTTGAAATGGTTCCAAGCATGTGTGCGAGATACGACTGTTTCAGTGGATTTTAGTATTTCTCACAAACACTCTCTGGACAATGTCATTTTTCTGTTTATACAGTCTAGATGAAACACAAGGGGAGTGCAAGCTTTCTTCCATTGGCCTATCATTATGCCACAAATGAGGAAAGGCCAATTTTAAATGCAAATTTTCTTTTTTAAAAGGATTGCCAAGCTGAAATGTGCTGAGTAGTGCTGCCTGCATTCTGAGTGCTCAGAATATGCTAGGTTTGGTAAAAGACTATAATTTTCTGCTATAATAATACAGCTGTAGGGAATTATGTGGTAGCCAAATTCATATCAACTTTCCCAAGAATTAGAAACAGTCCCACTCAACCCCAAAGACAACGAGAAATAAGAAGGTAATTGCTGGATGATCATACTGTTTTGAGATCAGACTGTTTTGAAATGTTACCAAGAAAATATCAAAGATATGAAGCTGAACTTGACTCCATAGTCCTAGTTCTTGATTGTCAGGAGAAGACAGCAGAGGAAAGAGCTGATAATTGATTCAGTGAGAATGGCAGATCACCACTGATCTGAAGATAAGAAACTAAAAATAGAGGAAAAACACAGAAAATGGTTCTCATGGTGGTAGTTCTGAGTGTCATGTTGTGGTTTAGCCTGGCCAGCAACTAAACACCACACAGCTGCTCAATCACCCTCCCCCACCCCCAGGGGATGGGGAAGAGAAATAAAGGGAAAGAGACCCATGGGTTGAGATAAGAACAATTTAATAGTAGTAATATAATATTAACATTAATAATAATAAATGAAAAAATATATATGCATAATGATAATAATATATACAAGCAAGTGATGCACACTATAATTGCTCACCACCTGGTGACCAAGGCTTGTCTCATTCAAGTAAACAATTCTGGAACAGATAAGTCGTGATACCACAATCCCGGACAAGCGAGAGGCCCGAAAGAGAGCACTCCGAGAGTCTGGGAGTGAGAGCCTCCAGAACAGCAAAAGCCCTTCTTTCTGATCAACCCTCATCTTTATACCGGGCATGATGCTGCATGATATGGAATATTTCATTGGCCAGTTTGGCCCTTAATCCTAAGTCTAAGTACAAATCATAAGGGGAGTTGCAGAGCCTTTGTCCCGGCCATGCTCCCCCCCAGCCTGTTGTGCTCCTGCACACTGGCAAAAATATGGCAGCTGAAAAGTCCTTGAGGCCCCAGTGCCAACTGTGAACATCAGTGCGCTATCAGCATTCTTCTCAGAAGGAATCCCAGGCTAAAACAAAAACACAGAGCTCTTCTATCTGCTAAAAAGAACTAACTCTGTCCCAGCGGAAACCAGGACACATACAACTAACAATTCTAGAAAAAAAAGCCTAATATTCAACTACTTTTTGTCCATAGGAGTAACATTTCTAACATTCACTTTCCCACATGTGAAAAAGGTTGTGTTTTTTTTTTTTTCCCCAGCATAACTTTGAAAATCAAAATGTTTCATCCAAAAAAAGGATATTTTTTTTTCTTTTGCATGTCTGAGAGTGGAAATAAAAATAAAAAAATAAAATCGAAAATACAATTTTCAGGAAAATATGTGTTGAAATGAAATTCTTTGAAATTCAGTTTTGAGAAACCCATTGAAGTTAGTGGGGCTACACACCTATGCTAAGAAAATGCCTAAATACTTTTTACACTTTACTGTATTTATGATATGGATAGATATTTCACAGCTTGAAAATTTGAAAGGACTCTAATGAAAGCAAAATAATAAATAGAATGAGATTGTGACAAGAAGCAGAGAAGGCAGAGCTGACACCTGTCATATTAGAAGAGCAAAGCAATGAAGTGGGTGAGGTCACTTTGTTAGAATTAGGAAAAAAAAAAATCTTACACAGCATCCTTTACGTTAATTAGCAGTAATGAAAATAATTGTTCCCTCCAGCTTGAAACTGTGGCTAATTACAATTAAGTGTTCATTACTAGCTAACATAATTAGTCCTTCACTATGTTTCATAAATACATGGCTTATGCAGGGAGGGAGGAAGTGTCCTTTGTAGTGCTTTCCTGTCTGTCTTTGTCTCCTTTTCCATCTACTTCCACAGCTGTTTCTTAGTCTTCTTTCTTAGACGATCCCACTGTGTGTGCTAGACCTGATTATCAAGGCAATTTCTTGCCAAGCCTGACATGCATTTGTGCTGGTTGTGCCTCGTGTCAGCCAGGATCAGTAAGACCCAGCTTCGCAGAGGATTTCAGGAACTGCAGCCTCACTGAAGTTGTGCTTTTATGCTTCTGATCCCAAATGCCTGGTTTAAGTAATAAGCTTTTATAAAATGAGGGAAGAAGGGAAAAAAATAACAAAGATTTTCTGCCTCTCTAAAAATACTGTTTCCTTATAAAACATCCGGTACTTTAGCTCATGTAGGCTACTGTGTCTGCAGTGGATTTGTGCTGATTTTTGTTTTCCACTGAGATATGGAGGATAGCAACATAACAGTGCATTTCATTACTTTTTGATAGAAATTGCAATGTTCTTTATTTCCTTTTGGGGATAAAGTATTGTTCGCTCATGTTTCATCCTTTCTCTCCCACAACCTAATTTACATGTATGTTGCATATGAAAATAGTTCCTTTTAGCCTTGTCCCTTCTCTCTCTCTCTTCCATCTTTATTTTTTTTAGTCATGTAACTAAAAACATAGACATTACACTAAGAAGCAGTCACTAATGTTTAGCAGAGAGAGGATATACATGTTTCTGGCATGCCGCTGTCAGAAGACCTGCTGCTTGTCTCACCATCTCACAAGTGAGGAAGGATGTCACCTTCGTCATCATGTGGTCTGTTCTGGTCATTAGCTCTGGAAGAGCTGGAGGTGACAGAGATTTGGGGGTGGTTATAGCTGAGCAAAGAGCGCAGTGATGCCTGCCTAGGGAGAAGGGATGGAGAATGGAGAGCTAATTGAGCGTAAAAAGAGCGATGGAAAAGGCAAACGGTAGGAGAAGGAGGGACAGTGAAACGGCTGGAGATGCAAAGGCTGTTCAGCAAAGTGAGAAAACAAGCAAACAATGGAAACGCCGCAGGCAGCAATTCCCCTGGACTAAGCAAAATAAGCAAAACTGAGCCTGGTTAGTAGGTGACAGGAGGCTGTGGAGATCCTGGGGTTCAGCAGGACTTGCACTTCCCCTGCACTTAGTTATCTGAGAACTTAATGACTGATTTTGACAAAATGGAGATTCCTCACCTTGAGTTCTGGCCCGTTTTCAGTCTGGGAAGTTCTGTTCTGATAGTTGTCCTAATGTTGTGCTGATATTTCATTTTCTAGTGGCTTCATGACTTGCCT
Organism: Tauraco erythrolophus; assembly: GCF_009769465.1. Classification (NCBI taxonomy): domain Eukaryota; kingdom Metazoa; phylum Chordata; class Aves; order Musophagiformes; family Musophagidae; genus Tauraco; species Tauraco erythrolophus. The sequence continues at coordinate 118,225,431 of NC_141466.1, read as the reverse complement.
TGCCTCCCATCCTGATGTCTTGTGTAGTGTTGCTGTGGACTCTTCGACTGGTGTTGCGTGTTGAGGTGAAGTGGCTTCTGCCACCTTAAAGTGCTTGTGGTTGTTCCCTGGGATGAGAAGCACAGGCCAGCCCTATCTGACAAGGCTTTGCCTTTGTTTAAAGCCTTTCAGCCTGAAGTAGAAGGACTGATCGCATTACAGGGTAATTGATAGAGTAAGGACTGGAACTGACATCTTCTAATTTATAATCCTCTGATTTGGGAAACTCTATGTAATTTCACAACTAAGTTTTAAGATGAAAGGAGGGAATGTCCTTTACAGACTTTTTAAACAGCATATCCTGAAATGAAAAGTCATAAAGCCATTCAGGTTGGAAGGGACCTCAGGAGTTCTTTTTCTCCAACTCAAAGCAAGGTCAGATGGGCAAAGAAGTCAGACGTTGGATCCTAAAAAGGTCCAGTGGTGGAGCCTGCACATCCCTGTGCAACCTCTGTCACTGCTTAACCATCCGAGGGTAAAAAAAGTTTTACCTTGTGTCCGGGTGTAACCTTTCTTGTTTCACTTCATGTCTGTTGCCCCTTATCCTCCCACAGTGCTGTGAAGGGCTTGGCTCTGTGTTCTTTGTAACATTCTCAGAGATAGTGGCAGATTGCTATTCCTTCCCCAAAACCATCTCTTCTCCAAGCTGAACCAGCCCAGCTCCCTCAGCCGCTCCTCACAGGGCAAATGCTCCAGACACCAGTCATCGATGCCTGAGTTGTATTGAAGGCCCCAAAGGTGGATGCCGTATTCCAGAAGTGGGGTAACAAGTGCTGAGAATCACTGCACTTGGTGTACCAGCTGTGCTGCTGGTCGTGCAGCCCAGGATGCTCTTGGCCTTCATTGCTGCCAGGGATCCTTACTGATGTACAACCAGGTCAGTGTTTGCCAAGACTCAATCTTCCTTCTCCACAGAGCTGCAGCCTGTGTCCTTGCGAGAGGTTCCTCCTTCCCAGGTGCAGGACTTGACATTGGTCCTTGTTGAATTTCACAGTGTTCCTGTAGGCCTGTTCTTCCAGCCTGTCCCTCTGAACAGCTGCCCTGCCCTTGAGTGTATCAACTGCTCCTCTGATACCGCCACCAATCTGGTGTCACATGCAAGCTTGACGAGTGCCCTCTATGGCTTCGTCCAGGTCATAGATGAAGATGTGAAGGAAGATAGATCCCAGGATGTGCCCCAAGAGTCCTCTGCTTGCTACCTCCAGGTAGAGTATGACCCATGAATCTCTGCTCTCTGAGCCTGCCCGTTCTACCAATTTCTGTCCATGTAGTTCTCTATGCATCCAATGTAATGTACAATCTTTAGTATGTGACTCTTTTGAGGGAGAGTGTCAAAAGCTAAAGTTGAGGTAAATATCTATTGCTTTCCCCTTGTCTCCAAATCCATTCATTCTCACCTAGTAGACCATCAGGTTGGTCACGCATGATTTATTCTTGGTAAATGCAGCAGCATTAATTATAACAAACAAGGAAACAAAGGCATTGTTCTGTTCTTTGTGCAAGAAACCTAGCTTTTCTCTTTATAGGCCAGTTAGTATTTTGTTACCTTTAATAATTCTTTCGCTGCTAGCCTCTTTACCTTTTTGGAAATTTCTGTGAATCTAAGATGGCCAAAAAGGGGAACCTGAATTCTCTGTCCTGGGAAAAATACAGCAGAACCTTTTTTTTTTTTTTTTTTTCAGTCTCTGTGCTTGACAGCTCTCTACACTTCACACAGGTGTCTGTGAAATATAATGTCTAGCAGGTTCAATCCCCATCAACCAAATACTCAAAGAAAATTGGCATAAGAACAAAACCATTCCCCAGGTCTGACACCTTTGCGTGGTTTTTGTGGTTTGAGCCTGGCACTCTGCTGATCGTTGCATCTCCACTGCCACTTCTGAAGGCGATAAAGTCTCAGTCCCGTAATTCATCATGGATTTAACACAGAGCAGTGGCTAGTTTTCTTTGGGAGGCTGACCTCTAGTGTTTCAGTATGACAAGCTCAAGAGAAGAGGACCAGCAGAGGAATGAATGGTCTGTGGAGTGATGCCCAAAATACATCTGTGTCGACTGGCATTTTATGAGCCTGCAAGATAATCGATTTATTTAACAATAGAAGAGGAAATGTTGCTATGGTATCTTGAGGTGTATTTATACTGCTATGGCCACATAAGAATTCCATGATATTTTTAATCTGTGTTTTAATTACAGAGTTCAATTTTTTTGAAATTGCAGGAGGCTCTTACATTTTTTGATTATGCAGTGTTCTGTGAGATTGAAATATTAATTGAAACAAGAGCTGTCTCACTCTTTCCTGAGAAGAAATCAAATAATCTCTGAAGCCCCAGCTATATGCAAGATTTGATTAAAAGTCTCATGGAGGTCACCAGAACAGCCAGTGCTGAAACACAGTTATTTTTAATACATGAAAAGCATGAACTTAGTCATAGAAGCAAGACAGAGATATCTGTTATTTATGGTGGGTTTGTGTGTCTGCCTATGCAAAAATCCAAAACACAAACAGATTTTAATTGCTTTGGGTTAGACCCCACAACGCACCATGGTTCAGCTGTGAGGTACTGAGCACTTTTGAATTCCCATTGACTTAGCATCCTTCTGTGTCTACTCCCAGTCGATGTCTAGGATAGTGGAAAAGTTATTTGATTGTTTTGCTGATGCAAACATGTTTCTAAAGCAGGTGTTTATAGAGCAAAATGAGAAGGGCTTCATTTCTTACTGTGGGACTCCAGGAAAAAATGTTTATTCCCTTATCTGACCACTTTGATCTACGTTTTATAACGTTATAAAGCTTATTATGAATTCTTTTTTGGTATGAAAAAATATAAATTCAGTTGTGGACAGAGAACATATTTTTTTTAAAATGAGAATGAGAGCGTCTCCAGAACTTATTTAAAAAGCAGCACAAACATTGTTGCACAGCAAAACAATCTTGGCTGTTCTTGAAATTTCTGCTGTAGATACTCATTCTCCCCGGCCTCAAAATCATAGAATCACAGAATGGTATGGGTTGAAAGGGACCTTAAAGATCATCTTGTTCCAACCTCCCTGCCATGGGCAGGGACACCTTCCATTACATCAGGTTGCTCAAAGCCTCATTCAGCCTGGCCTTGAACACTGCCAGGGATGGGGCATCTACAACTTCTCTGGGCAACCTGTTCCACTGCCTCACCACCCTCTGAGTGAAAAATTTCTTCCTTAGATCTAATCGAAATCTCCCCTCTTCCAGTTTAAAGCCATTTCTCCTTGTGCTATCACTACACGCCCTTGTAAAAAGTCCCTCTCCAGCTTTCCTGTAGGCCTCCTTTAAGTACTGGAAGACTGCAATAAGATCACCTGCAAGAAGAGTCTTCTCTTCTCCAGGCTGAACAGTCCCAACTCTCTCAGCCTGTCTTCATAGGAGAGGTGTTCCAGCCCTCGGATCATCTTCGTGGCCTTCCTCTGGACCCGCTCTAGCAGCTCCATGTCCTCCTTGTGCTGGGGTCTGCAGAGCTGAACACAGTATTCCAGGCGGGGTCTCACGAGAGCTGAGTAGAGGGGCAGAATCACCTCCCTCGACCTGCTGGCCATGCTGCTTTTGATGCAGCCCAGGATATGGTTGGCTTTCTGGGCTGTGAGCGCACATTGCTGGAATCTGAATGCTGGAGAGAGTGAGGACCAAAACTTGTTGAGAAGCTGTTTATTCAAGCCCTGAATTTGTTGACACAGGACTAGAACAAGACATGCTGGTGAGTGTTGAGAGTGGTAGTTGTAGTGAAGGATCTAGAAGGCTAATTCTTCTGTCTTTTGATCTCTTGAACAGATGTCACATCAACTGAGCTTAGGCTCTCATTTCGCTGGCTTCAGTTTCCTGGTACCTGGAGTGTGTGTTTGTGAGCCAGTTTTGTATATGGGAGCTAACACCAGTGAACAAATGTACTGTTGTAGTTGTGGTGCGCTGCTTTACTCTGCAAAATACTGACTCATCTAAGGTCCACAGGCAAAAAAGATACCTTATATTACTATAAATCAGCCATTGCTGCTGTTGGGAAATTCTTGCAGAAGACTTCTTTGCCTTGGGGTGCGTTATTGCCATCCCACCAATTCAAATAACCTGAATTTGTTGACCTTCTGGCAGTGGTGCTAGACTCTTTTTTTCTTTTTAAAAGAGAGCTGCTGAGAAAATGAATCTTGCCTGAAGGGCTGTGTACTGAGAATATGTCTCGAAATATCTGCCTTATTTTGCTGCACAGTAGTTTAGTGGCCGGTGTTTTTGGAGATGTTGTTTTAGCTTGTTTATTCTCTTTTCACTAGGGATCAAAGTGAGAGTTAGTTTAAAAAAGATAAATGAACACACATTTTCCACATAGAAAAGTAAAATGTAAGTCAGAGTAGACAAGTAGGGGAGTTCTAGAAATACAGAACCCCATCTGTTGATGTCCCTGGAACATTTCACGTCGTGGCGATAGGCGTGTGACAGAGAATTCGTAGCATGATTGAAAAATAAGTATGTTACTGTCATATTAATGGTTTTGCAGTGCACTCCTCACTGGGGTATGAGATCTGTGTTGCTTTAACATGTCTGATTTCTCTGGAAATCGTTGTATTTGTGATGATCCATTTTTGCTGTAGTGCATTTCTCTGTAAGAGGGAAAATTCCACAGGCGTACTCTTCCCTTTCACCCTTCTAACATCATTATGCGTCTGTGTTGTTAAAACTGACTATGCTGTACTATTGCAGACTTTTTTCCAAGGCAACAGGCACTGAATAGGTGACCAGAAGTAGCTCTCTTCATGTTAGGAAATTAAATTAAACAATTCTGAAAATGAGCATGTAGAGGTAGAGGTGTTTCTTTACTTAATCACACCTCTTCTACTAACGTTACTATTGCACTCTTCATGGTTCTAACACAACGTAAGATATATCCCAAACATACGTTAGCTGTATCTCAGAGATGAAGGGGAAGGAGAAGAAATGCATGGCTCAGAAAATAGTCAGTAGGATTAAGAAATAGCTATCATCTCCGCCCATAGTTTAAATCCAGGCCAGTCTAGTATGAATAGCAGCAAGGTTCATGGTTTCAGTAAAGAGAAATAAGTTATGAGCTTCACAGGTAAAATGAGATCATGATGCTGGTGCTAAACTCAGGAGAGACCAGACATCTGGGCATAGAAGCTAATACGCCTTCAAGATGTGTTTTTGGAGATCAGGAAAGCTGCATGTTGCCCATGCAGAATGAAGAAATTTTCACTGCTGGTGTTGGTGCATCACCTGTTTAAACAGAAACAGGGTTTGAGAAACAGGTACTGACTGTCACTGGCTTAGGTACCTTCGTTTGATTTTTAGGATTAAACAGTGTTTATGAGTAAGATAGAATAAGATCCACAGCTCTTACTGTGAAGGCCTAAAATTTGCTACAGATACAGAGGAAGCATTTTGAATTTAAACTTTCTTAACTTAGAAATTAGTAGCTGATGATATTAACATATCTGCATAGTATTGATTTCTGACCTGTTCACAGCTGTCTAGTGTAAACTTGTGTTAAAAAGTTGCGTGTAAAATGTTGATGCCTTGTAGACTTGTTTAACCCACTATAAACAAACAGACCTTTGCGTGCAGACACCACGGAGCTATTTCCGTTTTGAAGAATCCTTTTTCTGAAGAACACATGAAATCAAAAAGTTACTAGAAAAACATGATTCTGTCTTTTTTGAAAAAAGAAACTTGAAACTAACCAAAACGGGTAGTTCTATTCCTTACACTCTCAATTTCCTTCCAGGCTGAATGCGTAGGTTTTAGCTGACCCTGCAGACATTTTTCTGAAGACTAGATAAATTAAGCTCATATAGTAGTCAATGAGGAGAAATTGATTTTTCAGGTGTCATTTATTTCTTCCGAATTATATACCTAAAATCAGGGAGATAAACTGATACTTTAAGAGCACAGTTTATTTCTCAGAGACAGAGCTCCATTAAGTTCTGTTTTACAGTATTTAACTCTCTTACGGGTTAAAAATGACTACTTCATTCTTTGTAAATATTGCAGAAGATGCCATGTGGGTTCTCCTTGGTTTAAATATTTCCTCTTTAAGGCATCGTTTCCTCACCCTGTACTGTGACTGCATCACTACAGGACTTCTGTAGAGCCTTTGACGTTCTTCATGTTGTGGGTATACCTGATCTCCTTTGGCATGAACTTTTATAATCATATAATACTTCTGGCTCTTCTCTGTCCTTCTCTCCTTCCACGTGCTAGCTTTGGCAACCAGACTTTTCTCATCCATGCTCCATAGTCCTTCACTTCTGGTTTGTATATCTGGGCATGCCTTCTTTCTTTTGAGCATGGTTTAACTTTTTCGGCTTCATGGTTGCGTAAAGACCAGTTCTAATGCTCAGCATAGTGTTTTTCTCCATGGAGCTGAATAAGGTAGGTGGGCCTCATCATTCACATTTCTTATCTGCAAATAAAGCTTTGTCACTGTCAATTATTTCAACTGAACCAAAGGTTTGGGGCCTATATCAGAAATTACACAGTCACAAAACTGTAAGGATTTTGGTATTTTTTGATTAGAGGTGTCCTTTCCTCCACCAAAAAATACCAAATTTGTTGCCAAATATTTTGGTTTTGAGAAGAAAAAAGTATGCTGCGTTAGTAAAAATCCCCCAAGTATTGTAGCAAAATGTTGCTTAAAGACAAAAAAAAGTTCGATTTTTTTTTTTTTTAATTTATTTAAACTGTTGAAATGCTTTGGCTTCTCCAAATTTTTCGAGGAGTGGATTTCAGCTGATAGTGCATTTTGTACTCGTGGTGGGATATTGCATTTATTTAAGCGCTACTGTTTCTTTGGTTGTAGAAGTCTTTCTGGTATTAGTAGTATGATTTGTAAGGACAGTTTGGCTTCTTGGTTAGGAAGAGCTGAGTGCCATCAGAGATGATCTGCATGTAGACCAAAATACGGATGAGGACCTATGCACTGATGTTATGCTCCTTGTTGATTTGAATCTGCATTTAGATGGAGACACAAGTGCATCAGTCAATGATCATACTATAACCACAAAAATACCGAGGCAATTCTGGATGCCTACAAAAAGGGCTTCTCCATCTGAACGCTAGACCTTTAAAATTTTTTTGAATGCTAGACCCTTAAAATCCATCACTGTCTCAGTGATTTGAACATGAAGGATGTTTTATGCAAGGTGAGCGTTTTATGAATTGCAGACAACTGATAAATCTCTTTATAGCATTTTAACTTTTCAGTTCAAGTCTGAAGCCTTGAGAAAAAGGGGAGCTCATACTGACTGAGGGAAAAATCATTGAGAGCTGCTGTGAGCATGGACCTCTGCCATACCCTGGATCAGACCCAGAGTAATCTCTTGTTGCACAGAGGTGGTGTGTTGTTAAGCTGCACCGTTTTTGAACCAAATCTAAATCCAACCTGCTTTCTTTGTTATTAGCTGGTGTGTGATATATTTTCTTTGTTTGCTGTCTCAGTGCTCTCTCTGGAAAAAAATTGATGATGGTAATGTGTTCATGCTTTTTCTTTCTCTGTCAAGCTGTTGGTTTCATCAGCTCAATTTTTATGTTCCAGGCTGTGTGTGAACAGTTGTTGAATACCTAATAGCTCTTCTATTTGCCAAGCTAATCTACTTCTAGTACTTAAAATTCAACTTCACATGAAAACTTTGGCAGCAAAAGATCTATGCTCAGTAGAACCTGTGATAGTTGACAAAGAATATTTTGAACTCTAGGCTGTAGTCAGAGCTATAAGTGCAGAGGAATTAAATCACAGATTTCATCAACACAGTATTTTAGGAGAGAGAAATTAATCATAGAACATTTGTCTTTAAAAAATAAATATAGATCATGCTGATAAGATTGGAGGACTTTTGCTAGCCAGAGTGCTTAACAGTGAAAATTATGTAAGGTTATGGCTTGAATATAGAGTGAAACATAGCAGCAGCAGTTTGTCTAAATATTGATGACTTGCTGAGATGTTCTGGGGGATGAGAGTGCAAAGTCTTTGATAAGTTTAAGTCCATAACAGCAGCTTGAAATAATTACCCTAGCCTAGTTATCGTGTAAGATATCATGACATTATATATATGCATATATATATATATAATAGCTTAAAGGCTAAGAGAGCGTATCTCAATATTTCTCCTCTTGGAAGGGAAAAGACCTCACATCATGTGGTGAGACTGCATACAGCATTTTGCAAAGAGCAAAACAGTTGCAACAGCCCCCCATAACCTGGCGATAGCTCCATTTTATAAGGTAAAGAGTGTTTTCTGGTGCTCCTTTGCACTGGTGAGATTGCTGGTGTCACTCTTCATTTAACCGTGAACTACGTGTCCAATCAGCATCTGGACCTCTGACTCTACCAGATTAAGCTTTGTGCAGTTTGAAACTGCAATGTTGCTCTGGCTTCACAGCTGCTTCTTAGCTCTCGGCCAGTGGGAGCTGGCAGAGATTTTTTTTTTCCACATACCTTTCAACCTTTGCAGACTTTCCTTTCAGATTCAGGCCTTCCTCTCTTGAATTTCCCCTTCTTGAGTCCTTATTCTGGCTGCTTCGTTTTGCCAGTCTTAATGTTTTAGTCATTGAAAAGTTTCCAGTTGTTGCCAGGATAAATAGGATACCCTCTGTCAAATCTCACCTATGCTCTTACTGCAAGGAATTGGGCCAGGAGCAGGTATGGTTTCCTGCTTTTCACAAGTGTCAGATCCAAACTACTGCTAAATGAGATTTGAAAAAGGAAGCTGAAGTAGAGGAAGAGCCTAAGATTGCCCTTAAAATGGCACACTTGAGGCCATTGGGAAGTTGATTGTAAAGTCTGGGTCTTTGGCCAGTGTTTGACCTATCTTGTTCCATAGGCATCCAAACTGAGGGATGTGCTTTGGAGGTACTTGTCTTATCGGAGATGCGCTAAGCCCCAGGATCGCTCCATTCCCTGAGCTCGGAGAGATGATGGGGCTCCTTGGCAGCACAGTGGAGCTGGGAGGGCCAATTAAAAGATTTTGCTATTCCCATTAGAGCTAAAACAAGAAGGAACCTTATTTTTTCAAAAGTTGTTTATCCTGATTGTAGTAGGCAAGAAATATTCAGCCAAGGAACTTCAGGGCTATTAACAGCTTCAGGTGATGGTCAGGCTACCCACCAGAAGGAACAGGGAACAGATTCCCCTTGGCTTCTCCTCTGAATGCCAGATGCCTGGATAAGTTTGGGGCTTTTTCTGGGAGTTTAAAGCTTGGGATTTTTCTACCTGGCTTGTAATTATATTTTCTTCAGACAGAATTTTTGTGGCTACTGTTGGGAGGAAATTAGCAAGGAAGCAAATTTGGTGCAAAATAATAATATCCCTAATTTAAAAGTTTGAATTCTACTCTCTTGCCTACACAGACCAGGTTTAGCACTACATTTTGTTTCAAATGTCAGTGCGTAACCCTCCTTACTTTTAACGTAGTCTAACCAAAATGAAGAAAATTGCAATCAGGAGGAACAGGTTGCCTGCCTGTGCCTTGTAACAGCCAGGTAACCCAACCAGCAGCATGCTGCAGCTCTCGGCGAGGCAGCAGTGCTGCTTGGCGCTAGGCTGTTTCATTTGACTTTGTCTCTGCTTCAGATAGAAATGTAATTCCCAGGGCTTAGAGTGTACTCTGCTGGTATAATGGCAAAGAAAGGTGTAGCTCAGGAGCTTTGATTTTTAGTTACTTCCATTTTTCCTCATTTTAGAAAAAACACCTTAGGCAAGAAGTTTTCCTGCCCTGTTCAGGTGGGATTTGAGTTCTTACTGAAATAAGAATGTGCTAAAATTGAGAATTTGTAGGCATGCAAAAAAGATCTTTTAATTGTTATGCAGTTGCATGGGGAGTAAACACATCAGTGCCTGCAATTAAAGACTCGGTAAGCAGTTGCAAATGTTTTTATAAATTTTCAGGTGCATTCCCAAATGCACAGGCATGCTTATTATAGCATATTCTTATGGCTCCGGAGTGTACAGGGGAACCTGACTTCAGCATGCATGGTTAGGCTGAATATTTTAGTCCCATAGACAACAACAAACATGCATATTTTATGTTTAGCACAAATTAGCCATGCAGGATATCAAATGGGTGCCTGAGGGGAGGTGCACCACGTTGAAATTCAAGTCCAGATGAAATTTGCTTAGTATTAAAACAGTCAAATCCTGATCCATCTTCTCCACTGGTGTCAATCAGTCCAGCTCCATTAACTTATGTGGAGCTGTGCCTCTGTATCTGCTGGGGAAAAGGCCTACTCTGAATATTTTCAGTAAACACAGCATATTTCTGTTAATAGATGAAAAACACTTTTCTGCAATTTTTGGAATGTAAATTTACTCTTGCAATTTATAAATTAGCTTCAAGTCCAGTCTGTAAACAGTTCTGCTGGGATGCTCTCTGTTGTCATGAAGAGCTGCTGGAGAAAGGGTCCAGGTTGGACAGAAGAGGGGACTCTCTGTATAGGGACCAACTAGAATTTGTTTAGATGCTGACTGTCTACCCTGCCAGTGGGCATGGTAACTCCATGTCCTTACCAAGGGAAACACTTGCACTTAGAACATCCTATGAGCTTCTCTGTCTTTTAGTGGCTGCAAATTGTGACTTTGCACTCAGGCTGGCATTTTCAAAATAGCTAGATGACTTAGAAGTTGGAGACATGTTCCTTGTCAGCAGGACTCAGGGTCCTAAATATATAAGATTTTTAATTGTTGTTTCTTGAAGCTCTGAGTCCTGAAGATATTTTGAAAAATTTCCTCCTCTGATATGAAAGTGATAGGCACTTTCAAAATACCATGGTTTAATTAGCTGACCCTAATAAAAGAAAGTCAACCTAAGCATTCTTTCTGCCTGCCAGTTTTAATTACCATAGAGAAGAAAGAGGAACAAAGACTCAGAAGCTCATTTGTCTTGTTTGAGTTTGATGATTTCTCAAAATAGAGTCCATCAAGCTTCCTGAGAGGGGGGAGAACGTGTTCTCATAGCAATATAAAACAAGCCCTTTTTAATTAGAATAGGAGAGATTTTGAATGTTTGTTCTCTTGTGACTTGAGTCAGCATTGGGAAAGAACTGAAGAGCAATTGGATTAGAAATTAGGGCCGAGAGAAATGTTTGAAAGGCAAAAATAAATTTCTCTTGTGTCTAAACAGAGAGTTCCTACGTTACAGACATCACAACTGCAGTATTTATACTGTCTAATATCATTCCAGAGTAAAGAAAGGGGCTTAACATCTTTGCTGCTTATGTGTAAAACTCTTAAATGTGGGCTGGACTGTTTTGGTATCCCTCGGTAAGTATTGCTTAATGAAGCTGGGAGCTTTGCTAGATTTGGCAATGAATTCTTACAGTTTTTATCTTTGGATGGTTGCTTCAAATCAAGGCAGAGACCTTTGTATGCTGGCCCGGAATCTTTCAGCCAGGTCCAGTAATTGCTTATGTCATGCGCTGTATGCTCCATCACCCCTAAGCAATAGCAAACAACAGCACCTCCTTAATTGTTTACCTCACATTCTTGGAGTTGTAAATACTCTTGTTTTTTTTAAGACAGATAATGAATAAATAATAGCTACAGTATCTCTTTTCCACCTCAATGTTATACTCATTCTTAAAGCGCAAATCAAAAGAAATCATTAATAAAGTAGTAGCATCTTCTACAAAGATTCAGTACAGGCACATGTGCTGCCTGAAATTACATTAACTATCGATACAAGATAATCCTGACAACACTTGGGCCAAGGTTTTTAGGAAGCAGAGCCTCTGTTTAGTCCTTCTGCATGCAGTCAGTTGGGTTTTGTTTGAACCTGAGAGTTGCTAGATTCCCAGGGCTCTTCCTAGGGTGGTCACAAACTCTGTGGGTGCTGCTGCCAGGTGTACCGCCTTCACAGAAGTGCAGTTGTTAACTCCCTTACCCTCAGATCTCTGAGGATGACTATTTAATCTCTCCTACTAACTTGCATCCTCTGGCCCCTCTGTGCAGTGACACTGTCTGAGATCACTCCGCTTTCCATCATTGCCTCCTGTAGCAATTGTTGCAACTGAGGCAACTGTTGATATTTCAGTTCACAGCTCTTGTTTTGTCTTTTATTGCTTGAGAATTAAGGGATCTGCTGTTTGCTGTAGTGAAATATATAGAGGTGAGGAACCTAAGATCACCTCCAAGTTACCATGTTAAAATATATGCCTTCTGAGTTATGGCACTGCACGCACTATAAGCAGTAGTTGCTTGTAGTCTATGAAGCTGTTATAGGAAGCAAAAATCTGTATAACAAGATTTTTTTTCATTGCACGTCTGCAAATATTTTCTACAGTATTAGCAGGCCTGTTGTCTCCTGGTTTTGTGCTAAATCCTATTCATATCAATGAGAGATTTAGGAAAATAAGGTTCTGAATGGGATGGTATGAGGCATAATACGGGAACCTCAATAGAAAAGGAAGTTACCTCAGGTGTTAGTGAAATTAACTGGGACTTCGTTCTAAATAGCCTGATCTGCATGCTTTGCTTTGTGTAGGAGCACCTGCATCGCTCATTGGCAGATGGGGAAGTGTGTGATATTTTAAATATTAGAAGAATACCCATTGGTAGATGGGGAAATAATGTGATATTTGAAGTATTAGAATAATAATGAATTTAAATTAACCTTTTTAGCTTCATATTTGCAGATAATTAATCTTGCACACATCTCCAGTTGCCACTTCTCAGATAAGACGAGGGAACCTCCTAAGAAAGTCTAATTTGATTTCTTGCAGTTTACTTTCTACAATAGCATAGTAGAAACATCTGGCATTTGATGAAACTTTATTTGTGACTAGTGAATTAAATGTGATAGGTGTCAGAGAGCGCACTCTCCTAATTCATAGTGAAATTTTGATCTGCTAAATGGCAGCGTAATATGTAGTCTTGGTATTGTCACTTAATTTCTTGACAAGCTGTCAGCAAATCACATTTAGGTCTTCCAGCTGCAAAGATAAGATGTAAAGTTAAAGCTACATTGGAAGAGCCCTGGACAGTCAAAAGACTATAGAACAACATGTCTAGAAGGAATTGTTCAATGATGCAGCCCAGTCCAGTGGAATTCTATTCAATGAAATGATACATGTGCACCAGGCCAAAAGCCATGTGCATTGAGATATGCTGCATATACCAAGACTTTTATTCTAAGAGGAGTTACTCCTCCCACTTGGCCAAAATTGTCGTTAATGCTCAGGAATTCTGTTATCTGATCACTTAGATTCACATGCTCTTTAACTTGTTCATGAAGAAATCAATATTTTGAATATATCCAGTGTCTTTGTAGTGGCGTGGGTTTAAAACATAATTTATCTTAGGTATAAGATGGATACCTACACACCGTTTATCCAGTTACAACATTGAAGGCATCCTCAATGAATGTTCAGCACTCAGGAGAACCTAGACCTTGCCTGTCTCTTTCCAGCATCCTCCTGGACACTTGTAATCAGACATTCAGGCTCCCTATAGAAGGGAGGAACTATTTTGATAAAATGATCCCCAAAAGTCAATAAACTTTACAGATTTATTACTCTGATCCACATGTAACATTATGGAAATATGTACTAAGTAGGAAGTATAGCTCTGTAGAGAATCTAATTCAACTCTTCAGAAAGTAAAAAGAATGGTTAAATGCAAGGCTCACTTCACCTTGACATTTACTGGGTTATACTTCCAATAAGGAGTTTTCAGTATTTAATAAACGTATTTTGGGGTTTCTTTGATAACTAGTATTGCCCTTAGGCAATTAAATTAGACGATCAACATGTTTAGCTCTTTTACAAATACAAGTCCTACAAATAAAGCTGGAAATTCTCATATTGAGAATTTTTTTCTTCTCTTGTCTCTGTTGATTCTAAAAGCTTTAAGGATGTGACATAAATCAGTGTAACAGTAATTCTCTCATAAATGCAGGATAATTTTCTGATGACAATGCTTTAGACATTATTCTTTTAAAAAAAAATCTGAACAAAAAGATAGTAGAGAAGCTTCTTGTTGTGGAGGCATTGCAGTAAAGACTGATAAATGTTATTATTAAGCTGGGGAGTCTGTCCCAGTGGAGCTTCCTGCCTTACTAAGTTTGGAGCCTGCGTATTATTAGACTTGGGATTTTTTTTTTTTTTTAGTCTTTCCTGAACTTGAGGAAGGGGAGGGTGGACTTTCAGAATGAACGGACCCCTCCTCTGCAAGAGCTGGGGCTCTGCTTTCCAGCAGCTGTAAGATAAATGACGCCCCTAGTTCCATGACTTTCCATGCTTGAGAGCTCCAGTCTTGTGGCTGCCTGAGCCTTACAGCTCATGTTTTCATGGATGTATGTTAGGAGAAACAAAAAGACACAGGGCAATAGATAAAAAAAAACATCAGTCTTCATTCAGGTAGCCCAGGAAATACATTCTATCTCCCTCTATAGATGTAAATATATGCAGAGGTATATGTGTATATCTGTGATTATTTGAGCATAAGCTTCACTTCTCCATACTGGGGTGTTCTTCAGGAATCGAGTCACTGTTCAAGTGCTCTGGTTTCATACCAGTTGTTTTAAACAACTTTGTCTCTTCTGAGGAAATGCTATTCCTTTTGTATCCAGCTTCTAGAAGAAAACCTTGTGCCAGGCAAACCGTTGTCTAAAAATGATCCTGTGTGAAAGGGTAGGTACAAAGATTTAATCATTCTCCAATGTCCATGATCTGATACAGCCTTCGCTGGTAATGAATATCATATTCACAGAAGGATTTGGTAATACAGACATTTAATTAAATCAGCTAGAAATCAGATGTTTTATGCAGTCAAATTTCCCAAATAATGACAAAGGCTATAAATGGCTTAAATTGGTACCTGATTAAAATGCAGGAAGAACAGCTGACATGTTTTTCGTGTGGAGTTGGAACTATTGCTCTTTTCTGAGTCTGAGATCTCATCAACATAATCAGTTAGGCAATTCTGGGTAATACACGAGGACCAGTTCATACTTTTTGTGAAAACAATCAAGCTGCCTGTCTAATTTAATTTTATGTGTAGGCAGTCTTTTATTAGATGGATTTTATTTAGCACCCTTTCAGGCTGAATGTTGGTGTAAGGCTTCAGATTATGCCAAGAAAAACATTGATTGAAATAGTGGAGCTAACAGCTATACCTGCTTCTTTCATCCTCTGCCTCACCTCAGCCCTCCTCCAAAGCTGGAATCAGAAGATTCTAGAAGATCTAGAAGATCTCTAGACACAATGTTTTATTAAAATCTCACACACACACAGAGTTAAAAAACCTGTGAATTTCAAAAGTGGCTTTGTTTTTAAAATATCTACTCAATATCAGAATGCAAAACTGAATGATTTTTTTCTCTCATAATTTTTAAGTCGTGTTGTCTTGACCATCTTTTTCTTCTTGACAGAACCACAGAGAGCATAAAAGTAGCATCTAGTAAAAAGAATTTTAGGTTCAAGCCTTCATTCTGCATCCGCTGCTTGTCAGAAGCAAGTTTTGATTTTCTTAAATTATTTGTGAGAATAACCTTAAGTGGCTGCTAAGAAGGAAAAGAACATAATCATCTCTCTGTAGATGCCTAACAAACGAAAGACAAAAATAGGACTTGGTATATACAACAAATAGCATTTCAGCAACAAAGCCTCAGTGACCAGAAAGGCACGTAGCCTCTGGAACACAGACTTCAGGTGAGCAGCCCTAGGCTGCAGCGTGTGGAATTGAAGGGGGCTTACGGTGCCATAAAGAAAAGAAATAAGCTTGAAAATGATTAGTACAAAATCTCTGGTACAAAAACCTTGGTGATAAAAAAGCAAAATAGTGAAGGCATCCTTCTGAGGAAAATAAAACTGATTTCAGTGTTACATTTAAGAACATAACCCAGTCAGGAAATACTAATATTCCACAGCCATTTTATTCTCCACTCTAATTCTTCCATATTCTGTCTTCTACTCTATTCTGGCTTGTTAGAGAGCTGTCTATATAGGATGCTTCTAATTCTCATTTTAATGTGAATATTTTTATTGTGAGTTACTGGCTCTTATTTTTCTCTCATTGCTTGGAGGAATTTGCAGGTGAAATATCTTGCTTGGTGTGAAGTTCAGTGCAAACTGCTCTCGTATCGCAGCTGGGAGTCAGGAGATGGATTCCTTTTCCTGAGCAACACAGAACTGTTTTGCTTTGCTCCTTGGAGGGATATTGCAGGCTATGGAGAAACAGAAAGGCAACTATAGGCATAAAGGAAGGAAAAGGGAGAGAGAGGCAGCTGTAAATGCAACGTTATTGAATGACACAGGAATATTCTGGGAACAGTGTAGTTTTAATAGTAACAGTAAGGCTGATAGAGAAAGGCTCAGAAGTTGGTTATTTTAAGATCTTGAAACCCAAAATGCCTTAAGCAATTTCACTTTAATTTGCTCTGGTGTGAGTGTAGATACACGCATATACACAGAGCAGTAATAAAACCAGACTAACCCTTGTTTCAGTATGTCATTTAATCTAGTTCCTGGATGTCAGGGGAACACAGAATAAAATAATTTTTTGGCTTGCAGAACAAAGACAATACAGTTCTGTGCTATCAGCAAAACCTGGTATAAATGATAGCCCCCTTAAGGCCATTCTTCAGGGCTAAAAGGAAAACCAGAAAATACCCTTTTTTAACTGTAGATAGTAATTAGCACACTTGGTCCTTTTTCAGTTGGTTCCAGTTCAGGGGGATGGAGGCTTATTGGCACTTCCTTGGCTCTTGGTGCTGGCAGTTTTGCCATGCTTGAGAAAAGAAGAGTTCATCCTCTCTGTCCTGGAAATTCTAGCTGAATTATGGCTGGGTTTGGTGTGTGGGTTTTTGTTTGTTTGTTTGTTTGTTTGTTTTTTTAATATATCCAGGTTTCCAGGCATTTCAAATAGTTTTCCTTAAGGACTGGAAAATAGAGTGACTCCTCAAATGTCACACATCTAATATAATCTTTTAGAAGTATTTTTCTGTATCGATTGAGATCGCTATATCTCTGTGGCATTTCTGGTAGTGATATTACACTGGAGAATCCAAGTTCATCCATGTCTGGCATTTTTTTCTCATTGTTTTTGGCAAACATTGTTCCATTTTTCACTAAATATTGTTTTTCTATGCTAGAGAGTGGGTGCAGTGCAAAGCTGTATATCTGTTTCTCTTCAGATTTCTTGATCCAAAAGCTCTCTTAATCTAGCAGAAAACTTCAATCAGCTTTGTGCTTTTCCCAGACTTGTTCAAAGGCGATATTTTTTTTTTTTTCTGTAGTGGTCCTTTCTAGAATTTCATACTATAGTGTCAGTGAGACTTGTCTCTGGTAATACAGGTTGAGTGTGTGCTGAAGGTAGGTGAGTTTGTAGAGGTGTGTCTTTAGTACTTACGGCAGTGTGTGAGCTGCTGTCAGCTCTAGATGTGGTGTGGCACTCCCTGTACACCAGATAGGCTTGCTGAGTATCACTGAAGTGCTTCTCGGATCTCCAATACTCTCCGTAGATACAAGAAATAAGTATATTTTGCTAGCAATTTCATTCAATAAAATAAACATTGTACTGACTTAAATAGTAGAAATAGCATTATGTGATAACATAGCTTTTGAGTAATTTCTTACTACAAATTGATACTCAAATAAAGTAATGAGAAAAGTGAGATGTGAAGATTTGCCATAGATGGAGAGATATCCGGGACCAGTGCAGCAAGGAGGGAGAGATATCTTGAAAACAGTTGGAAAATACCTGCTTTAGACAAATATAAAAAATCAAAATAAAAATGTGGAGGTAAGAAATTGGAGGAAAGACAGACCGGTCCTTGCACTGTGTTGCTGGCAGAGTTTGGGGGATCTGTGAAGCTGCTAAGATGTTGGGATGTGATTATTCCCACTGAACTGATAAATATATGAGACATATGCAGAAACCCACAAACAAATTCCCCAAAATGCAGAAAGCATTGGACAAAATTCAGTAAAAAGGACATTTGTATGCTGCTGCTCTTTAACATTTTCAAGCACCTTCTTCTGATCAAACAGCAGCTATGCAACAGGTAAATGAAGAGTTGATGCACCCAGAGCACATTGGCAGAGATGTCTAGTTGTCTTCATTTCTGAATGGAAGATCATCTCTGTTCAGATACCTCAGAAAACTCAAAACTTTACAGAGTATTCAGAGAATTAAAGAGCTAATATGCACGTGCCGATTTAGAAATCACTGTAACAGAAATATCCAACTTAAATGAAGGGAGAAGAGTCATGCCTTCAGGTGAAAATCTGTCTATGCCACCTCTTCTTCATGCTCCTATGCCCATAAAGGCTTACAAATAATAGTACAAATCAAGGTGTTAGTGTCTGATCCTGTATATGGAATATATTTCAGGTAATACTTTTTTTTTTGAGAGGCTCCTACTGTTGTCAGAGTGATTTGTACTGCTGTAGAAACTAGGTGTCTGTTTAGTGTCCTGTCTGGCAGATTTCATGTGAGCCATAAACACAGTCAAGGATGGACTCATTACAGATCTCTGATTAAAAAGGTATCTTTTCATGTTCTTAAATGTATGATCAGGTTAGAGATTTTAGACCTAGTTCAGAAAGCAATGTGGGTTTTTTTCATAATTGGGCAAATAATTGTAATATAAACTAGATACAGGAGCCTTATTGATCATTTAAGACCGTCAGAATTTGAAGTTATCTTGGCATGTACTGAGTTTAACTTATATAGAAAACAAAGCTTTACTGTGGTGTAGCTTCAGTAAGCCTAGACCACTATCCTGAATAAACAACCCAGAGACTAATGCATACGTGGCTTGCAAAGGCTCATAAACTCTTTAGCTAATTTAGTAGGAGGCTCTACCCTCCAACCTTATTAACAATAAAATATTTTAAATAAACTCCAAGAAAATGATTGCAGGCTTTCTCCAGCTAATCTTTATGGCTGTTGACACACTGCAACTATTAAAGTAATGGCATTTTAATGGTAATATATATGTATGTGCATAGCAGTCAGATGCTTTGTTGTACAAGCACTATTATACATGCCTTTCGGTACAGAGGTCACAATTACTAGGGCAACGTTTGCCAGCTGTTATACTATAGCGAGATCTGTGAAACTGGGCATGTTCCCAATGACAACAGCCAGCTGAAATCCGAAAGTACAGATGTTTGTACATAAGGTGAAAATATCCTTTGTTACCACCAACAAAGGATATTTGTTGCTGCAGCAGCAGTGTTACCTACAGACAGTAGCACGGTGGGTACCTGCCTGTTTCTAGTAGCTGCTGGCTGCCAATTTAATGGTGGCACTTCTGTAGTGCTTGAATGGGATATCTTTAAATCAACAGAGAACGATAGGAACCACCTCTTGGAGGTGCCTTGCTGGCTGTAGATAACTAGCTGAAGAGTAGAAGCCTAGCTTCTAATAACTATATTTAAATTTAACTTGCTCTTTGGGAATTAGGCAATGGTTTAATCATTGATCTACTAAGTTTTGGGGTATCTGAAGAGCTACTCTTTCCAGTGGCTAGAGGATGTTTGCCTTTTTAATTTTATTTACTCTTTGACCTCAGGCTTGGGACTGTATTACTTAACATAGCTGCTTCATTGAATCAGAGAGTTATAGAATAGCTCAGGTTGGAAAGGGACCTCAGGAAGTTTCTTATCCAACCTCCAGCTGAAAGAAAAGTCAGATATAAAACCAGACCAAGTTGATCGTTTTTTTTTTGTGGTTGGGTCTTGAAAACATGCAAGGATGGAGATTACACAAGCTTTCTGGGCAACATCTGCCACTGCTAGATTATCCTCAGAATGGAAAAGCATTACCTTAAATGCAGTTGCAGTTTATATCCCTTGACTGTCATCCTCCTACCATGCAACACTGCAAAGAACCTGCCTCTGTGTCTTCCATAACTTCATCATAGGTACTGTGAGGCTACTGTTAGGTCTCCTCCCAAAACCATCTCTTCTCCAAGCTGAACCAGCCCAGCTCCCTCAGCCTCTCCTCACAGGGCAAGTGCTCCAGACACCAGTCATCGTGGTGTCCCTCTGCTGAACTTATTCCAATTTATTGATCCCAAAGTTGGATGCCATATTCCAAAAGTGGGGTAACAAGCACCGAGAATCACTGCACTTGGTGTACCAGCTGTGCTGCTGGTCATGCTGCCCAGGATGCTCTTGGCCTTCGTTGCTGCTAGGGATCCTTACTGATGTACAACCAGGTCAGTGTTTGCCAAGATTCAGTCTTCCTTCTCCACAGAGCTGTAGCCTGTGTCCTTGCGAGAGGTTCCTCCTTCCCAGGTGCAGGACTTGGCATTGGTCCTTGTTGAATTTCACAGTGTTCCTGTAGGCCCATTCTTCCAGCCTGTCCCTCTGAACAGCTGCCCTGCCCTTGAGTGTATCAACTGCTCCCCTGACACTGCCACCAATTTGGTGTCACGTGCAAGCTTGATGGGTGGCCTCTATGGCTTCGTCCAGGTCATAGATGAAGATGTGAAGGAAGACAGATCCCAGGATGTGCCCCAAGAGTCCTCTGCTTGCTACCTTCAGGTAGAGTACGACCCATGATTCTCTGCCCTCTGAGCCTACCCATTCTGCCAGTTTCTATCCATGTAGTTGTCTACGTATATGGACAATAATGTCAACACTTGAATACACTGCTGTTTCGAGAGAGAGTCTCAAAAACTTCGCAAAAGTTGAGGTAGATGATGTGTGTTGGTCTCCCCTTGTCCCCAAATCTATTCATTTTCATGTTCATCAGGTGTAACTTACTCTTCGTAAATCTGTGCTGCCTCGAGTGCCTTCTTCATGTGCCCAGAAATGTGTTCTAAGAGTACCCGCTCCAGCAACTCTCTGCATTTATATTTGCTTCAGTGGATTCAGGTTGCATTCAGGTTTTTTCTAAATCTATAGGTACTGAGCATAATGCGTCTACTTAGACAACCCAGAGTTCTTTGTATGCTTTGTTGGTTACTGGGACTGCACATAGTCCTTCATAAAACTGAAAGCACATCTGTTGTTAAACGCCATTAACTTATGTTGATTTGACTTAGCAGCTGATGATGCTTTTATTTTGGAATTCCATTGAAGAGTTGAAGTGATTTTTATGCAGTTTGCTTGTAAATCAGGCAGTTCTGCTCAGCAATGAAAATCGCTACTTTTAAAGTCTCAGATTTGATCAATACGGTGTTCCTTGCGGTACTGTTTTATTTGACATTTTACACTGTCATTGTGCATATCAAACAAAAACTGCATCTACTACTAAAAAAATCGAGTATGTGTTGTGGAATTTCCACACCCTGTGGTGTTCACTTGTACAGTTTTATTATGTATCACATGTCCTGTATTCAGCAGTAAACTCATTCTGAACTTCTGAAATTTAAAGTAGAGGTCCTAACATTTTCCTACGAATAAATCAGATGCTCTCTGCTTTACGTAGTATCTTCTTAGTGTGGAACATTAACCTGAATCACGTTAAAGAAAAATCCTCCCTCCAGATTTCTGTTGAGTTGTTTTTGTGGATTTTGTAGAATTCAGAATGTATTTTGGATACGTCCTGCTTTGTCAGTATCCTGTCGACCAAGCTTCTTACAGCAGGGCAGCAAAGTGCAGATTCTCTAGGTCCTCAATTTCTACCCCAGTGCGTACTCTTCAGTTCCTGATGTCTTCTTAATGTGGGCAAAAGCAGGTAGTTTATTTCTAGACATACCTGCCCCATCAGCAAGAGCTGTAGTTTCCCACTTGGTGCTCTTCATTACCAGTAAGTTGTTGGAGGCCTTGAACCATCAAGCAACTCTGCATAGATAGTTGAGGAGCACGGACATCGGAGCCTAATGACCTAGCCTATTAGTGAAATTTATAATATGTATGAGGCAAGAGATACAGAACTCCTAAATTGTTTCAGTGCCTAAATTATTGTGCAGTTATGGTGAGGGAGAGTGATATTGGGTGTTGCTTTTAACTGCTAAGTGCTTCCAGCTACCATCACCAGTTAGATCACCAGCACAAATCCTTTACATGTGCGTTCTGTCATTTAACACTGACTAAATTTTTGCCTGGTTATTTTGTCTGATCTAAATTCAGGACATGTATGTCCTGATCACTACTGCTTAGACAGTGACGTGCCAATAACAACCGCCTGAGGAAGCAGATAGGAAGCAAATCTCTGTTATGGCAGCCATGATCACAGGATGGCCATCCTGTGCATTTTCAGCGTGATGGAGGCACTCAGACGGAGGTTGCTAAGTCTCAATCATGCTTTTTGTGGTTGTATGGAAAACAGATTTGTCCTGTCTTCTCTAGCACTTAATCTGATATCCACGTCAATTTAAGTTACCCATTGGCAAAAAATCTTCAAGTAGTGGTTATGTGATTTGCATAAAGTTTTGATCTGCTTGTTTAGTCTACAGACTCAGTGAAGAGTGGATACATTTAATATGGATTCTGCTGCGCAGCATCTGCTAGTGTGCGACTGAAAAGAAAAAGTGGAAAAAGCAAAGAAAAATAACAGAAAAAAATATTGGTATTTCTTACTTGGAACATGGAAGGAATAATGTATGAATGTCAAGGTGGAAGATTCTTGGTCCAACAGAGATTTTCTCTCTGATTTAGATTTATCTTTATAAATTTTATCTCTTAATGTAAATCTCTTAGTTTCTCAGCAAAGCAGGTTCTTTTGTTGGCTAAAACGCTATTCTGTCGTAGTCACAGACGTTTAGTTTAAAAGCTCAAAGTAATAAAACTAGAAAGCTGGATTAATGACAAATCCCCTTAAATTTAGGATTGCGTAAAGTTTTAGCATGATTTATTGGAACCAGGCAACAGCTTTAACTGAAAAATACTGAAAACACAATGATAGATCTGTGACTGTCGTCGTTGATTGTTATTTGATTGTTATTATTAGTGATTACACATTTTTTACGTACATTTTAAACCTCTTTCAATAGAGTGCATGACAGCTAGAAGTTGAAAGTGCTTCTGCAGATATCTGTGGTATCACTCGGAACCTTAGGCAAAGTGGTAATAGCGCTGCACGGTGAGGAATTCAGCAATAAATATAAGGACACCTGTGATACCCACAATCCTCGCTTACCACGATCCACGTCTGAAATCTTTAAGCAGGAGAAACACACAGGGTGAATGTACAAGTTTTAGAATGATTAAGGTCAAAACCTGTAACTGAGTGAATACAAAGATTTTCTGGCTGGATCTGGAGTCGTGATTAAACAGGCAAACGTACAGCTCAGAAAATAGATCTTAATTTTTATCTTCCCATGAATGTACTGATGAATAAAATGCAATTTTGATTTCAGTTTTGATACTGATTTGTAACATATGAGTGAATTTATCTGTGAAACCAAGTGTGGCTTGAGTGAGCAGTCTGTAGGTAGTAACATTTTCAATAGTGAAGATTTTTAATTTTTCATATAATTCTTGATTTCTAAAACTCTCTAACTGCTACTTTTGGCAAGCCTACTCAAAAAAATCAGTTAAGCATGAATTCAAGCTCACTGCTTTACTAGTATCCTTCATAAAACTGCAAAAAAATTTAACTATTGCTATGTTCATATCCTGTGTGCTTACTTTCTGTGTCAGTGTTAAGTATATTTTTATTGCATCCTTTTCAAAATAGGCACTGTCATGCTTAAGTTGATTGATCTGTCTGTGATGTTTCATGATGCTGTATGCCTAACTCCTTCGCTTCAGTTATGCATTTGAATTTGCTAAATATTCAGTTTCCTAGTGGCGATTTCCATGTACTTTTAAAAATGTCTTTTGGAAGAGGCAATGATTGAGCTCTTCTCCCTCTTTTACTTTTCTTTTCTGGTATGTAAAATACTTTTATTTTCATGATACACAGAGAGATATCCCTGAAAAATCAGTAGTAGTGCTACAGTCTGATAGTTTTGCATCTGATGCTTTCTGCCCATCCTCCGTTATTAAAATAACGTACAACTTCACTCCTATCGCTTCTCTATAGCATGGCTGTCTTCATCAGTAGAAGGTGGTGTCTTGCTCCTTGCACCTTTAAGCACTCTAGATATAGATAACAAAGACTTTCTTAGTTTGTAAAGTACATAGTATAAGGACTCTTCTAGTTTGGAAATCCAACTGTACTCATGAGATGGAAAGATACTGAAGAGAACATGTAATTGGAGCACTCCAAATTATTTGGCTGAGGAAGGGATCCTCAAAGAAAGGGGTTTATTCCTCTGTGTGAAGTCAAGAGCAGAGAAAAACTCTCAGGTCATTGTGAAGGAAGATCAAAACCAAGAGACCTTTGTTGCTTTTCATTGTTTTATATAATTTTTCAGTATTTCATCATTTCTGTCTTGCACAAACAAAAATAAGAGGGTAAAGGAATCTCTAAGGGTTAATTAGAGTACACATGAGTAGTTTAGGTGCAGAAATGCATTGCAGAGGGTGTTTAATATTAGAAAGACACATATCTGGAAATAGTTTACTTTAAATATATGTAAAAACTGATTCATTGCAGCATAATTCTAGTTTTGAAGTCAGTTGATTTCGATGTATTTTGGGAGTGGAGTAATGCGAGAGTGAATCAGTTCCATAATTATTTTGGGAAAAAATATTATGCTAGTAGTTCTGGACAATTTTTTCTGTATGAGTCATTTCTGTTTAGGGAGGGAAACCATACCTTTCTTTATGTGTCTAAGTGAATTCCATCTTGCATATGCAGAAGTGTTTCTTTTTAGGTTTCATTAGGGAAGGATTTTTTTTTTCCTCTGTAAATAGCAGATGTCTCAGATAAGTAAGAGAATTCTGGAATTCTGTTATGAGACAGAATCCTAAAACTAATTTTTGTAATAAAACAAGAGGGACTGAAGTTCTCAAAAGCTTACTTCACAGCAGCTCTAAAGTTAACCTGTTTTAAAAGAAAGAAGGTATTTGCCACCTCCTTTTCCAAATGAAACTGTTTATCAGAAAGAAAGAATCAAGTTCTTAGGATTTTCTCAGTGACAAGAGAGGACAACATTTTGGGCGTAAGTTAATCAAACACATGACATTGGCTGATAGTGAGGAAGAAATTTTAGTAGTTACATTAATTGCTATAGAAACACTAGCCTTAGTGCAGCTTGTAGAGGTATTTGTTGAGGTTCAAAATATTTTTTTTTTTTGGTCAGACTTCATTAAGGAGTATAAATTCCATTAATAGGTATGTTACATGCAGTTCCTTTATTAGCTCAGAAGTGCACATGGATAAGTGTGTGGTAACATAGCTGTCACAAATCTTAAAGGTCTGAAATATTATTTAAGTTTTTTGTTTAAATTGTCTAAGATAGACAAACAATAAAACTGAAAAGTATAGGAAAAAATGTTGTAAACATATTCACGTAGCACAGAGTACCAATGAAACACCAATGCGGTGTGACCTCTGTAGCTCTTGTCATAAAATATTTCTCTGTATTTATTAAAGCTGTAACTTAGTGTCTAAAAAGCAGATGTTTCAGGAAGAATGGGGAAAGATACATGACTAATTGCGACTAAAATATATTTGTAGTTAATGTAAATCCACCAAGTACCAAAGGACTACAATCTATTTGCCATGGAGTTTCAAAGGTTTATCTCTGGTTGCGAGAAGCACTCAATTGTGGTCAAATTCAGTATCTATGCCTCACGTATTGCTGTCCAGACTTCAGCAGGTCGGGTAAAACAATTATGCTGGTATTGTCTTATTCACAGAGAAAGAAAGAACATCCTTCCAGAGCTCCAGTATGCAAAGGCATGCAAGGCATGAAAAATGAAGTTTTTAGCTTATGCAGAATTACTGGTAGGAGCATTAGTATGGCATTAAGTATAGTGTTGGGAGACTAAAGAAAAAATATTTTCTCCTGACAACAGAAGCACATAACAAAATAGGAAAAGTGAAAATAAAAGGGGAGAACAGTAGCAGTGTAGAGCAGGGGAAGATATTTGAGAGCAGAAAAAAATTCCAGGGGCTTGTTTTATCTAGAGATTTTCTGAGAAGAAGCATTGATAATGGGCCTGCATGAACAACAAAAAAAAATCACTCTGAACCTCAGTCTGATGTGAAGAGTCAGATGAACCACTCCCACACAATGCTGTCAGCCTTTACGGAAGGAGTTCTTTTACACGGTAACGAAAAAGCTTGTTGAAAACTGACCTTGTTAGTCTCTGCCTATGCAAAGATTTATTCATTCATCAAACCTGCAGAATCATATGATTACTTGATATAGTTGTTGCTAAAATGCTGTTTTAAATATTAAGAACCTAGAGAGAAGCAAGAATTAAAAAAAAAACACAACAAACAAAACTCAAAACAAGTAAAAAAAAATAATCCCAATCCATCTAACAGTAATAAGATAGTGACAGATAGACCTTTGTTGACTTTTAACCCTTTGGCATGCACATTGTTTCAGTAAACATTACAGGCAGGTTCATGACTGAAGCATGAAGAATTATCGTATTTGAATGGGTAAAGTACAGCCTGTTTCTTCTTCCTGATAGCAATGCGAGTTTACATGCAGAAAGGAGATACTGACAGTTGAACCTTAGCTTCCACCATTTGGTCTTCAGTGTATCAATAGTCATTCCTGCAGACTTCAGATCCGTTGCAAGTGAGAAATAAAATATGTGTTCTTTGATTGCAGGAAAGTGAAAGCCTTTCTTTGATTATGAAGCCACCTCTGGTTGAAGGACAAACCGATGAGGATCTAAAAGATTCAGAAAGTTATATTGTGGCTAGTTTTCTGCTTTTTGATTTTCAGTAAAGGCTGTGACACATTGTGGTATTTCATTGCATCTTGCCATGGTGATATCTCACAACCCAGCTTTGTGGCAATGTACTCTTCATATTTTATTTGATGCGGTTGCCACCTATCTTCCTAATAATGAATCTAATTTGAAGTTTTCTATTGACAAATTTATTTTACTTGTTTCTTCTTTAATTTTATGTTCACTATTTATTGTTAATCAGTCTGAGTTGATTGATGATTGTAGATGACTGCAATGTATTAACCTGTGGCACTTAATGTTTTTATTTTGCTTCCTTTAAAGCATACATTCAGATTTGCACGTGCATATATAAAGTGCTGAAAATAACACTTGAAAACCAGAGTGGGCTGGGTGTCCAAAAATCATTAATCACTGTAAATAATCTTGAGTGAAGACTGTTGAAGGATACTATGTTCTGCTTTTGGATTATATTCCTTATATATGCCATTTCATAATCTCTTTACAATTGGGAGAAACAGAGAATGGTCTTTCAGATGAAAATGCTTTCAAAACAGTTGTATCTGACGAAAAGGTTTAAGGATGAGATGAAGATGTAACTAATGGACATAGATATTGGTAAAGACATTGTGGTTAGTATAGCTCATTTAAGCCTTTATTCTAGCTAGTATTTAAATAATGTGCCTAATATTGAGAATGCACTTAAGCATTTCCCTTCTGGGTTTTGAATCTTTGCTTGCTTTTACGAAAATTAATGATCTGTTCTGCCTTTAGACCCTGAATGGGAAATTGCATTAGGGTCCACCCGTACAGCTCTGTCTTGACAGCGTTGGAGCTAGATCATAAAGAAGCCACAGTTAAACAGTCATTTGCAGGGAAAGATCCAATGGTAAACATCCTAATCTGGTTAAAAAGATTCATGTGATTTCTGCATGTGTTGTCCTTGGCTTAAAAGTATTATGATCTGCTGTAAAAACTGCCATTTTACTTGTGCTTTGGGCAGAAACGAGAATTAGGCAGCCAAAGGAAAGGCATGGAATCATTGCATTAAGTCGCTCAGATTCACAGTCAATTTAAATGGGTGATATGCAGTATCTCATGCAGTGCCTGCTCAGCAGCAGAGGTAGTGGGAGAAGAGAGAGGCAATCATTGCACGCCTCTGCAGACCAGTGGTGGGTACTTGACTTTGGTACCATTCTAGTGGCCGCATTTCAGGCAGGACAGAGCTAAGTGAAGGTGTGAGGAAAGGCAGCCAAGTTGGTGTTGGGGTTATAACTGCTGCTATATGAAGAGGCACTAGGAAGACTGGTTTGACACGTGTTTTAAACAGCGTGAGGCTAAAAAGTAGGGCTGAGACTTTGAAACTCTTTGAGGTGGTGAATATAGCTAATGTAACACTTCAGTGCTAGTGGTATTTCTTAAAACTATTACTTTACGCAGTTAAAGAAAGTATTTCCTTACCCAGGGGAAAGGAATTTGTTGCTAGAGGAGGACGTGGGGCAGGCCATACCAGCAGGACCAGAGAGGCATTACGCACGTTCACAGATTCATAATCAGGAACAGGAAGGGATGTGCCCTCCTTCATCCCAGTGATAACAACTGTGGATGCTGGGGGAGTGTGAGGGAAGCCAACAGCAGAGAGTGCCCAGGCATCCCCCAACAGTGTCCTCTGCTACCACATACAGAGAGATAAAGCACTGGGCTGAGTGGATGACTTGTCCAGTGCAGTGTGGTGTTTCTTACACACTTAGTTTTAGCTTTAATTGCATTTAAATCCATCTAGGATGGATGCTTATAATAATCTGTCCATGGTAGAGCAGATCTGTGCCTGGGATAGTTTGTCTTACTACTTAGCTTTTCCATTTCAAAGCGATGATCTTGACTCCTTTGTGTAGCCTCCAATCTCTTTTTCCTGTAAGTCAGTGAAATGTTAAACTGTAGCAACTACTTTACCAGGTGACTGTAGGAAAATTGTAGGAAAGTGTTTTGTTATGGACACCAGTTTTGAGGATGCTCTAACATTTATTTGCCTTGCATGACTATGAATTATTCTTTCTGCTTGGTCAGAAGTACACACGAGGGCCAGTTACAGATGGAACACTGAATAAATCCTGATTCTCAACAAAACAGGAAGAAATTTGCAAAGGATCTTCTTTTTCTCCTCTGTAGCTGCAGCATCCTGCTCCTTGGAAATTGCCCTTAAGTGAATGAGGGAGTAATCTGCCTTCTTCTGACCCTTTAGAGACATCTTCTACCGCTTTCCTAGGGCAGCCAAGGTGTGCTCTAGGGACTGCTTCCTGCCTTAATTTCTAGATTTCTGTGGTTCTGCATATTTACAGAGGATATGAATGAATATTAAATGAGGTAAAATTAAGATAAAGAGAGAAGAATGTAAAACCAATGGGAGACTTTATGACTAGCAAGTACAAAGAAGAATATCAAGTCCTAAATACCTTTGTACCAGCACTCAGTCAAATGAAAATAGAGTAAGCAGTGATGACAGGTTTGAATTTTGGGTAGTCAGTGAAATTTCACCTTTCTTAATCAAAGATTTAAGGTTCCTTGTGGATTTACACCTATGCATCCTTAGCCTCTGCATAATTTATTTGCACTATTTAAATGTACATTTTGTAGATTTTAAGTTTGAGTTTTAGTAATCTGAATTATGGATATAACCTTTGAGGAGAAAAAGAATGAAAAGATTTATATATAGTGATAAAGCAAATAACTGAAGACCTCCCTCTCCTTCCCTACACCCTTGTGTCCCTGTAGTCCCAACCACCTAAATTCAAAGCATTATACTTTGTCTCATCTGCCCTCAAAGGCACTGTTACTACCACAGGCAGTGCAAGTTGATTCAGATCCTCCTTAAATCACTGAGCATCCTTCTGTTAACTCATGTCTGCCTGAATTGGTCCAGACTCCAGGACCCCTGACAGATGAGGTCCCTACCTAGATCAGAGCCTCAAAACAGATTTTATACTGAGACTTGGTTTCAAAGAGTAACCCTGAAACACCACAAGCTGTCGCAAATAGCAGCAGAATTACAAGATAAAGGTCTTGTTGCTGTAGGAAATTAAATAACAAAGAAAACCTGTAAACACACTCATTGTTTGACACCAGTAAATCAGTCTGGTGTATGCAGCAAGTTCTTTCAAAAGATGCATGGTATTTTTTTTTCTTTATTCTTTCTAATCTGTTTTCATTCCCAGATTTTGCTTTCTGCTTGAATCTCAGGCCTTATGATATGTTCTCCTGAGGATTTAACAACTTCTACTTCCATTAAAAGATGCATATGAAATAAATACCTTTTGTCTGGCAGGGGATCAGAGGCAGTAGGACCCGGGAGAAGAGGCAGCCTGTCCTGCAGACACCGGCACTGCTCTGATACGGCCATTCCTGCTCCTTTCCACAGCAGTGGAAGTGGTGGCTGCTACCAGCTTTGCTTTCAGACTGTGGAGCCGAACAGCTGTCCCTGCTCCTGTCTCCAGTTACAGCACTGATGGGGAGCACTGCGTACGGTTTAAATTATGTTAAACAGAGACTGCTGGGTGCCAAAACAAAAGCATAAAGGAGAGCAGGGAAAGCAGAGCGTGAAATCCAGCCATTAGGTAAGATATTCTGATGCTAACGGTTCAAATCACTATGCAAATAAAGCTGGAAAAAGTTATCTTTCAGGAAATCTCTGCCATCCAGTGCTGGATTTCTGTCTCCATTTTGCTTTCCTTATGCAAGACACTACTCTGCTTCTTTCTTACGCAGATCTTGAAAGCAGAGTTTGTTTAAGGAGAATGGACTGTATTTTGTATGTTTTAATTCTTTCTGTATGGTATTTGTTCAGACCATGACCAGAAAGAGAAGTCATCAGCGTAAAACTTCAGAGTGTGGTCTTCCCTCTCCAGACTTACTTTTGTTGATAAGCCCTGAAAGAGACATCATTTTTGACTGGTGAAATACCGTCACTGGCTTCCGAGATCATGCACGTGGAAATGATTGGGATGTCTTACTGGCGAGAGCTCTTGTAGGTCCTTTGCAAAATCAGATTGATGTCACTGTTCCACGTGTTCTGAGTTTTCAAGGTTTTCTTGTATTTTCTGCTTTTAAAAGTAAAAAAAAAAATAGATGCACTGGGGAAAAATCTGAGCTTTTCCAAGTGTTTTCCTGCTTAGTTTTTCCCCTGTGTTAGCAGTAATGGCACTGACAGTAGTCTGAAAACTATTAATAGGTGGCTAGACTTCTGCAGCTTCCCTTAGACATCTGCTTCTGAGCTGATCAGATCTTGACAGGTTATTTCTCTAAAGGTGCATGCATATTTTCTCATCGCAGGTGATGAGATTTCACTCCTTCCTTCTTTCTGCTCCTGTAGTTCGTAAGTGCTCACGAGATTTCTTTTTACCCTTGCAATGCCGCTACAGGAAGAGGTAGGAACGAAAATGGAGAAGAGACTGTGTTTACACTGAGGCTCCAAAGCATAGATTTGTGTGACCCAGCTTGAAACTAGCACAGCCTCCTTCCATTTGGAGTCCTGTGCAAAAGCCACATGGCACCTGGGTCCCCACGCAGGTGAGTCACTTGTCATAAGCTCTGTGTCGTGTCAGCTAAAGGGCTACAATGCCCAGTCTAAAACTGGTCTGGCATTGAGCTGCAGTTGATACTACACTGAATCGCAAGCGTCTTGCCCAAGGTCACACAAGTGAACATCCATGAGAGATGTCATAGATGAAGCCAATTGCCTTAAGTCCTAGTCTTGGGCCCTAATCACTGGACTATTATGCTCTCTCCTAAGACACACCTTTGAAAAGCTAATTGTGTCTATCCAGGTATTTCATGCTGATATTT
The DNA here is from genome assembly GCF_009769465.1 of Tauraco erythrolophus. Taxonomy (NCBI): domain Eukaryota; kingdom Metazoa; phylum Chordata; class Aves; order Musophagiformes; family Musophagidae; genus Tauraco; species Tauraco erythrolophus. Next base: position 118,193,870 of record NC_141466.1, on the reverse strand, counting down.
TTTCTCGGAGAAAGTGTATCTGTTTTGGCAGATCTGTCTTTCCTTGTAGATCAGTCTCTTTAGTCCTCCTTTTTCAGCTTTTTCCTTTCTATCAATACTTCTGGAAAGGAAGGGCCTAGAAGAAATGATATTTTAAATATAAGTACACTTGTTAAATAACAGTCACAACATTTGCAACATCCAAGTCTAAACAAGGAAAAGAATAGTTGAAGCATAGTACATCATGAGTTACGCTTACAATAATCATTATTTTCTATCAGGTGTAAACACTTAGTAGATCTCTCTTCTACCTTAATTAACCTGGTGGGACATACCTGTGTGACACATTGCTTCAAGGAGTATCACTCACTAGTTATGCGTTAATTCACAACTAGTTGCTGTTGTCATAAATCTATTAAATTAATTTCCTGTGCAATAGCTCTTATCCTTTTCTCTTGCTTTCTCAGTTTCACATTGTTGATAGTTATGTGAATTGTGTTAAAATGCTAACCAAGGCACTTGATTAAAGACAGTGAGGAAAATGGTTGGGATGTTACAGGCTAGTCTTTAAAAAAGTGTACATAATGAAAAATTTGCATGTTAGCAGATTTGTGCACACAGATGAATAGCACCTAGGAGCTTAATCTAATTGTTATGTGCACAAATACCAATTTCTTTTTACACTGTGAATACAAAAAGACTTAGCTGCAAAAAAAAAAATGTCTCCAACTTATAGCCTAAGGTTGGATATTTGGTCCATTGTGAAATCACAGATACTAGAAAATATATCCCCTTCCAGGTAGTTAATACTTTTTTAATGTGATAGAGATACTTGTGGTCTCTGTTAAGACAGAGGATAGCTAGAACCAGTAAGAATGACAAAATTATGGCAGCTGCCTACCAAGGTTCTCTGTAAAAAAACAAGAAATAATAAAAGAAAAAGGGAAAACTGTATCACACCAGTGAAAGCGTATCTAGCATATGTATTTTGCCCTAATAGCAGTGAGAGTCTTCAGAAAGTGAGACTGATTCAGTCTTCCCGTAATTTCAAAGAGTCTTAAGCACATTTTAAGTGCTTTGTAGAATTGGGACCTGATACAAAGGATGGTTCACACTACAGTGTTTTGTAAAATGTGCTGTTGTGAATTGCTTTCAAGAGAGATTTGAATTAGTCTTGTGTGTTGAATATAAAGAGTATCCTGGAGAAAGGCTCACATTTCCCACTGAATGACCAGGCATGTTTAACTCAGTGCTAGTTTAATATTCATGTCAATAAAATTATAAGGTGATAGGGACGTGACTCAAACATTGCTTTTTGTGAGATATCCAGTCCAAGAAAGTTAAGTATCTCCAAGAAAATGTTTTTAAAATAAACTTCCATGTAAAATTAAGCTTGGGGAAAAGAAAAAAAAAGATGATGGAATTGCTAGAATAAAAGATAAGAAAGAAAATCACCTAGAATGCCACAATAAAAGAGAAAAATGCCTTTACTGTGTCAGTTGCTCTAAATTTTCTAGTAATCATCATGCGATTGTACTTTAATTGCTGTATAATTATGTTCCCATATACGGTTTCATTCCAAATTTCATTTTTATGTTTGACACATTAGGGTTTTCTATCAAGTGTTAAAACAGGGATTCAAAGTGAAATCTGTAAGAAATTATTATAAGATGACTAAATTATAATTATAGAGATATTATTTGACGTAATCAAATTATGGTTTATATGCTCTCAGAAAGAGATGTGTATTTGTTTGAAGTTTTATAATGCAGTTACTGTATCTGTGATTTTCTTTTTAAAAAAGGTGACAGAGCAGATGTTTCCTGTGGAGGAAAATGAGGGAATAAGTCCTATAAACGGAGCAGACAAGTTCCACCAAAAATCTGATTTTAGAAAGAAGAAAATATTTCTTGTCCTATATGCCATTGTACTTGACTTTTAACCCTGTTATTCTGGTCAGAATAGTTCCTCTGGAATTGCTTTAAAGCTCTTGAGGTTGACTCTAATTTCACAAAATTGAGTTCTTACCTGTGTATAATAAGCCAGAAAGAAGTTTCATTGTGTTTCATATTTTAAATTATGTGAAAAAAACAAGGAAGACAAAGATTATGAAACAGTTGGTCTTTATAACAAAAATACCACAATCTGGTTTTTAAGTGGGATGTCTGGCTGGGTGCAGACAAGGCTAAGTGAGATGGGAGTGTCTGTTCCGTTCCACCCTGGGCAAATTATCATTGGTTTTCATACCATCTGAATGCCTCATGGGGTTCATCATGACGTCTCCCACAAGGGATGTAATTTATAGGCTTGTTGGGGTGGCAAGCAGCTCAGTAGTCTGCCTTAACCTCTGGGCTTGCCTGTTTTACTGGCACACAATCTGAAACACCTTGTTCCTCTCTGCACGTTTGAGGAGGGCTGACACAACCTGAAACGTAGAACCTCTTCTGGCTACAAACCCTCAGAGCAGAGTCCAGCATGCTCAGATGGTCGAGGGTCAGTCTTTAGGAGATAACAGCCAAGGAGAGAGAGTTACAGCTAAGCCTGTGTCCTATGGTGCTGAGGATGCTCACGGGCTGACCTTGCATCTGTAAGGAAGGAAGAAGGCAGCCTAGGATCCACAGGAACTAAGGCTGTTTCTCCTTTACCCACTATAATCCAGAATTGGACTGAGAGGTTTTGGCATCTTCTAATTGGGGTGACATGTACGGCCCAGGAAATTATACCTAGAAATTTTAAAGGTGTGCTTATACGTAAAGATCGTAGCCTGCTTTATGAAGACCATTTTGTGCCAAACCCTTGAGTGGCTGCTGATACATGTTAATCTTTTTACCCAGACAAAATTCTGTAGGCAACACATATATTAACTGTTTGTGAAAGTGTAAATATTGCTGATCCTTATGGAAACAAATTGGCAATGGTATCTTCATATATATATATATGTATAAATTATCATGATATCTACTTTTCTTCCAGTTAAAAAAAGAAAAAAGAAGCCATTCTTCATGTGGTTGTATGTTGTGTTTTTTGTGGGTTTTGCCTTTGTTTTATCATTAATGCTTCATAAATGGCCATGGTGCTACCTGAGTTTACAATATTTTTAAAAAAATAATAAATGCTGCAAGAGCCTTATATACGTTCATAACCTTGTCCTTCAAAATTAGCATTAGATTAGTAATCCAAGGGTGGAGTTGATAGGTTTAATGCAGTGCTTTGGCAGGAAATAATCTAGAGGATGTTCATAATTTAAAAGCATTGTGCTAGTCATTTTGAAAACGCACATCAGCAGGGATAAAAACACTGGATGTGAAAGCAGAAACTGCAGTGACAGAATTGTTAAGGAAAATATTTTATGTTTTTTAAATAAATACAAAAATATTTATGTACATCTTTTGAAATGCTCTAAAGAACAGAAGCAGAAATGGGTTACTAAGTGAGTTAATACAGATTCCAGTGGATGCTAGGAGTAAAATGTGAGTTCTCTACAATACTAATGTATTCAATGAAAAGTCTCTTGCAATGCTAACAGCTTGCACTTACAGGAAATCACACGCAAATCTACTGAGAGGAATAAGAGTGGTTAGAAAGCTGTGAAGGACTGCTTGTGTGCAACAAAAACTCTGTCACCTGTTATGTTGTAGAGGAGAAAAAGCTCCTTCCTCAGGATGGGTTGTTGTTCAGGCTGTGAAACCCATGCCTGCACAGGTGAGAATAGGGTGAGGAAAGTCCTTTGGCTGCAGAGAGGGAGCTCAGAGTACATGCTCTGAAGGGTGTGGGGGGAGAATGGCATACTCTGAGTTTTGCCATGCACTGTCCGTAATCAGAACTTTGTATGTAAGTTATCCTTTGTGTTCGGATATCCTTTTTAGCCTCCACAGGTATCCCATTGTACCAAGGCCTCCATTGTGCCTATGAAGTTCACAAGAGAGTAGTGAGAGGAGATCGAATGCCTTCTGAATGCTTAGTTGAAAATGATTTCAGATTGACTTACGAAGGCTGTTGTCGTGTGTGTCCTGCAAACTGGCATATCCAATGATAGATACATTGGAAAGTTATTAAGTAACTTTTAGATCTTGCTAAATATCTTTGTTATTGATTTGGAAGAGAAATGAAATGGAAATTCCCAGAGGCAGCTAAATCAGGAAAAGTGGTGAATGCCGGTGAGGGTGGACAAGTTTAATTTTACACAGGCACTTAGAAGCTGAAGAAAGGGGCAGAAAATATATTAAAAAAAAATAAAGTTCAGGAAAGTGAATTTAATATATCTGGAAAATAATTTAGCTATTCAGTGGGAGGGAAAATTCAGTAAGATATCAAGGAATGAAACTGAACAGCAATTTTATTTTTTTATGCAGATGAAAATCTGGAAGAACTCCATTGATTCCTAAGAGTAGCAAACTATACCTTCCTGACACGAGTGTGATTCCTGTTGGTACACCTGCACGCAACTCCCTTTTATATCTGAGAACGAGGTTTGTTGCAAAAGTTCAGGTGGTCTGAAATAAGGAGATGGCTGTGCACCAATTTGCAAGCTTAACTGGATCTCTTTCCAGCCAAGGTCTTAATTATGTGTTTAGCTTTAAGCTGGCTGAAGTCCATGACCTTCAAATTTAGCTTTCTGGATGAGAGTTTTTGTGCATGCTGTTCACTGTAGTGGCAAAGTATGCTATATTGCCCTCATCTGATCTCTCCGCAAAGTAGTTCTCCTATGCACAGCCCTTGGGGAAAAATATAAATTCCCTCCCTGAACTGGATTAATCCCAAGGAAAGTACATAGATTAATTTTGCCATCAGAGTTCATCTCTGACCTTGGGCAAGTCACTTGAACCATCTGCATCTCCATTTTCAGCATATGCTTTCAAGCTTACACCTCTTCCATTTTATGTGCTGTTTATTTCGGCTGGTAATTCGGCTGTCTCATGTTAGGCATTTGCATGGTGTAGCACTGTAGACTCTGGACATTGCCGTAATATAAATAAGAATAATGGCAGGATGGAAAAGACATAAAACCTGAGATGAGAAAGAAAGATGATGTTTTGGGTGCATGCTGGACTGTCAGTTAAATGGAAGGGCTTTCATCATTTGGTCTGGAGAGTGAGATATTCAACAGTGTCCATTTCTGATGCTTCATTTTGTTTGTTGAGGTGCATCACACAGTGACAGCAGATCGTAGCACTGGACTCTGCCTCTCTGAAACACCAAGAGGCAGTTTGTGTATATCATACAGCCTAGAGGGTCACTGGCAGTGTGCTGTTTTTAACCGAGCTGCTGATTAGATAGTATCCTCATTATAATATGTATATATTGATTTTATTTTCCCATAAACTTTTTTTGTATATATAATTCAGTGAATACTTTCAATTTTGGGGCTGCTTGATATAATCTTCTGATTTTTGTCAAAACTGAAGCAAATACAGTTCAACATTCACTGAAAACCTCGGGCTGACAGAAACAAAGCAACTAACTGCTTGCATTCTTGGTCGTTGTCTCCAAATTATGATCTAAAATGCCATAATGTCATCATCAGCTTCCCTGGTTTTTCTTTCCCCATCTTGGTGATGAAGTGCAACACACACACACCCCTTCACTTATTACAGCCTCAGAAATCCATGGGTAGCAGTGGTGTAGGAAATGGACGATATGTCACCTAATGAGAGATGATAGACTTGACCAACCCCAGCTGCTCCTAAGATGTAGGGGGAGGAAGGAGGGCTATACTGATGTGCCAACATCTGGGTAAATAGGCGTTCAGAAGGTTCTTGAGAGGCTCCTGTGTTTCACCAGTTGAAGTGCAGTCTTGTAGTCTTTGTCTGTGTAGAGCACGCCACCGCTTTGGTGAGAGTAGACAAATACATCACCAGTTGTTGATGCCAGTGGCCTTTGGCAGACTCTTGGTGTCCTGACTTTACTATTTCTTGCTGATTCAACAGGAATATTAGTCTCTTTGGCTAGCGGTTTTGTGGTCTTCTCACAAAAGGGGTCTTTCTGACTGAGATTCTCTGCTTAAACACACATAGTATGTGACTGCTATTTCCCTTTCGGACCACGTGTAGAGTGCTTCCTTGTTTGTGCTTTAGTAGTCGTGGATCCACATAAGCTATCGTTGGCCCATGTGCATCACGCTTCTTTTTGTATGGCTTGTATAAGTCCTGAGTTTTGAAAGTGCTGTTCCTGTGGTGGAGCAGTCAAATGCAGAGAAGTGTGACTACTGGGATATGAAGAGGAAGAGGGCCTGCTGCTCTTTCTTTTACACTATTGGGTGCTTTCTACGAGGGCTGGGATTTTGCTGTTGGGAAAGGAGCTGTCAGCAATGAGTGTGGACGTGAGCCTCAGAAACCCTAGACAGGAGTGTCTAAAAGGAAATGGAAGTATCTTACTCTTTGGATTGCCTGAGCTGAAATGTTTTCCCTGTGCCTTATTGCTGTACTATCTACGGCTTGATATCTGTATTGTTGCAAGGTGCTGCTTTCTCAGGGCTATTGGGTTTTTTGATTGGCGTATCTTTTTCAGATATTTATTTCTAATTACTTTTAAAATACTAAGGTGTGTTAGTTTCCATTTTAATTATGTTGCATTGTGACTAGGACATAAATAAACCAACAAATCTGAAAAAAACTGTGACCCGGTGTCTAAATGTACCCAGTGCCCTGATTTTGTTGTTAACCACCTGCCCTATTTTAAAGGTCCTACTTTAATTATCATGAAGAAAAGAATTAGTATATTTTCTATCTTGAAACTACAATTTCTATGCTTGCAGTGCAGACAGGTCAGAAACTTACTGGGTTCCACCAAATCGCACCAAGAACGAAAAAGTCATGACGAATGTGTGATGGACAGTGAACTACCCTGAGAAGCCCCATGTGTTATCCTGCTGTGTCCAGAGGCAGGGTATTTCTGTGCAAAACCAAGCCTCCAACAAACCAGAGCACTAGTTCTTCTAAACATACCCACCAGAAAGTAGAGCTGTTGTTGTTGACATGGAAATGACATGTGTATGTGTGTGTGTGCAAGGTATGTTGTGAATGGAATAGGGGAAGATGGGAGCAGCAGGCTTACATGGCCGGTGAAGCAGGATGGGGCATAGTCTGCTTGGCTGTGGCTGTGTCTGGAAAACAGACATCTTGATACCACCTTGCAGCACTTCCCTCCAGCAGCCCAGCATCAGCACATTTCACATTTTCAGAATCATGATCAAAGATAAATAGGCAGTGTAGTGTGGTAGCCAGCACTCCTCACTTCAGGGAATTCAAAAGGTGTCTGACAACCAGTCCTTCACCATTATGTGAAAAAAACACTTTTGTTTGCTTTTTCATCCTTTCTTAACTCTGAGGGAGCAGAGACTTTGAGTTTTGACCTGTCTGCACTGCAAGCATAGAAATTATAGTTTCAAGATAGAAAATATACGAATACTTTTCTCCATGATAATTAAAGTAGGACCTTTAAAATAGGGCAGGTGGTTAATTTTTTTCAAAAACTGTTTAGAAATAACTCTTGTTATGTTTGGTCAACAACATTCTATATCTGCAAGCACAAATGAAATTTATTTTAGAGAAATGACATCTTATGGTTGGATTTCTGGGTCATCAAGTTAGTGGATCCATCTGCCACTATCTGTTCTTCTGTTATTTCCATGAGCTCATTTCTGAAGACTGAGGGTAAAAGCTGTTTGCATACATTTCATGACAAGTCTCTTAAATACTTAGAGTGAGATGCTGTCATACTTATGGATGGGAAGGATGATATTACCAGGAAAGCTTAAGTTTGCATACTAGCAGTGTTGTGCAGCACATCCAGTTTGATCAAGTCCTCGTAGCTAGTCAAGAGATTAAAAATGTGAGCCTCATCTTTAGAGATTCAGGATTTTCCCTCCACTAGTTGCTGTACCATTGGAAGTCTGGGCTGGATGCTGTTTGGTTTTGGTGACTTACTTCAACTCAATATTTTAGTGCCATCAAGATGTCCAAGATGGCAAAAAACGTATAGGTCATCTGATCTGTGATCCACCAGTACATAAATGTACCTGAAGAGCAGTTCAGGTGTGTGCTTTTAAAAATAATACTTTGACACAGATGCATCATCTCAACAACAGTATACATTATCCTAACTACAGTACAAGGAATACCTCTGGGACAATAATTACCTTGTAATCCTCTGTGGTGAGATCTACTGCGATGAGTAATTCACAGTTGCCAAACAGAAGTGAATGCTTCATGTTAATTTGGAACTTTCTATGGATGGGCTTTTTTCTGGAAAGTATCTCAAGGGAACAGATCCAGGATAGTCTGAACCTCAGAGAATTTGCTATTAAAAAACCAATTCAGTTCTTTTTTTATTTATGCATTATGAAACCTAATTTTCAGTTCCTCGATTTGGAGCTTCTTGCCAAACAGCTTTTTTTCCCCCACTTGGGTTATTGCCAAAATACAGTGTAAACAAATTAGCACTTTCTTTTTCAAAAGCTTTAATCTCATTGCTTTTGCCATATAGTATAGCAAAGAATAGACAAACCAGAGGCATGAAATCTTCTTAAGTTTAAAGATTTAGTCTCCTTGATATTTTTAGCCTTGAAGCAGGTATATTGCTTTTGAAAAATCACATTACACATTTAATTGTGACAGTGTTATCTTTTTCATTTACTTTATGTTCTAATGTGTGTTTGTTTGGATCTTCAAAAGGACAGTGTAGAACTTTCTTTGCATGGCAACATGCAACACTGTTCTAACACTAGTTTAAATTGGACCTTAGATGCTTGTCTGTGTGTATCTGAGAGAAAAATTTGTCCTTTCAGCTTGACATAGGACATAAGATCAGTGTGGACCGTTACCTTGTACCTATCTTGTATTCTGATGCTCTCTTGGAATGATATGCATTGGGAAGAGTGTATCAGGAAAAATAAGATGAGCAAGAAAGCACTTTAAATATCTGATGTCTCTGCTAATTTCCCTGGCTGCAATTTCGCTGCTTGATAAATATTGATAATCCACCGCTGTGGATTCTAAGCCTTTCCTACATCCATTGGGAAGTGTGGCAGCTTGGGTGGGAGATTGCTCATTAAGAAATGCTTTCAGCTGGTCTGTGAGGTGCAGGAAGGCTGGCACTGTGGGAATTACTGGATTTGGTCTGCAGGAGCGAGGTAGGAACAGTATACTTCTGCAATAGGTCTGACATCTTTGTTTCCCTGCCCTAGTGCACATGCAGCAAGTCTAACATGCAGTGCCTAATGCCTTTGTAAGGGAGTGATAGTCTATCTGGCTTCTGCATACACCTAGAGTAAGGCTGCCCACATTACGAAATTCACTTTACAGCTATAGAAAAGCCTGAGAACCAAACGTGAGTCATACTCAACTCCTGGGACAAATCACTGCCTGGGTGTATCAGTCATCAGGCTCCCAGTGACTCAGTAGTACCGGTTCAGGTGTAATACCCATGGGAGTACCTCCCTTGTGCTTGTTCTGATTAATTCGAGGAACTGCATTTAATCCTGAGTTTAGTTCTCCATTTTCTAACAGATAATGCTAATTGCAGCAGCAAAAATAAACTGGTCAAGCTAAATTTAAATCTGGATTAAATCAGTTGACAAAGCCTGACAGCAGGATTTCCTGCTGATTAACAGAGGGATGGTTATTACCACCATGTTCCTATTTGCTTGTTCTTCCAAACTCTACTTTGAGGTGTGATTGTCCTTAAAATGTTGTTTCCTTCTGCATTTGTATAGGTTATCCAGAGAACTTTAAAGAATAAGACACCTCCTATGAAGACAACTACAAGAATGGAAGATAAGGGCACTAGCATTTCTGCTAGTGCCCAAGGACCTCACTCTTCAGATGGACACTGTTCCTGTCTCAGAAAGCTCACATGATCAGTTGATCAAGGGTAAGGTTAACAGCACAGGCACATTTCTGGTATTACTATCTTCACTTTTTTTTTTCTGAAGGAAAAATTAAGTTTTCTGTCTGCCAAGGGACTTCCTCCCTTCCTTGCATTTACTCCCCAGCAAAATCTCTAGAAACTGCTGGCAAGTTTTAACCATGTCAGATAAAAAGTTGAAGTTCTGAAAGATAATTAAGTTTCTACAAGTTTCATGAAAATCTGTGGCTTTATAGAAGCAAGAGACCCTGACTGTTGTATCCTCAGTGAAAAAATAGCCAGGTAGGGTATTTGTTCTGTTCTGTCACTTCATTGCTCAACACACACACGTTTTTTAGCCAGTTAGCGTGTAGTTTCAAAACACCTACAGCAGTGCAACCTCATGACAGTTTGCAACCAGGGGAAGGAAGCATGGAGTATGAAGGGAAGGTGGCGAGGGACTGGGAAGAAGCATGGGCTATGTTGGAGCTATTGCTGTTGTGGCAAGGCAATAAGAGTAAACGGGTACCAAGGCGAGGGAGCACAGTGGATATGAAGCTGAACCAACATCATTAACTCTGGTAAATGGTATTTTTGGTGCCAGAGTGTGGAACTTAACACACAAATCAATGGGGAAAGGTGGCATCGTTCTACTTGTCTTGGAACAACTTGGTTTTTACAGCCTGAACTGTAAACTGTTCTGTAACTGAACAGAGTATTTCTTGGTGCATCCAAGCTGGCCTAGCCATTATAATCTTCATAAACCTGCCTCAGAAGTTTGTAATCTGAAGGATTCTTCTTTCTCTGTCTTAATTCCAGTTGTCACTTCTCTGCTGAGAAAGGTGACAGTTTTCCTGCCAGGTCTGATGGAGTTTTTATAGTTAGCAAGAACAAGCTTACCACAGTCAAACCTTTGAAATAGAAGCACGAGAAATTTTAGCTCTAGCCTAGATGTGGAAGATGGGGCAAGCTAAGTGGAGCAGGACACCACACACATTTTTCACGTGCACGTCTTGTGGCAGAAGGAACATCCCTGAAAACATTGTGGTGAATTTGCAGTCCTCCTGGATTGAATCGTGAAGCAACCGTACTACTTCCAGTATCTCGGTAATCTCCAAATTCTGTAGATGCTTGATATGGGTCCTCAGATGCCATTAGCTAGCAAAAGGAGAGATTAATTTCAGGTGCAATAAGTTTTGTGCCTTGAAGAACGGACATTTTCTATAAAATATTAGGATATTTCTGGAATTGTTGGATATTCTGTAACACAAAGCTCTCTGAATATCTCAGAGAAATACTATAGTAAACATTGATTAAATGACATTTGCAGCTTATAGAAGAAGTACAGAGAAGGAATTCCAGTTTTGTTCCAGAGTAACAAATTCAAAAATATTTTTACTCTGCTACCTAAATTTAAAATTGTGAAAGAGGTAAAAATACTGAATGTACTTAGGGGTCTTTTGCTGGTTTATTTTTTATCAAGAGACTGTTTAATCTGCTCTCCTGAGTACAGTAGTCTTCCCTCTCTTGGCTCATCTTTCTTCAATATAAATAATATATTGGGCACATGGAGGGATAAAGCATACTGAACAATTTTAATTTCATGTAGGCAGCAGTGAAGCTTGTAGGCATTTCAACTGAGCCATTCAAAAATTGTATGAACATACTTCTGCTACATGGGACTAAATCCATTTTCTTTTGCCTTCTGTAACTTCACCCAAGAAAACAGCAAGAAAGCACAGTTTGTGTCCCAGCCTATTGAGTTCTGATCATGCCTAAAAAATGATAATAATAATAATGATAATAATAATCTCAACTGCCAACATTCCTTCTACCAGATACATAAATCATTCAAAAATGAGCCTCCTCCTTCATTGCACTTGATTTATGTCCAGTAGGAGAGTGACTGAGGGAACTTAAGCAAATTCATGCTTTGTATCAACCAGTTTAGATTAGGTTTCCAAGACAATTGTTGTGGGCAACTCTGGTATGAATTAGTGGTTAATTTAGTTTGACCTTTTTAAAATGCAAACACCATAAGTAAATGTCTTAAAGATATTGCAGAAGTTGCTTCATTTAATAAATGTAGTTTTCTTTCTTTTATTTATCACTCATTGTGTGTTTTCAGAGCTTTCTCCAGTCACTTCCCTAACGTAATAAAATTGAAATTAAAGTCAGCTGACTGTCAAATGGCTAGGCAACTCTGAAACTAATGAAAATGAGTAGACTTGGGTGTTACTTAACTGTCATCAGATAGATGCCTTTATGCTGTTTCATGATGTTTTCAAAGAGATTACGTTACAGATCATGTTCCCTCTCATCGTGTGGGCCTCTTGGCTCCTTCTTCATGAAAACGTATTCTCCCTTTGCAACTACAACAGTCGGTTACGTAAAGAATTAAATTTAGGAATATAATCAATTATCATCTCACAGTTTTTAATGATCGTTAAGCATTTCTATACTGATTTTAATTGAGCTGCAGCCTCAGCAGCCCCACTCTCTACTTCTCTCAACCTAGCGGAGTGATCACCACCTGCCTCAGTGCTGCCCTGCTTGATAATTGTAAGTATTTTAATCCTGACCCTCCCGATTCAGTAGAGAGAAACCAAAAGGCAAACACTCGAAGCATTATGTACATTAAAGTCCAGGGTGCTCGCTGCAGGAGGCAATCTCTGCCTCACGAGCAGCAGCCCTGGGCTGCCGAGCTGCCACCTTCCTGTCCCCATCTGGGACTCCACCGTTGCGGTCCCTCCCTCCTGTTAAGACATGGATACAGCTGTGTGGCCGAGGTGTAAGGCAAGTAAGTAATAGAGCACTTAAGATATCCAAATAAAGCTGCCGCTCTGGCTCCGAAAAAAGCTCTGAGAAGAGCCGTGGTTGGAAACTGCACCTGAAACTCCACAGCTCCTCAGGATTTTTCCATGGGTATTAGCCCTAGCCTACATGTGGGATCTCCACTTGCTTCACAAAATGAGCAATGTAGCTCCTTTGTGGAAGTAATATTTTGCAGAATTACCGAGTCAGTTAACTACAGCGACAGAGATAAAAATGTCAGGCACATAACTTTGAATAAGTCTCTGTAGTCCTCAGCATCTGTGAGGAGATGAGTAGGAATAGGGTGAGGTCAGTAAGTCAAACGTTCGGAGGTATCACATGAAGGAGTAAAAAAGCAATGTTAGCCTGCAAGAAAGAAACTTTTTTGTTTAAAAGAAGTTAGAAACTGCCTGAAAGGAAAAAGTTAGGAAATTAAATCCTTGGACTCACCATGGAGGCACAAAGCACACCTTATTAGCATCATAGTGGGGACAGCCTGCACACCCAGAATATAAAGGAAAAAAAAATGGAGGAAGGAGGAGCCCCCATAATGTGTTCAAGAGATAAGATACAATAGTTTATTGAAACCAAAATCTATCCTTTGGAAACAGACTTGGAGTCCAAATAATTCTACTGAAATGAAAAGGACTTTAGCAGATAAGAGAAGCAAAGCAGAAGTTTGAAGAGCTAATATTCAAAGGTACAAAGATAAGGAGTAGGTGTTTTAAGGTGATCAGAAGTAATCTGCCTGTGGGGAAAAACGTTGGATCAGTTAAACCACTGGAGCAGAGAGATGGCAGCTGAAAACCTGGCAACATGCAAAGCAGTGTGTGAGTGTTTCTTTACAGGCAGAGGGTTCTGCCTTCCTGAGCATAGGAGAGGTAAAGTGGCGCTTTGTGGGGACACTGGCAAGTACCATTACAGAGTGCAAGATGTGGATTCTTTCTGAGCTTTATTTTGGGGTTGCCATCTTTGAGACGGCAAACACTAAAAGGAGTGGGTTACAATTCCATTGTTATCATGCAGTATATGTGAGCTGATCCATGGAGGGGCAGGTAGCATCGATTATTTTAATCTACCACCCAATTCCTCAGCTTCAACCTAGAGATCTTTTTTTGTTGACTTCCCTCTGTGCTGGAAATCTATTTTTGCAGCTCTTCTACTTTCTGACCTTGATCAATACAGTCTGCAACAACAGTCAGGGCCTTTTTTCCCCTCTATCTTAATTTTCCCTAGTCTAGAGCAGTCTCTTATTTTTGTCTTTTAAAATTGCAGTGTCATTTTCATTCAGACTATATAATCTCTCAACATTTTGCTGTTTCACCTTAACCCTCCTTATACACCTGTATTTTATATATAGTTGTCATTAAAGTTGGACAGAATTATAGGATTGATTGGTTGAGGTCAGTGAGATTTTGTCATTAATTTTGATAGAAAATGGCTCGTGCTCTAAATCTGTGGAGGAAAAAATAATTTCTGCTGTTTGGAATTAAATAGTTCTAAAGTTACCTGAATTAACTATATATCTATTGACTCTTGCTTTGTAGTTCTACTTCATCAGTTTTGTTACTTGTGTTCAGTTACCAGAAAGATATTTAGCATTTCTATCTCTTAGCTTTGCTGCAGTCTTCATAGCTTTCTCCAACAGGATATGAAACAAATATGAAAGGTTTTCTTGTAGCATTGTGGTATAAGAATTCTGTAAAAGTGATCCTTTACGTCACATTTAGAGCAAAACACATCTTATACTCTGCCTAACTAATTCCATAGTGATATGAAGAGTTGTCTACCCATTTATGCATTTTAGTTTTTATTTAAAATGATGATTTAAGATAACTGTCATTTCTTTGTGGCTATATGTGTTTTTTGATAATAATATTCCAATTTCTTAGTTCTCAGGAACAATAATATAATAATAATAGCTCATAATAGGAGTTGGTTCTACACAGATGTCTAAATTGCCTTATTCATCCACTTGGCTTTTACTGATCAAGGAGATTTTGCAGCTTCATCAGAGATGAATTATCTGTCTGTCTTTATTACAGGTTGTTGTGGGTTATGTTGAACCGCCCCACACACAGCCGGTCACTCCCCCTCCCCCACCCCCAGGAATGAGGGAGAGAATTAAAGGATAAACGTGAAACCCGTGGGTTGAGATAAGAGTGATTTAATACAGATGATTTAATACAATGTAGGTGCTCACCACCCCTCGTATGCGAAGCCCGTCTCGTCCCGAAAACTGCAAATCCCGGACGAACGCGAGGCCCCGAAATAGAGAGGGGCAGAGAGGGAGAGAAAGAGAGAGAGAGAGAAAGAAAAAAAAAAACAGCAGAGCAGCAGCGCAGCAAGCGCAAAAGAGCAAAAGTGCAAAAAGAGCAAAAGCGCAAAAGCCCTTCTTCCTGGCTGACCCTCGCTTTTATACTGGGCATGACGCTGCATGATATGGAATACTAATTGGCCAGTTTGGCCCTCAGTCTTAAGTTCCACACAAATGACAAGGGGAATCGTGTCCCCCTTGTCCCAGCTATGCTCCCCCCTTATCCTGCCGTGTTTCTGTACTCCGCACACTGAAAAGTCCTTGGAGTTTCACTTCCAACCACAAACATCAGCTTGCTATCAACATTCTTCTCAGAGTGAGCCTCTGAGTGAAACCAAAACAGGGAGCTCTTCTGGCTGTTAAAAAAAAAACTCTGTCCCAGCTAAAACTGGGACAGTATCCACCCCTTATTCCATACCATGCATGTCATGCTCAAACCTTACATATATACTATTCCCTTAGCCATGGGTCATCCCTCCAAAATGTGTCTTCATCTGTTACAGCAGTCTCTCAGGGCAGGAAAGACGACGTGGAATTCGCTCAGTCGGTAGAACGGATGACATGTAGTCTTTGTTGCGTGTGGCGCCTGGAGCTCGTAGTTGGTGTATCCGGCCGCTGTCTGCAGGTTGAAGATGTTGATCTTGAAGAAGTTGCTGGTTGTTTGGAATCAGTTCTGATTCTGACGAAGTTCATTCTTCATTAACCTGGATGATTCTTAATATAATGACATTAGTACAATGTGACAACCATAGTGATGATGGTATGCAGGGACAGGGTTATTCAGCAATTAATATCACACAATTCAATTCATTTTATCATCTATTTTCACCCAACATCAAATCCCCTTGAGGTACACATCGGACTTCCCCGTCCTTCTGCATCACCCACCAAGTACACCCAGGTCCCTGAGCAAAAGCAATCCCACGAATGGGTTTACCTTTACCCGAGGCAGGAATAACCCAAACTGTCTTCCCGAGTATATTCCTCATGTGCACTACAGGGACTTTGTCTCCTTCTACAGTACGTAGAAGTTCTGATTGCGCAGGACCAGCTCGATTGGCAGATCCTCTAGTGTTAACTAACCAGGTGGCTTTTGCTAAATGCGTATCCCAATGTTTGAAGGTTCCACCACCCATTGCTTTCAGTGTGGTTTTTAGCAATCCATTATATCGTTCAATCTTTCCAGAAGCTGGTGCATGATAAGGGATGTGATATACCCACTCGATGCCATGCTCTTTGGCCCAGGTGTCTATAAGATTGTTACGGAAATGAGTCCCGTTGTCCGACTCAATTCTTTCTGGGGTGCCATGCCGCCACAAGACTTGCTTTTCAAGGCCCAAGATCGTGTTCCGGGCGGTGGCATGGGGCACAGCATAGGTTTCCAGCCATCCAGTGGTCGCTTCCACCATTGTAAGCACATAACGCTTGCCACTGCGAGTTTGTGGAAGTGTGACATAGTCAATTTGCCAAGCCTCTCCATATTGATATTTCGACCAACGCCCTCCATACCAAAGAGGTTTCAACCGCTTGGCTTGCTTGATTGCAGCACACGTTTCACATTCATGGATCACCTCTGCAATGGTGTCCATAATTAGGTCCACCCCTCGATCACGAGCCCATTTGTATGTGGCGTCCCTTCCTTGATGGCCTGAGGCATCATGGGCCCAACGAGCTAGAAATTTTTCACCTTTATGTTGCCAGTCCAGATCCACCTGAGCCACTTTAATCTTGGCGGCCTGATCCACCTGTTGATTGTTTTCATGTTCTTCTGTGGCCCGACTCTTGGGTACATGGGCATCTACATGTCGTACTTTCACAATCAGCTTCTCTACTCGAGCAGCAATGTCTTTCCACAACGGGGCAGCCCAGATGGGTTTACCTCTGCGTTGCCAGCTGCTCTGCTTCCATTGCCGTAGCCATCCCCACAGGGCATTTGCTACCATCCAAGAGTCGGTATAGAGATAGAGCATTGGCCACTTTTCTCGTTCAGCGATGTCTAAAGCCAGTTGGATGGCTTTCACCTCTGCGAACTGGCTTGATTCACCTTCTCCTTCGGTAGCTTCTGCGACCTGTCGGGTAGGACTCCATACAGCAGCTTTCCATTTTCGATGTTTTCCTACAAGGCGACAGGACCCGTCGGTAAACAGAGCGTACTTCTTCTCATTGTCTGATAGTTCATTATAAGGTGGAGCCTCCTCAGCACGTGTCACCTCCTCCTCCTCTGGTGACATTCCAAAGTCTTTACCTTCAGCCCAGTTAGTGATTACTTCCAAAATTCCTGGGCGATTGAGGTTTCCTATCCGAGCTCTTTGTGTGATCAGCGCGATCCACTTGCTCCATGTGGCATCAGTTGCGTGGTGTGTAGACGGGACGCTCCCTTTGAACATCCAGCCGAGCACTGGCAATCGGGGTGCCAGGAGCAACTGTGCTTCCGTACCAATCACTTCAGAAGCAGCTCGGACTCCTTCATATGCTGCCAATATCTCTTTTTCCGTTGGAGTATAGTTGGTTTCGGATCCTTTGTATCCTCGACTCCAAAACCCAAGAGGTCGACCTCGCGTCTCCCCTGGTGCTTTTTGCCAGAGACTCCAGGTGGGACCATTCTCCCCGGCTGCGGTGTAGAGCACGTTTTGACATCTTGTCCTGTCCGGACTGGTCCCAGGGCTACCGCATGGACTATTTCTTGTTTAATTTGTTCAAAGGCTTGTTTTTGCTCTGGGCCCCATTCAAAATTATTCCTCTTTCGGGTTATTTGGTAGAGGGGTTTTACAATCTGGCTGTAGTCAGGAATATGCATTCGCCAGAAACCCACAATGCCTAAGAAAGCTTGTGCTTCCTTTTTGTTGGTTGGTGGGGACATAGCTGTTATTTTATTAATCACGTCCATCGGAATCTGACGACGCCCATCTTGCCATTTTATTCCCAAAAACTGAATCTCCTGGGCAGGTCCCTTGACTTTACTCTGTTTTATGGCAAAGCCTGCTTTCAGAAGGATTTGGATTATCTTTTCACCTTTCTCAAAAACTTCTTCTGCTGTGTTGCCCCATACAATGATGTCATCAATGTATTGCAGATGTTCTGGGGCATCACCCTGTTCCAGTGTGGTCTGGATCAGTCCATGGCAAATAGTGGGGCTGTGTTTCCACCCCTGGGGCAGTCGATTCCAGGTATACTGGATGCCCCTCCAAGTGAAAGCAAACTGTGGCCTGCATTCCGGTGCCAAAGGAATTGAGAAAAACGCATTAGCGATATCAATTGTAGCGTACCACCTGGCTGCCTTTGACTCCAGTTCATACTGAAGTTCCAGCATATCTGGCACGGCAGCACTCAATGGTGGTGTAACTTCATTCAAGCCACGATAGTCTACCGTCAGCCTCTACTCGCCATTGGACTTACGCACAGGCCATATAGGGCTGTTAAAAGGGGAGCGGGTCTTTGTGATGACTCCTTGACTCTCCAGTTGACGAATCAACTTATGGATAGGAATTAGAGAGTCTCGGTTGGTACGATATTGCCGTCGGTGCACTGTTGTATTAGCAATTGGCACCTGCTGTTCTTCGACCCTCAGTAACCCCACAGCAGAAGGGTCCGTTGAGAGACCAGGCAAAGTAGACAGCTGCCTGCCTTCTTCTGTCTCTACTGCAGCTATGCCAAAAGCCCACCGATACCCTTTTGGGTCTTTGAAATACCCTCTCTTAAGATAATCTATGCCAAGGATGCACGGGGCTTCTGGGCCAGTTACAATAGGGTGTTTTTGCCACTGCTGTCCAGTTAGGCTCACTTCAGCCTCTAACACAGTCAGTTGTTGAGACCCCCCTGTCACTCCAGAAATAGAGATGGATTCTGCCCCTCTGAAGTTCGATGGTATCAAAGTGCATTGGGCACCAGTATCCACTAAAGCCTTATACTTTCTAGGGTATGATGTGCCAGGCCACCGAATCCACACAGTCCAGTACACTCGATTATCCCTCTCCTCCACCTGGCTGGAGGCAGGGCCCCTCTAATGCCTGTTATCATATTCATCAGAGGAATCAGCAGGATTGGAGTCAGGATGGCTAGGAGGATCAGCCCTCCCATTTTGACTAGTGGACTGCTCACTGTAGACTGGGGCAACAGCTGTCCTGGAGGAATTGGAGAAAGTTCTATTCCTGTTGGTTCTTCCTCCCAACTGGCGTACCCTGGCCTCTAAAGCGGAGGTGGGTTTTCCATCCCACCTTCTCATGTCTTCTCCATGATCACGGAGGTAGAACCATAGCTCACCCCGTGATCTGTACCGTCTCTCTTGTCTCTCTCGAGGAGGGTAACGCCTGGTTCTGACAGCTGAAATTCTAGAACGTTCGGGTGGTGGGAAATCTACTTTTTCTCTTAATTCTCGGACCTCTTCAGACAGCTTTTCCACAGCCGCAACACAGGTTCGTATAGAAGTGTCATCATCATATCGTCGGAGGTAGGTGACCAGATTACCTACGGATAGTGGTGCTTCATCGTCCCCGAAGTCCATTATTGCCAATGAGGTGGAATATGCGGCTGGCGCACTCCGTATAATCTTCTGCCACATTGGTCGTGTGCACCGGACGTCATCTGGATCTTCGAGTCTTGGTCCGCTTCTCGAGTCAAGATAAATCAACTCTCGCACAGCCAGTTCTCTCAGATACTGAATAGCTTTTTCTATGTTGGTCCACCTGCTTACATTACATGGCACCTCGTCCTTGTAGGGGTACCTTTCCTTTATGGCTGCCAGGAGTCGTCTCCAGAGGCTGCGGACTTGTGTCTGCCTTCCAATTGCTTTATCAATGCCTCCATCCATGGCAAGGGCTCCCAGCTGCCTAGCTTCACTACCATCTAACTCCAGACTATTGGCTCCCATGTCCCAGCATCTGAGCAACCAAGAGACAATGGGCTCACCTTTAAGGCGGCCATAATCTTTTCGAATATCTCGCAGCTCGCTCATTTTTAGAGACCTGGTGGTTATCCTCTCATCTATGATGTCACTCCTCCTCCATTGAGATTTCCTCTGGGGCGAAACAGAACGCTCCCGCTTCATTTCTCGTGATGGCCCTGGTCGCTCTTCATCATCATCATCATCCTCTCCTCTGCGTTCTGACTTTCGCAGACATTTCCTTGGTTTCTCTTCCTCCAATCGTTGTGATGGCCCCGGTTGTTCTTCTTTGTCTGGTTGCTTTGATGGTCCTGGTTGCTCTTCCTCATTTGGTTGTTGTGATGGCCCTGATTCCTCTTCTTCGTCGTCTAACTTTTGTATACATTTTCTTTTCCTTACGGGGGCAACTGATAACGTTGTAGTCTGAGTAGCTATAGTGCTTGTCATGGGAGTTGAGATGGCAAGCACAATAACCCGAGAAATAAATTGATATACACCCCTAAATGGCCGATTGATTTTGAATATATAGATAATTAAACATATATTCAGGAGACCTTGCAGGACAATCAAACCGGTTAAATTATTCCAATGATGTTCGGCATTATCAAAATCAACGTAAGCTTTTGTGAATGAAAAGTCACCGGTATAATTGGCGATGATATCCGCCAGGTGACGCTCAAAATTAATAAACGAGTTCCACATCACCATCCCCCTCTGCACCGCCGAATACAAAGACTGAGCCGGACCCAGCACCGATGATCTTATCAGAGTTACACCGTACAGTATAGCAAAACCCTTAATTACCGATAACATACTTTTCATGCCGGTCCAACACCCAGAGCCAGAAAACCGCATAAACATTCCGCCTAACATCATATAGGGTAGATAAGACAATAAATTATGAATGTCCGGTAACATGTACGCAAGCATAACAAACAGCATTCCGGCCAGCCACATCGTTATCTCAACCCCTTCGGGCCCCACGTTGGGCGCCAATTAGGACTGTCGTGGGTTATGTTGAACCGCCCCACACACAGCCGGTCACTCCCCCTCCCCCACCCCCAGGAATGAGGGAGAGAATTAAAGGATAAACGTGAAACCCGTGGGTTGAGATAAGAGTGATTTAATACAGATGATTTAATACAATGTAGGTGCTCACCACCCCTCGTATGCGAAGCCCGTCTCGTCCCGAAAACTGCAAATCCCGGACGAACGCGAGGCCCCGAAATAGAGAGGGGCAGAGAGGGAGAGAAAGAGAGAGAGAGAGAAAGAAAAAAAAAAACAGCAGAGCAGCAGCGCAGCAAGCGCAAAAGAGCAAAAGTGCAA
Organism: Tauraco erythrolophus; assembly: GCF_009769465.1. Taxonomy (NCBI): domain Eukaryota; kingdom Metazoa; phylum Chordata; class Aves; order Musophagiformes; family Musophagidae; genus Tauraco; species Tauraco erythrolophus. Next base: position 118,172,712 of record NC_141466.1, on the reverse strand, counting down.
AAAGAGCAAAAGCGCAAAAGCCCTTCTTCCTGGCTGACCCTCGCTTTTATACTGGGCATGACGCTGCATGATATGGAATACTAATTGGCCAGTTTGGCCCTCAGTCTTAAGTTCCACACAAATGACAAGGGGAATCGTGTCCCCCTTGTCCCAGCTATGCTCCCCCCTTATCCTGCCGTGTTTCTATACTCCGCACACTGAAAAGTCCTTGGAGTTTCACTTCCAACCACAAACATCAGCTTGCTATCAACATTCTTCTCAGAGTGAGCCTCTGAGTGAAACCAAAACAGGGAGCTCTTCTGGCTGTTAAAAAAAAAAACTCTGTCCCAGCTAAAACTGGGACACAGGTACAGAAAAAATAGGCTATTAACAAGCTCAAGCTCATAGCGTGCCCATGTATGGTTCTGCTGTAAGAAGTTCAATACGTTCTGATTTTATCTTATTGCTGTTGACAGACTGAATTATTGTTTAAGTTTTATCATCTAAAAAAAATGCTAGTGATAACACTCATCAATTCCAGAAGATGTATGTCCAAAACGGTCATGTTAGTAGCTATTACTATTTTTTTTTTCACTTCTCTATTTACTCTTTAAGCCCAAGTTCTGACTACCTCATCGTACCAGTTCTGAACAACGCTGATTAATCAGCATCTGACAAATTTCTAGATTTCAGAATGATAAAGACTGGTTGAACTGAAGTTAATTTCCGTTTGGCTTTTACCTTCTAATTATTTAGCAGCTGAGCATCAAAACTCCTTTACCATGACATGCCTGCAGGGCCCTTAGTAGACAGTACATAGCCCAGTAGAGTTTAGCTACCTCAAAAGAAATGTTACAACTCAAGTGATTTTGCAATATTTGAAAGCTGAGAGACTTTGCTCCTCATGAGAGTATAATGAAAATTATCAATTAGAACACAAATGTACTAATTAATGTATTGAAAAATTAAAACTCCAGTAAACATTTAACAAAATGAACAGCAGACTTGCTGACATGCGAAATTAAGTCTATTCTGAATACTTCATTAGTACAAGCAAGAAACACTAAATACAAAACAAAATTTTTGACACAGTACATATTAAAAAAAAGGCATTTTTAGGCTCATGATTTGTTTTCTCCTGAGATGTTGGTTGCAGCTCATCCTCATTGCATGGAGGAGAGCACGAAAAATGTTTCGGCAGAAGCCAGTCTCTTAATGCATATATATGATCAGTTTTGCTTGATTGAATTAATGCATTTCTCCTGACATTCAACCTAAAATGAGGAAGCTAACAAATTAAGTCTAATGATGTCCTGCTGCCTAACAGAATCCACAAAACACCCAAATTTACCAGGTCCAGAGCATGTTTTGTCCTGTTTAACTGGCACACAAAATTCCCAAACCTCCCTGCAAGGTTTTCCTTGAAATACCATTTCAGTCCCAGTAATCACGAAGACTCCTCCACTCTATCATAAAGAAGCCTCAGGGGCAAGACTGACCCACCCTTACAATGGATCATTTACGTTTGGGATTGTGTCACGGCACGTTCCTGTTGATTTCTACCAGAGGACTTGGGCACCTGGTTGCATAAGTTGAGAAGGTATGGAAGGCTGTGTTTTCACTCAACTGAAACGGTAAATGTAGTGAATCTTGGGATTTACAGAATCTGTCTGATCAGATATCTTTTCATTGGTGTCAATGATATGTATGAGAGGATCGTGAGGGTTTAAAGAGGAATCTTGGGGTTGTTGGGATTTATTAGAGAAATAAATAACTTCAGAAACTAGTAAATAGTATTCTTGTTCACTAGGGCTTGAAAGGATATAGAAGCTGATGTCATAGTAAGAGAAAAATGTGGTAGGTATAACTTGAGATGGATGAGGATTGCATTTTCTTGAAAATTAATGATAGGAATGTTTCTATGTGGCTTTTTGGTTTCAAATGTGATTTATTAGAATTAAGAAAAGGTCACGCTAATTTAAAAATTCAGTGGGACCATGGGGAAAATCACAAGTGATATCAGCTGTTTTTTAGGTACTGATCCTTTATTCTAAAGTAGGTAAGAATATCCCTTCCTTTCTTCTCCCTTTGTGTGCACATGTGCACACGTCTGTGTGCATACACACCCGTTGACCCAGACGGTCTCTTAATTTGTTGGAAGAAACGAAATACGGGAGGTATCATCTTTCAGATGTGATGTAAAGTTCAGATTCCAGTGATTTATTGTCTTTAAAACTCTCTGCTATTTTCTGCAGGAATTAATCATAATTTTGAGAGTAAGTTCTCGTTCAGATAATTATATTCTGCCTACCTGAAACTCCTCCTGTAGCTTCAGTTAATTAAATATTCCTCACTGTTTGTCTTGAATCATTGTATGGCATATCTATCTGCAGGAAGAAAAAACTTCAATTAATTTTTAACTTGAAACTTAGGAGAGGACTGGGATGCCTGAAAACCAAGATAACTTTTGTTTTACCAAAATAGTTTACAATAAACATATGAATTACTTTAACTTATATAAAGAATATTTCAGACTTTTATTTTTAGTGGAAAGAGTCTCCTACATTATTACAATATGGGATGTAAATTATATACTTGATATTTATTAATAAATTATCGTTGAGTTAGATGCACAAAGAAAGTTAAGACATCTCTGTGTTGTATTTACTAACACCTAGATGATTAACTAGCTAATTCCCTTGAGCCATGTGGTAAATAAAATACTTTGGGACTCACTCCCTGTTATAGGGAGCATATGCAAAGTACAGACAAATAATCCTGAAAGCCCACATCTGTCAAAAGGAAATTTTTTGTAATAAGTATGTTATGGAGTTTAATATTAATTTTGAGGGCTTCCATATTTTCTACCGATTGGCATGCATGTGAAATTATTCTGGCAACCTAAATTCCTGCACTGTTTCTCTCTTTGTTTTTCTTTACATGTTAGTAGACTTACTGTCTAGAAACATACTGATGGTGCTATTGAGATTAGCCTGCACATGTAATGGCAGGCTGAGTATGACAGAACAAATTTGTGTAATTACAGAGGCCACAGCAGGCATCAGAGAGGAAAGCAGTTCGAAAGTTGTCTTCAAGGACAATGGGGAACCTAGAAAACACTTAATCCTTCCACCCCTCCCACATCAAGATTTTTGGTGGTGCAGTGTTCCGTGACACTGTCACCTGAGAACCAAGTAGTAGACAGACAGGCGTGGAATGACTGCTGAGAGACACGGTGTCGCTTGAAAGAGTTGTAAATTTGGATATTAAGTGCTCTTTTTGTTTCATCTGACTGTAAAACCTACCAAAATCCCAGAGTTAACCAGGGAAAATAGTCAAGGTTTTCCTACCTCCAGAGACGTCTCAGCGGATTTCCACACAGAAGAGAACAAATAAGCCTTTCGCAGCAATGGTGTTGAGGACGGGGCTCGTTCTCTCTTGGCTGCGCCTACTTCACAAACCTAATTAGAATAAAAAGCAGCAGCTGCGTGTCCCTTTTGTCATTCAAATCTACAAGCCTGACATGAACCTGATGAGTAGAAAAATAGAATTTTTACTTTGTGAGAGATCCTCTTCCTGAACGTTAGTGTCATTTTCCATGTTTGCTATTAGAAAAAACAACTTAAATTCCCCCCTGCCTCGCTTCCTGACTGCTTAACGTGTCTGAAGAAATCAGTGCTGGATGGAGCAGATCCATGCTGTTCTGTCGTTTTTCAGTCCCTACATTTTGCAATGTTTTATGAAAGTAAATCTAAACATAGGCTTAATGCTGCTCTGTTAGGAGAAATCCAGTCACCTGCTCCACACACTGGCAGTTTACACAATTAATTCATTTCCTGCAGCGTGGTTGTTCCACCATTTCATGTGAGCAGGTTTAAAGAAGCCCCACATTAAAGATGCTCTGAGACCTTTATTTCTTTTCAGGGAAAAACAAAAAAGTCGAAATTATGTTTGGTTAGATGTACACCAAGATAAGGTGTGTGCTTGAGAGTGGCTAGTATTTTTCTTTTCTTCTTTTTGAAAGGAATCTTTATAATAACTCATCTGTTGTAACAGCTTTCCACACATTTTCCGACATCAGAGAATCTATATTGCTGGGTCTTGTTGGTCTTTGACAGTATAAGACATAGTAGAATTGTAGTTAGTTTTTGAGTATTTTTTTCTTCTAAGTAAGAGGAACTTAAGTCTGCAGAGGTTTATTTTGACATTTCTGGTTGAGTAACCAGGTAGCCAATAGGCATTTCTAACTCTTTGGATACATCTTAAAATGCAGGAGGAATTGGTAATTGAGATTTAATTATTTAGGAAAGGACTCCCCCCAAGGAACTCTAATTTCTTTTTATAGGTCTTAATATGGAAACAATCTTGACTGCCAACTGCGATTTCTGTTTCTGAAGGTGTTGGCAAAGTCAGGCACATCAGCCTCCTGGTGGCATTTGTCGTCTTTTTTAAGTAAAGCAATCCACTACTGGAGAACTGTGTCTTAAAAAATGAGATTTTCTATGATAACCTTTTGAATCCCACTGCAGAGATGGAATCACTGCTTTCCTCTCATCAGAACGCAGGAATTCTGCCTGACTTCCCTCGTGGAGTCCCTCACATCCAAATTTTGCTGTTGCTTGTTAGAGTTTTTCAGAGTAGTCCCTTTGCTGCAGTTGGGAATAGAGTCCATTGCCCAGCTTCCCAGGTTTGAATGGGAAAGGTGCTAGGAGTGTTTGGACTGAATTTTTTTTCTGTGTGATGAAGTGGTATGTTCTAGGAGCTTGTCAGAAGAGCGGAGGTCAAGCATGTCATGCAGTAAGCGAAGGCTGTCATAGCCTGACTGCTATATGTGATGCCTATGAGAATTCTTATATACGGCTGCATCTTTAAGCCATAGGAAGAGGAAAAAAAATAGCTGTTTGAAAAAAGTGTATTTACCATGCAAACTTCCCTCCTCGATGAAATTTTAAGACCACAAGCAAGTTAAACATACTGGAGTCACTTGTCACTTAAAATGGAGCTTTTATTTACAGTACAAATTTGTCTGCCACTGTTGTGAAATGCTCAAAAATCCAGATGAGCCTTATTCTTAAAACCGGAAGGTGGAATGCTTCAAAAGCATAAACATGAAAGAACTTTCCCTTTCTCCCTTTAGCAAACAGTGTTCATCCATTTGTCTTTTTGAACATCCATTACTTTTACAGATTATACATCCAAAGTCCTTTTCTTCTCTGGACGCATGTGTTTAACTTCCAGTAATACTAGTAAATCTTGAAGGGGACTTGTCTTCACGAGTCTTTAGAAACTCAAGAACTGTGTGTTTTGTCTAGCTTCCTTCCAAAGAGAGCCTTTGTTTTAGCTCTTTGAGGCAGGCTTGATGAAGACGCTACTGTAGCTTAGAGGATTCGTGTAATAAAGAAAGGTTAGTTAGGCCAGACAGTTCCACATAACTCAACACATTTATTGGCTTGTAGACTTCTTCATTAACTACATACTCTCTTATCACACGATGGTTACTGACGAAAGTCTGTCTTCAGTAATTTGTAGCTGTTACATTGTAATATGACTTAAACCATACCTTATCTTTTGTATTTTTGTTTAGAGATGCTGCAGCTAAATTCCGCCTGAAAGCTCACTCAAGAATAAGAGCAGTTATAACTTAAATGTATGTCTTTCCTCCTATGGAAATTAAGTTCTTATAACCTCAGCGCCTTATTCACAAAGGCCTTTATTTGTAACACTGTTTATCTTCCCAAAGGGAATTGTATGAGACCCTGGAGATGAGTAATGGTTTTTCTTAATCAGCCTTTTGAAATGCCATTGTCTTGTCTGTCTTTGTTAGAACATCAGCACAGTGGTGGGTGTTTTGTAGCATAATGTGAAACAAGGTGCTTGCTGCTAAGAGCTTGTAATTTAGACAAAGCAGCAGCAATCAGAAAAGCGGCTGGCACACCCTGGCACTTGAAATTCAAGGGCTGCATGCTTTCGGTGCTGAGGGTAAGAGTGAGGGAAAGAATGAGCAAACACCAAAGGACTAGAGTCCTCTTGCATCTGCCAGTGTAATATACCAGGTTCTACTGAGCAGGCTGTGTTGGTGTTGATTTGTACACTCTAGGTTTATGTCGCTTCTCCTTGCCTGCTTATTTTACTTTTACATTTTCTTTGATCGCGATCACAGTATTATGTAAAGATTCAACCTATATTTGCTTTAGTATGCTCAGTCCCTGTTTATGTTGCTTTTCTTGCTCTAAGTAACTGATATTTCTCAAAAGTTGAAATAATCCCCAAATAAAGCACAAAATTTTCATTACGTGATAAAAACATGTGAATTTTACAGTTTAGGATTTAGGGTACAAAGGGACGACCATAGGTCATCAAACCATGTTTTAGACATGCCCAGACAAGTGTAACTACATTATCCCTAACTGACCTTTTCCTTAAAAGCTTCCAATTAAGGAGCTGCCACAGCAGCCTTACCCAGCCAGTTTCCATGTTTCACCATTCTGATGATTAGAATTACAATAATCTCTAACCCTACTTTAATCCCACTCCAAATAAACTGCATCTTTCTCTCCTTTCATAGAAAACCTTTGTGTTTGCCATCAACTCCTTCAATCTTTTCTTGTAGGTTTTTTTTTTTTTTTCCTCAGATTAGTCCTCTTGTTTTCCTCAGGATTCTGTCAAATTGGTCTGTTTGCTATTTTAAGCATTCCAGGCAAAACTGACTACGTACCTAGGCCTCACCTGAGTGAGGAAGAAACAACTCTTAGGTGGTGTGTGACACAGCATTAACGTACTTAGAGTTGAGGCTCGCTGTTTTATCTGCATTGTCATGTGGTTGATGTCTATGCTCTTTGTTTCAATTTCTCTTACTCTGTGTAGCTTTTTGAGCTTGACTTTGTTGAACTGCATCCTGTTGATTTAAAACTCACTTTCCAATTTGTCAGATTCATTCATTCTGGATTCTGATCCTGTCCCTCAGTCTGCTTGCACCCCCCTCTTCTCACGCTGATTTTCAAGTATATATTCTAGTTCAAGATCCAAGTCATTAATGAAATACCAAATAGAACATGGTAGTCATTGGATGAAGAGCAGAGATGAGTAGGGTGTTGGGGGCCCAGAGATGTGACATGGTTTTGTAACTACTGTTAGGGAACCATTATTTTGCTATTTCCTTTTTTCTTTTTTTCCCGGAGAACTGGAGACAGTGGAATTGTTAGTAGGGATGCAAAACTTCAAGGCTTAGATTTTATACAGGCTTCGCATCCCAAATGTTTTAAACTCCATTAAACACCTTTATCTCCATTTTATAGTCGCAGAGGGCAAAGCCCAGTGGCAAAGCTAGTGCTGGCGATGCATTTTCCCTCAGTAGCACTGGGGGCTTCTTCCATTGGTCTGCCCCACTTCTTGCGGTGACTGCTTTCCCTGTGTTTCCATTGGACCTGCAGGAAGGTTGGTGCAGTAAAATTAACTATCTATATCAAACATTCTTCACCTTGATTAGTATTCATAAAATGCCCATGAATTGGTTAGTCTTACTGATATTGTAACAGCAGAAAAAGAAGTGATAAAAAGGAAAATAATATGGAATTACCACAGCATCACATAAACTCCCTTAAGTTCATAGATTTCATAGATTTTCTAGGTTGGAAAAGACCTTAGAGATCATGCAGTCCAGCCGTCCCTAATCTCCCATTAAATCATATCCCTAAGCAGTTCATCCACCCTTTTCTTAAACACATCCAAAGATGGGGACTCAATCATCTCCCTGGGCAGCCTATTCCAGTGGCTGACAACCCTTTCAGAGAAGAAATTCTTTCTAACATCCAACCTGAATCTCCTCTGACTAAGCTTATACCCATTTCCTCTTGTTCTATCACCCATCACTAATGTAAAGAGCCCTTCCCCTACCTCCCCACCATCCCTTCTCAAGTATTTGTAGGCTGTAATCAGTTCTCCCCTCGGTCTCCTCTTCTCCAGGCTAAACAGCCCCAATTCCCTCAGCCACTCCTCATAAGTTTTATTTTCCAGCCCCTTGACCAGTTTAGTCGCCCTTCTTTGGACTCGCTCCAGGAGCTCAATATCTCTTTTAAAGTGAGGGGCCCAAAACGGGACACAATATTTCAGGTGCGGCCTCACCAGTGCCGAGTACAGGGGCAGGATCACTTCCCTGCTCCTGCTGGTCACACTATTCTTGATACACGCCAGTATCCCATTGGCCTTTTTGGCCACCTGGGCACACTGCTGGCTCATATCAAGCCGGTAGTCAACCAAGACCCCCAGGTCCTTCTCCGCCAGGCAGCTCTCCAGCCACTCTTCCCCAAGCCTATAGCAATGCTTGGGGTTTTTATACCCCAAGTGAAGGACTCTGCACTTGGCCTTATTAAAGCTCATGCCATTGGCCTCAGCCCAACGATCCAGTCTGTTCAAATCCCTCTGAAGGGCCTCCCTACCCTCGAGCAGATCGACACAGCCTCCCAGCTTGGTGTCGTCCGCAAACTTACTGAGGGTACATTCAATCCCCTCATCCAGGTCATTGATAAAGATGTTAAACAGAACTGGACCCAGCACTGAGCCCTGGGGAACCCCACTGGTGACCGGCCTCCAGCCGGATTTAGCCCCATTTACCACCACTCTTTGGGCCCGGCCGTCCAGCCAGTTTTTAACCCAAAGGAGGGTGTGCCTATCCAGGCCAGCAGCAACCAGTTTCTCAACCAGAACACTATGAGAGACTGTATCGAAGGCTTTACTGAGGTCAAGGAAAACTACATCCACAGCCCTTCCCTCATCAACCAGGCGGGTCACCCCATCATAGAAGGTGATCAGGTTTGATTGGCAAGACCTGCCTTTCATAAACCCATGTTGACTGGGCCTGATCACCTGGTTAACCTGTATGTGCTCATTAATAGCACTCAAGATAACCTGTTCCATGACTTTGCCCGTCACCGAGGTCAGACTGACAGGCCTGTAGTTCCCCGGATCCTCCTTCCGCCCTTTTTTGTAAATGGGGGTAACATCCGCCAGCCTCCAGTCCAGCGGAACTTCCCCAGTGAGCCAAGACTGCCCAAAGATAATGGACAGGGGTTTGGCAATGACATCCGCCAGCTCTCTCAGGACTCTCGGGTGGATACCATCAGGCCCCATAGACTTGTGGGCATCCAGCTGGCAAAGCAGATCCTTGACCCGTTCCTCTTGGATCACAGGAGCTTTGATTTGCTCTCCCTCCCTGCTCTCAGACACCATAGGCCAGCTCACCTGGGAACTACTAACCTTATTATTAAAGACTGAGGCAAAGAAGGCATTAAGGACCTCAGCCTTGTCCTCATGCGTAGTGACTAACATACCCCCTGTGTCCAGTAGGGGCTGGAGGTAATCTTTAGCCCTCCTTTTGTTATTAATGTATTTGTAGAAGGACTTTTTGTTGTCCTTTATGGAGCAGGCTAGTCTAAGTTCCAATTGGGCTCTTGCCCCCCTGATTATCTCCCAACATGTCCTAACTTCCTTCCTGTGTTCCTGCCTGGACGCCTGCCCATTCTTTCAAGACTTATAGACTTCCCTTTTTCTTTTGAGGTGTTCCCAAATCTCCTTGGGAGACTTCTAAACAGTCCAAAGTTTGCTCTCCCAAAGTCCAGCTTGGCCGTTTTAGTGCTCCCCCTCATAACTTGCCCTAGAATTGAGAATTCTATTATCTCATATTATCTCATTTCTTCTCTCTTCACTCTCCAGCTGTAAATGGGTGATGTACAGCACCCCTGTGGATGCAAGTTGTGTGTCCACCTCATCTCTGCTATTTATTATACATAGGTGAGAGCTTGGTACTGCTGATTTCATGAAAATTGATTCAACATAAGTGAATATGTCACAGCACATCGATTTATCTGTTGTCATTCAGCTCCTCCACCCATTGCAGCAGGAAATATATTTTGGGTTTGGGTTCAATGGTGAGTGCTAAGATTTGAAGGGGATGTGTGGTATTGCTCCCCTTTCAACACAAGTGATAATAAAGACTTTGGTGCTTTCTCTCTGCCTTAGTTATTTGTGAAGTTCTGTTGTTATACTCTTGTATGAGAAAGGCAAGACTTTTTTGGTTTTATTTTTTTCTATCTACTCTGTTTGCTTTGGGGTAAAATTATCACTTTTTTTTACGTGAATGGCAGTACTTGAGCAGAATCTCAAAATTAAACACATTTCAGGAATAGATTGGCTGTTAAGTAAGAGGGATGTTCTTATTTTAAAATCGGAAGTAGAATAGATTGAAATAGAATTGACCTGATTGTTTCCACAAACACATGATACTTCATAACACTTAAAGTCTACTGAGACAAAAACAGAGTTAGCATGAAGAAAAAAGCAGCTGACTGACAGAAGTCTTCAAAGATTTTTCCTCTCTTAGGCTATGAAGAGTAAAGATTTAACCCTGATCCTAAAACTAATCCCAGGTATTAAAATCTGTGGCAGAGTTTGCATTCATCAATGCCAGTGAAATCTCCATAATCCCCCCCAAAGGTTATAGCAGTGGGGACCTGCTTAGAAATGCAGTTAAGAAAAAAGAATGCGTTGCCTTTTGTCCAACTTCTCTACAGTAGTCTGCAGCTGCTAACTTACAACTCTTCAGGTTTTTCAGTTGAAGTTTCAATGCAGAGCAGTTGTTCTGATGTTCTCAGCCAGAGAGCCCATGGAGGGATGTAGTTCAGGAGTTTCTTTCTGTGGTGGAGCCAAGCAGAGTTGGCATATAGCTCTGATTTGCAATTTTAAGGTTGCCCTTTATTGCTGAGTGCACAGAATGCTGAGGAAAATCACAATAAGACAGCTAAAACACTGACCCTGTCTTCTGTTTCAATATGGGATATTTATTGGAGGTCTGCTGGGACTTTCTCCAGCCCTGGGAGAGGAGACTTCTGGCAGAGCTGACCTTAACAAGAGACATGGACCTGCTTTTCAAAGAGCTCTGTGTATGTGCATCTGCCAGTAAGTTCAACAGGGATTTCTATATTTTCCTGTGTATTCTGAAGTGCAATATTAAGAGCAGTGATGACCTTTATTACTGTTGAACGCTTGCTATGGGAAGATGGATGCAATAGACTTATTCTTATTTTGCAGAGATCTTCATAATTATTACAGTAATTTACTCTAGGGAATAGGGCGGTGCAAAACACCTAGTCCTCTTTCTGGACATAATTTCCCCTTAAAATATGCTTCTGTTCTGGGAAATGTGAGAATGATGTGGGGCTTTAGGTAGATGGAAATTGTTTCTGTTAGCAGAAAATAATTGCTAATTATTTTAGCCTAGAACTTGCTAATTTATTTTAGCCTAGTTCTGTGAGCCTTAGGCCGAACCACCAGCTTTGTGAACAGCCTGGCACACAACAGTCAATATGTTTCCTGACTTGCAGATCACAGACAGTAGAAGAGGCACGGTGAGTCAAATGCAGTCCCAAGCTGAGTCTGTCATTTCATTCCTTCAGTTCTACCTGAAATGCTACTGAGGGAGAAGGGACAACTGAGGATGCTGCTGCTGAGGAAGCATATCCCAGAGGGACACAGACATTTCTGTTTGCAGCACAGCTGGTAGCTGTAAATACAGTCCTGAACTGCAGGGTGGGAAAATGTCACTGTTTCACTGCCCCTTCTCAGATCTTACCAATGCTGGGCTTTGTAAAAAATATAATGAAAAAACTTGCAGCTCACTCTCCCTCCTTCCCTAGATTTCCCACACTCTTTCATTCGGTTGTTCCACCAACTTAATTGCAACTTTCTTCTCTCAACAGAAAGAAAAATGAAGCTATTTTTTTCCACACTTCCCACTGCTGCTATCTCTCATTACCTGGGAGGCTGGTGTATTCGGAACACCTGAGGACAGATGGTGGCCAATCTCATCTTCTTGCTGCGGTTGTGTCCCTTTTTATTCCTGAACAGGGACATGTCCACCCTAAAGAGATGAAACAAGGGTAAGTGCAGAGTCCTGCACTGGGGTCACAATAACCCCGTGCAACGCTACAGCCTTGAGTAAGAGTGGCTGGAAAGCTGCCTGGTGGAAAAGGACCTGGAGATAGACAGCCAGCTGAATATGAGCCAGCAGTGTGCCTAGGTGGCCAAGAAGGCCAATAGCATCCTGGCTTGTATCAGAAATAGTGTGGCCAGCAGGACTAGGGAAGTGATCATTCCCCTGTACTCAACACTGGTGAGGCTGCACCTTGAGTACCATGTTCAGTTTTGGGCCTTTTGCTACAAGAAAGACGTTGAGGTGCTGGAGTGTGTCCAAAGTAGGGCAGCGAAGCTGGTGAAGGGTCCAGAGAACAAGTCCTGTGAGAAGTGACTGAGAAAACTTATGTTGTTTAGTCTGGAGAAAAGGAGGCTGAGGGGAGATCTTATCGCTCTCTACAACTACCTGAAAGGAGATTGTAGTGAGGTGGGTGTCAGTCTCTTCTCTCAAATAACAAGTGATAGAACAAGAGGAAATGGCCTCAAGTTGTGCCAGGGGAGGCTTAGATTTGATATTAGGAAAAATTTCTTAGCTGAAAATGTTGTCAAGCGTTAGATCAGGCTGCCCAGGGAAGTGGTTGAATTGCCATCTCTGGAAGTATTTAAAATACATGTAGATGTGGTGCTTAGGGACATGGTTCAGTGATGGACTTGGCAGTGTTAGGTTGGACTCAATGATCTTAAAGGTCTTTTCCAACCTAAATGATTCTATGATTCTGTGATTCTACAAAATGTGTTTTATGTATCTACATTGAATGAAAAACAACAACATTCACAGGAGAGTTGTCCATGCTGCCTTGTTTGCCTTGATTTGTTTTTCTTTTCTTTTTTTTTTTTTTTTTTTTTTTTGCTTTTGTTTCAGTAGCACACTAGCTGTGAAATAGCAGTCCCAGGTCTTTCAAAAGGAAGCTTGCCTAGGGTAAGTATCTCAGCAGTCATTGCTACTCTGCTAAGCTGAATTAGTACTTAGATTTTGTCTGCTCTGCATTGCTGCATTGTGGGGCACCGACATGGAAAGCAAAGGACTTCTGGAGCTTGGGTGAAGCAAAATAATTCCTGTCACTTGGTTATCTCTTCTGTTTTAAAGAGCCAGTACTATTTTCAAAGCAGTGTCCAGCAGGAAAGAGGAAATATCTGTCACTGTATCTGTCCTAAGCTTGTCATAGTGTTGAAGTCACTAGTGGGTTATGTGGCTGTCCCCTTCACAGTGTCTGAATGTGGCTATCTAGGGGGTTACCACTGCTCACTCTTCCTGGTTAACGCTGCTGTGGTGTAGGAGATCGGGGGGATGATGCTGTTCAGGATTGTAGGAAGTACAACCCCCATCAGGTCAGAAGGCTTGGTAATGCGTTGGCAGTAACTGTAGGGTTACACCATTCTGAGTGTTGCACATAAAGTCTGAACACAGGTAGAAAATGATGTATGTCATTTAGAGCTCTGTTTGCCAAGCACTTCATATTTAGCTTTGAATGGGTTGCCAGAATGTAGGTTAATACATTAACAGTACTGAAGGTGGCTGTATTAGGCTGTTCGGATGAATTAGGTGGCAAGCTGATGTCTTGCCTCCAGATATTTTGAAAAACTGACCAAGTGTGCCAGTTTTCACTGTCCTTCATGCCATTGTCCCTTGCCCATTTTGTAGCAATATGTCTTGCTAGCCACAACTGCATTACAGGGGTCATTCAGGGAGTTCAGAGAGATGAACTGCTTTTAGACTTTTTCTCCAGCCCATTAGGCACAGGCTCTCTGTCTTCAGTGTCAAATGTGACTGTCTTTCTATATTCTTTCCTGAAAATACAGATTTTTGTGGGCACTGCAAGGAAAACTACAGTCCTTGCTAATGTTTAAAACCTGTCTGATGGCATCACAAAGCCGTGATTGAGTACAGTATGTTGTTGGGTACTTGCAATATGTCTTTTTATTTGGAAAGGACCCTCTTCAAGAAAACTCAAATGATAAAGGGGAGCTGATGGAGTTTATTGCTCTGCTCCATCAGAAGTTTCCTTTCCTTGGTCCTTCTCTGCCGAGGCTATTTACTCTTGCTGGTGAAGATTCAGAATGGCACAAACAGGTTTCTTCTAAGCAGGCAGGTCTACGTTTTTTTAGTTCAACAAACCTGTTTTGTGGAGATCATGCAATGACACTACTGATTCTACCTGGTGTCTGTTTAGACTTCTCTCTCTTTAATCTCTGTAATTACTGAGAGAGCGCTGATCAAACCCTATAGCTGAGGCTACAATATTATTTCCATTCTAATTCCAGGTCTTTCATTGCCTATTAATATTTGTGTGATGATCAGTTTCCATAATGAAATAATCTCCCACCTTCAGGTAGATTCTCAGGCAACATGACTGCTTAAGGAAGGGTAGGAGCTGGTTGAAAAAACAGTCATCCAGAAATTCCCTTGAGAGTTTCCTCCACTTTTGTTTCAGCCACTTTTAAGACTTAGAGAAATCATCAATGAGCTGTATCTAATAAATTATTAAAATAAACATGTTATTGATGTTGCCTCATCTAACTTAGCTGTAATTTTTTCCATTTCTGAGGCTATTGTATTCCTGTGCATGTCTGTGTGACTCAATGGTATCATAGTGCGTTGTTATGTCCTCTTGTCCTTAGGGCCATGTGAAATTCCCTTTTGAAGCATAATTCCTTCCACCATAGCTACTGCTCATGGTTGCTTGACACTATATATCATGTTCACATGGTGAGGCTAGTATGGTCACTTACTTTCCAAGTTATTGCTCTGCAATCTGATTTTAATCCAGTTCTCTCTACTAAGACGGATTTCAAAAATAATTAAATGCAGGAGATGTTAAAAGTCATTAGAAGCCAAATTCCTTAAATTCCAGCACTGTTCATTCTCACTTTTGATAATTCCCTAAGTAGGGGATTACTTACATAAGAGGGAATGAGAATAAATCTCTTTATATAAAACATGAATAAGTAGAAAAAATTTATTTCTCAGTGGTTGAGCATAGTGTGGGAGCATCAATTCTTTCTTCCTTGCTGTATCACTAGTTTGGAGTTTTGTCTTTGTGCTTTCCTGGGAGAACAGTGTCTTTTATTCAGGCAGTTCTCCTTGTTCTGACTGACACTGATTTGAAGCTCTCAGGAATATAAAGATCTGTAGGCTATCCAGCTCTTTTCTTTCTTCCAGAGGTGATAATATCCACTGCGGAAATACAGTGTACTCTGTCTTGTGGCTGATCTCATTCACCAGGACTCATCTGTATCTTCATGCTATTGTGCTTCCCCAAAGCCTCAGGGAGGTGGGTTTCTCTGCAGCTTAGTGTCTCTGAGGGGAGAGATTTCACTTCGCTATGATATTTTTAAACATGCTGCTTCAAAAAAGTGCTCACCTACTGATGCCTGATGGGTTTGAGTGGGGTGGAACATATGGTCTCCCAGTGGCAGACACTAGGTTTCCCTGACCTGAGAGCAACCTAAACTGCCATTCCCATAAATAAGCCGCCCAAGTGCCAAGTCAAAAATCTAACAGTGACTTAATCCTCGTTAGTGCACTTAATTGAAAGAAAGCATATGTTAGTCTAAATGTACCTTTCTGACTCAATCAATACTCTGCTTTTCTGTACAGCTGTATATAAACACCCATTATAATTTTTCCCTCCTCTTTACCACTGCCAGTTTCATTTGCAGTTATCTTCTGTAGTGGATGACGCTTCTGTAGCTCTTAAAACAGCGTTGATGCTTGTATGCTAAGATATTTTGCAAATTAATGAATTAAAGCACGTTTGTAGGTAGGAGTCAGATTTAGCAAACAAGTCACTGAAGTAACTTGTAACTGATAACACATAGCAGCATGATTGCTGTGATAGATTCTGCACTGCTCAGCAACAATTGTCCTCCACAACAATCACATATTTTTCACTTAATTACAGTAACACTTTATGGATCCATGGGTAGTTCTTTCCAGCAATAAAATAGCTATTGTCTCTCAAATCTGGGTGTACATTTTTGGTGAAATTATGTTGGCATATGCAGAAATCCAGGCAAGAGTGCTACGTGCTGAACTGTGTGGAGGATCGAAGTTCTGAACTAAAATGTTGCTTGCCCTCTGAATCTGATTGAAGACATTGCATTTTTTAAATACTTGGAGTAGAAAGCAAATGAGGCCTTCTTTTTGCCTTTTTTTTAATGACAGCAGGGGTTTTTCTGATAAAAGTATTTGTTTAATTTTGCTTTGAACTGTCTTTATAATGGCAATGCTAATACAACACCAAAAAAAGTTTCAAATTTAAAATAGTATTGAAACGAGACATACAAATATTTCAATGTTAAAACAAGCCATTAGGGGATGTTTTGTGGACCAAAGTCTTATTTTTGCAGGACACTGAGGTTGAATTTATCTCTGTATCCTCATACTAAAAAACACATTGTTTTGAAAAGTCTCTGACCAATGTCTGCTCAGCATCCTGAAAGAGAAGAATGTGCTCCTTATTTTCAGAGTTTGATACTGAAAGCTAGGTTTTAACTAGGAAGACATCCAATGGGATGCATTAAGCTTTCACACATCAAGTAACCTATTTTAAATCTGACCCTAACTGTAGGCGTTGAGTGCCTAAAATTGTGGCTCTTGAGCTAAGATCTTTTCAGGTTGTAATTCTCACTTCCTCTGCTGTCGCTTCATAGAGTAACACCTGCTCCTTTTTGGTAAATTTTCACTTAATTTTCCTTCATTTTAGAATTGAAATTATTTGAGGTTCTCCAGATTTTTGCATCTTTAAATTTTCTTTTTGGCTTTATAACAATAAGCCATTTAACTTCTGAAAACTTATATATTTATAAAACTTATAAGATGTCATTCATAACATTGAGATATTGCAGAAAGATAATTAAAATTCCTCACTTAAGCTAGTTAATTATTCTTGAAAACTGCTGTATCTTGTTTGCTCCAAAATCTTCCCAGACATATTACTCCAAAATCCTCATTATTCTCCAGATAAGCTTTTGTGATATTGAAGCACGTTTTAGAGTTGTATGTGTGTTGTTTCAATTTCAAAGCAATGAGTCTCATTTTAAGACAGTAGTCAGTAGAAGCTTTTCTATTCTGTTTAATGGCAGCTGGATCCGGCTTAGTGTCTTTATCCTGTGATAAAGTATATATTACTTCGTGTGACCAGCTCTTAAAATAACTGCACTTCCTCTTCTGCATTTAATTCTTAAACTCGAAAGGAAAACAGCTAAACCTGTGAATTCCTGGGTTTCAATGCTTGAGGTCTTTAGCCAGCAGTTTATGAATGGTGGTGATCTCTGTGTCTGGCTGTGTAGAGATAGTCTGATGGGAAACTCCCAGTCAGCACTTAGCTGATTTTTGTGTTTTAGTGATTTAGGAGGGGTTGTGCTTCTCTCTGTTTAATGCTACAGTAAGGCATTGAGGCATGCATCCAAAGGAATGTCTTTTGGGTAAGCTGGAAAGTCTATGGGAGGACACTTTTTAGCATTTTCATTTAAGTTCCAGTCATGAACCCAAACCTCTATAGGATGCAGAGCACAGAATGCTGCTCAGCCACAAAACAGACTAAATTGGATAGATGGGTTTACTGAGGATACAAAAAATTAAGCCAATAAGCTTGAGTTTTCAAGATAACAAATATTACAAAAACATTTGCAAGGTAAAAATACTAAGTAGGAATTAAAGTCCAGAATTAGTCTCTTAATGTAAAAAAGGACTATTTTTTCCTTAAAAAATCTAAATGAGAACAGCAGGTATTTGTAAGTAAACTGAAGCTGATCTAATTCCTATTATATTAAGCACTTATGATACCTCTTATACTAATATTTGGTCCTGATTAAAACATGTTATTTTATATTTTAGATAGTTCTGGAATACAAATACGTAACTACAAATGTGAAACTGTTTCTTTGGGCAAGAGAATAGCTTTGGCACTCATCTCTAGATGAGTATCCTTCTCTGACTTGGAGGGGTAAAGCTCATAGGATTTGAAAAGTTCTGCTAAGGACTTTAAGGAAATCAGTATTTTGGTCTTGGTGTATTACCATCAGAAGTAGTGTTTCCAGACTACAGCTGAAAGCACACATGCAGCTTGAAACCTGCAGTTAGAGAGCCCTTGTGATCCATTAGTATTTTATTTTCTGTGAAAACTCAGTAACCAAAATCCTATTATTTGTAGATAATAAAACATATTCATTGAGAGGAGAAAACAGCCTTTACTCCTTAATCCTGCCATAGCCTAATCATTCACCTACCTTGGTCTCTGGAGAAACATGTGCTGCTTTTTGGAGGTGTGAGCTGCAGTCCAGTTTTTCAGAGACTGCTTTTGCACCTGTTGCCTGAAAAAATTCCCATTGTATTATAAAGAAGACAGTGCTGTAGTATATCTGCCAGGAGATATAATTTTCCAGCAGGACTTTCTGCCAGCCTGCTAACTCGATATGGTAATGTGTTTTGATACTCGTCAGAAATCTATGGTTGATCATAGTTCAGGGGCAATGTTCAAAGCCTACTTCAGTCAGGAAGAGGCACAGTTCACCGTGAGGGGATTTTCATAAACATATTGCTCCAGGCTATATAAGCATCCTGTCTTTCTTCCGATGGCCCCCCCAGTCTCTCCCTCAGCAACTATTAAAATATACAGGCCAACAGCCTTATGTATCCGGACATGTTCAAGGGAATAAATCTCAGCATAAAAGGGGTAAAGGGATAAATGTTTCCATGGCAATATATTCAGAGCGTATGGATCAGAAGCAAAGATTGGTCTTATTGTTACTGTCACATTAAGTGCTGTCAAGTCGCATTCAGTGTTCTGTATAATAATGGAAAAAGTCAATTAATCCAAAGGAAAACTTCTTTCACATGGCCAAGGCTAGCCAAAAGATTGCTATTTAAGGCATCACTTACGAACAGTTGCATTATGGACTTGGTTTTGGCTGCTGTTATTTAATATTTAGAGGTCTTTTCAAGAATTCCTTGAAAGAAAAGAGAAAAAGTGTTCAATCACTGCTATCCTTACCTTTCTTGTAAAAGAAAATGGTATTCCATCACAGATGCTAGCAATGACTCCACTGAAGACCTTCAGCATATTTCAATATTTAGAGTGAAGGGGGTTTCTTTTCTGCAATTTTGATAACATGAAAAAAAAAAGTGGAAAAGAACCTTTGAATAGTATGAGAGCTTTTCACTGATTTATATTTACATGAAAAATATTGTTCAGGGGCAGACCAAGAGTTATGTTCCATCCCAGTGCCTTTTCATTGCTAGTAGCTAGTATTGGATACTTTTGGCAATAATAATAACAATAACTGAGAAGTGTATTTTTTCGTACTTTACATTCTTATTCCAAAGTGCAGGAACTTCACGAAGTTATATATGCATTTTTAATAGCACTTGGTGGACTTCCATTAATTTATCATCTGATCAGTTTTTGAGCTTTTACATTTCTTATGTAAATCCATGCTTTCTAAGTTATGTCTTTATACTTCCATCATCTTGTGGTGCTGAATTCCACCATATAATTATGGCTTTTCGGAAAAAAATCCTACTTGATTAATTCAGGATACAACATTGGCACAAAAGCAGGTGAGTATAAACTGGCATGAATATCTTTAAGGTTAGAAATTAGAAGAACAGTCCTAGAAATTTTTGTCAGACTATTGGGGGCAGTCTGAAGAAGGAACATGAGAAGTTTATCAGAACAATTATAAAATCTGTTTGTAGATGACTGAACATAATGACCCAGCTACAGTGTTTCCCATTTTCTCTAACTTTCAAATCACTGATGGTACATCTTTCTTGCTACGAAGCATGAAAAATTAGGGAGCACAGCTCCTGTCAACATTAATTACAACTGTTATGAAGTCAAAAGACTGTTAGGAAAAAGGCTCTTAAAAAGCATTTGTAACTTGTAAAACAAGGACTGATCTATTGTTGCCATTAAGAGCCTCATATTTCGGAATGCACTATAAATCTTACAAGTTGTGGAGACCTCTTATGTATAAAACATCTTTTTAGCACCCTGGAAAACTGCCAATTGAGTTTTAGTATGTTCTTTTCAGTCTTTGGTTGTGGACACAAGAACGGAGTCATAAATTACCTTCGGGTGTTTTTATTTCCTGCCTCATCAGGATGGTACTCCTCTGCTGCATTTAGCCTTTCAGTTGCCTAATTTGTAAACACTTTTCAGGAACTCTGTAATTAATTGGCAGGCAAGACTACACACTGGCTGGAAGTAATTGAAGATTACTCTTAATTGTAAGAGCACACTTTTGGTGGATGGTTTAAAATACGTATGCAGATTAGAGGCAAATATAAACAATAATTAATGTGTGAGTGCAAACAGTGCATTGGTTTGGAAGATGTGCCATGAGAGTTCATCTGCTCTTTTGAATGTCCATGCTCCCTGCCTAGGCACCTTTAGGCTGGAATACAGCATTGTGGCCGCTGCTCCAGAGCCAAGGCTCTGAGGAGGTGGAAGATGGTGACATGATTTTGGTTAGTAGTGAGGTAACCCACAAACTAAAGGCGTTCCCCGCCTGACAGCTCCCCAGCCAAATTCCACCTCTCACAGGCACTATCTGTCTCCTCTTATTGCCAGATGAAATAAATCAAATGCTGGAATAAGTCAGCAGAGCTAAGTTAATGTTTCTTTGCAGGATCGCTGCAACTGTTGAGCAGTCTGGGCCCATAAAAGCATCTAGCCTTCTTGTCAGGAAGACAGCTTATTATGTAAATATAATGAGATTCTGACTTAAACCAGTATAAATCAAATCAGAATTGGCCCCTCTGAAGTTGGCTCGTTGAAACTGTTGCTTTTTATGTTCTATTACTTTACATGTTTTGCTGCAGCATCTCCTGAGCTAGGGAAGTGATTATATTAGACTAGATATTGGAGGATTTCTACATCATCTTAGCCAAGCAGGCAGACCTGAGTACACAGTTGGAAACTATGCATCTGACATGTTGATGTTAGTCAAACAATTTGCTACGGAAAAGATAATTTTCCTGTACAAATATGAATATTGCACCGGTACCTTTGGAGATAAGTTTGAATACTTGAACCCTGTTAGAGCCATTATTATTTTAGCAGGCTGCACATGCTTATGCTGAAGCAGTCTGATTTTCGATGTTTTGTCCATTCAGACTGTTTATTTATTGGTTTACAGAGTGGTCTGCATCCTCAAAAAATTACTTTGATTAAAAACCCTAGATAGCTTCTTTTTATTTCATGCTCTTAGTAGGGCTAAAAATGATTCATGCTGCACATTAAATTTGGTATTTCTTCAAGCATGGACATGTAGTGCTATAGTAATTTCCATATTTTTCCAAGTTTGATCCCCCTGAAATTGCTTACAGAAATGATTGAAACTTTATCTAAGTAATCATATTGTAAATATTGAAACGATACCTGCTTGAATCACATCATGCTGTCAAATAGCTTGAAAGATGATTCTGTGCAAGCTCAGCAAAAATAAGTAGTGTGTGATATTCTAGTTAGGGTGTGTGATATTTGGCTGAAGAAAATTGGTAGATTTTGGCTGAGTTCTTTCTTTAAAATTCCTTATGTTTCCTTGGAAATGTATGCTCAGACATTAAGGTTGTGTTTTAGTCAAAACTTGTGTTGATTTTTATGATTTATCTGTTGAGAATGCAAATCAAAATTATAGAAAAATTATGTATTATAAGAATCTATTACACATTGGGCAGATTTTCACAGCTTGCTCTATGAAAATTCATCCAAGCTTTATTTTGGATTTTTTTCTGAGAGATAATGGGTGCTATATAAGAAGAACTTATTTTCAAGACTTGCAGTTTTTTATATTCCAGTTTAAGAGAAAGGATGAAGATTAATAATTGCTTCTGCAGCTTATTGAACAAAAAGTATGCATTCTGGCTGGAAATGAAACCAGGACACAAAGTAAAAGAGGGAACTATGCTGATGCTACACATAATGTGACTTGATACTCTCTGCAAAAAGAATATCCTTTGAAGAGTTTCTGAAGTAACTTTCTCTTCACTATCAACATTGAAGTGAATTCTTGTCTCAAAGAAGGGGAGGTGAAAATATTGTAGCTTTTCTCTTTTAGTTCTGAGGAAATTAAAAAAGTGACCAGAATTATCTGGACCCTTGTAACTGATTGGTGTGTTTATTAGAGTGTATACATTAGAGTAATTCAATTTGAAAATAGATCTTTTTTTTTTTTTCCCCCCATCTCTTTTTTTACCCTTATTGCTGGTTTCCTATGAAAATATTACTGGCAGGCAGAAGTTGTGCATTTCTATAGCAGTGCATATCCTCATAGAGTTAGCCTTATATTAGAAACTGTTATAATTACAAAGGAAGCATTCAGATTTTACAGTGGAGGAAGACTGGGGACGTTGAAAAGAAGAAAACCTTACAGCATGTTGCACCCGCCATATGAATTCTGTAAAACGATATAATTTCTTAATAGTACATTGTGGTGGGTTTTTTTTTGTTTTGTTTTGAGAGTTTTTTTTAAACAAAAACATATATTATATGGATTACAACTTTTTTCCCACTCAAATGAAGTTCTGTATCCCAGATAGCTTCCTCAGGAAGTTATTGACCAAACTGTATTGAAGCCAATCAAGTAGCAGACAAATGTATTAAAGAATATGAGTTGTAGTGAAATGGCAACATTTTAAGTGTTTTGGTATAATAGTTGTTTGTATATATTCATTAGGCTAGAAAAAATCTTAGCATATGAACCTTGTCTCCAAATATCATATCACTGTGGAGTCTTAATCATAAAGTGAGTTTTTAGATTTTTATTCAATTTCAGGCCACTTTTATTAGATTATAAAAAAAATATGAGCCATTGCATTAAAAACTTGGATTATCTTTGACAAGGTATCCAGTAAAAATTGTTTTCTTAGCAAATTGAATAAGAAAACATCCAAAAAATCTATAGTGGTGTATAGATAGACAACATCAAGACTGAAAGATAAATTGCCTGAATTACTCACTGGGCTAAATGTAATAATTAACTATTTATTAATTGGCTCTTGCCCTGTCTTTTGCTCTGCTATAAAAAGCTTGATTCTAATTGCATTTATAGATGTTTTGTCAGTTATAGTACAATTTTACTGCACCTGTCAACTTGGAGAGTCTAGTAATATATTTTACCCAAACACATTTCCTCTCCTAGTTGGCTGTGAAATACTGCTTGCAAGTACTGTTTTGAGTATTTGATATCTGAAATACAAAATCCAGATTAAATTGCATGAATCAAATTATTTTGGTTCTCTGATCTTTTGGTCATATCTCTTTAAATGCAATAGTGTATAAATATATTTAATTATAAATGTTCAGTACCCAAAATACACATGGCATTCAATGGAGTTTAAAACTAAAACATTGTTGTCTAAGTGAAGTCACATGAACAAGGCAAGGCCAGAACAGGCTTGCTTTGAATCCTGTGATGCAAGAGCTTTCAACTAAAGTTCCCACCTACTACCTCAGTACCTTTCATTACTGTAGTCTTTCTCACCTCCTCGTTCCCCAGTTTCTGGAGGAAGGAAATCTGTATTGTAATAGAATCACAGAATGGTTTGGATTCGAAGGGACCTCAAAGATCATCTAGTTCCAACCCCCCTGCCGTGGGCAAGGAAACCATTACACCAGGTTGCTCAAAGCCTCATCCAACCTGGCCTTGAACTCTTCCAGGGATGGGGCATCTAAAACTTCTCTGGGCAACCTGTTCCACTGCCTCACCGCCCTCTGAGTGAAAAATTTCTTCTTTGTATTCAATCTAAATCTCCCCTCTTTCAGTTTAAATCCATCGCCCCTTGTCCTATCACTACACACCCTTGCAAAAAGTCCCTCTCCAGCTTTCCTGTAGGCCTTTTTTAAGCACTGGAAAGCTGCAGTAAGATCACCCCGGAGCCTTCTCTTCTCCAGGCTGAACAGTCCCAACTCTCTCAGCCTGTCTTCGTAGGAGAGGTGCTCCAGCCCTCAGATCATCTTCGTGGCCCTCCTCTGAACCCGTTCCAGTAGCTCCATGTCCTTCTTGTGCTGGGGACTCCAGAGCTGAACACAGTATTCCAGGTGGGGTCTCACGACAGCAGAGCAGAGGGGCAGAATCACCTCCCCCGACCTGCTGGTCACGCTGCTTTTGATGCAGCCCAGGATATGGTTGGCTTTCTGTTCTGCAAACGCCCATTGCAATGATAATAATGATCTATGTATGTCAGATATTGTACCTGTCCTGTTCAAAGTACTTTATTTGAGGTATCCACTTTATTTTACTTGAAAGTGCCATGGCTCAGGTGGTTTATGTGTTATACTCACTGGCTGCACATGGGGAGAGGACTGCTTTTCCAACGTGGGATGTCTAATATGCTGCACAGTTCGCTGGAGACAGTTTATGCAAGACTCCTATTTATCTCTTGATAGATTTGCTTTCTAAATGTAGAAACAACATGTAGCTACACGCATTGGTTTGGGTTGAAATGATATTCCGTAACTAGCAATATTAATGGACAAGAATACTCTTGCAAGTTTGCTAAGCTGACTGTATTGGGCATTAGCGTGCAAGTTAGGATGCCTGGGCGGGCATCCTGTTTGCAGTTCTGTCACTCACTGGCATTGGGGAATTGCGAATGTTACTTATTGCCAATTTTTCAGTGTATTTTTTTTCCCCCTTTTCTCATTTTTTTCATATCCAGCCAAAGAATTCCTTTGTATTACATTTCTGCAGTATCATTTTAGCTGTCTTTGGTCTTAACTTCTCTGGCCCTCAGATGTAAGGTACAAATAATCATCCTTGCTCTCTGTTGCAGATGCTTTAGCATTTAGAAATAGCCAGATTCTTTTATAATGCTGTTTCATTTTCGGTTTTCGTTTTAGAATGCACAATATATCCTATCAGGTTTAGTTCCAAACCCAGATAAGATTCAATAAAATTTTGGGTTCAAAACCTAATGGTCAGCAGGAAATGAACAACCATCCTTAGCTTACTCAGGCCATTTGTGTCGATGAGAAATTAGTCAATACATCGGCAGCGAAGCTGGCACAAGTACTGTCCTAGTTTCAAATAGAGTTCAAGGGCTCTCATATTATTTTAAAAAAAAAAAAAAAAAAAGACTAGTCTGATTCCTACTGCACAGGCATATAATATAGCAAGCTCAGCTCTGCGAAGCTCAAAAGAAATAAACAATTTTTTTCTTCTCTTTTTTTTTTTTCTATTTCACTGAGAGATTTTTGTCTTTTCTAAACGACAATAAAGCAATATTGCTTCCCATAAGATTATAAATTATTTCAATAATACATATTTTTCCTTGTAGTGTTAGGAGAGGAGAATTTTATCTCATGACCTAACTTCAAAATCTCTGTTTTTCTCTGAGGCGGCACTAGCACTGTTAGTATTTTCGGTGCGCACAGTCCCAGGAACAAATTAACATATTTTTCCAGCTTTAGAGACTCTGATAAGCAATTCTTTTGTGGACTGCCCAACATAGCATGATCTGCACACCATAGATGTCAGTCTTATTCTACTGCCCAGTTCAAAGTCAGCAGCAAAACTGATGGCATGCAAATTGCAGACAGTGTGAAAATGTTTCTGTATAAATAGCTTCCCTGGTCAATGTCCATACAAAATGAAAACCAGAAAATATATGAGCATAATTCAGAGGATTACTTGGCTTTCATGGAATAATTTATTATATGGATTTCATTCTTTGTCTCATATTTTTTTCCCTCTGAGCAGGACCTGCAAACAGTTTTTTCTTAGACTTTCTTGCAGTTCAAAATACTGGGCCGATTATTTTTCTTTCATTTTGAAGAAAGAATCATCAGGAAGGCTGGCTGAAGTGAAGTGCGTGGAAATTATGGGTCATATCCAAGTATTGAGGAAAGCTGAATTTCATAAACATAGGGTCAATCTATGTGGGCCATTTGATGTTATTGCAATGCCTGAATCTGCTTGATCAAATCACGCTGTTCCTGGATCAGGTGAGCAGATGTCTAGTTACAGCTATTTACCTATGCCAACTTGCATTAAAAGTTTATTGGATAATGGTCAATGGGAGAACAAAAGAATGCGGCTTAAGCAATTAATTATCATTTAGATCACAAACATTTTGCAGTAATGGCTGTGGTTTCATTCAGTGCTTGTAAAGTATAGCTCATTTGACTGATTTGTTTAGGACAATCCTGATTTATGCCTCTTTGAAAGTGCTCTGACTTTTGTTTCCCAGACAGTAGATGATCAGCTGTGGATAGTGTTGCAGCTCTAAGGAGCAACTTCCCTCCCCCCACCCCCCATTTCCAATTTGAATTGCTCTTTACCATGCAGTGGGCATCTCGAAGCTTTAAAAACAAGGGATTCAGGCATATGCATATGTATAATGTTGTGTTTCTTATGATGTTGCCTTGGGATGAAATGTTACCTGACAGATACTCTACAGACAGTGTGGGAGTCATTGGTGGGATTTTTGCTCTACTGCTTTCATCGGCCCCCGCAAAGGTTACATTACTGTGCTACGTGCTGGGATCGTTGTCAGATGCAGTGTGGACTGCTCTCAGCCTTCTCAAAACTCTTTTGTTTTCTATGTTTAAAGCCTCGTAATTGCAGGGGGTGTTAATTCCAAAATGAATGGCATGTCCTCTTCATCAGTGTGGTGACCTTCACCATTCCCATACAGGAAATTCAACTGAGGTGAATTTCAGAAATTTAATTTGAAAGATAGTGATATCACCCCTTCCTTAGTTGGTTGACCTTGTCAGGGCTATTAATTTAATGAAAACCAGATTAATTTTAATCTGCATAGGCCCTTTCTCACACATAACACATCACTCCCGTTCCTGAGTACCACACATTTTACAGTTAACCTTAACAGGAAAAAAATTTAACTGTGTATGTAAGGAAGCAATCGGCTGGGTCTCTTTTGACTTGAGGTTTTCCATTCCCCATGGTCTGGTGTTGCATTCAGATACCCAGACTTTATTCTTCCTACTGAGTTCTGGAAATGAATGAAGCCAGGTTTGTGACATAGAGTACTGACTGATAAACCAAGGACATTGTAGTATCATAGAATCATAGAATGGATAGGGTTGGAAAGGACCTCAAAGATCATCTAGTTCCAACCCCTGCCATGGGCAGGGAAACCCTCCACTACACCAGGTTGCCCAAAGCCTCATCCAACCTGGCCTTGAACACTTCCAGGGATAGGGCATCCACAACTTCTCTGGGCAACCTGTTCCAGTGCCTCACCACTCTGAGTGAAAAATTTCTTTCAAAATTTCTTTCAAATAAGTGGCCTGTGATTTCTGGAATTTTAGTTGTTGCTCACTTCCATTCTCCTTCCTTCTTTGCTGTTTTTTGGCTGTGTTTTTTTTTGTTCAGTTTTGCATTTTTTTTTTCAAAAAGGCTAAAATAAGATGCTATTCAGATTCTCACCTAAAATCCTCACAAACCAGAAAGAGTCTTTCATTTGGGTTCTGAGTTATACCTGTAAATAGCTGTAGGTGAAATTTGACTAAGATTGTTTCACATAAAATATCCTGCCCTGGTAGAGCTTAGTAGCAAAACTACCTGGTTTTGCAAAACAGTTCAGTAGGGCCAGGCTTTCAACACAAATTCATATCATATTTAACCTCTTTCTTCTCCCCCCCCTTCAAAAACCTTACTGGGTTAGAATAAAATTTTTAATAAAATTTTAAGGTACAATAAACTGATAAATATGTGGTTTGCTTTCCTTGTTAGGAAAGGGACAGAATTCAATTCTTGACCACTAATTACTGATTTCTAAGGCAACTCAAGAGTTTTCTTTATCTAATTGCCAAATGATATTTTTTGTACTTGTAAGAGTCATGCTTGGCATGAAAACAGCCCTGAGGAGCTTTTGTTATTCAAGAACCTGTGTTTCTTTTCTACAATCGACAGATTTATAGCTGATAGCAAAGTTCAGAATCTAGGTCATCAGTGGGTATCTCTACTCAGTAATAATTGAATTCAGTTGATGCTTACATTGACTTGAAGCCATCTGCCTTGTATCTTGAACCTCCAAATGTATTTTCCCACACAAATGTCCTGGTATTGAGCAGTATGTTCAGCACTGAAATTTCCTGGAAAATTGCTCCTCTCAGCACCTTTTAAAACAATTGAATGACAAATAATTTCAAATCCTGTCTATGAGTACCAGTTTACCATTCATTACCGTGCAGCCCTGAGGAAAAGGACTTGGGAGTGCTGGTGGATGAGAAGCTCAACATGAGCCAGCAATGTGCGCTGGCAGCCCAGAAAGCCAACCGTATCCTGGGCTGCATCCAAAGAAGCGTGGCCAGCAGGTCGAGGGAAGTGATTCTGCCTCTTTACTCAGCTTTCGTAAGATCCCAACTGGAATACCGTGTTCAGCTCTGGAGTCCTCAACATAAGAAGGACATGTTGCTACTGGAGCGGGTTCAGAGGAGGGCCACAAAGATGATCTGAGGGCTGGAACACCTCTGCTATGAAGACAGGCTGAGAGACTTGGGACTGTTCAGCCTGAAGAAGAGAAGGCTCCGGGGTGATCTTATAGCAGCCTTCCAGTACTTAAAGGGGGCCTACAGGAAAGATGGAGAGGGACTTTTTACAAGGGCGTGTAGTGATAGGACAAGGGGCAATGGATTTAAACTGAAAGAGGGCAGATTTAGATTGAATACAAGGAAGAAATTCTTCACTCAGAGGGTGGTGAGGCAGTGGAACAGGTTGCCCAGAGAAGTTGTGGATGCCTCATCCCTGGAAGAGTTCAAGGCCGGGTTGGATGAGGCTTTGAGCAACCTGGTGTAGTGGAGGGTTTCCTTGCCCATGGCAGGGGGGTTGGAACTAGATGATCTTTGAGGTCCTTTCCAACCCTAACCATTCTGTGATTCTATGATTCGGTATCTAACTGGTGTTTATGAGCATAAATACTATATTCGATAACAATAACGGTCTTCTATCCTCATTTTATTCTTAATGGCTTGTTCCTGTGTGTCTGTTTCTACAGTATGATCTCCTCCTTATCTATATCTTGTTTTAAGTTTGTCATTTTTGTTACTTCAAATTTTTACCTCCTCCTGTAGTTTTGTGTAAAAGGAAGGAAAGAAAAATACAAAGATTGCAACTGGGCAGCATTTTTGAAGTTTCCCCCTTTTTTAATGATATTAGGGCCATCCAATTAATGATCTGCTCTTCATTTTCCTTCTCATCTGCGTGGAGGTTATGAAGATTTTCAGCACAATTCTCTCTTTTAAGTTGCTGATTTTAGAAAACTATGTAGCCTTCTAACTATTTTAATCTGTGTTTAAGTAATTTTGACATCAGCCTTTTCAGTCTATTTCGCTCTTTTGCTAACCATGTAGGATTAGAACAATATTTCATCACTAGCTGAACTACTTTAATATTTGTTTGAAATGAAGAAGTGTTAATTCTCCTCACTAAGTAACATGGTTGGAAATACACTAGAAAGACTAGAAATAGCCATGAAGACTAGATAGAGGCTTCTGGGAGTGAGTTATGGATGTACCTTTTTCATTTCACTGTGGCATTCATTGTAGATAACCACTGAAATTAAGTTTTATGCACTAGTGATAATGCTGACTTGAATTATGAATGGATATGATAAACTATGTAACTTGAACTGTAGCTGTGGACATCAGTAAAAAACCGAGGATAGATGGAAGATACAGCAAAAGTAAAGGCTTTGCCATAAACAGGAACATGGACAGCAGGTAGGATTTAAAAGCTGTGGTATAGGATAGCAAATGACCCTTTCTGTCTGAGTTCCCCTTAAAATCAATGCAAGGCGTACTTCTGTTTGTGATGTACACTGGCAGTGGGGAATTAATCATACTTGGCCAAGAAGCTGTGCTTGTGGAAGAGAACATATAGCTAATTATTTATATCCATGGAAACTGATCTTAGACACCACAGATCTTCTGACAGCTTCTGCAGTCTTTCTGTTCAAAAAAAAGAAGACGGTCTTCTACTGAGCATTGCTGTTAAATATGGAAATTCAGGCACCAACATTAGGTTTTAAATTAGTTCTAGAATAGGCAAGTAATTAGTATGAAACAATTGAATTAGTGATGTGAATGAGAAGTCTCTGGCAGTTGGAAATTGTACATTTAGCGTAATTTGTTTGGTCTATTTTGTTACTTTTTTTTTTTTTAACACAGTGCTCAAGATGGGAGAAAGAAATGAAGTGCAGGGGGAGGGAGACTTCAAGAATTACATTGAGCTAATTCACTACTTGGAGCTAATTTAAAGTGATTAGCAAAATTCATGATATTTGCCTTTCAGGCTTTAGATGAAAAAGCTTGTGGCAGCCAATATCTGGATATGTAATTAATCTTCTATTTTATCTTTTAAACTGTGAGAAACCAGGTCCGATTTTGAAGCGTTAAGTGTCTTCTGTAGCCCCTCACCCAAAACCCAACCAAAAAAACAGCTACTCAATCAGAGCTTTTATTTTCTTCACCTGCATCCCACCACTTCTCCCCTCGCTTTTCCCTTTGAGCATGAAGATCTTGCAAGCAGCACAGGTGGTTTCGGAAATATGTTTCGCAGTTCTCTCTCTCCATTCTTGCACACACCTTGTAAAGACTCCTTTCTGGATTCAACTTAACTCCTGACTGAGGCAAAATGGACTGGTTTTCTGCACTTTTGCCTCACTCAGGAATGTCCCTATAGTTACGGCTAAATGAAAGACTAGTTACTGCTAAATAAAAGAGGCCAGGAAATAGCTCTTGCCTTTAAGGCTGAGTGGTGTTGGCTGGCTTGTATTAACACTGTTTAGAGCTTTCTCCCTGCATAGCAGACTCTAGAGAGCTCTTTGGTGCATTTGAAAACAGACGAAAAATTGAGCTAACAACGAAGCAATGCAAACAGTCAAAGGTCTGGTACTCAGGTTTTCTCCTTGCTGCCTTTTTGTTTAGTGCTACGAGCATACCATAGGAGTTCATGAACGCTTGTTTAGAGTGTGTATGACCTACAGACCCTAAAGGGGATCCTATCATTTCATTACAGTGTTGCCCGAGTAGCAGGAAGAATTGGACTTGTTGTTTGTCCAAAATAAAATCTCTGGGGGAAGGGTTAATGAGTTGTGCAGAGATAAATAATGCTTGTCAAAAGGATGGGTTTATAAAATTAGCACTGGAATTAAGTATTTTTAAAGGTTTGAAAATGCAGAAAACCATTTATTCAAAATGTATGCTGAGTGAAACCAAACCTTTTCCTGACATGACGATAGCTGTGTGGGAATCTCTGTACATCATCACTCAGCTGTGAGCAGACTGCATGGTGACTCACAGGTGCCCAGTATGATAGGCCATCAAAAATTGCTTGGAAAATGGATGAAAAGGTGTCTTTGAAGCTCATCAATCTGTCCACTATACACGATCCTGGAAACTAACCAAACCACCATGACTAAAACAGCCTTATAACCCAAGCTACATGAGGCACATCGAACAGTTTCCTCCTTCACAGAAAGCAGAAATTCAAGGATTGTTAGATCCTTGATAAGGGAACATTTGGTACAGTGCATGATTTGTATTAACTTTGTTACCATCTAAGTCTTTATGAGTCATGCTATTCATCCCCAATGACTAAGCAGCATATTTTGAGATTTTCTTCTCTAATTTATAAATACAGTTTATAAATATTAATATGCTGAAGAGAAGGTTAAAAAGTAACTACTGATGCCTAAAATGGCCTGTGTGAGGGAACAACACCTGACTCTGGAAATTTTTTATGAAACAAGATGTATAAAGATCAGCTAGGTGAGAAAAACAAAAAGCAGGATAGGATATATTGCTCCCTGGGCAAAATCTTTAAATGGAACTGTATACTTTTTGACAGATACATGTGCTAGTGCATCTGTGAATTATTTTGACTCGACATGGAAACGACTGGATGACTTTCTGTGGCTGTTGGTGTTCTGCAGCTCAGCTAGACCATTTTAATTGGGCCTTTCTATCTTAAATCTAGAAGTAAAAGCTTGTTCATTAAACCGTGAAGAGTTACTGTCAGTCTCAGTATAACTGGGACTACACCATACGAATTGATGATAACATATATGTGAATATTGTATAAATGTACTGTTTTGATGGGAAATGTTTTTTGTTGCATGCCAGGGGTTCAAAATTTTGACCTTCACAGCTTTTTTTCTGGAAAGTTTTGTAAATGTTCCTGGTACATGTACTTCCTAAGAATGCTGAAGAGGCTTGGTTGTTTTTGTCAAAAGACAGAAACACAACATGAACTGGCTGTGGTTTTGGAGAACATTTTTCATGTTGAAGTTTTTTCTATAACACTGAGTTCTAGAGGCGAAGCAAGAAACTGCATGAGACAAAAGCCTGCAGGAGTACTTGCAGGAAGAAGTGAATATAATACAAAGCAGGAAACACAAACTATACTACAAACACGACGCCTGTTAAAATGTTGTTCTAACAATTTATGCTGGAAAAAGGCTGTTGATGTAGAGGAAATGAGTGTCAGAATCAGTGTTTTAAAGAACATTTTTTGCAAACGTTGGCGTTGTCGTCTTGGATCACTGTGAAGCTTTATATGTGTCGGACTGTAGTATGCTAGCACAACTCCTTATGGTTTGTAGATCCTATTTGAATCAGAAACCACTTCAGGAGACCAAATTGATGTGTCTAAGGGTGAAAAATTGAAGGATGTTGATAGTAATATTTATTGCTGAGCTTATCGAAGCTAGCATTTTATAAACTGCTTTATAAGTAGCTGATTTTGAATGTCTTCGGAAAGTATAGCCAGAGTATGTTTAGTTCTTTCTGTAGGTTTCAGTAATGTCTGTGTATGGTGAGAAGGCATAGAAATCTGTGGAAAAAAAATTGTATAGAGGCTGTAGAGGGGATGACTGGCTTCTAATGGTGAGAGAAAATAAACAACTAAGCAGAGGGTGGCTTTGGAACAGTTCTCTGTATGACTAAGAGATGTCTTGTGCTGTTACATGTATTTTTCGTGTCGTGTCCTTACAACTGAAGTCATCTTCTGTATACGTGGCAGCATCTGGCTATGCCTCCACCACTTCCATCCCACCAGAGTGCTTTAAACACATGCTAAATAGAATGATAATTCACTAGTTGAAGGTTAATGAAATTGCAACTTATTTGAGGATTATTGTTTCTTCACAAATCTACCTCAGCCCTACCTGCCTACTCCCCTGGCAGAGATGGAAGAACAGTGTGTATCCTGTAAAATGCAGATTAAAATCGGCAACATTCAGAAAAGAAACTGGGAAAATCAATTAACCATCTTTTGTAGCAGGGGTGCCCACCGCTACGTTCACCATGATTTATCAGTTCCTCTGCACTTTGCCTAAGTAGTTGCTTGAGGGAGCAGTTTATAAATGAAAGAATGAATTTGTGGGCTAAGAGTGTCACCGTGGCACAACGTGAACAACCAGGCCTTGAGTTACTGGGGGTGGTTTAGTGCCCGGCATTTAATTTGTTATGCCTGTTCTACTGCTAATTACACAGCTAATGGACTAGTTCGTGTTTGGGCATGGTCACATTAAACAGCGAGACTTAGCCCTACTAGGTGGTAAGGTTCCCATGTTATCTGTGGTTTAGTAAAAAAAAGATATTACTGCATAAGGCTGGGTTTAATTTTAGTTTGCACTATTCCTGCAGGTCAGGTATGTGTTTGGTAATACAGTATCATCATTACACTTTTACACCTTTGTCATTCATCAACTTTTGTAGTGTATCAACTTTACCGAGGTCTTTGTAGTAGCTTTTTAATTATGAGGTTTGAAAGCATCACTGCACATCAAATTGATCCTGGGAGATGCTCCATATTCTCTTATTTGGGTGCTTGGATGTAAGGGACATATCAGTCACTAGACCACCAGTAAATGCAGAAGGCATTTGTCGAGGTTGTCCGGCCCAAGCAAGCAATCAGGTTGGATGATGCCCTTCCTTGACTTTTTGGCAGAAAACATAATAATCGTACGTTCATGTGAGAAAAGTTTGAAATTTTGTGAGAGCATGCATATTTATCACGCCACAGAGGGATCCATGGCCAAGCTCCAGTTGACTATATAAATACTAGCTGAATAAACTGCTCCACTGCAATGGCCTGTGCTTCTGTGGCTGACAAGAAGAGCCAGCAACTGGTTCAGGTGGGCATGAGAAAGAAGACTGATAATTACTTACCAGTTAGCACTCAATAACCAGTTTGATGGAATGCACTTGCCTGGCAAGGGAGAGGGTGCTTTGTTGCATGGACCAGGAAAGGAACTGTCACCAGTCTGGTATCAAATTAATTGCTACTATGCCTTGAGGCAGTAATTCTGTAGAGGGGTCTGATTACCTAATAGTTCCAAATTAGAATGGGTATTTGAGTCTGTGTATATATCAAGCAGTGAGGAGGCACCTCCTCATACTACTGAAGTTAATGCTTGCAAGGGGGCAGGGCCAGGGAGGTCCCAGGAAAACGCTTGAACTGGTCTGAACCAGGGCAAAGGAATGACGACAGCACTCAAACAGCTGGAAATGATTAAAGAGGAATAATTACCTTCTCCTGTGTGGAAATATCACCAAGTGGTTTCCAGATGAGCTAATAATGTTGCAGTCTAATTAGAGAATATCCTTTCCATCTTGACTGTCTTACTGGGTGGACAAGCTAATAGGATAAGTTTGTCCTGTAGGGCTGAAAAATAAATTCACCCATTTCATAAACTGTTGGAGCTAAGCCAGTGATCAAAATTGCACCGTTAACATAGCAGATGGCATGACTTCTAAAAGCCAGTTTGACGTGTTTTTGGCACTGCTACATTTCTAGTTGAGAAATTGTTGAAGCTCTTGAAGCATTTGAGCTGTCAGCTGGACTAAATGACTGTTTAATATTTTTTACAGAATAGCACTTTATCATAGAGATGCCTTTTCCTCTCTCTTCTTAATGATAAGCAATTTGTGTTTCTGCAATAGTTTGCTCATATCCCATGCTATTTCATAATTTTCCTCTTTGGGTTTTGGTGATATCCTCTGAGTCAGGAGTGAGGTTTTCCCATTTAAAACGGTCATTCCTAAAGTGTTAATAGCGGTTGTCAGTGAAATTACTACATTGTCTTGAAAAAGTATTTGTATCCTGGTCATTTCGGCTTGAAGAAAACAAAAGCCCTTACATTTCAATCATTGGTTACAGCTGTGTAAAATAATTATTGTAATATATAGAATTTAAAAAAGTGTTGTTGATAATCAGTCTATTATTTCATATGTTGGATAGATTGATCAATGACTCAGAACGGGTTACTTAATCTCAAATTTAGGAAATTATAAGAAATTAAGGTCAGTTCAGATTTTTTTGGTGAAAAATATTGATTCTTATTCATGTGGAATCTTTTTTAATATTGAAGGAATGTTCACAATCAGACATGTAGGTTCTGGAAAAATAAACCCAATACCTATAGCTTTCAAGAATAAAATTTAAGGAAGAATTAGAAAATGGGCCATACTCTGTATGTCAGATTATTTTATTAGGGACTTAAAAATTTGAACCAATTATGAACTTTGGACTAGGGATACAAGATTTGAACCAATGAGAATTCTATTCAGCATCATCTACATAAACATCAACTGACATATGGATGACATTAATAGAAACGTCACCAAGTCCTTAAACGTTTTGATCTGGTAGAGTGTTAGCACCAAGGTGTATTATAGCAGTAAAACCCATATAAATAAGTTGATGATGGTCTTTCAGAGATATTTGGCAAATTTCTGCATAACTGAATTTTCAAAGAAAAATATGACCAATTTATTATTATAATTTTAAAATATTTTTTCGTAATTTTTGAAAAAATAACCAAGCCCCAAACCAAAATGCCTTTCTACCAGGAATAACAAATCAAATATCTGACTTTATATTAGATCATGTGAATAGAAATAGCTCTGTTTGCTTCATTATTCAGAAAGGTTTGTCTTGGATCACTTCAACACGAAGCTAAATCTTTCTGTGTTGCTGCAGTATACTATGGAGTTATATTTCTGATGTTTTTTTTCCTAAATACGCAAAGCTCCTCCCCACATGTCCCATAAACATAAATATCTCCAGTCTGACCAATTTTGCCAAATAGAAGTCCCATGGTTTTTATCTGTGTTACTATACATCAGGTTTTAAATCCAGGCAAAAAAATCCAGGTTTGCAGGTTCACCAAGTATTAATGTTTCCTGAGAAACCCAGGGAAACACCTGCTAAAAGCCAAATAGTAGAACAGAAAAACGAAAACTGGTGTAAGTGCTTGTTTTCTTTTCCAATAACACTAAAGAATAAGGATCTGTGTTAGGCCTGCAGCAGAAAAGCCCTTAAACACATGTTTAACTTCAAATACATGAATAGTCTCATCAAAGTCAGAACATTAAATTTTTATCCTCAAAATATGTGGGTTTTTATAATTGGCAGTTGCAGACAGTCTGGTGAATTAGGAGCAGATGTAGAATTTAATAAAAACTCTTAGTTCTCATATTCAAATGAATAGAAATTTGTTAGAATTTCATACAGTCTGAAAACTTTGGCCACGGGTGAGACATCTCTTTGTTGAATGTAAAGCAGAAAACCTGGTCCAAGTGAGTTTATGTAAATATCTAGACAGCTGTCCTGTTTGGGTTTGTTTTGTTTTGTTTTCATTTCTTCCTTCTTCTGTCTTTTAATTGAATAGCTGTATAATGTGGTCTGTTCAGTTTTGAATCTACAGTGCTCAAGAATGTGGAAACCAAATCAAATTTTTAAACCTCTTTGAGTCTATGATTTAAATCATTTTTTACCCTTTGTTCATCTCAGGCCACCTTTAGTAACTCACATTCTGAATTGCCACTCAGCTGTCCACAAATGGTGTCCTACATATTGGTGACATCTCCCTCCTGAGAAGTTTTTCTGGTTAGACCTTGATGTAGTGGAAGTTTCCAGGCTTCCAAAATAGGTTAAAGCCCTTTATAAATGCAGTTATCCTTGTCCTGAGAAACTGTGATTTGAAATACAATCTCACATATGCCAAGTGAATGATGTAGGCTACTGTGATTCTGGGGTGGTTTCCATCTTTTTGTCTTTTCTTAGCTTTTCAGATGGACCTATTGTAAATTCATGTGGATGGTCTAATCACCTGAGCTATACATACGCCTAATTTCAGGAAATCCTCATAGCACCAAGTACTGAGCCTGCCCGTCACATGTCATGTTCGACTCTCCATGCTGCCCATTTTCTGTGTCCTTTCCTGCTGGATAGGCCAGGCAGGTTGCCAGCTCCACCCTGACACTGCTTTTCATTATGGGAGCTGTTCTTACCTTACAATTTGTAGGTAGATTTGGCACACATTTTGGAGCCGAGGGTACCCTAGGTAATGGCATGCTTGTAATGATAAGTTTTGCATGTCCAGATAAAGACCAAATTTGTGATCATGGAAGTAGATAGGTCAAGGCTTTGTAACCTGGTACCTAAAATTTAAAAATTAAATAAGTAATTTGGATTTTAAAAACTTAATGAGTCAACTTCTGCTGACTTTTCTATTTCACATCAATTTTAAGGGAGGGAAGGCATTGTGGCTCTGCAAATTTTTGATACAGAAAGGTATGTAAGACTTGTTACTGCTTTTCTTACAAGGAATTGTCAGAGAGCTTTCTTCCCTGTCCGTTTTGGTTGAGACCTGTTTCTCCTGCAGCTTCCTTCCTTCTTTCTCCTGCTGCGGCCTTCTGGAAGCTTCAAGATGCCCAACCTCATGGCCGCTCCGAGTCCTGCAAGATGAACCATGGATTTCTCTGTTCTCCTTCCCAGATAGTGTTATTGACTGCCAGTTTCTCTTTTGTCTTAGATGCTGCTGTTCAAAAAAGTTTCCCTGACTTAGCAGGCCTTCTCTTACAGTCTCTATGGCAGGGCAGGACACTCATACGTATCCTAAAAATGAACTGCATGCCCTCATCAGCAGGATTGTCAAGGTACCTCACTTGCGTGTGCCTGCTCTTACCTCAGCATGCAGAAAGGTGACCTGAAAGGCTTGACCCACAGTGCCAAAGTTGTGGCTTGTTAATGCTGTGAAGCACTTCAGCTTTAAAGACAGACATTCAGTTAACAACAACAGTAGAAAAAAATTAGGAAAAGGCCATAAAAGTAGAACCGCTGAATGGAATTAGTACTGTTAAAATCCTATACAACTGCTGCTGAAAAGCAGTTCCAAGTTTCAAATGTGTTGATATGCTCTAGGAACACGCTCAAGTTGCTCAATTTAGATTTGGAGGATTTTAACACTCTGCTTTGAAGAAGGGGAAAAAAAATCCATGGTTGGGAAAACTTGGAAGGATTTAACACTCTGTTAGAAACCTGGCGACTCTCCCACTCTGATCAGGAGCCACGCTCTCAATGAAACGATCAAAACAAGCTGCCAGCTTGTGTACACATTATCTCTGACTACACTGCAAGAGTGCTTGGGGTCTTGTTTTTTGGGCTTCAGTGTGAAGAAAACAATTGGGTAGGAGAGGAGCATGCCAAAGGGTTTAGGGATTCATTTTTCAGTGTGAACCAGGTTCAGTACTCTGTACCCTGCCTTACACTTAGGCACTCATCTTTCAAGATTATAGATGATGTCATATTAGCAATTTCCTTGCCTTCCATACCGAAAGGAAAGAAGGGCTCTTCTGTGAGCTTCAGTTTCCTGATGGTACTTCGAACGGAGTCATTCCAGTAGATGTCACTGTGGGCCCCTCAGTTACGGCCATCCCGTTTTAGCTGTTTGCTTTGGTGTCACACACCTGCTATTACAACAGCGCTCAAACATGGTTGTAATGACGGGTCCGAATTACAGCTGTCTCGGCGTTGCTAATTTCAGCTCTTCAGGGAGTGACATGAGGACAGATACCTGCCGCATCATCTCTTGATCTCGGCAAAAGCCACGAAGCCTGGAGGCAGCGTAGTTGTGACCGGCTGTGGCAGAATGCACGAGGATGAGCATCCCTGTGCAAAGCAAGAGATAAGCATAGGCTTCGTGAGCAGGGTTATGAGCAGTCCTGAGTGAATGCGTAGGCCTTAGTGCTACAGCAGAGAAAACAACACTTTACCTCAGTAGAGTAGCAGAGCCTGGGCGCACAAATATAGAACTTAAATAAACACCCCTCTCCTCCCCTCCACCCCCCCCCCCCAAAGAGTTTTCTAAATAT
Organism: Tauraco erythrolophus; assembly: GCF_009769465.1. NCBI lineage: Eukaryota > Metazoa > Chordata > Aves > Musophagiformes > Musophagidae > Tauraco > Tauraco erythrolophus. The sequence continues at coordinate 118,133,635 of NC_141466.1, read as the reverse complement.
CTTGTTTCCAGGGATCCTGAAATGAATTTTTATTCGATGTTTTACATCAAGGATTTTTCTGGGACTTTGTACTGGAGTACTGGACACAGAATAAACCTGACAGTATTTTATAGGCTTTGAGCTTCCTTAAATAAGATAAGAATTCATACTCTGTGAGAGAATACAAAAGAGCAGACAAGGAACAAAGATAGAGCTGAAAGTAACAGAGTGGACAAGGCTGTAGAGTAGGAGAAGGAAGAAGAAGGAATAGGAAATAGATGTAAAGAAGCTCTGATGATAAAGGACAAGGGAAGCAAAGTATACCGATGCTGGAAACTCTAAATGTGCTTTAACTTGTACTTTTTAAAATTCAGGACCAGTCAGCAAGTCTTTCTAATTGCACCTTTCAGCTGATTTCTCCACAGTGGTATTCTTCATGGCTTTTGCCTCTGTTTGCAAAGACACCAGTGAGAGACTTGGGTGGGCTGGCAGCAGTCTTACAGTTCTCCTCCATCTTGCCCCAAACTCCATCCAGCCCAGAATGTCCAGCCAGTACATCCATCAGACTGTACTCAGATCAGATCTTCTCTCAAAGAGGGGTTCAATTTTGGTAAGTAAGGAAACTTGGCATGGTCCATGCAAGATATTTCTGTTTGTGGGGAGAAAACCGAGATCAAGAGACAAACTAGAAATTTCTCATTCTTACATTCAGTGGCTTTAGCTCTGATGATTTATCACATTTGCAGATGTACACCTTATATTGTCATGACGTTGCTTGTCTTGTAATCATATTCATTTCAGACTGCAAGATCAGGAACATGCATTATTAGAAAGGGAATCCTCTGCTTGGATATGATAGATAGAAAAAAAGCCTTGGAATTATTCAGCTATTTGTTGTCTCTGTGGCTTCTGAGCCTACGAATAACTCTCCAGGAAGTCTCAGAATGTGATTTTTACAAGGCTTGAGACAGTATTTGGTCCCTTATCAGAGTGCTCTGCTTTTCCTTTACAATTTCTATAATAGCCTGATCTTTCCTCACTCTATCCCTGGTGTTATTGGAGAAGTGAGAGAGCTCTGCCTGGCCCAAGGAGAAAGCTGTGGCCTTTGGATGGACTTTCAGCTATGATTTTTCATTTGTCGGTCCCCAAAGTGATGCTCTGAAACGAGGCTTTATTACTCATACGATTCCAAGGAGAGGCACTTGTTTGAAGGACTGAGTTTGAAAATTTGAAGTGAAGAGTTTCGATCCAAATGTGATAGCTTTACAATAATAAGTAGGCCCAGACAAGCTTGTTACAACAACTCAAGGAACTAGACCCAGAGTGAAGGCAGAAGTTGTATTACTTTAACACATCCTTTGTTGCTGAACTGCCCTGTGGCACGAGATAAACGTCTGGGTGGTTAATGAGAACAGTTTCAGTCTCTCAGGGCAGCATGTATTTTCACCTTCTGGAGGTTTAGATCACTGGGAAAGGACAAGCAGCAACTAGATAAACACTGTTACGAGTCCGTGACATAGGAACTCCCATATTGTATATTTTTCCAGAATTTCTCAGAACTGTCTATCTGGTCTTTGTATCTAATTGTTAAGATTTCGCAAAAAATAACACTGAGATTTACAATTCTTTAGCTAGACATAGGATGTGTACTTGCACATTAACTACAGCTGGTTTCAGAATTACTGTAGTTTTTGCCTACAGAGGTATGTTTTTTTGGTAACCTTTTGCTAGGTGTGGATTGAGATTCTTCTGTGAGGTAGAAATTCGTATATTATACAGCTAAAGACAAGGAACTTGATTTTGCATCTACATTCTAGCTTTCCACAGCACATGTGTGGAGGAGAATTCATCTCTGCTAGGGAAAAATTTCTTGCTTCGCTAAAGTCTTCCTGGTAGAGATGTGCAAAGACGAGTACAGGTTGTGTTTGCATGTATGGCTGTCCTCCAGGTAAAAAAAATCCTTGATGACCTCAAAGGAATGGCTGGAGTGAAAGCTGTCTGGCAGCAGAATTTATGTGGGTGCAGACTGCAGCTGGAATTGAGTCAAGAAGATGAAATGATTTCCTGATTTGTCTTCCCTTATTCCTCTGCCATGCAGTCCCATCAAGCTGCAGTCTCACACCACCTTAGTGGATTCTGAAGAAATCCCTGAAAACACTGTGTAAGTTTGTGAGTTCGTTATGCTGTAAAGATCTTATAAGGTTCCACTTCATTTTTACCATTCTCAGTGACCAATATGGTGTCAGCTTTTCCTCAAAAATTCATAGCCTTCAGTGACTTCTTCATGATGATTATCAGTTAAAGCGTGAGGAAAGAAGGCTTGCTGTTTCATCTTTAGCCGTATTAGGCACTGGATGCTCTTAAAGTTTTCTTTTACCTTGTTAGAACATTCCACAAATTTGATTTCGCTTCCCCCACTACATCTGGAATAAGCAAGGAAAAGAAAGAATCAGGCTTTTGAAATCTCTAGCCTCCTTCTGCACCTTCTAACTCAGCCACTTAATGACTGCAGTAACATATTGACTATTACATCAGATTCTCAGCTGATCGAAATCAGCAAAGTTGCAGTGGCTGTAATGGAGACAGGACGTTTGTAGCAGCTGGAAATGGGACTTGGCGTATCACCTAGACCAGACTTCTATCTTAATTACCTAGTTTATGCCCATTTAAAATAGTCTATGTGCAAGGTGTCTGAGCTAATGGCGAAGAAGTAATCATAACACTTGAATTTCCTGATTTTTGAGTGCTTGATTCCTCAGCTGTGATGTTGCTTTATGTTTTTTCAATACTGCTGGCCTCATCTAGCTGTTTTATGGCTTCCGCTCCCAGTGTCTCAGAACTGTATCGTGCCTTGTGCCGCTGCTGGACTTAACTTGCTCTAGAAGGGATCAGGACTCCCGTAGGATGCCAGATTTTCATTTTGAAAAACACTGAGCTGTGCTGATTTAGACAGTGCAATTCTAGGCGCTTTCCTCATGCACTTTGTCATAGAAAGCTTATGGTGGAGGTTCTCAAACAGAAAGCCCTTGAGTAAAGCTATAATCCTGGCTTGGAGCAAGAGGCAATAGACCTGTCAGTAATACAGTGGCATGGGAAATGCTGCTGTAATTAAGTTCACTCAGCTTGTCTGTATAAATCTCTGTAATAGAGGCTTTGTATGCTAGTGCAGCCATTTTAATTTATGTTGTTTTGAAACTAGGTAATCAGATTGTCAACTGAAGTGTGATCTTTTCTCCATAAATGTACTTTGCAAAAGTATACTTAAAACCATCAAAATGAATTCTTCTGTGTGATGCTATAAAAATAACAAGAATGGTTTTTAAACCTGCCATCTCAAGTAGTTTGGGAAGCCTATAAGCTCAGGTGCAAGAGCATATTGTGTGCAGGAGACGGCACACAATAGTAAAAAATGGGTAATACTTCATTTCCTTTAGGTGAGCAAGATTTTGCCCAAAGTTTAGCAGACCTTTTGTTTGACAGCTCATAAGCTTTTTTTAAAAAAAACATATTTGCTGGTTATTATTTTGAAAAATGCATAAAATATATTTATTTTGGAGGCTATATACAATACTGGATTTTTTTCCATTTTTCTGTAAATACTGCATTTTAAATAGCTGTTGGTACATGGACTAGTGTAAGATCCCTTTGTAGTCCGATACTGTGTAGAATTCAATGTAAAGCTTTTAAACATTTAATCTCAGTATCATTATTTGGGTTTTTTTTTTAGGGTTAGAACTAAAAAACCCAACACATATGTACTGTGCCTTCATGTGAATGTTTGTATGCTTGAATGATTCCTATAATAAAAACACATAGAGAAGTGAAAATCTGTTCAGTTTGCAGCAGGAGAAATGGCAAAAATTGTCACACATGTAATTAAAAATGAGGAGTTCTTCTGGCTGCAGGGTTGACCTACTGAATTATGGTATAAAGAACTTCACAGCTCTCAGAATTTTTTAGGTATCATGTTTAACTCATTTGAATTTTCAATTTCATATTATATCCAAACAGCTACAATTTAAAAATAGTGGGAAGCACACAATGCTATTATAAAAGTTTAAAGTATCTTGAGAATGAAAGGAATGTTGGGTAGTTTGCCACGAGCTGCTTAGATCAGACTTAGAGTAAATTAGCAAAAGTTAGCTGTACCGGTACAGCTTTTCTGGCAAGCCCTCCTTATGCAGATGGAAATAGAAGGAGCTTTTTGGTAATAGATGCCTGGATGAAGTGAGCTATTTTGGAAAAAAAGTACTTTAAAATATTTTCATAACTACAAGTACACTAACTTTGGCTGATATTAAGATATTATTAAAAACTCCCACCCCGCTCCTGACACTACATTGTCTGGAGGTAAAGTGTTAACAGCTGCGCTTCCTTGGTAACACATTTGTTAGTACTAAACCTGTGGTCTCCTATATTGTCTGGAACAAGTTACATACAAGTCAGATGGGTGCACTGGAAATAAGCCAAGTCAGGTAGCCCTTCTAACCCCCTCCCCACACCCTATCCCCAGATTTCAGTTGTTTCTCAACCTCAAGTTTATGACTCAGAGGGTGGTGAGGCAGTGGAACAGGTTGCCCAGAGAAGTTGTAGATGCCCCATCCCTGGAAGTGTTCAAGGCCAGGTTGGATGAGGCTTTGGGCAACCTGGTGTAGTGGAGAGTTTCCCTGCCCATGGCGGGGGGGTTGGATCTAGATGATATTTGAGGTCCCTTCCAACCCTAACCATTCTATGATTCTATGAATCAGACATTGTGGCATAGTGCCCATACAGAACAAGGAGATAACCAGGAAGTGTGTATGACTGCAACATACACTTTGGGGATTATATTTAAGACCTGATAGCTGTAAGCTCACAGCTAGTCAATTGGTCCTTATTCAGCCCTGCAGGAAGTAGGAACAAGTAAAAATCCCTGTTCCTCCTTAATCAAATTTTGGTTCCAGGGATAATGAAACGGAAACAGATACTTACATAATACCTTCTGCTGGAACCAAGGGTTAGGAGTGCATGGAAGGCAAAAGACAGCTACCAATCAAAGAGCTGGAAGAAGGGGAAACTATGGATTTATATCCTCTTTCAGTTCCTTTCTTGTAAGTATAACCACTGCTCTCTTGAAGGTCACTATCACTACTAAGCGACGGGCAGCACTGCTTGTCAAAATGAGAAAACAAAGAATTCTTCCTTTACCTGCAAAGTTAACTTTGATGCAAGTGGATTAGAAGAGCTCACCTAGTACCTCCTCTGGTGGATCTGAGCATGGGATATCCTTGCATAAAAGCAGATTGACAATGTGGGTGAAACATTGGCAAAATCATTTTTACTACTCAACCACTTGCAATTTTTACATCCTAACTTACTCCTGTGCCAGTGTGTAGGGACCTCAAGGGAGGATTCATTCTCCGTGTCCTCTGGTTCCCTCCTCCTTCAGTGTGGTTTTGGCTTAGTGTGGAGTGAACTGGTGGTTTAGATTTTGGTGCGTCAACCATGGTAATCTGACCTCGGACTAGAACATATGACATAACTAGCATGAGATACAATTCTGGTATACAAGAGACATGTTGAAGCTTTTACATCTCAAGATCTGCAAGACTGTCTATAAATTCAATGCCCTGTTGGGCTTGTTAAATAGCATCACTTTATTAGCACTTCAGCTGCATGCGAAGTAGGATTATACATTTTTCCCCTGGCAGTCAAGACTTTTTGTTGTGATGGTAAGACAAACAGGCAGAATTTGTCATTTTTAACAACAGATATGTAATCTAGAAGTGCCTTTAACTTGTGTGTTCTCTCATGACACATCTTATTTCTGAAATCATATGAAATGTTCTGAAATAAGTTTAAGTAGTAATGTATGTTTTCTCTTTGCAAGTTTTCCTTTCATTAAGTATAGTCCACAAGTGACCTTGTAGCTGAACAATACTACTGCTACTTTCTGCTATTACTGTATATTATTTTTCCCTTCAACAGTTTATACAAATAAATCAATTCACTTTAACATATTACATAAATAAAACCTTTGTTTATTACCATTTACTCAATAAAAGCTCTCACTGAATTTTATGATCACCTTGGTACTTGTAACGTTTAGTTGTTCAAACATAGATATGAAAATGAATTCCTTACTAATGATAGATTTTAATCACATAAAGACTCTTCATAAACACTTGATTTGCTTTTAATTTCAAAGAAGTTGAAGCATCAGCTCTTTGAGGTTCTGCATCATATTACTCTTCCATCACCTAAGATTCAATAGAAGCTATGGTTAAAAGCTACTTACTGCTTCTTTGAAATGGCCAAAGTGCTGGAGTTAAATTATAATTGCCCAGAAATTTAGGTGAAGGAAAGAATTATCCCATAATGAAGGGAGAGTCTGCAGTGAGTGACCTGCTGCCTACTCACAGAAAGAGTATCGGGAGATAGTTTGCCCTCACTGTAAAAACTGAGAAGTCTGGTTGAGATCATGGTTGAGATCCTTTCCATTGTGCCATGTTAAACGATTCATGGTCTCCCCTCTAGATGCCAGTGAAAGATTTTGTTGTGTCTTAGTGATGGTAGCAATGATAAAGCAATGACTACACTGACATTAAAGAATGATTACAGTCTTTATCCTTCTGTGGGTTAAAGAAGAGTTGAAGCAAAAGTTCATAGGGAGCTAGATGGTCTGAAGAGCTGGTAATGGAATGAGGGCTGGTCCTCAGCCAAGTGACAGCATCTCCGTGCTGCTCTGAGTCAACACCAGGTGCAGAAATGACCAGAGTGGGGCAGGGAAAGAAGGAGAATCATCGGGCTTTTTTGAAGCTCCGAAAGGTTTTGAATTAATACTTCAGCTGGAGAAACAGACTGTATTTTAGATCTGAGCACTTCCACTTTTTACAACTAGAAGGATGAACCTGAGGTTTTAGAAAATATATTACTAAATATATTATGTATGTTTGATTTATTAGTAGTGTCTATACTCCCATGAAATTACTATATGTGGATTTTTTTTTTTACTCTCTATTGATAAATTGACTAAAATAAGGTGCTAAAAATGAACTCTTAGGGATAGCTATGAAAGAAGAAATTACACTTTGTTTATGACTGAGGGATGAGGCTGTGAGCAAAGCTGATCCAACAGAGGTTTTTCATTGCATTTTGTTTCAAGTAGGGATGTTCCACAGCATGGCTCTGATGTTTACTATGTAAGCACTTTATTTCACTACAGCAAATGTATTATTCTCTATCAGTCCTCTTATTTTCTGTCATAAACGTCAATATTTCCCCCATTGAAAATCATATACCACCTCTGTGATTGTTGTAGCTTTTATGAAAGTGCAATGTTAAAGTAATATCTGCACTATTAGAGACTGTCTTGGCAGCTCTAAGTTTGGGGCAGTCTATAAGAAAAATGAATATTTAATTGTCTCCATGTGACTGTTCCTGTTTTCCTCGATGTCAGTAGGAATCTTTAGCCTTTTTTTGGTGTCCAAGAGAAAAAAACAGCTGCCACTGGAAGTTCATTAGCATGTGAAACTGCTAATTTGAAATACTGCAATCTGCTCATTAAAAAGTGCAATTTTAAAGGTAGGAAAAACAATAATTATTTTGTTTGAATGGTTTTAGAGTGTTGAACATTTTCTTTAAAGATTCTTTGAAATTTCAGTCAGAAAAGAGCTGATGCAATTAGTGGGAATATTATCGGAAAACACATTTATGTGTCAAATCATATTTAGCAGAATTTGAATGAAACAATTTCAAGTTTGATGGTGTATCCTGTGGTGCTCTTCAAAAATATTAACCACCCTTATGCTGTATAAATGCAAACTATTATTCCAGAGTATATTATTATACTGCACTTCTCCTGTAGCTGTAACAGTACTCAGTGTACTGTAAATGATTGGGAAAATACTTCTCTACACAATAAGAACCGTGCTACGGTTTTAATTAAGTGATCCATTCAGTAGAATATGGATTTCAACTGGGTAATAGTCCCTATCAGCAAGATAAATGCTAATTCATAGGCAGGAAATTATAGAAAATAAGCATCCAGGAAAAGTGGTAAACCATTAGCTAGTCGCAGCGTTCAATGTCACTGACATTATTGCTATTGTATCTAACAATTCACGTAGAAATAAGAACATAATAAGTAAGAGACGACAGTGGCAAGTGGACCCCATGTTGCAGTAGCCCACTTGTAACAGCTTTGAGAGCATAAAGAAATCCCTTTTGCTTTGGCCTCAAATCACATACCTTTTAGTCCTGAGGCAGCCTGAAACCACCCTCTTGTACAATTCTACCAGATTCTGGTAGTCCTGATACTAGCAAAACGCCTGAGATTGGTACAAATGTCCAAACAAGCTGTGCAGATTCCTCCTTGCCTTCCTGTGTAACGGCATCAGGTCTGCCAATGAGTGATTATAATGGAGCAACAAACCAAAACACCAGCTTGGGAGAACACAGTCAGGATGGAGACAGAAATAAATGGAGTAGTGTTATAGAAGCAAGAAAGAAAAATTGAGTCGCGCACATCGTACACACGTTAGCATCATGGGAGACTGTTTGATCACCAAGGGACGTTAATGAAGTCTAGCTACGAAGTTAACTAGAGATTTTACTTCAGCAAAACACACTGAAAACACACCATTCCTGGAATACCTGCAAACTAGCTTATTTTTAACTATTTGTATTATCAGATCTCCGAGCAATGACTCTCCTGTGGGAAATGCAGGGCACAAGCAAAGAGCCCTTGTTCACAGCTGCTGAAAGCTTGCGTGCCCAAGCGCACCACCAGCCTCGCTGATGCCTCATTAGGTATCGCTGTTGTACTGGCAGCAAGCGGAGGTTGAAAGGTTGCCAGCTAGTCCCTTGCATTTTCAGGAATCCTCCTTTAATTTCAGGCGTTCATGGGAATACAGAGGAGCCATAAGGCCTGACCCCGAGGTGCCGGTTGCTGCACAGAGGAGCAACCCTTATTGCCATGGCACCTTCAGCGTTCCGTGGGGCTTGGTTGGTCATCCTCAGGCTGCCATCCAGGTTGCACCATGGAGGTCAAAGCAGCTTGAGAGAGGGAGAAGGGCTCAGTGTTCAGAGAAGGGATCAGCCAGGGGTCTTTCTGCAGAGGAAGCTCTGCAGAGCTTTTTGGAGAAGGGCTGGGAGACAAGTCTGCATGTGCCACGTGGCCCAGGACAAAACTTGGAGGACCCGTTGCTGCTGTGAGTGATCCTGGATTAGGTCTGCCTTCCCTCAAATTTTAATCTCAAACTCTTTTAATTTTTTTGTGTCTTTCTTTCAAGAAAGTCTGTAATAGCAGGTACTGACATACTTTTCTTTTTACAAGTGTGATAAGCAAGCCAGATGAGCTGTTGTAATACAATTCTCTATAAGCAGTGCCTGTGGAAGGAGGGAAGGGGGCTAAGCTAAAGTTGTGCAGATATTTGAGTCTCTTCCATTTCTTAACTTGTCTCTGAATGACTTTGAGGGCATGTAGCATGTTTTCCCTTTAGCGATTGTCAAGTCAGATGTGTCATCCCATGCCCCTTGCCACCTATGTTTGGCATTTCCTGCACATTGGCAGGCAGGTCGAGGGAAGTGATTCTGCCCCTCTACTCAGCTCTCGTGAGACCCCACCTGGAATACTGTGTTCAGCTCTGGAGTCCCCAACACAAGAAGGATGTGGAGCTACTGGAACGAGTCCAGAGGAGGGCCACGAAGATGATCAGAGGGCTGGAGCACCTCTGCTATCAAGACAGGCTGAGAGAGTTGGGGCTGTTCAGCCTGGAGAAGAGAAGGCTCCGGGGTGATCTTATAGCAGCTTTCTGGTACCTAAAGGGTGAGGTACTGGAACAGGTTGCCCAGAGAAGTTGTGGATGCCCCATGCCTGGAAGTGTTCAAGGCCAGGTTGGATGAGGCTTTGGGCAACCTGTTGTAGTGGAGGGTTTCCCTGCCCATGGCAGGGGATTTTCAACTAGATGATCTTTGAGGTCCCTTCCAACCCTCACCCTTCTATGATTCTATGATTAGCTTTGGTGCGATGTGGTGCCAGGGTGGCTTGCGTGTTGTGATGTAGGCTCCTGCACCGAGTCCACTGCAGCTCTCTTCAGGCAATCTGCAGATAAGAAATAACCGTATGAAGTCTAAACCAATGGCTGCTTACACGAAGAGCTTTCTAATTGCAAGCGTATTTTCTGCTGCTTATCAGAAAATGACTGGATGATAGTTTCCTCCTTATGTTTTGGATAGTACCAGATTGCTGTGCTTTTATAGCATATTTAGTAATGGATTCTGGAGAGGGAGAGTGCTGATAAAATTATTTATTATGCAGTAATCTATTAAACTCTTCCCTGAGTAAACTCAGCAATGGATCTGCAGACATTACAAATGTATGTAAGATTTTTCTGCAGATTTGGAAATTAGAGAAAAATAAATTAAGCAAAGATCATTAGTCAAATAACAATGTAAAATAATGTTATTTCAGTTTAGGTACAAAATCATCAGCTCTAATAAGATTGGCATGCCTCTGTGGCCATTAATGAAGCATGCCAATATACCTTGTTCTTGGAGTTAGACCTCTGTGGAAGTGTATGAACACTGTGTTAAAACTCTGGAAGGGAAATATAATACCAGCAGCAGTAATCACATGTTGTTTCATGATTCAAGCTCAAAGAATTCTGCTCCATGAAATAACCAGAACTTCGAACCTTATTGAATCTACTATTGTGCAGTAATGTTTTAAAGAAATGGTGTACTATAAGGTTTTGCATGCTTACTTTAGGGAACAACAGATATATTGAAATTTCTTAACTGCACTTCAAGTCTATTTGTAAGGTATTAAGTCAGTATTGAGATTTTTCTCTTTGTCCCAAGTTAAAGGTAATGTTTTGTGCTTGGCCTTCAAAAAAGGAAGTTGTTAATTTGACATAAGCAAAACAAGACTATTGAACAGGTGGCTGTAAAAGAAGGTGAAATAAGTGAAATGTACCTAACTTTGGAGAACAGCTACTTTTATTAAAGACTGAAGTTTGACACATTCAGATTTTTTTCTTTCTTTCTGAGTTTGAGATTTTCTTGTTTTTTCTTAGCAATTAAAGTAACAAATGGGTAGACAGGATAAAGCAGCTTAATTAAAATATATGATACTCTTTCAAATGAAAGAAATAATGACCGTGTCTAAATCATTCACCTCCTGAAAAAGAGGCTAGAGTATAAGACCTTTTGCTAGTGTAAGTTGACTTGACTGAAGTAAATTCAATCAGTATCAGACAAGCTAGACTGCAGTCTAAGGTAACCAGGAATACAACGAACCATGCCAATTACAGATGACAAGAAGTAATTTTTATATAGATTACTTTTGTTAACTGGACCAGTTTTGATTCCTGTAGTAGCTTTGAAACCTGATTTTGATCTCATGCCAATGTTAGTTCCTTGCTTTCGATTTTTTGACTGGCAAAACTAAATCCAACATGGACCTTATATCTGGAGACAAACATGAGACTTCCAATATCAAAACTCACTGTAAAATGACGTAAGGCAGCTTGTCTGCAGCCTTGCCATGGGTGATCTACTTCATAGAAAGTACTGTGGACTAATATTTAGAAAAAAATGTGCATATAAAATTAAGCATGTTCAGGACTTTATCTGGAAAAGGCACTCCACTCATTCAAAGGTCTTTTCTACATCAAGTGAGAGAGACTGTTTTCCACCACCAGCTCCAAAGATAGGGCACGTTTACCTTCTCCTCATGCTGCAGGTAAATTATTTCCTCAGTGTGATATCCAACCTGTTCTGAGGAGTAACTGTAACAATCAAAAACCTCCTTTGATTTAATAAAATATAATAAGAACTGTTAAGCTCTGTGTAGCGAAGCAAAAATTTGTATCCTAGATTAGCAAAATGGAAATCTTTGTTTTTTTCATTATGACGGGAAGAGGTGCAGGCCATATATTCTGCATATCTTCAAGACCTGCATATCAGGTGTGTAACTGGAATATAAATTGTCATTAAGTAGATTGGCTATTAGAGGTCTCGTTTTTAGTAAACAGAATAGATGACTCCTTAATAGGTTTCACCTCTACCTTCACAGGAGTGTTAGTGTTTATTTTAACCCTCTGAATTTTGTGAGATAAGGGAAGAGTTAATTTATTTGAAAGTTATTATATCTGATAATGTGGAACTGAGACCTCAGGGAATATATAGTTGCATAAAGGTGGCAACTGCAAGTCAGAAACACACTGTTCCCTTTAATCTATTCCTGAGGATAAGTGCTGCCCAAAGCTCCGGAGGACCAGCTGTGCATGAAGTTAGCAAAGATTTTACTTAGCCTGTCGGAACATCAGTGATGCTTGTATTTAGAGATGCTCTCTTTTATGAGGGAGTCTTTTCTGGTTTATATATTTTGACTGCTTCTAAGCTATATTTATGGTTTACCATAAATGTTTTCACATAAATTTGTCAGTTAGCAACAGTAAAATCAATGAACTCTGGTGATTGCTATCAGCTCCCCATAAAAGCTGGTGGTTTTTTTTTTTTTGACTTTTGCTCTTAATTGCAATGATGTAGGGTTTAAGTCTTCTTGAGAACCCTGAAACAACAGCGTATTTATGTTATCTTTCATATAAAATTATTTATATGAATGAAGGCTTCTTTAACAGAAACTTCTATGAAAAGCTCTAAGTCAAAACTCAAAGCCTAGAATTACTTTAAATACTTTCACACTTCAAATCGCTTCCTACTTGTCAATAAATATAACCATACCGTATTTCAAACATTACTAAACAACTTTACAATTTTATCATGCTTTCTTACTCAAATTAAGCTATGCTTATTTGAAATATATCTTTGATATGTTTCACAGGGTTACTATAGGAAGATTTAATTTTCTTTCAAGTTTTTTTTTCAGGTACCTCATTTAAAAATTGAAACAGCATTTTAGTTTTCTTGTGGCGTTGTGGCCCTGATCAGTGCTTTTTTTGCTGTAGTAATTAAACTGTGGATTTAATTAAACTGTGAATGGAGTTTAAGTAGAATTTATTACAGAAATTTGTGCCACAGTTGCTGACTGCTTCTTGAGGCAAGCAATACTACTTTGCTTGCTTACTGTTGAAACTCGTCTTCTGCCAAGCCTATTTTCAGGTATGGGTCTGACATCCACCTCCTTAACAGCGGTCTCTTCTTCCAAAGCGTGAGTAGCTTTGACCACTGATGCCACAATAAATGATAACTAGCTGTGGAGCTGGTGCAGATAATTGTTTTAATTGCCAATTTACTTGACTCGGTCAGACTGTGCTGAAAGTTCTTAAGTAGCAAATTCAAGGTTTGCCGAACTATTTTCTAACAGTTTTACTATAAAAGCATTTAGTAAGAGGGTGACAGGTCTTGATTCCTTTTCTGTCTTGTAACTGCAAATGACTTGCTTTTTGTTAATGTTTGGTGTTTGTTATTGTAAGGCAGTTGTTTTGAAGTGAAGGACTTAGCGGAAACAGCTAGCAGGTATTCAGGTAACTCAAGTTCAGCTTTGGCTGTGGTGCAGAGCAGGTACAGGGCACAGTAATGCAAGAGTGATTTAGAATATCAGTGTCTGAGCTCTGTAAAATTCTTAGCTTGCGAATTGGAGCTCAGGTTGCCTAGCATCCCATTAGAATAAATGCAGTGTGTGACAAGACTGTGTGTGAGCGTTGGATGAATATACCGTGACATCTGGAATGATATTACTGTCCTGAAAGCAGTGAGATTTTATGTAATGCCTGTGATCAGTAGTTAGTCTTGTTCTCAAAGGCTTATTATGGTTGGGTAACCCTGTGTGTTTATTTACAGTGAATGGAGTTTTTTTGAGTTGAAGGTGAGGCGGTTGGTTGCTGGATTTTTTTCCTTCTCATCATAGTGAGAAGGTTCATGCAAGTAGCTCCCGCTTCTCATGTGTACTGAGACCACAAAAGGAGAGATCTGACTTGTAATAGATTATCCCACTCATTGACTAATGAACCGAGTCCGTAATGGAATCGTTTGAGAGAGGAGTATGGGAGTTTAATCCTGCAGGCCTAGTGCTTGCCTGACTGCAGGTACAACACGAGACTGAAGGTAATTTATAAAGGAGTTAGAAACATGTCAGAGGAGATGGGGTCTGGAGAATTAAAGACTGTTACAAATTCTGATTTACCTGCATTCCAGTAAACTGGACAGGACAAGTAGCAGTGAAGTCTGTTCACTTCTCAGGGGGACTTTTAGGTTTGTTTCCCATCAGATTTGCAAGACCTAACCCGACTTGTAGCAGATCAGCAAATACGATCTAACATTTGAAGAGGAGATGTAGAGCAAAGTCCATTGAACTCTTCAGACAGAAAACTGCTGTCTTGCACTTGTAGATTGCAAGACTCTCTTTTGGAGAGTCATGCTTTTCTGTGCCATGTGGTCTACCTTTATATCCTAACATAAGCTATTACTACGTCACACGCATTCTTTCCACTCTGTTCAACAGACGCCTCTGAGGGATAAAGCACTGAAAGTCAGCTGAACCAGGTGAGCTTGAACTGAAGAACTTTTAAAAGCATGGTGTGCTTCAGCATAGACTTTGCTTTCAGCTGAGAATTTGGGCCAACTGTAATGAGACAGTTAAGGTGACTAACGGTGAAGATTAAGGACCAAGTGGGATTTTCAAAATCATTACTGTTGTCTACTGCTAGCTTTAAGTACCTTTACAAATCAGGCATCGGTCCTCAAATTTGCATTTAGGTGCCTAATTGCCATGGAAATCAATGGAGTCTGAATATAAGCATGGATAACAATGGAGGTCCACTCCTGGATTCTGTTGGGTTTGTTGTTTTGTTTTGTTTTGTCCCCAGTTATTGCTATTAAAACTATGTAGCTTAAAAATACAAATAGCTGTCTGAATGTTTGCAAAGCGTTGATGTGAGTTGGTTTAGGCTACATGAGACATCTAATTTGTGTACTCTGAGCAGCCCATAAAAGTCTTAAATGAAACTTAAATGCTTAGCTCTGGTCCATTGATTCGCATTGGTTATAAACAAAGTAGGCTAGTGAAGACAGTTACCCTTTCTGCACCATTCCCCTGAGTGTTGACTCTTACTGTGGAAGACAGCAGGATTACACCTGGGCATTAATCTTCAGACAACGCAGAACTTTTGCTTCCTAAATCTGTATTTAGGTCCTTGCATTTAAGCAGTCTGATGCTAAGAAATGCTGAACAATTTCACTTCCTAAGGCAGTCCTTGCTGAATTCTCAAAGACACTGATCATAGAATGGTTTGGGTTGGAAGGGACCTCAAAGATCATCATCTGCCACTTATTTTAGAAACTAATTGTAAACACCTAGTTTTCAAAACTAGCACAGTGAGGTATGGGGTAACGTGAATGAAAGGTGGATTTCTGCTTTGGCTATGTGTTCTTTCATAAGATGATCCTTATTTTGGCGTTGTTGAAGTATTTTGCTTTGTGCAGCATAATGGGAGGGAAAAGTAGTTTCCAAGCTTTCTCTGTAAGGTGCAAATAACCATAGGATGTCTGACTAGCTTGATTAAAAGCAGTGAGGACAATCTATACAGTGCAAAAGAAACCAGGAAATTGCTTCACAATATTATAATACTGAGTAAAACATTTTGCTTACAAGAGTAAACTAAGGAATTTTACATTATATTGATTTTACTTTGTTTTCTGTTTAAAATAAATGGTATTTAACCTTGTTTGATTAAAAAAAATCTATATATTTGTTAAGATGCCACAGTCTGTTTATTTAATTTGATTTGGTAATTAAAACCAATAGGGAGAAATAGGCAATGTATTGGAATATGAATATTTTTCTTTGATTAAGATCGTGATGCTACAGTGTATAACAGAAACTTAATTTAGGATAGTATCTAGATAATGTGTCAGATTTGTAATGACTGCTGGCTACAAGAACCTCCGGTGTAAATTGTTGCAGCTCTACTAAATTTGTTGGTGCTAACTCAGATGGCATCAGCTGAAAAATGAGAAAACTTATCTAGAATTTTATAAGGTTCTGAAAAGGAAATCATCCAAGAAAGTAAACAGAAGGTACTGGATATGGATTGGTGATTAGACAAGTGATTTAGATGAAGGATTTGGTGTTGCAGAGGGTTTGGATTTTTTAATGTAATTCTGGAACTTTAAGGAAAGAGGGATTGATACTTTGATTCCTTTATTTCCATAGATGCTAATCAATTTTTAGGGTGGAACTAGAGTGAAAAGATAACATATGGGAGCGTTTCTCATAAAATCAGCATGAGAGGTAGAAGAACAGCACCAAAGAACACAGGCAGAAAGATTCCTTGATTGGCAAAATGCTAATGGAGGGGTCTAGATGATAAAGAAGTGGAACTGGAAATCCTTGTTTGTGAGCTTAAATGTGACATGACTGCAGTGTTGAAATGCACATCATAGAAAGCATCAGGTGGGAAAAGAGTCAACTGTTGCTTTTGTCATGTATAAATCAGAAGCAAACGATCTTGAAAATTTAGAATTCAACCCCAACAAGTGAAATGTGGTGTAACAGTACATAGTGCTGGCCGCAAATCAGCAGATAGTTGTTAAGGAAAGCATTTTTCTTAGATCTGTCCCTGATATATAGGATATATCTCTCCTCTACTAGCACTAGAGGTGTCTTGTGGAACACATTTTATCAGCACTAAAACATATGTGTACCTTAAGAAAATGACGAATTAAAGCTACTTAACTCTAAAAAAAAGTCAGCTGAACTCTGGGAAATTTTATATAAAAATGTTGCTGTGACATCCATGCATTTCTATTTATCTATCTATCTATCTGTCTATTTTAATAAGCTTAGAAAATTTGGGGAATTCCAGAGGCAGAAGTAATGCTAAAGTTTTGTTCACAGGATAAATGGGCTTACTGTCAGGTAAGTCTGGCGTCCATATTGAGAGAATGGTTGATGTGAGACTTGATCGATAAAGAGTTTAAGGAGTGGAATATAATGAATGCATATCTGTGTGGATTTGTGGGAAATAGACAATTTAGACATCACTTTTTGAGATTATATGTTTGGTTGTTAAAGGTGTTCATGTAAAGTCTGTAACAGAGGTTGTCAGAGTCCAAATATTCTCAGACTAGGTTATTTCAGATATTCCATGCATGGAGTGTGCAACATTTAGTGTCAAATTTAGGTATTTTAAGATATTTGATGTTACATGCAATTTTGCTTTAGCAGCGTGGTGTAAAATATACTGAAAACACAATACAAATGTAAATTACACTGAGAAAAATACAACAATTGCAATAAACAATTCACTCATGATATCAAGTCATTCCAGTCTTAACAATATGCTCACCATAAAGATATTGGGCATCCTCAATTGCCAGGAAGGAATACATGGGTGGAAGCCAGCTCAAGCCTGTGGCTCTGTATGAAAGTCTTTTGTTAGTTATTTTTTATAATCTGTTTGAGCCAGATATTCATTCCCTCCCATCCTGACTCGGCTAACTCAGGAAGACATTTACACCACCAGTTTTACTACTCAGCTGTTCATAGCTGTTTGTCTTAATCAAGGCCTAAGGGTGTGACTTGCTATCAAAATTTACATGATATCATAGAATTATAGAATGGTTAGAGTTGGAAGGGACCTCAAAGATCATCTAGTTCCAAGCCCCCTGCCATGGGCAGGGAAACCCTCCACTACACCAGGTTGCCCAAAGCCTCATCCAACCTGGCCTTGAACACTTCCAGGGATGGGGCATCTACAACTTCTCTGGGCAACCTGTTCCACTGCCTCACCATCCTCTGAGTGAAAAATTTCTTCCTTATATCTAATCTAAATTTCCCCTCTTTCAGTTTAAATCCATTGCCCCTTGTCCTATCACTACACACCCTTGTAAAAAGTCCCTCTCCAGCTTTCCTGTAGGCCCCCTTTAGGTACTGGAAGGCTGCTATGAGATCATCTCGGAGCCTTCTCTTCTCCAGGCTGAACGGCCCCAACTCTCTCAGCCTGTCTTCATAGCAGAGGTGCTCCAGCCCTCTGATCATCTTTGTGGCCCTCCTCTGGACCCGCTCCATGTCCTTCTTGTGTTGGGGACTCCAGAGCTGAACACAGTATTCCAGGTGGGGTCTCACGAGAGCAGAGTAGAGGGGCAGAATCACTTCCCTCGACCTGCTGGCCACGCTCCTTTTGATGCAGCCCAGGATACGGTTGGCTTTCTGGGCTGCCAGTGCACATTGCCGGCTCGTGTTGAGCTTCTCATCCACCAGCACTCCCAAGTCCTTTTCCTCAGGGCTGCTCTCGATCCATTCTCCGCCCAGCTTGTAATATGTCAAATTAATTCCATGTGTACAGTATGGAAATTTGATTAGGTTTGCACATTATCACAGGGAAATCCTCATTCTTGTGCTGTTTCTTGGGTGGATCATCTTTCCAATGTTGACTTCTTTCTGCTGTTCTACCACATCTGTCTCTTTTTACTAGCCGTTAGATGCCATACAGAAAAACTTTTTTTAATCTAGTTAGAGCTGTGTCATGCCTAGCATAGACAGCTGATGCTCTGCTTTCTCTCCTTTTTCTATTCTTCAGACCGCCTCCATCTAGATGTCGTTGCTAAATTATGTGCGGCTAAAATCACAGTTTTATTTGCTACAAGTTCAGTTTGTTTTCAGTTGCTCGTTTGCCAATTTATTTGGCCAAATCTCTAGTGTAATGTGAAAACCAATGCCTCCTATTGATAATATTTATGGCTTTAATATGAAGTGCTCGAACGTTTTATGAATTTATTATTATTATTTAGGAGTATTACCTTTGAACCCTCTCCTCTGGTCAGATAATGTGTGAATACCGAAGTGCGCTTTAGTGGGCTTTAAAATCTGCTAGGTTTTTCATGTACAAAATTTGTGAGAATCTTTTTGTATCACTGCCACCATTATGTTCAGAATGAATGCGTGTATATATATATATGTGAATGAAGGTTGATAACTCCTGATAACTTCTAGGTGGGGATTTATATTCATGTAAGTATATAATGACAGAAGTATCTGCACATAAATATGCATCTGTGAGAATGGAATTTGTTAAATAAAGCATTCAGCGATCTATAGCTGTAGGGAGATAGCACTGCTATCTGATGAGGCTAATGGCTTCAGCACTGTGTTTTGTTACTATCTTTTGGTTCCTTTCTGAGCTTCTTCAGAAAGAGAAAGCAAGCATCTGATTTCACATCTTTCATGAGAGGAGCATATTGATTTCTTTTTCCTCAGACTCTTTCTTTCCACAGTTTTTGGGCAGTTGATCAAAATAATGGCCAAAGCAGAGTCTTTCAGCCTTCCTATGTGTCTCTTGGCACCTTATGCTAACCAAACCAAACCAAGTGAGAAATTTGGCATAATGAGTAGATGCTTGTATATTATTGTACATTGTGCTAACTTCTTGTGACAGTTTTAAGTGACCAAGAAAAGTCAAGGTAAAGACCTTTTTATTAGTTGGTCTTTCCAGGTGAGGTTGTGTGGAAACCTTATCTGCATGTGTTCAGAGTGTATTATCAAGCATTATTGCATGGGTATCTTTAAAATTTCAGTAAAGATATATAATAAAATCAAAGTTCTTATTATGTAAAGGCAATAATTGGTAAAGCTATAACTGACAAAAGGCTACATGAAGTACTCCTGTAGAAATTCGTTGCTGTTTTCTGATCAGTGAAAATGGGGAAGTTAAGATAGGTTTGTCTGCACGCAAATTTACACTAGTTCACTACATTGGTTAAAGTAAAACAGTATAAATTGTTGTGGACAGTCTTAGTTAAGGAAGGTTACTCATAATTGAATTGAGCTATACTGAAAGTCTGGCTTTAATGGAAAACGAGAGGTTCCACATACTTATTTGCAGCAATTTAGCTTATGTAGTCTAAAATTTAACAGAAGCAGATTATAGTGTAGATGGGCCTTTTATAGATTTGAACTGTAAACATGGGAGTAGACTCCCAGCTGGTGACATACACCTGTTGAAGTTCTCACCACATTCATAGTGATATGTGCAAACTCTGCCTGGGAACCACTTACATAATAATACTTTTTTGAGAGTAGCATTGGCAGTTACATGCATCTGCTCATGGAAGAAGCAACAATGAAATTGGTTTGTTTCATTTAGGGCAACTCCCAATCCTCCAAAACAACCACCCTTTTACAAATGCAGAAAGTCTTTAACAGAAAAGGCAGATGCTTGTGTTTATCAGATTTCCCTAACTTTGCAAAGCCTTGTAACCTATGAAAAGGGATTATGTGTATGCTTTACAGAGGTGCTAAGAAAGTTAACTGCATAATTGTTGCTACTTTCCACAACAGCTATAACAATGATTGAAATTCATATTGTGCACTAAAATACTGATGCTGGTAACTTCTTGCATGTAAGAGGCTCCTGAGATGTCAGCAGAAGGTCCTGGTGGTATAGGAGACCGTCAGAGCAAAGCAGACTCCCAAGGTTAGTAGTGTGCACATGTAAAGGTAGAGAAAGATACCATGTAAAGTCTTTTTTTTTTTTTTTTAAATGTGTAGAGAACACAGAATATTAAATCAGATTCGGACAGTGTTTGAATATGCATAATATAAAATACAAATAATATGAAGTCAATAGCATCACATACTTTATAGAATAATCTATCCTTATACAGGCTTAGAATGACTGTTGAGGGCACCCACAACAGTGTACCTTGACGTAGAAGGAGACCATGAAAGGAGCAGTTTAGGCACCTGCTCAAATGTTTCAGTGGTTACTTAGTTAAGATTACAGCTGTCAGTTGTATAGTTTAAAAATGCATTACTGAAGCTGTAATGCCCTCTTCATCTTCAATCGTTTTCACCAAAGCAAAGCCCACTCGAGAGGTTTGTCTGCTCTAACAATGCATTTGATACAAACTTCCCTAAGGCACAAAGCAAGATGGGCAACCAATTTGGAAATTATAATAATCCATTCAAGGTTGAGATTGCCTTGTTCTGCTGGGATGTTATAAAATTTGAACCATGTACATGAATCTAAAATAAATTAGCAGTGGGTGGTTGCTGGAGTTTTATCACTCTAGGGAACTCTTTCTTTAAATTTGAGATACATTTGGCTCCTATTATCGGGTAACGCATTAATTTCAGTTCAGTCATATTTTTTAAATTATATCGGCTCCAAAATATTTGATTATTTGGGATAAAATGGGGTCATAAGAAGACAATTTGAAAGGCAAAGAATATATTATTTTTGAGTCCATGACCACTGGCATTTGCATCTTGTGTTTAAACATTTGCAGCCGTGAAACCTGTGAGGAGGTTACAAAAAGCATCATCACGGACCAATGCGAGGTCTCTGCTTGTCATTTCTAAGCAATTTAAATGTGTGCAATACATTCTGAACTATATACATATATTTTGCTTTAAAAATATGATTAATTAAAGTCCCGTTTTCCCTGAGCTGATGTGTGTAGTCTCTGCTAAGTTTCAGTGTGGGGCTGCAGAGGAGCCTACAAATCCTGGAGCGAGTTCAGGGCCTGAATCAGTCAAATCAGACAGAGCAAGGAAGCTAACAACAGTTTGAAGGACTTGGCAGCCAGCTGTAATGTTTTATGAAAGTTCTTTTTATTGTCTCATAATTTGTGTTGTATGTACATGCTGAAAGGTATGCCTGAAGGATTAGTTAATGTCACGGTGGTTCTATTAATCTGACAGAAACATGAAAGCTTTGATATACACTCAGGCTGCATCTCAACTAACCTGCAGGTACACATGTTGATGTGACCCGGGCTTATGTTCTCCCGATCAACTAGTGGTTATGATCCGTTCCCCAGGAAAGGAAGAAGCAGTGTCTGTTCACTTCTGCCATAAATACAGGATAAGGCTAGGACATACTCAGTTGAGATACAACCTCTGGGACTATTCCTAGTCCTGTGACCTGTGATGAAGACTTCTGATCACTCCTAGAAGAGAAGAACATGGAACTGAACTTTGTGCTCATTCTTGGAAAGTACTGACCCCTTTCAGGGTTCTGTCAGGCACCTGTTGGATTGTAGGAGGATTTCAGGCTATTTCAGTATGTGAAAACATCCACACAGTGAATTGGACAGATTATTAGTGATATGATTAAAAGGAAACAAACGAGAAACCTGGAGGGACAGATCAAGGCAGCAAAATAAATAGCCTGCGTGCGGGCAAAAAAAAGGGAGTAAGATGGTGGTTAGGGAAGTGAGACTCAACAATTGTTGTCTTTTTGTTGGTTTGGTTTTGTTAACGTTGCACAGACCAAGTTATGGTTGAATATACTGAAAAGGAACCTTTAAGGGGCAGCGGGGGAAGAGAGGAAGTCGATGGGAACGTGGAGAAAACAGTGCATCTGTCTATGAAAAGCAGATACCAAAAGAGAAAATTAAACCTCAAATAGAAGAAAAACACATTGCTGGGTATTTGTTTGCTTTTGAGGGAACTAATGAAGTGCTGCGGAGCATGAGAAGGAGCTGATGATGGAGAGGGATAAAGTGTAGGCAGGAGTCAGTAGGGCTAATAACCTAAGAAACTGCAGAGAGAGGAAACAAAAGATATTTAGAAGTAGAAGAGACAGAATGAGCTATGATGGAGAACTCTGAAAGAGTTGGTGCAGGCATGGAGCTTCCCAGGAATTGCTCAGCAGCTGCATGAGGAATGGAAGGCAACGGCAGCCGAGGAGAAATGAAGTACGGCTCAGGTCCTAGGTGTGTGTTTAGGGTATGTGTGATAAATTGCCTTCATTTGTCCAACCATCCCGTCTTGCAAAGGGCAGCACAGTCATTTTCTCTTGCTGTTAACTGCATTTCTCGCTGGAGTGTCTCAGAGGAAGCGAGTCACTGTGGCTTCTGCAAGATCCCCACACAACCCACTAATCAAATGTAATCAGTGTAGTTCCTTTCCTGCTAAAAACTGTAGCAGGTTTTTGTGACAAATTTTCAAGTAGTCCTGTTTTTCAAAACAAAAGTTTTCACAGAATGTAATGAGGATATTTTTGCATGTTTACTTTAGTTACTCCTTTTTTCTTTGTGTTTTGTGATCTCTACAACAAGGTAATTTTAGATATACAATGTTGTCTAAACTCATGCATAATATGATTTATGACAATTCTTGAGTGTTATGTTTTCTCTTTCTTAGTTATCTCCGTCTGCTTATGAAGTTAATGTAATTAAACAGGTAAACCTGGCCCAGGTAGCTGATTAGCAGAAAGCTTTGTGCATCCTGGAATTGGTGTATGTTTAATTTTTGTGTTTCTTACCTGGCTTCGTACACTAGTAAAGAGATGAGTATCCCAGAGCCTCAGGCACTTGGACCAAAGTATATACTTTTTTTTTTTTCTGTGTGTTCACTGAAGAGCTTCTGTTAACTCTGAGGAGCACCTCTCCACAAAGATGCCTTTAAAAGTGTCAGTGCACCGAATTTAAATAAAGGCTTGCCCTTGGTGTGCATCAGCCCTCGCTAACATGAGCACTCCATAATGTGCAGCCACTGTAGCAATATGGTCAGATGGAAAACAACATAAAAGCCATAAAAACAGTTAATAAAGTTATTTAACATTAACTTTAAAGTCTTTTCAACATTGAAGTATATTAAAAAGACTAGAGGCTTTATGTCCGTTTGTGCAGAGAGAAGTTCTCTCCCAAGGGCCACCAAGTTAATTGGCTGCCAGGCAAGACTGTGAGTGTATGCCTCAGCAAAGAGGAATAGATGCAAAGCATTCAGACTTCTAGAGCCGGATAATCTTTATTACCCCTTGTGAGATTAGAGGAGTTTGTCTTCATCCCATAGGAAATGGCACAGTGCAGCAGCATTTACACAATATGATCGGTATTCAGTATATTGTAAGGCAAATTCAATTCCACTTCATAAAGCTCTCGCTGTGTTGCCGTAATCAATAGGAATAGTACATAATAGTAAATATTATATAGAAGTTGTTTTGTCTCTGTCAAGTGGCAGTGGATGTCCTGAATCTTGCTGATTCACTTCCTAGTTTAAATACTGTAAGTTCTAACTATTTTTATAACCCAAAACCTCAGGTTCTCAGGAGTTAAGCTGCCCATTCAGCAGTTCCCACATCCAAGTGTCCCACTGTTTTCTGGAGAGCAAAATCAGCTCTGCTCAGAGATGAGGCTCGGGGTCAACTCTTACCTTTTCTATAGAGAGCTTTAGTTCTGAGAATCATGTCTGTGCAGACCTGAGTTACCAAAGTGAACTAACATGTTTTTCCAAGATTAAATATATGTTTTCAAGCTAAGTACTGAGTAACAGTGACACCCCTACACTGAAATGTTTTTTTTCTTTTTTTAGAAGCTTTTTAAAAATATCAACACTCTATAATTTTTATGTCCCAAAACTGGCCTCATCTTTCATGATGAAAGGGAAACTGATAAAAACAATTGTGTTTTGATAGTTATGAGCACTAGGAGGAATCTCCTTGGAGACTACCACATTTTCTTTCGCTATGGAAGATTGCACTGGCACAATTTGATATTGAACAAACTTTGAGTGTAGTGTAATCCCTGTTTATCCCACAGCAGTAAAGTTATTGTGAGAGTCAAAACACTTCCCTAAAAGTAGAACATAACACCAATTGTATTACAGAAATACTCTACGTGAAGAGAAACTGAAGAGATTCTCTGTTTAGTTGAGAAAGGAGGTTAGGTAGGGGTACAGCAGAGAAGACAGTGACAATGGCAAGATGTTCAGAGAGCAGCTAAGATAAATCAGGTGCCCTTCTTCATAAGGCAGAACCAAGACCGAAATGTCTTAAAACTGTGGTCTGCATATGACCTCCAGTTTTAAAGAACAGGTTGGATGTTTCGTACTTTAGGAGCTGTACTCTTCTTGCCTTCCAAGGAGACATTGGTATAAAATGCATTTGAACTTGAAGTTCTAGCTTATACATCATTAATTTGCTGTTGATTTCAGTGACAGCTGCATGAAATTGGGAGGGCTCTTCCTTTTCCCAGAAATGTTGGGCACCAATCACTTCAAATGACATCAATGAAAATGACCAAGGACTGCTTTCCCTGATAAGTTAATCCTTAATTTCTTTTGTAAATCACAGTTTTATACTCTGGAGAACAATTAATAAGTAAGAGAGTGGACCGTTTTATTGATTCACCAAAAGGTCTCTGGTCATAAATTGTGATTCTCCGTAAATTTGATGGAATTGAAGTACAGGCATGCCTTGCTACCTTTGAAAATATTTTCAGTTTAATATTCTGGTGTAGGCATACCCTTGTGATAGTGACTGTGATAACCATAGCTAATTTCTGATTTTTTATAGTTTGGGTAAAAGGGTATTTCTGGATGTAGCCTTTGATGCCAATAAACAAAGATTTTGCTTGTTAATGTATCGTAGATTGCTGTTCCACTCTTTCAATGCCAGAACGCAGTGACAGAAGTATACTGATATTTTCAATTCATATGTACCACCAATCACTTCTCAATTATTTGACTTTGAAAGACAAAAGCAGGTTTCAGTAAAATAGGCATATTTTACTGAAATTTTGTGTTTTACATTCAGTGAAATAGACAATATATTGAGTTAGATCTTCCTGGTTTTCAGGGACCATTTTTCCCATTGTTTCTTTCTTTCGCCTTCTGACTTCTGTATAATTGGTGCTGAATGTTTGAGAACTTTTTGTTTGTTTTCTGTTGTGGTATGGGTACCGAGCATTTGAATTTTTCAGGTTCTGGATTTTTGGATAAGATGTACCCCAATATATTTTTATTACATTTATATGTACTTTATTGGGTTGTTTGTTTTTTTTTTTGATAGATAAAATTAAGAAAAGTGTTAAGGTAAAGGCTAAAACTTAATGTTACAATGCTAATGTTACATATGATTATTGAGCATAGTTTGACATGATTTAAAATTTCACGTAATTTTTTTGTGTTTAGTTATTTCAAAATCATCAGTCTTACTGGCATGTTGTACAGCAGGGTTTCCTGGACTTTCCTATTCCATCCTTTGGTGTTAGTAAGGACAGCAGTGCCAGATTTTGTGCCAGGATATATATTTTGAAAAAGGTTGCATAAAGCTGGTTGTCTGTTCATCAGGGAAAGCGGTGTATGTGCTTAGACTGGTTCCTAGGAGGTGGCTGGTCTTGGTGGTGGTGGAGAGGAGGATGTGCAGAAGTAGTGCTTGTTCATCTAGTGCAGCAGGCCAGGCTCTGGGAGGCTCAATTTCAGTCCTTGGTGGTGGGAGCAGCCTCCATGAAAAGCATGCACCTGCTTTGAGGAAGACGTTGCTTCCTAGGCAAAGTCCTTGAGTGCCCTGTGCACTTCCATGCTTTCCTTCACCATTTTAGCTACAGCTGGAATCTTATTATAGTCTGTGGAGACTCATTTGTAGTAGGGATTGTCTTTTTTTTTTTAACATCCATGAGTAGCTGGCTGTTTTCTTTGTGTTTTGAAGTGCTCTTAATGCAGTGGAACACACTGGCCATGTTTGTGCTCCCAGCACTGTGCTTTGCCAGTTGAAGTTCAGTGGTGCCTGTGCAGCTCTGTATCGCTTCTGAACCCACTGCCTTCACGTGCTCCCTTCGCCTTATTCTGCTGTTCCGTTCTTGAGTTATAACATCATAAAGACCTACTTTATATAAACTCTCTATTTCTTTACTCTTGTAAATCTTAAGCGCTTTGTTGCAAGTCTGTTTTGAAAATCTTATTTTTACAGTGGAGACTGAATGTCTTCCTTTAGGGATAATTTTTGCATTGTATTTCTGCTGCAGTTCATGAGAGAGAACCCCATAAGAGCAACACAACTGTAGCAAATCAATGTTTTCTAAAGTCTGGCTGGTTTAACATTCAATAGCTATGGTATTTTTTGCTTATTTATATACACCAGTAATAGATTAAAAATGTATTAATAATAAAAAGGAAAGTATTTAGCCTTACACTATGTTGTTACTTAAGATACAGAGAGGTCCTGGAATCTGGTCAAATACCAGCAGAATATTTTTATCCAGCACGTTTACAGAATGTTTTTTTTTTCGTCTCACTGTGCAGGGCAATGGGTTGAAAAGGGCTGAAAATAAAAAAAAAAACAGCTCCCACAATTTCCAAACTTTCCAGAAAACTGGAAGTCTGGTACCAGAGAAAGACAGAAATGTATACATAAGGACATAAGGATTTCTGTTGCACTGTGTATTGTGCTTAGTCACACTGTTCTGGCAGGTCACATTGCATCATGTCTGATTTGATATAGCACACTCATACATAACCAAAAAAAAACCCAATATCAGGTGGTTAGAAAATTTTCCAGTCTTTGAAAGTTGAGGATTTTTGATGTTTTTTACTTGATCTAGTTTTTTAAAAAACAATGACTTTAATAACCCTTTTTCTTTAAAAACTGAAAAAAAAACCAGTTTATTTTCTTTTAAACAGACATGGAGGATAATTCAGCAGTACAGAGTAGATATTCCCTACCTTCTGTTATCGGAGAAAGCCTTGCATGATCTCCCAGACCCATGGTGGTTTCATTTTGAATAGCTTGTGACAGAACTTTTGAGACTTTGTACCAGCAGGAACATAGTGACAAGCACAAGGGGCTCTGCAGATGGAGGAAACACCTAAATGGCAAGAAAAAAACCCAAACCAACAAGGCAAAAAAGAACAAACCTTTAGCCATTCTCTCTTCCCTTCTCTGAGATCTTACTGCTCTGGTGTATTCTGATTGTTGTTCCTGGAAGGAGGCTGCTGCAGTTCTGGGCATTACATCTGTACATTGTAGCAACACATCATCCATATTTTGAGGTGTTTTTGTCCTTCCTGGAAAGTAGTCAGATGCAAGCTGCAGCTCAAGGATGCACTTGACTATGTCTAGATCATGCACTTCGGAAAAACAGGTTTGCATTTCTGTAATCCTGTGTCGTGGTTTTTTTTGGACTGAGGGTCGAGACAAGAACCGACAGGGAGCACCCACCAAACATGGTCTCGGGCAAAACATGACTCAGGCTTTCTTAATAAAACAAAACAATTTATTAACAGTTACTTAACAAAAGACAAAAGGGGACGAAACCTTACTTGAGAGGAGAAAAGAGAAAACAAGGCCCGATCTTAAAACAACACCTCCCCACCCCTATTTTCCTTTCGTTCCTGGCTCTGCCTTCCCCCAGCGGCGCAGGGAGACAGGGAATGGGGGAGTACAGGTCAGTTCATCCATGTTGTTCACTGCCGCTCCTTTCTTAAAGGAGGAGGAGTCTTTACACCATTTTTCCCTTGCTTCGGTGGATCCCCTACTCACGAAGAAAAAGTCCCCAAACTTTTCCAAAGTAAGTCCTGCCCGCAGGATTGCAATCCTCCCCATGGATCGCACCAGTTCGGGCTTTACCAGTCTCGGCCTCTTAGGGAGCTGCTGCCACTCGCGTCGGCGTGGGTCGTCCCACGGTCTCCAGATGCCTCCACGACCTCGTCGTGCATTCCATGCCCCATTATCAACAGTACCTGGTCGCGCATCCCCTGCTCCACGACCTCTCCTGGGCTCAGGCATCTCCTTCCCGACGTGGGTTTCTCCACGGGCCACGAGTGGGTCGCTGCTCCGCCGAGTACACCCTGGCTGCAGGGGGGCCGCCTGCCATCTTCACACCGATTGCAAGGGAAACCTCAGCTCCAGTACACCTCCTCCTGCTCCATCTTGGCTGACCCGGTCGTTGTGGTTGTCTTCTCTTAGATCTTAATCCTCTCTGGGGGAGCTCGGCTCGGGGCACCCCGGGAGTGGGGTGCTTACGAGTCCCCCATGCGGCTCCCCCGCCATCTTGAGCACATGGCGCCGGCCCGGGCCCGAGCGGCCGCTCGGCCGGGAGCCGGGAGCGAGGGCAGCGCCCTCCTGCTCTCTCCTCGCTCCTGAGCAAAAAGCCCTTTCCCGCCCCTTTGTCAACTTAAATAGGGCAATTCGCAGAGGCGCCAATTTGGCTCAACCTCCCCGGGGGGGATGGGACTCAGATCTGGTGGCACAGGGAGCAAATCCCCTCCCCTGCCACCAGAACACCCCCACACATCAAACTATCACATCCTGCAATCTTATCTGCCTTTTTTTTTTTTTTTTCTTTTCCCTCCTTTTTGTATAATGCTCCAGGTTTAAAACATGTGGAGCAAATGAACTCAATCCATAAAGGACTTTATCAATATCTAATTGGTGTCATCCTCAGTGCTTGCATCTGTATGTGGAATCTGGACCTTACTGATGGAAATATGTTTGTTTATAATTAGAAAACAGGTGTTTTACTCTGGACATTTGTTAGTTTCCTTTAAGCTTCATAAACACAAGAGGTGGAGGGAAAGGTTTAGTTTCTTTTTGAGTTAGTTACTGGTTGACAGGTGTATTTCTGAAACCTTGCGATTGGAAGAATTCAAGTGAATTCATGATGTTGAATAGATACCAGAAGAAATATGAAAAAAAATATTCCATAGTCACTGCTGAAATGATTTAAATTCACTTGGAGGAGCTTAAGCGATAAGTTGGTCTGTTTCTTTTCTCAAGCTATCTGGCATGCACAGTAACTGGTTATTATTTCTATCGCATCTGTCAGCCAGCAGCAGCTAGAACAGTATTAGGTTAGATGCTGTATCTACACATTGTGAGGGATTTCTGGACATGAAGAGTTTATATTCTAAAGTAGCAGGACAAAAAAGATTTTTGGAGATTCTTGTCTGCAAGAAGAGGAGTGATACTCAGAGTACCACATGATTTTCCCCGATGTCATTGTAATAGTGCTATCAGAGCTGGGAATTGTGCCCGGATACCTCCAAAATAAGTGCCACTGCCTCAGGTGCAAAGTTCATCTTCCTCTCTAACGTAAAGGGTTTGTTGTTTTTTCTGTTGTTACAAAATTATTTATAGTATGATTTCAGATGGACACAGTTTAAAAGGAGTTTTATGCTTAGCTCCTGCTATTACTTTGAAAACTGTGTGGTGAATATCCTCTTGTTTTTGAGAGGAGCTCTGAACTTGAGGAGCTCTAGTGCTTCCAGGGCAGCTTCAGACCTTGTCTTGGACTGACCATCTTCATTGTTGAAGGAAACAGATGGGATTTGTGCCATAATAGATAGACAGTATAAAAGGAACACGTTGCCCAAGCATTTTTTCATAAAGTAATGCAGAACTGAGCTCTTGGCCTGACAAATGTGTTTGAGGTTTTAGAGAGATGTGCTTGATTTTATTCTTCACTTTTTTTTTGGCCTATATCTGATTTTCTATAAGCTACATTTGACATATTTAAACACCTTTGTTCAGAAATTATTTCTCCTGTCCTGCTTCTTTGAATTTAAATAGAAATCCAAGCACTCATACTAGGCAATGCAAGTTATTTACCAGTGTCAATATTTTATTTCTTGGCAGAAACTGCAGGCAAATGAGGTAACTGTTGTTATGGCTTCTGGAGCTGCTTTTGGCATGTGTCATGCAGCTGATGTAACGATGAGCTGATTGGGCTGTCTTGTCCACCTGAATGCACTTTGGCTTTGATTCTTCATTAATTCTGTAGCAAATCAAGCTGCTGTGCCAGTCCCATTCAGTGAGGGACTGTTACAGATGTCTGCTTGCTATCAAAAGGAAATTATATTTTCTTATGACTAAATGTTCTTTGGGATTCCCCTCTGCAACTCTCAGGAAACCTGTTTGTTACCCTCAAAGGTGGTATATATATAAGTTAAATATTGAAATTCAAAAAGGGGTTGAAAAACTAATAAAAGTGTGACAAAAGATGTACTTATTCTAAAAGGAAAAGGATACAATTCCATATTGATAACTTTGAAAAGAAATCATAAAAAAATCATGATGGTGTATTGTGGACTGTCTTTGTGACTAAATCAAATATGAAGCTGGAGCTTAAGAGATTCTGTTTCTGACAGAAGTAGTTTTCTCCATTTGCTTTACTGGTAACAGGCTTAATCAAATGTCTGTACAGCACTTGAAATTATTTTGAAGTTATTTTTTTTATTATAAAAATGCTCAAATAAAAAAGAATACTATGAAAGAGAAAAATAATTTGTGATTGCAATGTAAAGGTCAATGTAAGTGACAAGATCTTCTCTGCTATGGATGAATCCTGCTTTCACTCTTGTATGTGGGAGGAAGTACTGAAATTTAGCCAACAGGCAAAATGGCTGGTATTTTGTAGTTGAACATTTTGAGGAATAAATCAGAAAGGTATAGTAAACATTTTTTTACTGTCTAAAGCTCATTTAGTTACATTAGGGTTCCCTTGTCTTTCAAGATCATGTACAGTGGAGACGCAGACTCCTAGGGTATATCACAGTTAATTGGGAAACATACTTTCCACAGCCAAAAGGGACAGACTACACAGGTCTATCAAAAGTAACTAGTAGTTTCTTCCAGTTAGACCATTATTACTCTTTTCTCTTTCTTTTTAATTTAAAAGGGATTTCCAGTGGAGTGGTGGCACTGACCTTTGGTGCTGTGCATGTAATACTCTGAGAGCAAGAAGTGATGGAAATAGATGGTAAAATGCGAGCAGCTGGCCAGGGATGGTAAGAATCTGATACTTGAAATCAGAAAGTTTTGGCACATCCTGATTTTTATTTTTTTTTACTCTATGTTTATGGCAGAGATTTTGTCTTGCTGTGTAATTCCTTCATTGAAAGTAGTCACATCTAGCGTTTAACAGACTGAAGAGTATCTGACCTAAGGGAATTGCAATGGGAATTTAGGGAGGCAGGAGGCAATTACCTGAACTGGAATTTGGCCAGGAGATAAGAACTAACACTGCAGTGCTTATTAAATCCTGTGAGTAATGAAGAGCTGTCTTTTACTCCCAGATAGTAATGGATGCCGTTGATCTTGGAATGACTCATATGATTCATTTTTTCTAGCAAGAAGTAAATGACTGACATTGTCAATAAGTATGAAGTATTCGCTAAATAAAGCATTTCTATTGTCTAGTGGGCTTCTTTCTGGCAAATTCATTTTCCTCTATAAAAGCCACAATTAGACTACCAAGAAGCCTATAAAGAGCCTTCTGCTTGATCTGCTAGGTGAGCAACCTCATTCTTTGTTGCCAAGAGCTTATTGACATTGCGAAATATTTCTGAAAATTGTCAAAAAGGGAGTTGGCAGGTTTTGATCTTCTTTTCCGGGATATTTCAAATGATCATACTGAATCCTTATATATGATACAGTGTATTTATCAAATGTTATTCCACAAGTTACATAAATATCCTATTACTATTCCCGTAACATATTATAATATTTTTTCAATATGAAATCATTGTAAGTATGTATAATAGATTTTAAATATTTAATCAAGATTCTGACTGCTGTATTTGAGCATTTGTATTTAACTTACAGGTTTACATGATTTTTTTAGGTTCATCTGCCTCCTTTATTCGAAAAATCTTTCAAAAAAGTTGAAAAACTCTTGCCCAAGGCATAATGTAGAGCTGCAGATTTTTTGTTTGTTTTTTTTTAGTAGAGATGAAATAGAATTATTTCAAAGGCTTACATTTCTCAGAGGAGCATTGGGACACAACTGATTTCAAAGAATTCTTTAGGAGACTCGGACAAATCTAAATTAGCACTGTCTGTATGTTGTGCCTACCCATAAACTGTTAGAATAACTAGTAAAGTTTGCCTGGGGAGGCAATATGGTTTTGTTGATAATCTGAAGATCAGAAATCTTGATTTCTATTCCAGTTCAATTTCCCTTGCTATATCTCTTTTCTCTCTAATTTTTGTCATTTTTGTTTAATTAGACTGCCAGACCTTTGGTCAGGGACTGTTTTACTGTTTTTATACACTGTATGGTGTAATTATAATCTTAACAGTATGTGAGATTCTCAGCACTGTATACAGTAAATTTCAAGTACTTTAAAACAAATTGAAATTACCAATTTGACCAAGACTTTCATTCAGCAAAGCACTTGACTGTGTGGTTCACTTTTAGCCTATGAATTCCACTCTTGATTATTATTGAGACCATTTTAAGACTTGAATTTAAACACTTGCTGAAGTGCTTTGTAGTGAAATATATGCTAGAGCAAAGCTGCTCAGAAATTAATTTATAAATATAGTTTAATTCATTCTAGCTCTATCCCTCTGCTGAAATATACTGTCATGCTTATGGGGAGGAGCTCAAAGCTCTGCTTCAAATCAGACTGAGAAATCTAAATAAAAATAAATTAGTTTTTATCCTTGAAAGTTAATAAAGTTTTTCATTTATCTAAGCACATGGATATTTAGTTGCAGTGAATTTCACTACCCTAGAGGAAGACCACTAAGAGCTGTGATAATGTGGTGTCTCCATGTTTTATTCTATCAGACTGTCAGACATTTGCACCCAGTGTTTGAACGTTGAGGCTAACATTTAGGCTGGCTTTTGAAATCAAAGTTTTGCTGATTATTTTTTTCATTTTTAAGTGCAGACAGAAGAGCTGTTTAGTAAGAAAAACAAGGAAATAAATGTGAAACCTGGAACAGTGTTGTTTGTCAGCTCTGTTACGACTGGGGTCTTGATATATTTAAAGAAAACCTTGAAGCAAAAAAAGCCCTGAGAATTTCAGTGAAACACAATAGGCAGGTCTTGCCTTGACAAACACATTTTAATTTGAAGAATGCTTCAATTTGTAGGTGTAGTCTATTCCTGCATAGCAAATTCCACCTCCCATGCCACATAGCTGTATTAGCAGCAAGTAGTACAGGCAGCGTATACGACTCACTGTAACTCCCAAATGAATATCCCCACTTTGCTTTTATGTATTTCCTTTCACTCAAGGATTTTGTTATACCTTACAGACTGTAGGTAAATGTGGAAAGCCCCCTTGGAAGCCCTAAAGAAAGCAATAGTGAAGAAAGATGGGCCGACTTTCCTTGCTGGTGAATAGCAGAGCTGGAAGCAGAACGTGGAGCTGTGACCTATGGCCATATGTTTAAAGCATTTTGATATTGATCTAAAACCTATTAAAGCCAATGTTATAGTTTCATTCTCCCACTGCTTTTAATAGTCTTTGGCTGGTTAATTGAAGTCAGTGGGAAAGCACGAGCTGAATCTGAATCCTTTCGATTCAGCCAATCTTGCTTTCCCTTCAACACTGCTTATAGACTGCCAGTCTTTGACCCCTTTCCCTGGTCAGTAAGCCAGCTATGGCTTAAGGTCTTTTCAATTTGAAGGATTTTTGTGTTTTGTTTTGTTTTGTTTTGTTTTTTCTCCTTCCTGCTATCAATTTTATCTTTATTTTAAAGTTCTTGATTTGCCTGAAATAAAGCTCCATTCTCCACAACTTTCTTTAGATGCAGAATGCTATCAGGGAGAAGTGTTAAATTTTATTGCAGCATTTCATAAATGGATGCTGCTTATTCCAGAAAACCCATTTCAGCCAGCTAAGTGAAAATAAATAGAAAGATATGCATTATTTACGGGACATAATGTGAGTAAGTAGGCTGCATGCACAAATAGCAGTTGAAAAACCAGCAGGCGTTGCTAGGAAAATGGCTGTTAGGGGAAAAAAAGCTTGTCTTCAGGCACACATGCTGTATATATATACTTTGTTAAAAAACAGAGGTAAATCAGTTTTTCACAATAATTTTGATCCCCAGACTTTACTCTGAGAAACTGAAGACACCAGCATTTGCTTCCTTCAGCAATAAGACTACATCTTGATTACCATCTTCTTTCTTTATGGGAGAAATGGGAGAAAGATGTTAACCTGTTTAATTAGGAGATCACTTTCCACAGTGGCTAAGGCTTTTGCTTGATTTTTCCTAGCTGGTATTTCCATCTGTCCCAGAAAATGACCAGCAGCCAGCATTCAGCCAGACAAACTCTTCCTCACACCCATGTCTTATGCACCTCAAATAAAGTACAATTTTCTTGCCTGTTTCAGGGTTAATTCTGATCAAAGTGACATTTTTTTCCTCACGTAGAGTTAACGAGTTTGAAAAATCTCCCCAGCTATATCTACCTTGCCAGAGATAACCTGTCTTCTTGGATGTACAGTGCTTTAAGTCATTGTCAACTGTCTCAAGTTAGTTAGAATGAATAAGATAGGGCATGAGAAGCTACCAATGTTTCTAAGAAGTCGAAGAGCAAGAGTTGGCGAGATAAAAGACCGAGCTGTTCCACAAGAGAAAGCAATATGAGAGCAAGGGTGATGACTCTGAATGCCGGGAAAGGCTTCTCACAGGTCTGTTTTCATAGTAGTATGATCCCAGGTTACACACCATCCCACAGCAGAGCAGCTTTGAGGGCAGTCTTCAAGTATCTAGGTTTTCTGAAGCTTTTCTGACCTTACCAGAACTTTCTCCATCAGTAGGAAGTGGCCAAGAACCTCGCAGACATGAGACACAAGACAAGGGATGTGATGCTCGTGACTCTTGCATGGTCCAAGATGACACATTATACGTTATGTTGGTTTAGGCTTTCTGTGAGGAATTACAGAACTCAAAATTAAGAAGATGGGATAAAAATATTAAAAATACTGAATGAAATATTAGGTTGATTTTTATTCTTCCAATAACCATTTTACCCATGATCTGACAATGGGAGAGATTTGTTTATATCTGTGCCCTGTAGGCCTGACCCAAAGCCGTTGATCCTGCATCATGCCAGAGGGCTCAGAGAAAAGAGAAATCCTGCTACACTTGTGAAGAAAAAGGGCAGAACAGATCATGTTTCTCTGCATATATCTGAACAAACTCAAGGTTTCTGTTGATAAATACATTGTAGCTGCTGTAAGGAACATTTATAATGCCATAAATATAAATGAGTTCTGGGATGAAGAGACACTATCTCAGAAGATGAATCATGAATGTGTTTTATTCATACACAGGGGAAAGCTATATAATTATGTCTTAGTTAATAATTCCTAATAAGAAAATCCTTATAGTCTTCTTCCTTGAGTAAGCTACTAAAGAAGCTAAGACCTGGGGAAACACTGCTTTACCTGCTAAATTGCCTTCATGTGACGAGAACTGTTAGCACAGTTCACTGATTACATTGTGGGACAGTAAAATGATAGTTCGTTAACAAAACCAGCAGTACAGTAGTCTTAAAGCTTATACAGGAATCCTCCTGATTAAGATACGAGCTATTGATAGTTGAATGTTTTTCTTCGTAATCGATGATTTGTGAATGAACTTCTATTTTCCAATAGGAAAGTTCAGAACGTGCTTGTTCTCAAACTCTTCAGGTTTAAAAATGCTGAACATTTCAAATGGAGATGGTTTGGTTTTAATCAGTATTGCAAAACAAAGCACTCTGCAAAGAGCTACAATTTAATTTAGGAATTTTGAGCTTAGTATATCAGGTTTATCTATTATACTACAATGTATTATATATTGACTTGCCTCCTTTTTTGACATTGAAATTAGTGTTGAAGTGTCAGAGATTCCCCTGAGATGGAAATTCTGTGTTCTAGACAATTCTAAATGGATATGCATCTCTCCCTGTACTGGTTTGATTTCTTAATTTTTAATGCAATTACTCTTGATTTATACCACTAAATGAGAAGTGTTTTTAAACCAACAAGCATGAGCCACCTGGGTTTTCTTAATTGCCGAAATGAGTTGTTCGCATATGCCTGCTTTATATGTGATGGAATTATTTTATTTAATGCCCAGGTTTCCGTTCAAGAGGTGGAGGAGTGCATATTCGCAGTGCTGGTGCCAGCTGAAGTGATTTATCAGTGTACTGCTGTGCAGTGTTGTGTGGATTTTCTAATTCTGCTAATAAGCCGTGCCTTTTACTAGCATCTTTAAAAGCCAGCATCTTTGTGCCTTCCTTTCCTCTGTTTCTGAACTGGCTTGAATGCATCGCCCAGCACTCTCGTTGTAGCTATGTTATGGATAATTCTGTTTTACTCAGGTGCTTGAACTACACTTTAAATTTTAGGTTTGGGACAGATGAAATAGATCCTGCCACAGTGAAGGCACAAGTGGCTAGAAGAAGCCTCTTGAATGTTTTCCATTGCAAGGTCCGGTATGTTCACATTCATCCAATGCGTCTGGGAGACAAGAGATTATAAACAAGAGATTTTAAGAGAAAAATTGTTTTAATTTGTGTATCTTTCAAGAAGCATTGTACAAAGATTTGGAGTTGCTCTGTTTGGAAGATGAGGAGAAGTAAATCTGATTCCTGTAAGGACATTCTGTGTGTTCATAACTATTTTATCCTTACTAAAATAGAGCCTAATTGAAATAGTATTTTAAGCTTATTTCACTGCCTTCCACTTTCTTTAGTCTTGTATATACACCCAGAATGAATATAAATTAGATGGGGATTCTTTATCCCACTTGCTTTACTTCAGGTGTAATAATTTATTCCTGAGCAACATCAAAGTAGAAGCAGCTTCCTTCTTGCTATTCCTTGCCTTTCTGGTCCCATTTCATTGCCATTAAGAACTTTTTGATGGCATCTAAATAATATCACCAAAAATATTTAAACTCACACTTGAAAAAGGGGGTGTTTTACACATAAATGTCACGCTGTTCACTTTCTGTATGGTTAAATTTAAGATTTAATAAGCGTGATAATTACAGATTTATGTTGATGCTGTTCACTGACAGTGATTTAGTCAAAAAGGTGAACCTGGTTTCTGTTGAGGACAGCTCTTGCTACTCAGCTAGGTGTAGGGCTGGCTGTTGTGAAAGCAGTGGTGTTAGACAGTTACAATGTTGGCAAGTAAGAAGTCAAAATCCTCTCTAAATCCATAAGGACCAAATCTGTCTTCTAATATAGACATAGACACCATTGCTGCTGAAGGCCAGATTTTCCTGAGTCCATTTGTTGTCTTAGTTGACTGTCACTTTCAGCTTTTGCTTTAATTGACCATAAATCATAAATATTGCCTCTTCTTTCATACTTAGTTGCATTTCTGTATTTGAAAAATGGATGGCAATGTTTATTTTAGATCACAGGCCCTTATGCTTATTCATGCAGGCTTTACCTCTGAGGAATGAGCCCTCCAATGGACAGGTGACATCTGGCCCAAACTTCGCGGCAACCTGTGCTTCCTGCTATAAGGGTTTCTTCGCTTTGCTGCCTGGGATTCCGTTGTATCTCTCATCTGTTATCCCCTGTGCCCCACTCCTTCAGATAAGAGCACTCTGACAAGAAAGTTTATTAGTGCTCCAGAGTAGTGTTTGTGATGTTCACTTGTATGTTACACGTTACTCATGGAGCTGTCATGCCTAGAGCATCCCGTTTTAGTGCCTCTTTCAAACTAAACTTTGTGAAGGCTTTATCTTTGCCTTCCCAAGTCCTTGCCAAGGTTGATATTGACTACTAAGGCAATAGTAGTGATGTATTATTACTATTGTAGAATCATAGAATGGTTTGAATTGGAAGGGAACTTAATGATCATCTAGTGCCAACCCCCCTGCCATGGGCAGGGGCACCTTCCACTAGATCAGGTTGCTCAAAGCCTCATCCAACCTGGCCTTGAACACTTCCAGGGATGGGGCATCCACAACTCCTCTGGGCAACCTGTTCCAGTGCCTCATCACCCTCTGAGTGAAAAATTTCTTCTTATCTAAATCTAAATTCTCTAATCTAAATCTCCCCTCTTTCAGTTTGAATCCATTGCCCCTTGTCCTATCACTACATGCCTTTGTAAAAAGTTCTTCTCCAACTTTTCTTGTAGGCTCCCTTTAGGTACTGCAAGGCTGTTATGTGAAAGGGTTCTGGTAGCGGGAGAGGGCCTTCACCCCCTGCAACTTCCCCGGCTCCAAAACTGGCCAGACCGCCCCCCCTCCATCCCCTCAGGTGGAGCCAATCGGTGCCTCTGCAATGTCCCATTTAAGACGGGAACAAAGGAGCTGGAAACATGGTTCACACCTGCAGGGAGGAAAGGCTGGAGATGGCCCCGATGGCGCGACTGGGAGAAGTCCGAGCGCCCCCTGCCGGGGTGCTGGGCCGAGTTCATCCAGAGAGGACTGAGATCTGGGAGAAGCGGCCACATGGACACCGGGTCAGTGGATGGAGCGGGAGGAGGTGCCGGAGTGGGGATTGCCCTCAGCCCGTGGTGAGATGGCAGCGGCCCCTCTGCAGCCATGGCAGACCCCGTGGAGCAGAGACTCACCCGCAGCCCGGGAGAAGCCCACACTGGAGCAGAGATACCTGAGCCTGAGAGAGGTCATGGAGAATGAGACTCACGATGAAGTAGAGATGCATCTGAACATGCAGAACCCCACACCAGAGCGAGTGGCAAGCTCCTAAGAAGCTGTGACTCTGTGGGAAAAGCCAGCGCCAGAGCAATCCGATGGGTAAGGTTTGCATCCTGCCAGAAGGACTCACATTGAACGTCTCTGGACTGTCCTGTGAGTAGCAGATCCACTGGAGCAGGGAAAAGAGTGTGAAGAGTCCTCCTCCTTTAAGAAAGGAGTGGCAAAAACAGCTTGTAATGAACTGACCTGCAGCCCCCCATTCCCTGTCCCCCTGTGCTGCTGGGGGAGGAGGTAGAGCCGGCAAGAAGGGAGAGGTGGTGGTGGGGGAGGTGTTTTTAAGATCTGGCTTTGTTTCTTGTTGTCCTCTCAAGTAACTCTTAATAATTGAATTGATTTGTGCCCAAGCCGTTTTGCCCGGGACCATGGTCGGTGGGTGCTCCCTCCCTGTTCTTATCTCGACCCTCAGCCCTTGGTTACACTTTTCTCCTCTCCACCTCACTGAGGGGAGGCGCGAGCGCGGCTGAGTGGTGGCTGAGATGCCGCTGGGCTGAATCGTGACACTTGTCTGTTGAGACTTTCTAATATTGTATTGGATACATTGGTGAAGAGCAATTTCTGAACAAATTTAAGTGTTGTTAAGTGCTGCTATAGGTGTTCAGGAAAAGTACACTAATTTAATAATACATGATGTTTCACTGATAAGAATCGCTGGATCCGGTCTCTAAAGCCTAAAAACTTACATTCAGGTACTTGCTCAAGACACGTTAACGCGGATTCATGTTACAAAATCAGGCCCAGGCAGGTTTGTGAGATGCTGCTGTAGTAGCTTAAAGGATATAGCTTAGTGCAATTTTTTCATTTCACTTTAGAGGTTTACTTTCTTTTTAAAAAGAAATACCTATTTTAAAGGTGTTACCTATTAATTTTGATTCAGCTATTAGATTCCATTTAAATCAAGGGAGAATATTTCCATTAGCTTTAGTGGAACGAGAAGGGAATGTTGGAAGTGTGAAGAATTCTCAATGTAGACAGATGTAGCGAAATGTTTGTGCACTGTTCTACCCCACTTGTCTCTGGTGAATGCTATTTTTTTTTAAAAAATGCAGCTGGCAATAGCATAACTTATCATCTGTCTTTACTCCCTTCTCCTGCAGGACTCTGTGATTTGTGACTGCTTAATGGTTTGGGCTCTGCAACAATATCCACAAACTGATAAAATTATCTTTTGTAAGTAGGGTGACTGCAGAAGGAATAAACACAATATGACATACTAGAGTCCTCGAAAAAAGATGTGAAATATAAGTGTTTCATAATGCCTATTAATGAAGAGTGTTGTCTTCATTAAGCTAGGGAGAAAGGATTGGTAAGATTGGTTAGAGTTTTTTTCATCATCTTCAGTCTAAGGAGCTATTCTTTTCCTCATATGCTGGTCAGAGACAATGCACGCTCTGAGAATGAGTCTCCTTCAGTAGGTATACTGATGTACTGCCAATGAAGAGAGAATGTGCCTGCCATATTTATATATTGATAAAATATTTCATGGAATTCTGAGGGGAGAAGCATGCAGAGTATTTTTTATTAGTTTGCATATGTGTGACAAATAGCACAATTTGGAAAGCCCATTAGCATGCTTTGTAAAATGTTATTTTATTAGCCATAGTTATAATTTGATACACCCTGGAATTTTCTTTTTGACATATTTCTTACTGTAAAATAATTTTTAGTGCATAAGTTACTCGTTTACATACATTTTCTTACACGGCTGGGATTTTTTGGCAACACTTTCTTAATCTCATTTTATATTATGTTGTGTGATAGAATCTAACTGGGTAACTTTGCTGCTCATTCCTGCAAAATAACTATGGAAAGGTCAGAAAGATTGTCCTCCAAATAATTCCACAGTTTATCTCAGCTTCTATCCAAAGTAGTATGGTGTATGTTGGACTATGGAAGGTGAAATCAATGTATCTTTTATATATTATCTCTCAAATCTGTTGCAAATCTTTACAGCAGAAGAATATAGCTCCAGAATTTAGGTTTGTAGGCAGACTTCTGACCCATTTTGGCCTGTGTATCTTTTGGTGGTACTTTTTGTCACGGTCTACTGAATGATTTCACTGTATGTTTCATTCTTTGCCTGCGTCACTTGGGACGTAAATTGTCATTCTTGGTACGTAAATTGTTGTTGGAGGTGAGGACAGTTGCAGTCATCTGCGTTGGCCTGGTGATGTGCTCTGCTGCGTGGGTATCTGCTGAGGTGGCCCTATGCTTCTAGTAATCATGGGACAGCCATTTGGAGACATGAAAATATCTTTACGGTAAATTCTGCCTAAATGGGTTTAGATGTCTTGACTAAAGTGGGAAGCTTGGCTTCTGTCCAAATTTCTGCCTAAGCTAAGCAGGCCATTAACTTAGGGAAGGCTTTACAAATCAGCTTTGGCGTATTTTCCTGCTCCTCTAATCCCACCCTTTGTTCTTCCTTTCAGTGAAAGACCTCTGTGTTCTAAAATTCCTGTTTTTTTTGGCATTCCTATCAAGTCCTAAGGTTGTAATGAGGTCAGTGGGAATTTAGAGCTGCAAAATAAATTATTTATCACATACGTCTCCAGATTTTAAGAGCTGGATTTTTTTTAAGTAACATGCGCGCAACTCTCGGCACCCTGGAAGTTAGTTTGACAGCAATATAATAATAACAGGTTTGATCCTACCACAACTAAATAGTGAGTGTAGTGATTTTTGGATCCTTTTTTCATTGGCAACTTTATTGTTTTGCAGCTGCATGAAGAATATACTACAATTGTTCCATGAAGGTTATAAAGCTTAACCTAAGTTTATTTTCCGATTTCATTTGTGTTAGAAATATAGAAGCTGACCTTGGCTGCTGTGTTTCCTAAGACTACTTTAGTTGTGCTTATCTTAAAGGTGGGAGATAAGGACAGAGTCTGCTAAGGTCACTGAGCAGTATAATAATGTGCAAAAACACCTGTATTTGAAATTACGAGAAGAGAGGTAATAAACCAACTTAAAAATTGGTGAATTTTGTCAGAGTGAGAAATGTGAGCGAGTCTGGTGAAAAGGTAATCAAGCTACTTTATGCTGAA
Organism: Tauraco erythrolophus; assembly: GCF_009769465.1. Classification (NCBI taxonomy): domain Eukaryota; kingdom Metazoa; phylum Chordata; class Aves; order Musophagiformes; family Musophagidae; genus Tauraco; species Tauraco erythrolophus. Next base: position 118,091,472 of record NC_141466.1, on the reverse strand, counting down.
GAATTGTCTAGCTAAGTAGCTTGTATATACATGTGTGTTGTACATATGTACATCCAGATTGCTTTAGTCTGATAGAACAAAATACCCAGATTTGCCAATATCTAGAAATCTGCTAAGTTTGCACAAATAATCCTAATTTGAGAGAAATGGGAGTTCAGAATGAAGGAGTTTCTTCTGGCCTTGATTTATGTTTTCTTCAGGATGAGCGAAAAGAGAAAGAAGGGTAGAGACAAGTAAGTTTTCCCCTTTTTGTCTCTTGGAATTTTACTCCTGTAAAATGGTATCTAAGGGGAGATGAAGATAAAACTCAGTGCGTAGCTGAGTGGTTAGGGACTGAAACCTGTAGGAATTCAGTGTATAAAAATGCAAGGAACAGTCAGTGTCCCTCTGCAAGTGCCCAGAGCCTGCATGGAGGCTGGAGCTGGAGACCTCATCTGGAATCCACCAGATCAACTATATCTAAAATTACGACATAGATCTACTGACCTTAATCCTTAAGTATAGATATTGAAGCAGAGTCTGAACAATATTTTCTGTACTGAACATAGGAGAAATTGCCTAACAAAGAAAAAAAATCAAGTTTGTCATATTAAAAGTTCCCTCCCTCCCTTGTCTCTCTTGAAGTAGTGCTGCCCAGAATGGCCCCATACATCTATATGTGCACGGTTCCTTGGTTTACAGGACCTGTCAGCAGAACATCATCATCATTTTATGCACATCTTCCCTGAAGTCAGCGAACAAAAAGGTCTTTTTTTCTGGACTCCTGTTCATGGTGCTGATGTTATTTTGTTTTAATTGTGTGATAAGGAGCAAGTTAAATTGAATCTAGAGTTAAAACCAGTCTGGTTGACAACAGATTTATTCGGAATGCATGTAAAAAGTGTTCATGGAGGAGAAAGATAAACTCAATATGATGAATAGAAAAGTCTAAATAGCCTTGAGATTTTCAGTGTTCCTGTTGATGAGTGTTTGATGGAAGACTGCTTAGCTGTGATTGATAAGTTTTTCTTGCAGGTTGGGTGAAAGTGGTTTTGTTGGTTTTTTTTCCCCCGCATTGAGTACCTCATACTAGTGGTGGCTCCCTTTCCCACCTACACCACCATCATTTTTGTCATGTTGCCCCAGTTTTTCCTCCATATTCCACTCCTCTATTCTGCATCTTCCGGCCTATGAATAATATCCTGTTGCTGTTAATGTCTTCTTGACAGAGTATATCACTTACATGGTGCCAGGATATTTATTTATAGCTTTACCATCCTCTACTAGTTCTGGATGGGTCTTTTCCCCCACCCCTTTTCTACTCTCGACAAAATGAAGCACCTCAACTGCACTGATCTGTTTAGGAGCTTGTTCGAGCATCGAGATTTTCCATGCGTCTTTGAGATGTTGGTACATTAGGGTGAACTCCTCAGTTACTTTGAAAGTAATGGAGTGAAACCATCCAAATAGTTATACTGAAATTGTTAAGTCTCCAGATAGAATAGAGCAGAACTGAAGTATCTCTATAGAACACAAGAAGCTTCCATAGTAAAAAATACCAAATTATTGCAACAAAAGTTGGTTTTTTTTTTTTTGTTTTGTTTTGTTTTTTTTTTACTAAGGCTGAGAAAAACATTATTTGGATAAGTGTAATCACAGTGGAACATATGTAGCATGAAACTCTTGAGAAACTTGCATGAAACTGGAGAAAAGCATGAAAGAATCTCTGGATACAATACAATTCTACACAATATTATTGTCAACTCATTTTTTTAAAATGAAGGTACACTCAGTAGTCCTGTGTATCTCTAGTTTGTGTGTCATAAATATAAATGCTGGCTTTTTATACCAGTAGAAGCAAAATCTAGAAGCAACACTGACTATATCTGTGATTTGGAAAATAAAAAATTTCTGAGCATTGTATCCACATCAATTTTTATACATTCAACTCTACTAAAATAAGGATAGTATTGCAAATGCACCAAATTCCTCAAGCAATTTCTGGTAGCTAAGTCATATTAGTAATACTTTAACCTTAGAATAGGCTAAGACAGCATCTGAAGAACTCTGCCCTGATTTTGTGGGTCTATTGATCTTGCTTGCTGTCACGCCACTTTTCAGTAATCTCCAAACAAAAGGCTACATTGACTTTGTTTAGCCTCGGCTCTTGTGGCAACCTCTGTTCTGATCCTCTCCCACAACTTTTGAAAGACTGTTCCTGGTACTACTTTAGCAGTAATTTCCTTGCTGTTTTTCATCTGTAGTGTGCTTGTGTGAATGCTTTTTCCGTAATCTCTTTCCACTGCATTTTTAATGCTTTCTTATACACCCCATGGGGTAGTCTGTTAATTTTTCTTGGTACGGGAAAAAAAGTCTTATTTGTGGCAAGGAGGGCAAGGCTTGGCAGGGAATGGTTTAAAAGTAGTGCTGAGTTACTACCATGATTGCTGCATTTTGTTTTTGCCTGCTTCAGAAAGTGTTGAGAGGTAATTCTCTCTCTGTTTAAAAGAAGCCCCAAAGCTCAAGCCACTAGTTTGTAATTTTTATTCCTGTGCATTGATAGAGGGACTCGGCAACAAGCACCGTGCAAAGTTAAGACTAACCTCTTGTGGTGGAGTGGATAGAAGGGCAGACTGAAAAATATCTAGGTAAAATCTTGAATTTTTTAAGTTGCTGATGCTGAACATGGAAATGAAAATATAAAAAATGCTTTACCTTAAGGAAATATTTTCCTGTTATTTTGTCATCCAGCACTGGTTGGGAAGCTACTGGCAATCATACCTCTCTTACCTTAAAGCAGAGAAATACTAGTAACTCCAAACTATCAAATTCTGACCTTGCTGATAAAAGGGTTATTTTTCTGAGTGGTATGTGTCCTGAGTCTCTGAATAACTCTGAACTACTTAGAGTACCATGCTAATAGTCAACTTCTGGTAAACTAGATTAAGTTGTCCTTGCAGGCTGTTTTACCCTTCATAAAGTCCACATTATGCTCATAGTTAGTGCTGACCAGAGTGGGGATTTTCCTGCCAGTAAAAAAAAAAATATACATTTTTGAATCCTTTCCTTCGTTAAGAGTAAAGCAAAAAATTCCAAGTGCATGTGAGCGGCGGGAGGACAGGCTGCTGACAAGCGTGGCTTACTAGGGAAGCGAAATGAGAACGAGTAAACAAAAAAAAAAATCAGAATTATTTGAAGTGTGAGAAATTTGGACTGAAACCAAAGATGGTACAAATAAGATCTGAATTATCTTACTGTCTTTCAGTCAAACTGCTCAATGATATTGATATGTTTCCATGGAAAATGCAGTTGCACTGAATCAGCATTTTCTGAGATAAGCATTATTTTGTCAGTGGACCCTTTCTGAATTTTATTCCCCCACAAGACCCATGATCATTTCACAGCACAGAAATGAATGTTGCTCAAGAAATGCACACCCGTTCAGTGTTTTGTTCTATTATTGAAAGCCTCACTGACTGAACTCTACTCTGACCCTGCTTTGGATGCAGAATGAACACTGACTTTCTCCTCTTTCTTACAGAAACTTCTGTCAGATTAAAGGAAAGTACAGGAAGAGAGAGATGACTTGCTAGAACTCTGGAAGGTTACGGGGACTTTGTCTGTGCCAAGGTACGTTTTCCTGTAGCAGAGGAGCACAAAGGATGTTCTTTCTCTCAGATGGGCATCATGAGCTGTTCTGGAGGATGTCAACATTTTCAAGCTCTTTGACTGCAGAATGCTTAGTTTCCTTTTCAGTAGTGCCTTTAAATTGACTTTCCCCCGCCCTGAATTGCACAGTATTTTATAATTAATGAGTAAAATATGTAATCATTTGATTCAACTTCATATCCCACCAAATACTGCTTGGAGAGCCCAGCTGTGTCTGTTACAGGCAACAGAAGCTGAGAATCCTGAAGTACTCAAAGAAATTCTGAATGCCATTATTTCTCCATTCCTGGGCTAGGAGGGTACCTGGGAAGGCAAAGGCTGCAGTGCCGGTGAAAGTGAAACTGAAACCTGATGCTGTTACCCAGAGCAAACAGAGGCTGCTCCCGACCTTTCACTGTGTTATCCAACAATGAAGGCTTAAAATTTTGTGTAAGAATTTCCTGAAGGGTTTAGGAGGCGGTTCGCACATACCTAAAGAACATAACAAGAGGACCATCCTTAAAGCTGCCAGAAGTGATTAGAAAGGAAACTCTTTATCAAGAACTGTCTGCCCTTGAAGGGAACATCCCAGAAAATCTACAAACATTGTTTGCTTTTGAAAACTCCAAAATGAGTCTTGGAAATTTCAATTGCACCTACTTTTCAGCTATCAGAATATGCAATGACAGACACACTCAGAAGAGACAAAAGATCATTTTATTGTGGACATCAGCTGTGGGGGCTCAGGAGTCTCCGCTGTTCAGCCGGTGAAAATGCCTGAGCACCTGCAACGACAGAGTCAGAAAGCTCAGATAAATCTACCAAGGCAGGAAGAGGCAGGATTTTGTTCCCCTTTCTTTGGGGATCACCATCTATGCGAAGCTGTGGATGGCTCAGAAGAGAGATCAATGGCTGGCATTGACTATAGGACAGCTCTGGCACTTCATCCCCATGGGTGATGCCCTTAGAGACCTGTGCGTGTGCAGAGAGGCACAGTGCCCCTGTGCCACGCAGCAGGGCTCTATCGGGAGCCCCTGGGGAGCTGCCGTGGAGTTATTGCCAAACCCTGGGCAGCACCGTCCCTCTCCGTCCCTTGCCAGCAGGTTGGACTGATGTAGAGCAGCGTTGAGAGTTGCAAGAGATGGGCAGCAGAGCCTGGTACACACCTGCGCTTCCTGACCTTCTGCACCTTCCTGCCTCTTTTCCTTCGTCCATGCCCCAAAACTTTCTCTTCCTCCTCTTCTTTTCTACAGGGCTTTCCCTCTGCTCTCCCCAGGCCTCTCTTCTCTTCCACAGTCTCTTTTTCTCCTTCTCCTGGGCAGAGCCTGCAAACCTTCCCATCCCACAGTGCTATTAGATCGGGAAAGCCCCGATCCACTGGAGGCAGTTCTCATTTGAACTAAAGCCAGCTCCCTTTACCTTCTGTCCTTGGGAAGGCTGGCCAGATCTTCTGGGCACCCTGGGAAGCCTGCTGTGCTCTCGGAGGTGCTTGGAGGCAAAGATAGAGGTGCCTGCAGGAGAAACATCGGAGTGAGCAGGTAGCAAGAGACGACTCAGAGTAGTAAGTGACTCTTTGCCAAAGGGCTACCTTAGCTCTCCAGAGGAGATCCCTTTGGCTGCTTCGCATCAGCCATATTTTGCACCAGCAGCATTTTGCACGGTCCTCCCACCCCTCCACAATAGACTCGATGAAGCTCTGATGGAGCAGGATCTGAGCAAAACCCCTGTGCAGTTGAAGGCTACTCCCCCCCCCGGCCTTTTTGAAGGGATTTCGTGGACGTTTGGTTTGAACAAGCACACGCCTGGTGCGTCTGAGAAACAAAGTGCCAGTTTTCCTCCCTGTGTATCCTCCCGGGGTTGGAGGAAGAACCCAAACACTCACCAGTCCTGCAGCCAGCGAGAGGCACAGCAGCGACTCAGCCTTGTCCGAAACTTCCCTCCTCCACCAGACCTGCTGTCCCGGTGTTTGGGGACCAGACATACCTCTCCCATTTTGGACTCCACCGTCACATCTCCCTCAGCTTCTTGGAGGACACCTAGCTGAGAGGGGGCAGCAGGCAGCAAGGCTTCCGCCCTGGTGCTCGCTTCCTGCTGGGATTGCAGGAACACTTTGCTCTTCCAAAGGCACATCTAGAAAGCCAAAGCATGGGCAGCCATGTGACTTCTTGGAAGTAACCGACAGCTAAAGCAAAACCCACCCGAAGCCCTACACCACTTCTGTTCTGAGCCCTCCGATGCCCTGTCTGCAGGCTTCAACTCATCTTGCAGAACAAACCCTTTGTGCCCTGAGAGATGAAGCCAAAGAGAGAGCACGGGGTGAGCAGGGCTATGAGGATGACGCTCGATGCCCAACCCTGCCAGAAACAAGGCTGAGGTTTCTCACAAGCCTCACTCTCTCCTACCTCCGGATGTCTGCATGAAAAGGTCACTTGTCTTCTCTCTGAAGAGTTCCCTGGAGTTCTCCATCAGCAACTCCACCAGCACATTCACCTGCTCACAGCAGACCCTTGCTGTCAAGCCTGCTGCCTGAAAGCGCACCAAGCAGCCTTTCCCACTCCTGACCCAGGGCTTCCCTGCAGAATAGGAACAACAGGGTCCACAAAGGTTCTTTTAAAATGCACTTCTTTGATTGTTATTTAAATACCACAGGGCTGGAATCGATTGAAAATACAGTCTTGACTTCCTCAATGCACCAGCCAATGAAAATCCATAATAACCTCTGGGGAGAGAAAATCAAAGTTTGCGGGTTCAGTGAATGTGAGAAAGCTCATCAGCTCCAAATGCGAGTACGCATGGTGTCAAAGCAGTTTCATACTAAACAGAAGTATACTTGTTAAAACAATTTCCTTTGGCTTATTTCTGCAGTAAATCCTTAATAAACTGTGGAAAGGAGCAAAATGCATTCCTGCCTGTAAATTCAAACAGTAAAGATCACCTGTAAGAGTGTAATGATGGATAACTGTTGCGGACAATGCAGAAAAATACAACAAAGTGGCCAGATAGTGAAATGCTAGCGAGTAACCACCAGTTACTACTAAGAAAAGTAATGACAGAGATTAAGAGAGTTATGATCCATGTCCAAGGAAAGGACAACATAGACAATTAAAGGGACTGCCTTGAAATAGTTTTATACCTAATTCTTTTATCATATCATGTTTAACTTCAGTTAAAGAATCAAATTGATTGAAATTAGAAGATTGAAACAAACATGATTACATTAAAAAGTGAAATTTGGAACTGATAAAAGGAAATAGATTTCTGTACAACTTTTGGTTAAACTGTAGAACTTTCATGCACAGGAAGCTATTGAGGTCATGACCATAATATTTATGAGATGATAAAGTAGGTATTTATATTGGATATCCATAACTTCTCTAATTAATGGCAAGTACTTCTGGAAGGATTTCAAACATTGAGCTTCAAGATTTGAACAAATACTGGTTGCAGATAAGATTTGGGATCACATTATTCTGCATCTTTTACCTTGTTGAGGAAGAAGAGATCCATTGAATTAACATGTTGGTACTGCACTGAAGAAGGCCAACTGCACACCAGCTAGTGTGCAGTCAGCAGGTTAAGGGAAGAGATGATTCCCCTCCATCCAGCACGTGAAACCAAATGAGGAGTGCCGTGTCCAGTTCTGGGCTCCTCAGTATAACAGAGACATGGACAAAGTAGAATGAGTCCAGTGGAGGCCACCAGGATTATCTAGAGGCTGAAGCAGAAGGTGTGTGAGGAGAGGCTGAGAGAACTGGTTTGTTCTGGCTGGAGGAGACAAAGGGCAGATTGTATTGCTGATTACAAATATCAGCAATTTGATAGAGAATTTGACTAGAGAAGATGGAGCCAGGCTCTTCTCAGACATACGCAGTAATAGAATGGGAGGCAGCAGACACAAGTTGGAACGTGGGAAATTCTTTTTTGGTAAGTTTTGTTGGTTATTTCTTTATTTAACCATGAGTGTGGTTGAAAGCCATCTGACATGTGAGAGTGAAATAGGTTGTTTGGAGAAGCTGTGGGATCTCCAGTCCTTAGAAGTACTGAAAATGTGATGGGATAAGACTGTGAGGAAACTGATATAAGCTGAGTATAATTCATAGTTAAATGAGAATCATATAAAAAATGCTTTGGAAAATATTTTGTTGTCAGAAATGAAACTGTTTGTGACATTTAACTTCACACTTAGTGTCTATTTCTTATGGATAACTGGGAAAATGACAAATGTTTCCAGTAGTCCAATACTGTGATTTTGCATGGTGGTTTACTCTTGGTTTTGTTGTTGTGTGTTCCTTGACCACTCAGGACAAAAGAGTGAGGTGAGTCCCAGCTGATACATTATTTGAAATATGAACGTCTCTGAAGCTCAATGCCAACTCATTTGAAGAGGCTTATAGGTGACTCTTTTTAGGGTAAAGTTTCCTAAAATGCTTCAGAGGTTATATAGTGATGCCAGTGTTGCTTTTGTGCACTATGTTGAAATTTCTTAAATAATCTTTTAAAAAAATTGCTTCTGTATTAGAACTTGCATTTGTGAAGTAACCATTTGCAAGGTGTCTTACATTAAGCAGTGTCGAAACAGATCTATAATTCTGAAATTGTGTGCAGATTATATTATGTTCAGCTTTATAACACTTTCAGCTAATTTTTAAATGTAATCTTTCAATAATTCTGTCACTCAGTTGTCTAACAAGTTGCTCACAGCTTAATGAAGTTTATTCTTAGACATCGAAAGACAGAACAGCCACCTCCACTAGGCTTGTACCTGCTTTTTTTTAAGAATAATTTTTGTTAAGAAAGGATGTACCTGAGGGTCGATGCCTTGGGAAGCTGATTCTGGAAGTGGTGATCTGGGAACACAGCAGAGATGTATATGAGAGTAAGCCAGGGATAATGGGATACTGTGGTAAGAAAGGTGAGAAACATTGAGTGTGCCACTGAGCTGGTTAGCAGAGAGAAAGGAGTTATTTTATCAGCAGTGGAAAGATGAAACTAGAGCATTAATAAACTTGTGGATTTGAGGCAGAAGAGGTGAAAAACAGGTCATAGAATCATAGAATGTTTTGGGTTGGAAGGGACCTTTAAAGGTCATCTAGTCCAACCCCCCTGCAATAAGCAGGGACATCTTCAACTAGATCAGGTTGCTAAGAGCCCCATCCAATCTGACGTTGAAGATTTCCAAGGATGGGGCATCTGCCACCTCCCTGGACAAACTGTTCCAGGATTGCACCACCCTCATCTTGAAAAGTTCCTTCCTTATATCTAGTCTGAATCTACCCTCTTCTAGTTAAAAACTCTTACCCTATATCCTATTGCTACAGGCCTTGTTAAAAAGTCTGTTCCCATCTTTCTTATAAGCCCCCTTTAAGTATTGAAAGGCCACAATGAGGTCTCCCTGGAGCCTTCTCTTCTGCACGCCAAACAACTCCAGCGCTCTCTGCTATTCCTTATAGAAGAGGTGCTCCACC